>NC_133526.1:138929589-140129589 GCF_048544455.1 Silene latifolia
AAATGAAGTGAAGACTCAAATCCTGAGTCTAACTCACTTTACTGAGGGTAAGTTCCCTTTCAGGTATTTGGGACTTCCCCTACATACTTCTAGGCTCACCAATAATATGTATTACCCTCTCTTGGAGAAACTGCGGGTAAAAATAGGACATTGGACAAACTCTCATCTCAATTATGCAGGGAAGCTTCAACTTATCAACTCTGTTATTTTTGGCATCCAAAACTTCTGGGGAGCTAGTGTCATTCTGCCAAAGAGGGTTGTGAAGAAAATAAATAAAATTTGCAAAGACTTCCTATGGGGGATCGAGGAAGGTAAGCGTTGGCATGTCCTTAAAAGCTGGCAGACTCTACGTCTTCCAAAACAAGAAGGTGGAATGGATGTGAAGGAGGTCATGACCTGGAATCAAGCTTTAATGACCAAATGGATATGGAAATTACTCCATAAGCCTGATGGAATCTGGGCTCGTTGGGTTCATGCCTATTTACTCAAGAATGTCGATCTCTGGCACATCAATCATAACATTAGTCAATCTTGGTACTGGAACAATGTACTATATTCTAGAGATAGACTTTTGCATCTAGTTGGTACTCCTTCCTTGGCTGCACAGTGCGTTCAGGGCTGTCTGCAGCATTGTAGGTTCCTTTGTTCTTCTATATATGAGCTGCTCAGAACTAGAGCTCCTATATCACCTTGGACCCCTATTATCCAGAGCTCAACCAGTGTCCCAAAACACAGTTTAATTAGTCTTCTTGCTACTCGAAATTCTCTGCCTACCATTGATAATTTATGTAAGAGAGGTCTTCACCTGGTTAATCGCTGTTATCTCTGTGAGAGTGCAGCAAAAGAGGGGTCGCATCTGTTCTTTACCTGTCCTTTTTCTACATCAGTCTGGCATCGAGTGGCAGCCTGGCTGACAGTGGTTATTGACAATGAGCTCCCCGGTATCCTCCTTTGGTTTCAGACTATGAATAAGGGAAGTAAGCAGGCTCAGCAACGAAGGCTTTGTGCTTTCATAGCCACCATCTATCATCTCTGGCATGAAAGAAATCGAAGGATTTTCAAGGGGCTGAAAGATCCCCTGAGATCCTTAGCCTTCATATCCAGTTTGTGACTATAGTGAGGCAGAGGTGACTTGAACACTGAATGTTGGTGTGTCTATGGTTGTTTATTTTTGGCTTTTGTAAAGGGACCGCATTGGTTTCCTTTGTAGATCTGGTCTAGAGTCTTGTAATCATTCTCATCATTATTATATAAGATCCTTTGCATTTCTTCAAAATAATAATAATAATAATAATAATAATAATAATAATAATAATAATAATAATAATAATAATAATAATAATAATAATAATAATAATAATAATAATAATAATAATAATAATAATAATAATAATAATAATAATAATAATAATAATAATAATAATAATAATAATAATAATAATAATAATAATAATAATAATAATAATAATAATAATAATAATAATAATAATAATAATAATAATAATAATAATAATAATAATAATAATAATAATAATAATAATAATAATAATAATAATAATGGGTTAATTGGCATGAATAATCCAACCTATTGATTGTCTTCTCCCAATAATCCGAACTTTAATTTAACTCAAAATAAACTGTACTATTACCATAATCTTCTCATACTGCACTAATGTCCTTTTTAACCTATGAAATCCGGTAAACGAGCAGGTGAACCCCTTTTTTGTTTAAGCCTCCTCCATCATCCATTAATAAGCCTTATCACCATCATCAACCAGTCAACCACCATTGTCACTTCGGCCCCCTCAACCTAGTTAACAACCAGAGCAGAAATACGACACTAGCGCACCACCCACCTACTCCAGTGCAGCATGTCGACCAATTTTTGAGCCGTCGAACATCGTATATCTTCTTATTATATCTCCTTCCTCCAAACCTCAAGATCTCGTCGATAAACGGTGGCGCATCGACCTAGTTGATCTCTCTATTATTCTTATCTCACCGTTCCTCATGACTTTGTCGGAGCTCCTTCCCGACCCTGTGGACATAGCCACCTACATGCCAAGCCAATCCGTGGACGTATAGCGGTCTTTTGAAAGCCACGCTCGGCGGCGTAAAAATCCTTTCGATCAGATCGTTTTAGATCGGTCGGTTTCGTCTAGGCAAGGGTCTCGAAACGATGCAAGAGATGTTCAGAGCCGCCACCAAGCATTTGTGGGATGCTTGGATCCCGTTCGAATCCACTTTATACCTAGGTCAACCAAGGCAAAAAGCGGTTTTTGACATAGGTACTAAAGATAAGGAATCGTCCCTCTTTAGCATCCTATCTCTAGAATGACTCTCGTACTCCCTGGATAAGGTCGTCCACTATCCAAAGTTTCTGAGTAGGAGATGAAGGTACGTATTGGGAAGCCCTTTAATCGGACACCCAATCCCGCCCGCGGTAGCGGCCTCTACTGATCGATCTTGGATGGTTAAATGCAAAAGTTGATAAAACGGGTAAATGCATGAATGCGCATCCACGAGTTTGAACCTAACATGTGAGCTTTCTATGTATGTTGTTTAATCCAAGTATCAAGTATTTGATGTAAAGTTGGATTTAATGTTGATTTGCATACAAGACGGAAATTAAACATCCATTTACCGAGTTAGGTTTATGGTGCATAACGTGATCCATTTGTCTTAGTAAGGCGTTTTGCAAATACAATGTAAAGTGGGCAGATTTTTCATCTGATCCGTCATGTATTCGGGTTAACTAAAGTCAGGATCGTCCTAGACAAGTGTTAGAAGGAAACAGACCCTGCATCAGGCAGCCAATATAGGCGCGAGCCATCAGGCGATGCAAGCAGGTCTTCCCTGGTTTGAAAATGGAAAAATGAGTGGCCTGTTTAGACGCGGGTCAACAGACGATGGAAGAACGTCTTCTGACCATTGAAAAATTCGTAAAATGTATTGAAAAAAGGGTGTTTAAACCCGTCTTGATTTGAAAAGACCGTTTAGGCCGCTTTTGTGTTGATGCGAAGAACGAGACTTGAATAATCGTCATTGTTTTGACAATATTCGATGTCGGGTTCGGTTTTGCAAGCTTGACATGAATAGTTCTAAAAATAATTATGAACTAATTGTTTTAAGTTCATTTGTTTATAATTAGTCAACGTTTATCATCGTACTCGGGTTAAAATCCGACATGGTATGTAGAACCAAGGATGATTTTGTGTTCATGACTAATACATTTGTTTTGTAAATGTAAAGAAATGAAATAAAAGGTTTTAAAATACCTTTTAAAATGTGATTAACCAAATATTATCACCGGAACACGGATTAAACCGTCATGGTATTAAGAACCAAGGGTGAAAAATGTTTCATGGTTAAAAGTTTGTCATTAAAAAATGATTTGAAATATTTGAAATGGTAAAAACTGATTACAAATATGAAATGAAAACAAAAGGGGAAGAATAGACCAAACACGGTTTCATTTAGGCTGACAGGAGCTTTAGGTGCGAGCCCGGTTGCTATACAAGGAGCCCCTGCCTCAACCAAAAATCCGGTTTTGGAACATTTACCCCATATTTGGACCATGTTATGCATGTTTTAGCATGCTATAGTCATGAAACAAATGAAAAGCATGATAGAAGAGGATTTTTATACCCTTATACTTTCATGCTAGGCTTGAGAAGAGAAATCGACGAAAGTGTATCAACTTGTTTGGTCGGAAAACTCGGTTTGAAAACCGTTTTAGCAATGTAAAAGAGTGTTTTAAGTTTAGTGATGGTATAGTTGGTCGAGATGATCGGTCAAGTGATTTAATGCACGATGACGGTACCAAACAATGTGTAAGGCTTATGTTTTTGATCGGTAGGTCGGAAACAAGTGTCGATTTGTGACTTGAGAAGTCGAGTCTAGAATTTTAAGGGAGAAATGAGGGGGCGGACACTCGCTTAACTCTCAAATGGTGGCATTTGAGGGGTATTTATAGGAAAATGGGTGGTTGTGTGCGTTTTGAGCGACGTGGCCGCATGGGCTGCTCGAAGAAGCGCGAGCCATTTCGCGCGTCTTCGAGGTGTCTTGAAACTATCACACAAGTGTAATCATGATTTTTTCTATCCTAGGTTTTGGAGAACTTGATTTTTACTTGACCATTAAGGATTCCGGGAAACCTTAACATGGAAGTCTTTGAAAAGTTTGTTTTTTGTGTTTGACTCATTGTTGGAGTCGGGATTTGAATTTTTGAGTCGATTTTTTGTCCGGTGTCGGTTTTGACTCTAGTTAGTGTCATTGTGACCCCGTTGTCATGCATTAAACACTACAAGTACTTTTGAAAAGTTTTGAAATTTTTTAGTTTCTAGATTGTTTTATGTTTTTCGACGTATAGTTGTACAAAACTGTCGATCAAACGCTGCGATTCCTAAGCATGTTGTAGTCCGATAATCATCGGGTGTTTATTGGAGACTTGATAGATATTGGATATCCACAGAGCCCCCACTTTGACCGAGACTTGGACAGGGAAAAAGTCAAAGTATAACCTCCAGGTTCATCGAATATTACAACCTGGAGATCAAAGCGACGTCGAGGCGGTTCGAAAGGATTCGGGCCAAGGACCTGCCGTCGGGAAGGGCGACGCCAAGGCGACTCGAAGGTACGAGCCAAGGACCTGTCGTCGGGAACAGTTTAGAGTCTGTCAATTCAACTGTCCATGATGGTCGTTTAAAGTCCGTTAGACTATGTATAAAGGCTAGCCAGCCATAAGAAGGAGTCATATCTGAGGCATCTTCGGGATATGTCCTTGAGTCGTTTCTTGTTTGTGGACAAAGGCTCACCAGTCGTGTTGCGGATATGAAGTGGCACGCCAGCCGTGGGGCGTATGTATATTAAGGGGCTCACCAGCCGCGGTGCATATATGAAAGGGGCTCGCCAGCCGCGGTGCGTATATGAAGGGGCTGACCAGTTGCGGTGCGTATTTGAAAGGGGCTCGCCAGCCACGGTGTGTATATAAAAGAGGCTCGCCAGCCGCGGTGCGTATATGAAAGGGGCTCGCCAGCCGCGGTGCATATATGAAGGGGCTCGCCAGCCGCGGTGATTGTGATGCGTTTCGAGGCTCGCCAGCCATGTCGAATGGGCATTGTGAGGATTACCGGCCATATCGAATGTGCGTTGTGAGGCTCGCCAACCATATCGAATGTGCGTTGTGAGTCTCGCCAGCCGTATCGAACGTACGTTGTGAGGCTCGCCAGCCGTATCGAACATGCGTTGTAAGGCTCGCCAGCTATGTCGAATGTGCGTTGTGAGGCTCGCCAGCCATATCGAATGTGCGTTGTGAGGCTCGCCAGCCATATCGAACGTGCGTTGTGAGGCTCGCCAGCCGTATCGAACGTGCATTGTGAGGCTGGCCAATCATGTCGAATGTGCGTTGTGAGGCTCGCCAGCCATGTCGAAGTGCGAAATAGCCCTGTTGGATGGGCCTATTTCGGGAAGTTGTTTGAATTAGCAAGCTCCGTGAGGAATCCTCCGATATCCTGTTAGGAGTTTCGGTGAAAGTTTGTGGCGCCGGAAAGGGATTGGCTTGTGAGCCTTGCTCCCGTGGTTGGCGGTGATTCTGAGTCTCTAAGAGAGATAGCGGTTTTTATTGCCGTTTGCTGGAAATTTGTGAGAATAGCAAATTTGAATCTCACTGTTTTTCTTTTTTATTTAAAAAATGACGGTTTTTAATGCCGTCGTTGAAGGTTTGAACACGTTGTTGAAAATTTTGTGAGAATAGCGAATTTGAATTCCGCTATTGATTTTGTTTTTTGAGAAACAACGGTTTTTAATGCCGCCGTGGAAAATTGAGAAAATAGCGAATTTGGACTTCACTATTTGTTTTTGTATTTGAAATGACGGTTTTTATTACCGTCGTTGAAATTTTAGAAAATAGCGAATTTGGACTTCACTATTTGTTTTTGTATTTGAAATGAAGGTTTTTATTACCGTCGTTTAAATTTGAGAAAATAGCGAATTTGAATTTCACTATTTCGTTTTTGTATTTGAAATGACGGTTTTTATTACCGTCGTTGAAATTTTGAGAAAATAGCGAATTTTAATTTCACAATTTCGTTTTTGTATTTGAAATGACGGTTTTTATTACCTTCATTGAAATTTTGAGAAAATAGTGAATTTTGAATTTCACCATTTCGTTTTTGTATTTGAAATGACGGTTTTTATTAGCGTCGTTGCAATTTGAGAAAATAGCGAATTTGAATTTCACTATTTTTGTAAAATGACGGTTTTTAATACCGTCGTTGAAAATTTGAGATTTGTGTGAGAAATTGGGCCAAAGCCCAAAATTTCATTGAATGAGTCAAGGAGCGCCTCATTGAAGCGCGAGTCTAGCTGCGAAGGAAGGGAGCTCCCCTATTTTTGTAGAAAAGACGCGAGAAACAGGACGACCCTCTGCACTTCGTCTTCTTCGATACACAAACCAAAAAAATCCACAAATCGCCATTTTTCTGATCTCGTCTCTTGCTTGGATTTGTGCTCTTATCATCATGTCATCTCAAGGTATGTAAATCCTTTTGAATCCATTTGAATTTGTTCGTCTTTTTGTTAATTGAATTAGGGCGAGATAAGATTTATTAACCTCTTATCAGACATATCTAATAACTGTTTAAAGTTTGGTTTAGTTATAAACTAACTAGATCTTATGCATGGATAACAAAAGCGAAAAATAAGAAGAAATCAATCAACTTACAAAGGAGGTGCCACACGGTTATACTAATCGGTCTCCTACCAAATTAGTCTTCGAAAAATCCGAGTGCTCCAAGAATGAATTTAGACCTAATGGTAGGATCTAATCCTCAAGGAATTGTACCAAGATAATCACCCTTAATACATATACTAATTTGGTTACTAGTAATTTAGTATATGTTCCTTTCAAAATTTATAACTAATATTATTGATTACTACTACTAGTAATGGTGGAATAATATTAGAGATTTTGTGAGATCTAAACCTATTTTAGAGAGAACGAGGAGAAAGATGAGTATGCAAAAATGCATAAGGTAAGAATGTAAAATTAGAGCCATGTTCCTCTTATTGAAAGGGGAAACCGGTTGGGAGGGGTAAAAAGGAGACCCAATGCGTGCTCTCCCTTTTGAATTATTCTTACCCATAAGACTAGGCTTGCATGGCTAGTAATATTAGGGTAATCATGATGTTTATTTTACAATAAAATAAACGATCCACTAAATTATTAGTCCCTCCAACTTTCGGCCCCTTAGAGATAAAATGGACTCCATTTTATAACTTGTAATTTGTCAATTGTAATTATGTGTGACCCATGACCCATAACATGTTATTAGTCATGTGTATGCATATTTAACAAATTAAACATCATTACACATTAAATAAATTACATGTGACAATTTTTACTAGTAGTATATAACTACAAGTATTAAAAATGGGTCATACAAATATAAATCACAACATTTTATAATTATAATTAATATATCATTTTTATTTTAATTGTTTCATAAACAATAATAAATCCTAAGTAATAAAACAATTTAAATACTTAGTACGAATCTTATTTAATCGAATTACAATAAGACACGAATTCTCACTCACAAAATCATTTGTTCAATTTTAAGGAATTAATTAACTTGTATCATCATACAATTAATTAATTAATTAATCAATTAAGAGTGTTAACCTAGAGGTATGACCTTAAGGGATCAACTGATCAACACCGTCATACGACAGTAACGTCAAACTCTAGTCAGCCAATCATTACTGATTAATGTGGATCAGTTGACAATAAAATATTACTTTCCCTTAGCATTCTTAATATGAGATTCAAACATGTGATCGCATTATTATCGAGGACATATACTCTAACAATCTCCCACTTGTCCGCGACAAGTGTGCATCACCAATTCTCTTGCCCTATTACTATCTCCTACTAGATGCAAGGTGCCTTGCAGGTCGTACTTGCATTTGATCATATCATGAGTGGTTTACTTGATCTGGAGAATAACTGTCTGACCGGAATTATCTACCGTAGATACTTTCCGAGCGTGGCCACGCATTTCCAGTTCATTACTCCTCGAGTGGCCTTGAGATATTAGATAACCTTGACGGAGATAGACAATTCCTATCGCACTATTAACTTTGAATAGTAGAACATAAATCAAAGTCACTCTGAAACTGTGCCTTCTTAGGCGATTAGTCTTTAGTCAAAGAATCGACTCATAAGAATACTATAGTAGCTCTCGCCACGACCAAGCTATAAAAATTTCCAAAACTCTATAAGCGGTCATAAGCCCAACAGAGTGTCCCATATAACCTGCCTACGTGATCGACTAGTCATCTCTCATGACTCTATGGAACTTGAACTTGTCATCAATCGCATCACACTCTAGTTACTTCGAGACGTCACCTCATATAAGCAACTATGGGCGAATACTATGTTAATCCAGTTCAATTTAATGAGGTTCAATATTGTCTCAACAACCCATTTGGATGTAACAAAGTAATAATAGAGTTTAATATTAAACTCAAACGATGAATGCATTATCACATATGTAAAATTGATACAATATCAATTACTACATAATCTATAATCCATATTCCCTTTTGTATATGTTGCACATTTCAACTCAATTGAAATGACATGATTTATCATGTTAAACGTATGAAAGGCTTTTGGTTAGTAAGTGTCAGCAACACTTTGCACTTTCTCTAACCTTGCTATATGCTTTTTCCTTTTGTTATGTATAATCTTTATTATAAAACTTTTGAGTACGTGTCTAAATCCAATCTAGACATATGCTCTCTTGGCTTAGGATAGCTTCCACTGTCCCCACAGTGTATGGGATAGGACCTTTGGTTACTGGAACGAACTACCATAGTTCCCCCCAATTCATAAAACCGAATCCTAATATCATCCCTTCCTGCTTGCATGTCTCATTATTGCATGTGTACTCAATTTCCGTTGTTAATCCCTCATTGTTCTACTGCCTAGAACGTTTCTAGCATATCTACTCCTTAAAAATATAGCCACGATGTAACCATCCTTATAAGTCTAGAACATGGTTTTTGTGTAACTTCTTGCACATAAATCTATTTCAATTCTAAATTCTTAGCATCATATCTTTAGTGCTCCAAGCGTACTAACCAATGAACTATATGGCTATATAGAGACTTCCCTCAAAAAAATTGATTTGTAACTTTTCGTCATACTCCAAGTATACGAAATTTAAGAATGGTGATACATCTTTGCGTAAAGAATTAATCCCGCAGCGGAAGCGAGTGGATTCAATTTCTACATGTTCAATACCTTTGAACTTGACTAGATTCTTATCAATACAAGAATATTCATTTAACGCTAATATACTCTTAGAACTATCTTTATAGGTCTGGATACCTTAGAGATGTATTATCCTTCTCCTAAGTCTTCCATCATTCACAATGATCAATATGCCCCTTACATATAAGACTAATAACACCACATTACTCCCACTAAACTCCATGTATAAACAGAACTACTCGATAATTCGAGAAATATTTATCACATGATCAAAACATACAATTCAACTCTTTGACATCTACTTAAGACTTCCTCTTAAGTTCGCATCCTACTTTAGGATAGTTGCGATTTACAAAACTCATGCAAGATGATTTTAAAATCCAACTATATCAAATTATATCTGAATACAATGAAGCATTGTTATTGCAAGCAACAACCCTTGCCACCGACCAACTAAGCTAAATAAACATTTTCATGTTTATGCTTGCTTCGGACTTTTGCGGAGTTGGAACTAGATAGAGCATCATAATAATTTACAGGTTCTTTATTTTCTAAAATAACATAACTCTTGTCCACTTAGATTTCGAAGAAATATTTACTGATTTCGACCAGGAAGAAACGTCTTCCTACATCTTATTCTCAGTTTGTGGCCCTTGAACATTTTCTCCCACTCTGTCTATAAGAAATAATACCCTTTTCTCTAATAGACAGTATCACGAACCACAAACCCTTTGTTCTTGTGATCATGTAGGAAGAGATACCACACGTTCATTATCGAAACAAGCTACAATTTAGGTACCATGCTTAACCATATCACATACGAAATATAGATGATTGCTTTAATTATGTTTTGATTTAGTGGAATAAGTAAATACTAGACAAATTATGATAGAAACTACTTCCAACTTTATAGTAAGGATTCATTCATATCGTATAGGATTCTTTGTCACTTTCTAATATTATGAAGGTGAACTTGTGATACCATATCACACTCCTTTTGGTGCATATAAAAGGCTTTACTTTATTGTTCCCTATTTTAACAAAGTACCAATACTTTGGTTTTAATCTCTAGGTTTTGATACTTTTAAACATTCATTGAACTTATTCAAAGAATTTCTCTTCTTGACTCATTAAGTGGATACCAAGAATCTACCTAGTTCGTTGGTAGAAGAGATGAAGAAGTAATAACCCTTTTTGATTAAAATTGTATTCGACTGTACACTTCAAAGTGTAAATAGGGCGAATATCTTGCTCTATTCATAATTCTTTTCTAAAAAGAAGTCATGGATTAATCTTGCTTTGAATACAAATTCGCACATACCAAGAGATTCCCAATCAGATGGTAGGGACACTAGTCAAAACTAGTCTCTAAATGCAATTTCAATCGAGAATCTAGAAATAATTGGGGTCACCAATTTGAGTCTTATACAATGAATACACTATAACACTTATATGTCTATGGATGAAATGGCAACTACCCTAGTTCCATTCATGTAAATTTCTGACTTTATTCTTGCTAGTCGTCGTACGTGATGTGAACATTATTTGCACACATTTAGTCCCCTAATTGAGTCTATTTTGCATACTATTATAACATTCCATAGTCATTTTATCCATCAAATGCTTTCTATTTTGCTTTCCTAGTGCATTTCGTATGTTTTGTAGGAAAGAAGATAATAAGGCGGAAATTCCCGTCTTTCTTGCATATTTGGAAGCTTATTGATGATATTAGATGGACTAGTATGAAGAGGAGGTAAGAATGATGACCAAGGATGTAGGAATAAAGAGTATATAGAAGGATCATAGAGCTAAAAAGCAAGGATGACGAGAAGGAAGTCAATGCAAGAAGAAATTGCTCGGAACCAAACCAAGAGTTGCTCCTTTGTCTCTGAAAATATGATAGATGGAACGGCGTCGAAAAGCCAAGTGATCTAGGCTTTTGAATCACTCCAATAGGAGTCCGGATGAGAAAATGACGTCCGTTTTACAATCCGAGGTCAAACAAAGAAGCTGTCCGCCAATCCGCTCGTCCCGAGACCAATCCGCTCGTCTGCTACAGGAATCCGCTCGTCCCCCCTCCAAATCCGCTCGTCTTGCCTTCCTATTATCCTAGCGTCCCATGCTCAAGACGCTCGTCTTGAAGCCTTGTAATCCGCTCGTCCCGAGACCAATCCGCTCGGATTCCCTTACAGCAACTTTCGTTTTCTTCTTTCTCCATGAAAGATGCGCATATTTTTCAAAGACTAGCTAAAAGGAGACCGGCATCTTTTTTGAGAGGAGCGATTCCCTACCCAACAATTAGCATTGTTAAATTACTATTTTACCCTTTTTTAACCTAATGATGCTCTACGATATATACCCCATTTGTAATAATCAAACCATGAAGTTTTCATTACATTAATTCAATCCTTCTTTAGATTAGTTTAAGCTTTCATTAGGAGTAGATTAGAATAGATTACTCTTTAATCTTTCCACAAATCACACATTAATCTTTCCTTAATCATTGTTCAAGTTTATTATTGACTAATTCAAGTTTATTATTGGGTAATTAGAAGATTATTGGGTTTATTGGGAGATTGACAACCTTCCATCAATCATCAAGTACTTCTATTATTCTTTGCATTATTATTTTGGAATCTCCATAGGTATAATTCTCTTAATCCTTATTTTAATTATTGTTAATCTTTATTACTTGTTCATCATGTTTGGCTTTGTTAGTATGATTGACAACCTAATTAACATGTTAAACTTGATCATGAGTGAGTAGTTACTTAGCTAGGATTAATGGGTAATTAGGGGAAATAAACATGGGGAATGATTCATGCTTAATCTAATATGCTTCCATAATTAATTTGCTTGCTTGTTTTGATTTCAACTTATGCTCATGTTATGTTTGATGAAATGCTAAGCCTATGAATCCTTGCATTTACAACCGTCACTTATCTTTTCAATGAGACTTGTAAGACATAAACCAACTCGAGTCTCATTAGACCATGCATATAGTTGGATAGGGAGGATTAAGTCGACTTGTAGGTGTTGTACAATATAATCGATTCGGCTCCGGGACCCAAACCTTCCTAGGATTGTAAGATATAAACCAACTCGATCCATCACAACAATAATAGCTTGCATCTAGTAGGAAACATGTTTGTATGATCAACTCCCATGAATCCCTTATGAACCCATGATATCCTAGCATTTTTAATCAATTGTTTACATCTTTCATTTTGTTGCTTGTTTATTGCTTTTATTAGATTAGAATCATCAATTCATTATAATTGTGACAACCCCAAGCACAACCATAATTAGATTGAATAATTTGAGTAATCACCATCCCATGGATCGACCTCGACTTACCACTAACTAGTTGTTTGTTGAGAATTATAAATGTGTTTGATTGGATGTGACCCGACGACATCACCCATCAAAATGGCGCCGTTGCCGGGGACGGTGTTGTTTATTTGAATCGTTCTTTTGTCTAGTTTTAGTTGTGCTTCTTTTTCTTGAGTTTTATTGTACTTGTTCTATTTCACATGCTCAACATGTCTACTTTCACTTTTTGGCAATATGAAAATGAGTCATTTGATAAATATGTTGCAAGATTTGAAGATTATATGACTCATGCTAGGCATCATGGTCTTACTCTTTCAAATTATGAAGCATGTTGTGTTGTTTATAATGGCAAGAACCTTGAGACCCGCAACTTGGCATTTCACTTGAGTGGTGGTAGGATATGTGAGATGAGTTGTGAGGAATTTTGGGAATTTGTTGAGTTCATGACCATTCATTGTCTCAAGCAAACTATACATGACATATTTGAAAGTGCCAAGGAGGGTATGGAAGCGATAAAAACCACATTTCAAAAATTCATTGAGGAAAACTATGCTGAAAATGAGATTTGTAAGGATGAAAAACCTTCCTATAACCTTGAGTCAACCTACTATGCCCACAAAATTACCCCACCTTGGGAAGATGGAGTGCTAGATGAGGAGAGTGATGATGAGGAGGAGTACATTTTTTATTGTGAAACTAATGCTTGGCTGCCGTCATCCTACTTTTCTTGTGTTTCAATGAAATCAACCTCCATGGAATTTGATGTTAATGGGCAACGTGAGAGTGATATGGATGTGAGCTTGAGTGAAAACTCACCCTTTGAGGATGACATATTTGAAGGAGACAATTGTGTTGAACTTGGTGAGCCTTGTTACGATAACCCCTTTGATAATGGACCGTGTTGGGATGAGGAATATGATGAGGACATTTGGGAACCCCAAATAGACACCCTTAAAATCACCTTGGATGATAATGAGAGTACTTGCATTGAATGTGGTGATTTTGAATATTTGGAGGATGAGCTGAGTGAATTGCCAACCGACTACCCATTTCATGTTCCTTCCATCCATCATTTCTCTTATGATTTTTGTCATAATGTTCTTGACATGCTTGTTCGGTCTTTTACTTGGGCGTTATTTCATTTCATAATCTTGTGTTGTTATCCATGCTTATTTATTTCTCACTCCCACGAATTTGACCGACTTTTACGTGCTTTGAGTGCTAGTGATAATCTTCCATGAAATTGTTTATTGATAATCCTTGGTTTGATGGAGTTCCTTAATAACCATTAATTTGTATATATGCATTTAGTGTAGTTTGCGTAATATATTTCATATGATTCATGTAGATAGTTGCATATAGACTAGAATTCATGCATAGTCACTAATGACCAATCCTATTCTTTTCTATACTAGAGATAGTGTTTAAATCGGTTTGGGGAGGTTTGATCATAGGTGACCGTAATTTACTAGAAATCATGCATCATATAGGGTAGTTTAGATTGCATTCATTTGTTATATATGTCATATAGAATTGCATTTAGTTAGAGCATGCATTCATTCATATCATATTGCATTTGTACTTCATTTCAAAAAAAAAAAAAAAAAAATCAAAAACATGTATTTCCTTTTTTATTCCTACTCCTACATGTACATTGAGGACAATGTCCAAAATAAAGTGGGGGATGGGAATTTATATTCTAAAAAAGCATAAAAATTGAAAAAATTTCAAAAAATCACAAAAATATGTCTTTTAATTTCATAAACCATAAAAACCCATAAAAATTTTGAAAAATTGAAAAATCCAAAAACATGTTCATTTCCTTTGTAGTGTAGTCTTATATATATTGTTGTATATATTGTGTTTGTTCATCCTTGTTCACATTGATTGACTACGCCACATCCGAGACATGAGGATATTGAAGACCGCATGGTATGATCTTTCCAATCTCCTTCTTCCCCTTTATGTTAATGACTATGTGGCTTTATTTTGATTGATGCGGTATAACAATGTGAATTTAGGACTTGCATTTAGATTATTTGGCATATTAGTTGGTAGAATCATATGCATTAGGATGTATATATATGTTAGTTGCATCATAGCATGTAGTTTGCATGTTAGAAAAATTTTGCGAAACCGTCTAGTTGGGAAGCTTGACAAGTATATATAGGCCCTAGTAGATGCTTTTTCTTCTTAAGACTTTGCTTGTTAGAATACTTGTAAAACACCCTAGGATGTGTCATGCTAGTATCCTTTGACCCATGGATTAAGGCTTAGTCAAGAGTACTTTGTGGTGTGATAACTCTTTGGCTACCGTTTATTCCAAGGTGACCCTTGAAACCATGCAACCATCATTCATCCATATTATACCGCATTTTGTCATCAAAGGGAATGGACACAAAAAGAAATTGTTCAAAAATTTGAGTTCAAGAAATGAAATGAAAAGTGAAAGAAAGTTTGCAAAATGCATCAAAAGAAAAGATGAGTAACAAAAATGAAAAATCCTATGCTTCAAATATAAGGCACCCTCGCTACATATGGGGTGACTTTGAAATTTTTCAAAAAGAAAAATGCAAAAAGTGAAAAGTTGTCAAGTGTTGAAATGCCAAAAATCAAAAGAAATGGCAAAGAAAGGTTCTCAAAGTGTTATATGCCATAAGAAATTGGGGGGGGGGGGGGGACAACAACAAAAAGCAAACTCCCAAATGAAACTCAAATTCTATCGATCCCTTTATCCATCGTATCCATTTTTGTGCATGGTAGAGAGGGGACGACCCTTCTTCTTGTCTAGGCAAGAAGGGGAATTCCGCGATCCTCCAGTGTTTCTAACACCATATGGAGTCTATTCTTGATAAAAGCATTTAACGATTGAGGACAAAGGTACCCTAGCTTGACACAAATTGGAGGTGATTTATTGGTATCCTTCTAGGCTTAGTAGTTTGAAGAAATTGCATCTATGAAGGAGTGTGTACCCTTGAATTGCTTCCCCTTTAGATAATTTCCGCCACTTCGATGAGGAAAGTTGCTATTCATTTTTTTAGATGCATCCATTACTTGTTTTGCGTGCTTTAATGCTTGGATGTGTCGCCATTTTGGCAAGAACCACCTTGCCTTGGAAGAAGGCATCCTACCTCATGGTTGTCTTGTTGTGAGTTGAAGGGGCGGAGTGAGACCTGCTAATTGTCTCACATCGGCTATATTAGTAGGTTAGTTTAAATAAAGGTCTAGTTTTTGTCACCTCTTTACTCGGGACGAGTAAAGGTTCGGTTTGGGGATATTTGATGTGAACATTATTTGCACACATTTAGTCCGCTAATTGAGCCTATTTTGCGTACTATTATAACATTCCATAGCCATTTTATCCATCAAATGCTTTCTATTTTGCTTTCCTAGTGCATTTCGTATGTTTTGTAGGAAAGAAGATATTAAGGCAGAATTTCCCGTCTTTCTTGCATATTTGGAAGCTTATTGATGATATTAGATGGACTAGTATGAAGAGGAGGCAACAATGATGACCAAGGATGTAGGAATAAAGAGTATATAGAAGGGTCATAGGGTTAAAAAGCAAGGATGGCGAGAAGGAAGTCAATGCAAGAAGAAATTGCTCGGAACCAAACCAAGAGTTGCTCCTTTGGCTCTGAAAGTACGCTAGATAGAACGGCGTTGAAAAAACAAGTGATCTAGGCTTTTGAATCACTCCAATAGGAGTCCGGATGAGAAAATGACATCCGTTTTACAATCCGAGGTCAAGCAAAGAAGCTGTCGGCCAATCCGCTCGTCCCGAGACCAATCCGCTCGTCTGCTACAGGAATCCGCTCGTCCCCCCTCCAAATCCGCTCGTCTTCCCTTCCTATTATCTGAGCATCCCATGCTCAAGACGCTCGTCTTGAAGCCTTGTAATCCGCTCGTCCCGAGACCAATCCGCTCGGATTCCCTTACAACAACTTTCGTTTTCTTCTTTCTCCATGAAAGATGCGCATATTTTTCAAAGACTAGCTAAAAGGAGACCGACATCTTTTTTTGAGAGGAGCGATTCCCTACCCAACAATTAGCATTGTTAAATTACTATTTTACCCTTGCTTAACCTAATGATGCTCTACTATATATACCCCATTTGTAATAATCAAACCATGAAGTTTTCATTAGATTAATTCAATCCTTCTTTAGATTAGGTTAAGCTTTCATTAGGAGTAGATTAGAATAGACTACTCTTTAATCTTTCCACAAATCACACATTAATCTTTCCTTAATTATTGTTCAAGTTTATTATTGTGTAATTCAAGTTTATTATTGGATAATTAGAAGATTATTGGGTTTATTGGGAGATTGACAACCTTCCATCAATCATCAAGTACTTCTATTATTCTTTGCATTATTATTTTTGAATCTCCATAGGTATAATTCTCTTAATCCTTGTTTTAATTATTGTTAATCTTTCTTACTTGCTCATCATGTTTGGCTTTGTTAGTATGATTGACAACCTTATTAACATGTTAAACTTGATCATGAGTGAGTAGTTACTTAGTTAGGATTAATGGGTAATTAGGGGAAATAAACATGGGGAATGATTCATGCTTAATCTAATATGCTTCCATAATTAAGTTGCTTGCTTGTTGTGATTTCAACTTATATATGCACATGTTATGTTTGATGAAATGCTAAGCCTATGAATCCTTGCATTTACAACCATCACTTATCTTTTCAATGAGACTTGTAAGACATAAACCAACTCGAGTCTCATTAGACCATGCATATAGTTGGATAGGGAGGATTAAGTCGACTTGTAGGTGTTGTACAATCTAATCGATTCGGCTCCGGGACCCAAACTTTCCTAGGATTGTAAGATATAAACCAACTCGATCCATCACAACAATAATTGCTTACATCTAGTAGGAAACATGTTTGTATTATCAACTCCCATGACTCCCTTATGAACTCATGATATCCTAGCATTTTTAATCAATTATTTACATCTTTCCTTTTGTTGCTTGTTTATTGCTTTTATTAGATTAGAATCATCAACCCATTATAATTGTGACAACCCCGAGCACAACCATAATTAGATTGAATAATTTGAGTAACCACCGTCCCATGGATCGACCTCGATTTACCACTAACTAGTTGTTTGTTGAGAATTATAAATGTGTTTGATTGGATGTGACCCGACGACATCACCCATCAGTACGATTATTCAATGTTAGGATTCTAAGGATTTAAAAAGCCCTCGGATTGTGTTATCAACACATCCTCCTCTAAATACCCATTTAGAAAGGCGGTTTTTGACATCCTTTTGCCATACTTCATAATCATGAAATGTGGTATTAACTAACATTGTTCACAAATTTGTATCAAATACTCATGACGTGATAATTTGCAAATAAGCATTGTCAATGTCATATGTATTAAGAAGGAATATGTTGGTGTCAGACGACCAACTTCCTTGATCTTTACTTATTAGGGATTTGTCTCTATTTTAGTGTCTAACACCTTCTCTTTCGAGCCTAGTTCTATCGTTAACACTTAAGATGGATACTTACTTCTTATTGCTTCCACTTTCTTCAAGAATTTCTACTTGATGAAGACTTATCTTCATATAAATTCCTAGTTAATTCTTCACAAGAATTACCTTTATAGTGGTAATTGGTTAATCTTACAAATCAATTTACCAATTTAACATTGTCATGTTCTTAATGACTTAAGTGCTTGATGATATGTGTTTAGTTTGAGCAATGGGACTTTTAAACCATGGATGCATAGAAGATATTATCAAAACATATTTTGATCAAGTACTATTTCTATTCATATTCTTCACAAGAGAATATAGGTATGTAAGGAATTTTAAGATGTTAATCTTATAGTTGCATAGGACGATTCCTATCGAGTTCTATGGAATAGAATGATTCCTATGGATCTAGTTCACAACCTATGGTACGGTTCATTTTAGAAAGATATTCTATTTGTCGTAAGTAATAGTGGCTTAGCGGTGACTCGTGTTACAAACGAATTGATATCATATATGTTAAGGAGCGATAATAAAGAACATAAAACAACGAAATAGTGGGAAAATATAACATTCATCGTTATATATAAAACATTTAAGAATGTTTTAGCATTTATATAGTGACCTCTACCCAACTATTATAAATGATCCCGAGATCCAAATTCATATCAACTCGGGCACGGTGAGCCGATTCATCCCTAACCAATAAAACTCGGTTGATTAACTCTTTAATCGATTCTACTTCTAGAACTCTCGGTCGATAAATTACTTTAATATTTATCTTAAGCCCGGAACACATGGGGCTACGGTCGTGAATACTTCCATTGAGCTCAATCCAAATTTCGATGTAGTAACAATTTACCACCCACTTACCCAACTTAACATGTTTAGCACCCTGGTGAGCCGAGCCTACTTCCTTATGAAATTGGGACTCATGGTTCTACTATTTGGTAAGGCTAATTCTCAATTATTATTTAGTGAGAGGTCTTGTCAATTTATTGTCTATCTCGTTTTAAGTGAACTAAAGCGGTGAACTAGCGATAATTATAATTGACACGGTCGATGATTCGATAAAATATGATATGCATGTGTAGTTATGGCGATTTGGGTATGCATGTAAACATATAAAACAAAAGCAAAGCAAAACAATAAAATCCTAGTATGGCCATCCTAAAATAGTAAATCTAATAAACTATTTACAAACTCGGAAACCAACTCCTTTGGTCCCTTGAACTTCATTTGGCACGCACTTCAAGGCAACACCGTCTTTATCGGAACGCCTTTCCTGATGGCACCGTCTTCAAGGATCTCCGGGATAAATAAATTACATACCTTTTCTACTTTATACATTATAAAAAGAAAAAAAATAAAAATAAAAGTCATACGAGATCACATTAATTACAACCGAATCGATATCCCCATTCATTTCGGGAAATATCAATTAAAAAAACTAAGGCCATATTAAGTACAAATTACATAATTCAAAATTATATAAAAATTAAAATATGACAATCATAATAAAAATGCAGCATTAATATATGTATAAAACATGCCATGTGATGTCCCAAATCGCTCTATTTAAGCTAATATCGTATATTTGGTCCGGTTTTATGGATAATTGTGACAATTAACTTAATAAAATCACACAATATTACATAAATCAAATCTATGTCCAAGTTAATTACCCCAACCTTCTTTGTAACACCCCGGCCCAAACCGGGTCGGGAGCGGTTACTTATGATAGCTCACCAGGCTGTGTACATGGCCCACAAATCAACACGGGTCCTTTACAGCGCATTTTGTCCTCACTCATGCGCATCCCGGAAACCTTCCCAGGAGGTCACCCATCCTAAGACTACTCCCAGTCAAGCACGCTTAACTTTGGAGTTCTTTCACATGGATGACCATAAAAGAAAGTGCACTTTGTTGATATGAGTAGTACTTTCAATCCCTTTAAGCACTAGTCATTTAAGCCTATCATTGGACCTCTTCAATTACCGTGGGGTGTTACATTCTTAGGACTCAAAAATTTAGTCTTCACTAAATATTTGACAATATTTCAACTTGATATTTTATTATTGCTCTTTAAACCCTTTTATTCATAATAATAAAGAAATAATTCCCAATAAGTCATAAAAATTCGAAAATTTCAAAATCATAATTTTTTATATTCTTGAAAATTCCCAACATTCCAAAATTTTAATAAAAATTTGCCCATAGAATATATTTTTAATTCATTTCACAAATAAATCGCATAATACATAACTTTAACCCTTTAATTCCAAATTAAAGATAAAATTATGTAATAAATCAAAATTAAAATTTTGAATATTCTATTTAAGTTTCTAGAACCTGAAAAGACAAATTTTTAGGTCCAAAAATCGAATTTACAATTATGACTATATAAAGTTGCTATTTATCAATTTTACAATATAAAAATCAATAATCATCCAAATCAAACGAAATTTGACATGCAACTTTAGATCTGATGTTCATATCATATATACAACATTGAAAAAAATTTCATTCCATAAAATTTATTTTAGCTATTTTTGCTAAAATAGTCACTATTTATGTGATTTTTACATCTAAAAATCATAAATCATGCAAAATAAAACCATTTCATCTTAAAATTTACATACAGTGTGTAAATATTTCATGTGACAACATACTAAAATTTCATGAGCAGAGACGAAGTCTAACTATTTTTGACCAAAATACCTCTATTTAATCCATTTTTATCATGTAAAAATCATAAATCATGCAATATAAAACACTTTTATACGAAATTTTACATACAATGTGTAAAATATGCATGTGAGGTCGTGTAAAAATTTCAAGGTCAGAATCATAGTCTAACTAATTTTAGTATTTTAAGTGTCATTTTATTCAATAAAATGTAATAAAAACACTAAAAATCATATTAAAGAGCAATAAAATACAATAAATCATCAAAATGACCTAAAATAAATTTAGGACAAGAATGTTATTCATGAAAAAATTTCGTGGCATTTATCCTCATAAATCACAAATTTCTAGTTTTATATGTTAACATTTTAACTCGGAAAAACAATAACCAATTATGCATGCAACAACCATTGCTCTGATACCAATTGTAAGATTCATTAACCTATTATTAGACATATCTAATAACTATTTAAAGTTTAGTTTAGTCATAAACTAAACTAACTAGATCTTATGCATGCATAACAAAAGAGGAAAATAAGAAGAAATCAATCAACTTACAAAGGAGGTGCCACACGGTTATACTAATCGGTCTCCTACCAAATTAGTCTTCGAAAAATCCGCTTGCTCCAGGGATGAATTTAGACCCAATGGTAGGATCTACTCCTCAAGGAATTGTACCAAGATAATCACCCTTAATACATATACTAATTTGGTTACTAGAAATTTAATATATGTTCCTTTAAAAATTTATAACTAATATTATTGATTACTACTACTAGTAATGGTGGAATAATATTAGAGTTTTTGTGAGATCTAAAACTATTTCAGAGAGAATGAGGAGAAAGATGAGTATGCAAAAATGCATAAGGTAAGAATGTAAAATTAGAGCCATGCTCTTCTTATTGAATGGGGAAACCGGTTGGGAGGGGTAAAAAGGAGATGCAATGCATGCTCTCCCATTTGAATTGTTCTTACCCATAAGACTAGGCTTGCATGGCTAGTAATATTAGGGTAATCATGATGTTTATTTTACAATAAAATAAACCATCCACTAACTTATTAGTCCCTCCAATTTTCGGCCCCTTAGAGATAAAATGGACTCCATTTTATAACTTGTAATTTGTCAATTGTAATTATGTGTGACCCATGACCCATAACATGTTATTAGTCATGTGTATGCATATTTAACAAATTAAACATCATTACACATTAAATAAATTACATGTGACAATTTTTACTAGTAGTACATAACTACAAGTATTAAAAATGGGTCATACAAACATAATTCACAACATTTTATAATTATAATTAATCTATCATTCTTATTTTAATTGTTTCATAAAAAATAATAAATCCTAAGTAATAAAACAATTTAATTACTTAGTACGAATCTTATTTAATCGAATTACAATAAGACACGAATTCTCACTCACAAAATCATTTGTTTAATTTTAAGGAATTAATTAACTTGTATCATCATACAATTAATTAATTAATCAATTAAGAGTGTTACCCTAGAGGTATGACCTTAAGGGATCAACTGATCACCACTGTCATACGACAGTAATGTCAAACTCTAGTCAACCAATCAGTACTGATTAATGTGGATCAGTTGACAATAAAATATTACTTTCCCTCAGCGTTCTTAATATGAGATTCAAACATGTGATCGCATTATTGTCGAGGACATATACTCCATCAGGCGAAACCCTAAACCTTCAAAAATCGAATTGGGCGTTTTTGATTAGGCCATTTTCGATTGAAATTGATGATTGCATTAGGTTAGAAACCTGTTTAGCAGTATAGGGGTGCTTTTAGTTTGCATTTTGGTGCCCGCTCCCGCTCCCTATGTTTGAAAAACATGAATGAGACGAGTAAACCGTCTTATTTTACAATGCCGAGTTTGTTTTTTTGAGTTGTGTCCACTAGGTTGTATTGTAGTTGGGGAAGATCGTGTTTGCCATATTGAACCTTCGTTGGGTATTGTGGGCAAAATTGGAATTGTTGCCTTTTGCGACGGATTTATGTTTGTCGAAATGAGCGTCTGTTTGAGCTCAAATTGAACCAGTTTGTCTTGAAATGGACCTTAATGGTAGTTTAGGTCACTTTGAGAGGTGATTAAATCACGTTGCTTTGTCGTGGTCGTATTTTGAAATTTTGACCTGTTTGCGCCCGAATTGGCATAAAACTGCCTTTTTGAGCTGTGGAAAATGCCCAATTGCATCGGGAATATTTGTGAGAACAGCGGATTTGAATCCCACTATTGGTTTTGAATTTTGACAAATGGGGGTTTTTAATGTCGCCATCGAAATTTTGAAAATAACGAATTTGAGTTTCACTATTTTTTATTTTGTATTTGAAATGACGGTTTTTATTGCCGTTGTTGAAAATTTGAGGAAATAGTGAATTTGGAATTTTACTATTGTTGTTTTTTTTGTGTTTGAAACGACGGCTTTTATTGTCGTCGTTGAAAATTCTGAAATAGTGAATTTTGAATTTCACTATTATTGTGTTTTTTGTATTTAAAATGACGGTTTTTATTGTCGTCGTTGAAAATTTTGAAATAGTGAATTTTGAATTTAACTATTATTGTGTTTTTGTATTTGAAATGACGGTTTTTATTGCCGTCGTTGAAATTTTTGAAATAGTGAATTTTGAATTTCACTATTATTGTGTTTGTATTTGAAATGATGGTTTTTATTGCCGTCGTTGAAAATTTTGAAATTGGTGCGAGAAATTGGGTCAAAGCCCAAAATCTCGCTGAATGAGTCAAGGAGCACCTCATTGAGGCGCGAGTCTTGCTGCGAAGTAAGGGAGCTATCCTTTTTTCTGTAAAAAGACGCGAGAATGGGAAGCTCCCCATTCTCACATCGTCTTCTTCATAAACACAAAAAACCTGGGAAAAAGACGCCATTTTCGACCTCATTTCTTGCTTGTTTTCGTGCCCTTATCATCATGTCATCTCAAGGTATATATGTAAATCCTCTTGAATCCATTTGAATTTGTTTGTCTTTATGTTGATTGAATTAGGGTGAAACCCTAAACCCTCAAAAATCGAATTGGGCGTTTTTGATTAGGCCATTTTCGAGTGAAATTGATGATTGCATTAGGTTAGAAACCTGTTTAGGAGTATAGGGGTGCTTTTTATTTGCATTTTGGTCCCCGTTCCCGCTCCCTATGCTCGAAAAATGTGAATGAGACGAGGAAACCGTCTCACTTCACAATGCCTAGTTTGTTTGCTTGAGTTGTCTGCCCCACTAGGTTGTATTGTAGTCGGGGAAGACCGTGTTTGCCGTATTGAACCTTCGTTGGGGTATCGTGGGCAAAATTGAATTTTTGCCTTTTGCGACGGTCTTATGTCTGATGAGATAAGCGTCTGTTTGAGCTCAAATTTAGTTAGTTTGCTTTGAAATGGACCTTATTGGTAGTTTAGGTCGCTTTGAGACGCGATTAAATCGCGTTGCTTCGTTGTGGTCGTATTTTCAAATTTTGACCTCTTTGTGTTCGAATTGGCGCAAAACTGCCTTTTCGAGCTGTTGAAAATACCACGTTGTGTCGGGAATATTTTTTGGTTCTTTGATGGACCTTGTGTGGGTCTTAAGGTGTTGGTTTTTCTTTGAAAATTCTTTGTTGTTGTTGTGACTCGTCTTTTGCTTGAAAAGAAGGGCGAGTCGTTTGTCTGCGGTATTTGTGAATTGTTTTGTTATTTTTGTTTGGTGGGGTCTTGGCGGGATTGCCCTTGTTTTGTTTTGCAGGTTTTTTTGGATTTGTCCATTTTTGTGCCGTCGTAATGCCGAAATTTCGGCTGACGTTTTTGTTTTATCCCGATTACAGGGAAGTTCTCAGGGCCTACCAGGTCCATTGCTGAGACCTTGGAGGACGAGGATGACCCTGGAGGAGGAGAGACAACTGTTTTTTTGTTATAGGCTTGGTTGTGTTTCTCCTTGGTGGCCTTTGCCCGGCTTTTGATCGAGTATCGATCACTAGCTATTGTCTGCAGAGGTTCGGACGTCCGATGATTGGGGGTTAAGACGGGTGCATTGTTCCACGTTGCCGTCTTCGAACGTTGTTGAATTCTGATGATTGGGGTTCAGAATCGTGGTAGCGCCCTATATCATGACTCCTTCTCATCGCCGAATTTCGACGATTGGGGGTTAACGTCGGGGCGATGCACTGAGTCACAATTCCTGATTGTCGTGTCTTCCGAAGTCTGCCAAGCATTGTTTTCCTTTTTGTCGTGGAGTAGGAGCGAGGTATTACCGTCATGGTAACCATCTCTGCTTCTGCTGTTACTCCTTCGTTTTCCGTGTTGCTCATTTTCTTTTCCGATCGGAGAGATAGGGATTGCTTAGTTCGGTAGGTGGCAGATAGCCCCCAGTTTGTAGTTTTAGGCCAGTGTCTGTATGATAAGTGCTTGTACTGGATCCTGTTTGTATGGTCAGTCGTTTGTATCTAGTGTGTGTCGATGTATTTTGCGTGAGGCGGGTTGTATATATCTGTTTTGGATTGTGGTTTATTTCTGTTTTCGGCTTTCTTGTGTTGTGTTTTGGAGAAGCGTTGTCGGCTGTTAGTTCCCCTTTACTTCGCACTAGTTCCTGCATCGTTAGTGTAGAAAACAGGCAACAGGTAGCACATATGCACAAATGTAAACATGTAAAATCACTTGATGGAAACAAAATTAACCACGATGACTCGAAGTTAAAATTGACATTTTGAAAAATTCCGTGACAGGTCATCACGTTTCGGATTTCTTCAAAAGAAAATGATTTGAAATTTTGCGCAATTAACTCGTGTTTTGAATTAAATTGCATCGAATTTTGTTGCGATTGATTTTTAACTCGAAAATTAAAACTCAAACCGTCACGAAGGAATTTTAAAATAGATTTTCGTGAGTGTATTTGATTTAATTTTTGTGAGATCAAGACTCGGATTTGCAAGAGCTTGAATTTTTGAGGAAAATTGACGTCGTGTTATCAATTCTCGAATTTGTTGAAAATGCGAAGAAAAAGTGAAAACATTTTCGGAATTTTCGACTGACATGGAAACGATCTGTCGCGGATCAGGGGGACTAGCCATTCCCCCTTAATAAAAGAAGAGAAAAACCCGTATGTATAAAGCTGCGTCATGAAAACCTTGTCGGATTTCGTAAAACGCGAAAATGAGGGAATGTGAGTGTGAGAAAACACAAAACATCCTGGACAGGCCCGAAGAGGCGCGAGTCCTTTGGCGAGAGGTTTGAGGTGTCAGGAAGAAACACAACTTGAAAGGGACAATTCAAGGTGCAGATCCTGAGGAGCAGCCCAAAGAAGCGCGAGGCCACCGGCGATGGAAGTCAGCTTCCCCTTTTTTCGGAAAAACACGCTGATCGTTTTGTATAAATAGGGACGTTTGTGCTTCATTGTTTCATCATCCGAAATACGAAAAACATCTCTACAAAACCTTTCTTCTTCTTCCACAAAATCATGCATGGAGGCTTTCGAAATTAGGTTGCGACATTGGTGTCGGGATTTGTCACCTCCCGAAAAGTATCAACTCGTTGTTATGGGAGTTGTTCAATTGTTGGTGCTTCGTCAAGTCAAGGTGCAATCCTTGTTCCTTGAAATATGCTCTCGGTTTTGGAATTCGAAACATCATGTTTTTGTTTTCCCGAAAGGCAAAATTTGTCCTCTTGCCGAAGAAGTAGGTGCCATTGGTGGATGGCCGGGTTGTGTTCCGGTGCTTCCCCCGACTCGGTTGTGTTATAAGGAGAAGTTCCTTTCAATGTTGGGCTTGTCAACAAGTCAAGTTAACTTTCTCCTTGCTCCTCATGGTGTGGATATGTTGGCTCTTATCAACATTTTCTCGAACCGGTTGGATGTCAATATCTCGGAGGTGGCTAGGAGAAGGGCTCTTGCTTTTTGCCTAGTGCATGCTTACCTCTTTGTTGATGCTTTGAAGAAGGAGGGGTAAAAGTGCTATGGTAGTATGACCCTTGTGCATGTGGTTGAGAAAATGGAGCATGGTAGGGATCCATAATGATTGGTACTGGGTGAGAACATCCGAGATTTGGACAAGAAGGGCTCTTACGGAGAAGCTCCCTCATTTGGATCTCCAGGGATCCTCCAAGTGCGGCTATTGCAGAGGCTAAGGTATGTAGAGCCTCCGGCCGATTCTTCTTATTATTCATTCCTTCACCTTACTATGAGGAAGAAATTGAACTCGGATAGTTTTGCATCCACCGAGGCCTATTGGACCTCGTGGTTGGTGGAGAAGGGTGGTCATCATATCCGTTGGGTTTTGCCATGGTGGCACTTGAGGTCCTTCAAGGGGTAGCCCGCTTCGGTTTCTAGTCCTTGCTCTTTGATGGTGGTGGGTTTGAAGGTTGTTTCCTTCATTTATCCCGAAAGGCTCATGAGGCAAATGTGGAGTCAACAAAAGGTGCCCGCTCAAGATACTTTCGTCCAAGAGAGTGTTTTACGAAACTCCGAGCTTATAGAGATCTTCGAAAGGTGGTGGGCCACTCGGCCGCTTTGGGAGGTACCAAACCCCGTTGCCACGACAAGGGCGACTCCTGCTTACGTCCAGTAGGCAAGAGCTCAAACCTTGGAGGAAAGGTCCAAATCTCGTAAGGACGAGGTTGTTGATTTGAAGTATAGAGAGGCTAGCAAGGCCAACCGTGCGTTCTTTGACGACTTTGTTGATGGAACTAGCCCGGATGTGATAAGGCCACCAAAGAGGAGAAGCTCGGGTCCCAAAGAGGTAGTGGGTCGTGTATGGGCTCGTCTTGGACCGAGTCTGGGGTCATGTAAGAGACCGGAGGCCGTGGCCATTGTAGATACGTTTTGGATCCGTTCCGAAGAGGAGGTTCATGCTAGGCGAGCCAACAAGAAGAACAAGGGGAATATGTACCCCGAGGGAAAAGGCAAGCGTAGAATGGACGAATGAAGATCTCCATTACCCACTTTATTATTATGTTTTATTAGTGTTGTGAGTTTTTATTATGTTGTACTAGCTATGTATTGTGTGTTTTGTGCTAGTTTTATTATGTGAGGTATCTTAGTCGACACCTTAGCTTTGACAAGTTATAGATTTGTTGAGCTTTATTTGTTGTCGAATTTGTAATCCTTCTCATTATTAATTAAATAAAAGGATTGCTTGTGTTAAATGAAATTGTGAACGCTTGTTTCTTCCATCCATTTGGTAAAGGCAATTCGGCTTGAATTATCCTAAACATTGCACTTGGAAAGTGGGATTTTTGTAGGAAGGGAGAAAGGCTCCTTTTTTGTATTTTTGTTGGAAAGGTAATGTCTTTTCCTCTTCCTCTATTTTTTTGAAGTTGATATGGGTGAGTTTCTTTTTTCATGCGGGGATTTCTTAGATTATCTTCTTGTGTAAGAAAAGACTGCCTACGTATCCACCTGAAAAGGTGAAATCAAACCATGATCGTAGTTCGAGATATTTTATAAATTCTGTTTGGGTTTTGGAGTTGTATCCCTCTTGTGTAAGAAAGAACTGCCTACGTATCCACCTGAAAAGGTGAAATCAAACCATGATCGTAGTTCGAAATATTTTGTAAATTTTGTCTGGGTTTTGTGGTTGTATCTCTCTTGTGTAAGAAAGGACTGCCTACGTATCCACCTGAAACGGTGAAATCAAACCATGCTCGTAGTTCAGGTGTTTTTATTTTGTGTGCAAATGGATGTCGCCTTTGACAGATCAAAAGGCATTTAAAACGGACGAGGTGCCGCAACTTAGAGTCGATAAAACATGCAATTTCAAATCAGAACGCGTTGAGGAACTTGACTTGAAAGGGATAAGGTGGTCGCTAGTTGCAAAACTAGGGTGAGGTTGTTGGTCGCTAGGGTTCAAGGGTAGTATTTATTGAGTAGCTCTAGGTTGGTCAGGTTTGTAAAATCCACCCCGTCTAGGTCACTCAGTCTCACTGCGCCCCCCGAAAGTATTTCTTAATCAGATATGGCCCGGCCCAATTGGGTTTGAATTTCCCCCTCGGATCGACGGGTAGTGGTGCTCGAACCGACTTGAGGAACATGTCGCGTTCTTTGATGTTCCTGGGTTTAACCTTTTTGTTGAATGCCTGTTGTATACGTAGTTGGTATAGCTGGACGTTGTGCAAGGCGTTGAGCCGTCGTTCGTCTAGAAGCGTGAGTTGTTCGAACCTTCGACGGGTCCATTCCGCCTCAGGAACTTGGCTCTTCAGTAGGATGCGTAGAGATGGAACCTCCAACTCTACTGGTTTAACCGCCTCCATATCGTATGCTAGGTAGAAGGGTGTGGTGCCTATGGGTGTTCGAATGGAGGTTCGGTATCCCCGGAGTGCAAATCGGAGTTTGCGCGGCCAATCGAGGTAACTATCTTACATCTTCTTAATGATGGTGACGAGAGTTTTGTTTCCTGCCTCCACCGCTTCGTTGGTTTGGGGACGATAAGGGGATGATCGATGTCGTTTGATCTTGTATTTGTTCAGCAAGGCCCCTGCTTCCGCCCGGAAGTGAGAGCCTTGATCGCTGATGATTTCATGGGGTACCCCATATCTGCAAATGAAGTTGTCCTGGATGAACCTGGCCACTTTTTTGGCGGTCAAGACTGCATAGGACTGTGCTTCCACCCATTTGGTGAAGTAGTCGATGGCGACGAGCACAAAGCAATGCCCTTTGGTGCCTATCGGGTTGACTTTCCCGATGATGTCGATGCCCCAGGTCGAGAAAGGCCAGGGTGATGTCATGGTGTATAAAAGGGATGGTGGTATGTGTTGTATGTTAGCGAAGATTTGGTAATTGTGGCAATGTTTGACGTAGTTGCGGTAGTCGGTTTTCATGGTGGTCTAGTAGTAGCCTAATCGCATGATTTTTCGGGTCAGCATCATTGCACTCATGTGAGGGCCACACTCTCCGTCGTGGACCTCTCCCACGACCTTTTTGGCTTTGTGATGGTCAATGCAAAGGAGAAGAATCCCTTATGGTGTTCTTTTGTATAGTTGTCATTGGTTTATCAAGAATTGTGATGCAAGTAAACGGATGGCTCTTTGTCCTCTCGTATCAAAGTTGGGAGGGAATTCGTTTTTGGTTTTGTAGTTGAGGATGGCTTGGTACCAAGGTTCGGGTGGTTTTCCTCGTCATTGTTGATGGCGCAAATGTTAGCTGGCTCGCTCCTTGTCTCGGCACATAGGGGCATTGATATCATGTCGCCAGCTATGTTGACGAGTGCGGCAAGTTTTGCTAGGGCATCTGCAAATTGATTTTCCTCTCGCGGCAAGTGGAAGTAGTCGACTTCGTCGAATAATTCGGCCTCTTGATTGATTTTTGCTTGGTAGGGTGCTAAGTTGTCGCTTCGTATTTTCCATGATCCAGACACCTGATTGATGATGAGTGAGGAATCGCTGTGGACCCTCAGTCTCATAACCCCAACTGTTATGGCTGCTTGTAGGCCGATGAGGCATGCTTCATATTCGGCGGCATTGTTGGTGACGGCGAAGTCCAGTTTGACCGAGATCGGAACATGTTCTCCCTCTGGTTATATTAGAAGGATTCCTACCCCAAAGCCTCTCAGATTAGATGCGCCGTCGAAGTATAGGTCCCATGCGTCGGTGTCGGCACAGAGGATGTCTTCATCAGAAAGTGACCAGGTGTCGGTCGTTGGATCCTCGTAGACGGGATTTTCAGCTAGAAAATCAGCGACTGCCCTTCCATTGATAACCTTGAGGGGTACGAATTTAAGATCAAATTCGCATAGCATGAGCGTCCATCTAGACAGCCTTCCATTTAGTACGGGTTTTTCGAAGATGTATTTGACCGGGTCTATCTTAGAGTAGATGTGAACCGTGTAGCTAAGCATGTAGTGCCACAACTTTTTTGTTGACCATACTAGGGTAAGGCGTGTCTTTTCCAGTTGGGTGTACTTCGTCTCATACTCGATGAACTTTTTGCTGATGTAGTAGAAGGCTCGTTCTTCGCCGTCGACTGTTTTTGCTAGCATTGCTTCCATGGCTGTATCGGTGACAGTCAGGTTTAGGGATAAGGGAATTCCTTTTTGAGATGGCATGAGGACAGGAGGTTTGGATAGGATTTCCTTTATCCTGTCGAAGGCCTTTTGACAGTCGTCGTCCCAATCGGTGTGATCGGAGGCGTGAAACTTCTTGAAGATTGGTTCACATATCATGGTGAGCTTGGCTATGAAGGGGCTGATGTATTGAACTTGACCGAGAAATCTCTGAATTTCCTTCTCGTTCTTAGGCCGAGGCTTTTGTTGGAGGGTTTTGATTTTGGTTGGATCAATCCTAATGCCTCTCTTGCTGACGACGTGTCCCAGGAGTTTTCCGGAGGTGACCCCGAATGCACACTTCTGAGGATTCAGTCTCATATTGTATTTTTTGCGGACGAGCAAAGAATTTCCGAAGGGCGTTGATGTGGTCGTCCCGTTCTTTTGCTTTTACGATCATGTCATCGACATATACCTCTACCTCCTTGTACATCATATCATGTAAGAGAGTGGTAGCGGTTCTTTGATAGGTTGCTCCGACGTTGATGAGGCCGAAAGGCCTGACCGTGTAGCAGTATATACCCCACTGTGTAGTGAATGCAGTTTTGTGCATGTCTTCTTCAGCCATTTTGATCTGGTTGTACCCAGCATACCCATCCATGAATGATGGGAAAGCGTGATCGGTGGTATTGTCCACCAGGATGTCAACATGTAGCAAGGGGAAGTCGTCTTTCGGACTTGCTTTGTTCAGATCCCTGAAGTCGATGCAAACCCGAATTCTTCCGTCTTTCTTGGGTACAGAAACAATATTGGCCACCCAGTCAGAGTATTCAGACACTTTGATGAACCCGGCCTTCAACTACTTGTCCACTTCTTCCTTGATATTCAGGGCCCACTCAGGGCGTATTCGGTGCAACGTTTTCTTCACGGGTTTAGCTCCGGGTTTAATGGGTATTCTGTGCTTCGCAATCTCCCTGTCGATCCCGGGCATATCTTTGTAGGACCAGGCGAACACGTCCTTGTATTCAAGTAGGAGGTCAATGAACTGCTGTCTTTCCGAGGGGTCAAGAGTTGTCCCTATCCTAAGTTCTTGAGGTGTGTTGTCGGTTCCTACGTTAATAGGCTCGGTCTCCTCGATGATGGGGGTCCTAGTTTCTCGTTTGTCAACTTCTTTGGCTAGGTGAGTAGTCACTCAAGTCAAATTCCTCATAGTCGTTCAGAATTGCATTGCTGTTAAATTGAGACGAGTCATAAGCAAACTTACCGTTCAATAAGTCGACTTGAATGAAAAGCTCGGATAAGACGGACATCTCATGGGCAGTCAGAGGTGACACAGCGGAGGAGGTGGCCCCTGGAACAAACTCCAGGTTGCTACCTTCCATGGGAGTGGGGATGACCCTAGTTGATTCAGCCTCCGAAGCAGCCACAAGTTTGTGATAAAACAGTGGGAAGGGGACCTTGACTGGGACATCAAGGATGTTAGGAGCTAAGACAAACTCTGGCTCTGACTTAGACTCAGACTCTTCTTCACTTCCCTCTTTGAACATAGGGCCTTCTCCAGTTGTAATCTTGAGGATGCGGCCTTGACGATCGATCCATTTGACAGTTTTCCTCCAGCCTTGTGTAGCTTTCTCTGGGTCAGTACCAGAGATTAAGGCGGTGGGATCAAACTAGTTATCCTTTAGAGTAATGTTTATGATATCCTCATAGCCGAGGTGCTTGATGTTGTCCTCCCCGAAGAGGAGGCTGACAGCTTGTCCGTCCAGGCATGGGGTTGACTCAGATTTGGTCGACGTAGCTTTGGTGTTGTCGGGGATGAAGTAGCAGTCTTGAAAGACTTCTACACCCGGGTGCCTGACCTTGGCCACGAAATCATAGATTGGCCCAGGAAAGCCGTGGTAGAGTTCGGATTCTCCCTCAGGGACGAAGTATCCATTGAGAGTCAAATGATAGGGACGGAGGATGATTCTGTGCTTCTTGCGTTTCCGTATTAGGAGGTTCATTTCCTGGATGTCTTTGTCGGTAGGATCATAACGTAGCTCGGAGGAGATGTTAGGGACCTTAGCCTGTTTCAAGGGAGGCAAGGTGCTCTTCAACGGATTGAGGGGTAGACCCAGGAAATAACCCTGGCGCATCAGAATGCGGTTGACCGTGAGGTTGGAAAATGGGTCACAATCAAAAGGTGTTGATTCATCGGTTAGGGAATTCAGTGCTTAGAATCCCCACATTTCGCTATCGTCCTCCTCAATGGCTTGGGAGGCTATTACCTTTATCATGATAGCCTTGATCGGGGAGGTGGGAATTGTGATTGTCTTCCCGTTGAAAGGGACCCTGATTTTCAAGTGAAGGGTTGAGGTGACAGCCTTAACGGCGTGAATCTAGGGGCGTCCCAGAAGCATGTTGAAAGAGGCGTCAATGTCGACTACCTGAAAACCGGTTTCTCTTTCCAGGGGTCCAGTTGTAATGGTTAGGGTGATGAGCCCCGCAACCTTACGACGAGTGCCATCGTAGGCGCGTACTCTTTGATTGGTTGGGACTAAATCAGTTTCTTTGATACCCAGTTTATGAGCCGTCTTGAGGGGAATGACATTAACCGCAGATCCGCATCCACTAGAACCATAGGCACATTTTTTTTGAGGCATTGTACGGTGATGTATAGGGCCAGGTTATGGTTGGCTCCGAACGGAGGGATATTTTCATCGGAGAAGATGATCGGGTTGTTCAAGTCGGGGACATCCCTTGTCATGTGTGCTACCACTTCTTCAGGAGAGCAGGTAGAGGGAACTGTCAATTTTCCCAAGGCTTGTAGCAGAGCCTACCGATGTTCGAAGTAGGTAGCAATCAGTTGCCAAATTGAAATTTCGGCTTTTGCTTTTTGTAGTTGTTTGAGGATAGATTTTTTGGGAGCCTTGGGTTGGGTGTCCACGTCCGGGACAATCTGGTCATTCGTTGCTGGAACGACTGTTGAATGGTTCGGGTTTTGGTAGGGGCGTCCGGATCGGGTAAGATGACCGATCTCTTTTGCCTGTTTCCCCTTCCCCGGAACCGGATAGACATCTTCCGCGTCGTCTCTCCAGATACCATTTATTTCGGGATCTCGAGGGTACCTTGGAGGGGTATTTCTTGGTGGGTAGTTTTTGTGAGGGAGGTTTTTGTGAGGGTAATTTTTGTGAGGTCGATTATTGTGGGGTTGATTATTGTGGGGTTGATTGTGATGGGGTGCGTGCAAGAATGGTCGCGGGAGGAATCCTTCCTGGTGAGTGTAGTTTTGGGTGTTTGGAGGACCCTCTCTCGGGCGTGGCATTGGAGGATTGAAAATGAATCGGTAGTAAGCGTCATCAAGCCGAGTAATCCTTTCTTAGAGACTGGCTATAGCCTCCTCAACTTGTTGGAACATGGCGAGCATGGTTGCGGCGCTGAATACGAATACCCCGTCTGAGGCATCCTTCTCCAAGGCATTCACCTCGTCATCAATTGGCAAGATGAGGTGTGAGCAATACAAGGTTGGCTCGTCATCGAAGATAGCATGGATTCCCAAAGGGTTTGTCTTGCTGTTTGGTTTTGTTGGTGGAGGCAAAGGCAATTCCCCTTTCTCGATCATGTCTTGCATGATGTGTTTGAGCTTAAAGCAGGCTTCTGTGTCATGACCTTTCCCTTGGTGGTACTGGCAGTAGGCATTGGGATTCCAGAAACGAGTTTTCTTAGCCTCAGATGGATCCGGAGTGGGTCCAATCGGTTGTAGTTTCCCTTGGTTCATAAGCCTTTTTAGGGCGCTTGCATAAGTTGACCCTAGGTTGGTGAATACTCTTTGAGGGCGCTCAGCTCTTTTTGTGGTTGGTTCGAGGAGGTTGACCTTATCAATTTTGTTTGTTTGACCATAGGGGCGAGATCCGGTTGATGTAGATCCCTGATAGCCTCTACCGGTGATTTTGGCTAGGACACTCTTTCGGAGGTCGTCTTCAATGCGAGTTCCAAGGATTTGTAGGTCTTGGAATGTCTTAATGTTTTGGTATCTCAGTAAATTGGCATAAACCAGGCGGAGATTGTTGACAAATTTCTCCACCAAGGTTGATTCGCTTGGCTTACTGATCAATTGGGTGTTTACCCTCCTCCAACGGGTTAGGAATTCCGTGAATCCTTCCTTATCATTCTGAGTCAGGACCTCAAGAGTATGGGTGTTGGCCTGGATTTCGACATTGTCGGCATACTGTTTAGCAAACTCAACTGCGACCTCATCCCAGGTGGTAAGGTTCTTCGGGTCGAGGTAGTAGTACCATTGATGAGGGATCGGCTCCAGGGATGATGGAAATATCCGGGTGAAGAGTTCTTGTTTGACCCCCTTTATGGCCATGTAGTCTTTGAAGGCTCGAATGTGATTGAGTGGGTCCTCCACTCCCTTGAATTTGGGTACATCAATCAATAATAGTTGTCAGGTAGTTGATCCCCAACGGGCCCGAATCTTCGATTGTTTTCGAGGTGGATGCTGTTACCCCGGGCTAGGAGTTGTTCTTCCAAGAGTTTGAGCCTTTTCTCAGTTTCAGTCAAAGGTGGAGTGTTGTGTTCTCCGGTTTCCTTGTTTTCCAGGGTATCGATACGGGTCTCGACACGATACAGGATGACCTTAAAAGCAGTGAGCAGGCTGGCTAGCTGATTAGTCGTAACATCTCTGATGTCATTGTTGTTGGACGAAGTTGAAGACAGGGCCATGGTTCTGAGGCAGAAAAACGGCTCACATTACATCTCAATCCGACACGGTTTAAAGACTAAACGCAGACAACGCAAAGGAAGGAACAAAGATCAGACTCAACAAGACGAGTTATTCCGTGTGTGGTACCTCGGTGCCGACTTGATTTATAATGTGACGGTGTTGACCGAACTTTGACTCGCGTCCAACATAGTGGCGTGACGCCGTTGGACGAGTCTCGTGGTGAGACGACTCATAAGTGAAGACCTATAAGTACGGCTTCCGAAGAATAGGGATCTCCGAAAGTCGGTCAGTTGAAGAGGTTGTCTTAGGTTTGTTTTCAAAAGACGGTTTAAGTTTAAGTCGACTCGGAAAACAATGTACTGTTTCCAGAGACAGTTTTGAAATTCAAAATTGTATGTTTTGAAAATCGAGTTTTGAAATGTTTCACAAGGTCACGGGGACGGTGTATGGTCCTCGGGATCTTGAAAATGTCTCGAAAAAGGGGTGTGTGCCTTTCTCGGGTTTTGAAATAGCAATTGTCGGTGTGAGACAGGTTAAAATCCGTGTCTTGACGCGGCGATTATAACAGCGTAAAAAGGTGTTTTGAAATGGTTGTAGAAAACCGAGTTTGAAAATCGTCAATATGACGGCCTAGAAAGGCGTGTTGAAATGGTTGTAGAAAACCGGGTTTGAAAATCGTCATTACGACGGCCTAGAAAGGCGTGTTGAAATAGTTGTTGAAAACCGGGTTTGAAAATCGTTAATACGACGGCCTAGAAAGGCGTGTTGAAATGGTTGTAGAAAACCGGGTTTGAAAATCGTCATTACGACGGCCTAGAAAGGGTGTTGAAATGGTTGTAGAAAACCGGGTTTCGAAAATCGTCATTACGACGGCCTAGAAAGGCGTGTTGAAATGGTTGTAGAAAACCGGGTTTAAAAATCGTCATTACGACAGCCTAGAAAGGCGTGCATCGGTCGGCGAAAGACCGAGATTTGAAATGGCCATTATAACGGCGCAAAAGGTGATTTTGAAAGTTTGCAAAATGACACGGAAGGACTTATGATCAAGTAGCACATAAGCACTTACAGTTTCATTATATTATGCATCATGCTGACACGGGTTTTGGCTTAAAAGGGTGGGTTACACACCAAGCAATCAAACCCCGATTTGCGAGAGGGATACCAATCCAAACAAAATGTGTAAGGAGAGTGCCCTAGCCTCGTGCTTGAAGGTGATGAAAGCACTTTGACGAAACAGAAATGTGTAACCTCAACGGTATGCTTGACTCAATTGGGATTCGAACGCGTGGATGAGGAAACTCACGCCGACGAGACGAGCCAATTGGTCGAAAAAGGGTTAGGTTGTAGGCCCGGACAAGAAACCCGACTATGACTGTAATATCAATTAATGCATTTCAACCAAGACCTCGTTCGAGTCTCACCGTCTAGGGATCACAAAGACACAAGTGTCCTAGTTTTCCCCAGCGGAGTCGCCAACCTGTGGACATGGGCCCACCTGCGAACGCCTAGCCGATCTGTGGGACGCGGCAGCAGTCTTTTTGAAAGCCACGCTCGGTGGCGTAAGGAATGCTTTCGACCAGATCGTTTTAGATTGGTCGGTTTCGTCTCGGCAAGGGTCTCGAAACGATGCAAAAGATGTTCGGAGTCGCCACCAAGCATTTGTGGGATCCTTGGAACCCATTCGAATCCACTTTATACCTAGGTCAACCAAGGCAAAAAGCGGTGTTTGACATAGGTACTAAAGATAAGGAATCGTCCCTCTTTAGCATCATATCTCTAGAATGACTCTCGTACGCCTTCAATAAGGTCGTACATTATCCAAAGTTTCTGAGTAAGAGGTGAAGGTACGTATTGGGAAGCCCTTTAATCGGACACCCAATCCCGCTCGCGGTAGCGGCCTCTACTGATCGATCTTGGTTGGTTAAATACAAAAGTTGATAAAACGGGTAAATGCATGAATGCGCATCCACGAGTTTAAACCTAACATGTGAGGTTTCTATATCGGTTGTTTAATCCAAGTATCAAGTATTTGATGTCGAGTTGGATTTAATGTTGATTTGCATGCAAGACGAAAATTAAACATTCATTTACCGAGTTAGGTGTGCATAACGTGATCCATTTGTCTTAGTAAGGCATTTTGCAAATATGATGTAAAATGGGCAGATTTGTCGTCTGATCCGTCCTATATCCGGGTTAACCAAAGTTGGGATCGTCCTAGACAAATGTTGGAAGGAAACGGACCCTTCATCAGGTAGCCAGAATAGGCGCGGGCCGTTAGGCGATGCAAGCAGGTCTGCCCTGGTTTTAAAATAGAAAAAGGATGGCCTGTTTAGGCGCGGGTCAACAGACGATGGAAGAGTGTCTTCTGACCATTGAAGAAGTTCGTAAAATGTATTGAAAAGTGGGTGATTAAACCCGTCTTGATTTGAAAAGACCGTTTCGGCCGCTTTTGTGTTGATAGGAAGAACGAGACTTGAATAATCGTCATTGTTTTGACAATATTCGATGTCGGGTTCGGTTTTGCAAGCTTGACATGAATAGTTTTGAAAATGATTATGAACTAATTGTTTTAAGTTTATTTATTTTTAATTAGTCAATTTTCATCATCGTACTCGGGTTAAAATCCGACATCGTATGTAGAACCAAGGATGATTTTATGGTGGTGACTAATACCTTTCAAAATGTGATTAACCAAATAGTATCACCGGACCACGGATTAAACTGTCATGGTATTACGAACCAAGGGTGAAAAATGTTTCATGGTTAAAAGTTTGTTATTAAAAAATGATTTGAAATATTTGAAATGGTAAAAACTGATTACAAATATGCGTAGAGTTTCTTTTCTGTTCCATTAGTTTTGCATACAGTTTGCTTGGGGACAAGAAAAGGTTTGGTTTCGGGAAGTTTGATGCGTGCATATTATATAGACTTTTTGTATCATATTTGCACGCATCTCTATGCATATTTAGTGGTGTTTAGCTACAAATGTCCCCCGAATAGTCTACTTTGGTTTGTCTTGTATTATTTGCAGGTATGAACCGGAGAGGAGCATAATCAAGCCTAAAACATGTCCCTATGGGTTCATTTAGGAGATGAGTTAAGTCGGAGCTAGGAAACTACTATTTTGAGGTGCGCAAAGAAGTAAGGTAGCTAGGCGAGCAAAGGAAGAACTTCAAGTTACTAGTGCCTATTTTGGAGAGCCATATCTCGATTCATACAACAGATTTTCAGGTGATTCCAATTGGAGATGAAAGCTTGTTGTCTTAGCTTTCCAACGCTACCAGAAACGCCCTGTTTGTCCAAGTAACGAAGAAATGGCGGCCGTTTGACGTTCAGTGCGCTAAGCAAGAATTGTGCGCTGGAAAGTACTCGATCGAGTACAATCTTGTTTGATCGAGTCCTTTTTCTACTCGATCGAATTGCTTATTTTTGATAGTGTTCGATCGAGTACCTAAAGTCCTCAATCGAGAGGTTTTAGTTTGGATTTGTTCGATCGAGTGATATAAAGTTGCTCGATCGAGTAGTTTGCTTTAATACACGGGTTAGTTAGTCCGTGATTAGGTTTATGTTTGTAAAATCTCGCTTCCCTATATAAAGCAAGTCCGGATTAGGTCATAAACACTCCTTTTACATCTCATACACTCTAAAACACTGTTTTACCTCTTTTAATGGTTGTTACTTTGTTCTGCTCTCTTTTCCGGATCTCTTAATCTGTAATTCTTGCTTTTACTCTCTCTTTCTTTACTCTCCCCTTAATTTATGATGTTGATTATTCCTTTACCTTTTGCTCTTGCTTTATTTATAGTTATGTCTAGCTAAATTTCCTACTAGGATTTAGGGGATTCAATGAATTATTGTTAGTTGCTAATTAGGTTTACAGATCTTTCGTTGCTATCATGTCTTTGTTGTTAATCACTACAATTAACTGTAATTAACTGCTTGAATCGATGCATTTAGCTAATTTATTTGGTAAGCCTTAACCTAGACCGAAAGGTTGAAAGGGGTGAGACCTGCAGTGAACATTAGGATACTTTAGTGAGGGCGGAAGCTAAGCTAATAATGTTTTAGGGGGAACTGAGACCGGAAGGAGATATTCTTTGCCCATTAGACTGATACACACGACCGATCTGTGACCTTAGCTGCAATTATCCGACATTTATTGATGACCCGACAATCCTAGTTCTCTCTCCTTATTGTTAATCCCTCTTATTCTTTTCTTTCGCTTTAATCTCATTTAGTTTAGTTCAAACAATTCAAACCCCCATCTGGTGACCTTAGGTAGACCGAATTGACAAGTAGATAGTGACCGCCTCCCTGTGGAGATCGACCCTACTTACCGCTGACTTTTGTTAGTAGTACTTAGGTATTTATTTTTGATACTAAAACGACGGTATCAAATTTTGGCTCCGTTGCCGGGGAGGTAACTATTTTATCTGCTTGTTTTATTTTTGTCTGTCTTTAGCCTCAAGGGATTTATTGCTTGAGGCAGTTCTTATCTTTTTTCTTAGTGTTGTTTTGATAGGTCCTACCTAGATAGTTCTAGGTAAAAGATCGTCAAAGGGAAAGCTTGAGTACCTTTGATCTTCCACATATGTTCCATCCTATGGTGCAGCATGTGGCTTACTATGAGAGATGTGGTGCTGCTGGGCATAATGCCGCTAATTGCTTGGCGGGGAACGATGAGGTCTATTCGTTTAAGCAGCGTAGAAAAGCTAGTCGTCCCACTGCAATTGTGCCGCCACATCCACCTTATCAACGAGGCTATCAAAAGCCTCCATTTGTTTGGCCACCGTAACAACAAGCTACTCCTCCTCCTGATAAACAAAAAGAAGAGATTGTTGAACTGAAATCTTTGGTGAAGGCGCTTACACTCCAATTGTAGGAACATGATATATTTAATTACGCTCAAATTAATGAGCTTGAGTCTGAAATAGCTCAGTTAGCTGCTGAGACGAACTTTAGGCACGCAGAGAGTGGTCTTTCCCATGAAGGACCCGAGTTGCCTATCGATACTGATGATTTATATGACTCGGAGTATGAAAGTCTATCTGAAAACGAAGCTTTATACTAGGATTTCTACACTGGACCGCAACAAATGCTCGATCGAACTGATTATAGTGATCGATCGAGTGATATGTCTGAGGAAGTGTTCGATCGAACATAAAATACCACTCGATCGAATAGCTGTTATGAGGAAGTTCTCGATCGATCAGATTCTTGTGTTCGATCGAGTGATATTCAAGAGGAGAGCTCTCGATTGATTATTATCTTTACTCGATCGACCATTTCGGCCACGGAGAGCATTGAAATGTCATCTTGGTTCATTTTGGATGACGTTTTTGATGAAGATAATGGTTACGGTGAATCTTCCCTTTTCAAAGCCGAGCTCAATGCCTTGGAGGCTGCGATATATGGGACAGAACCCACCAAGGAGGGGAATGAGAAGACAGTTGAGTCAGTGATTGTTCCTAGCACGGAGGAGGTAATATACTCTTTTGTCAATGATTCTGACGTTAGGAGCAACCAACCTGAGGTAGTTAATGATAATTTCATTATTGTTGACATTAATAGTACACTATCTTATATGATTTTTGCTTTTTATTTGGATGCTCTACCCCCTCCCGGTTGCACAAAAAATTTAATAATGTTTCACCGTATATATTGAAAATTTGTTAGGTTGAGACGGTACTTTATATTGCTTTCATATGCTCTTTCTTTATTATGGTGCTACTTACAGTTTTGTGTAGCACATGCGCAGTTATTTTATCGGTTGCTACGTGCTTTGAGTTGTTTTGACTGGGGTTAATTGAAATGGCTGGATGAAGAAAAAGATGGTCGAGCTGGGACCTGTATGAAACTAGCGCTACCCGGGAGGCAACCCGGAGTTTAAATTTTTAGATGTTTTACATTTCAGTTGTGTGTGTAATAATTGGTTTTTAAACCATAGACTCTGCGGAACAATATTTAGACTTGGTCTTTTGTCGTATTTGTGGTTGCTTTTGCATCTTTGCAGGTGTCATACTGTCCCCTAGGAGAGCGCACAATAGAGAGCTCTTGATCGAGTTCCATTCTACTCGATCGAGTGTTTCCTTCTATTGGTCGAATGATAATCTTCCTCGATCGAGCGACCACAAATAATGACCATTCGATCGAGACCTTCTGTTTCCTCGATCGAACACTGTTGCAGCCCATTCTACTCGATCGAGTCCTTCTCCCTCTCGCTCGAGTAGATTCGTTCTGATTCGTTTCCTGTTACGCCATTTTGAAGCTGTTTCTGACCTCCCGTGTTGCTGGCTGGTTTGGGGAGGTCCCTACTTCGCGTATTCTTGTGAGTTTTCCGCATCTTCACTCTCTCCTTTTTATTTTGCATCTCCGTTCGCTATGTTTGGGTACAATGAGGGCATTTTACGGTTTGGTTTGGAGAGGTTATGCATCCATATCTGTGTCTGCATGTTGTTGCATTTCTGCTATCACGTTTAATTTCTGTATGCATTGTTGTTTGTTTCTATAAAAATTAAAAATCCCATAAAAATTAGAAAATTCCATAAAAATCAATCAAAAAATATTTCACGTTTATTTTAGCATATAGGTCGAGTCGGAACGGTAGATTTCAATGATGAAATTGCACTGCAATTGTCTTTTTGCTTAAGCCTTGCATAAATTAATATCTTTTAGCTTTGTCTTTTGCATATCTACGAGTTAATGATAAAATTTAGCTAAACAAATAGACTTGACCTGAAAAGTTTGGCAAACTACTTATATATTCTAAGATTTAGAGTCTTATAAACTGGTGTCATTTGTGACCAGTTTCATGTAGGATTGTGAGTAGTATACTCCTTGCATAACATGTTCATTAATTTGCACATATATGAAATTCAATTGCTTTTTGCCTACATACATTCGGGTTAGTGGTTGGTGTCACATGCAGAGAGGCGCTTACATTTCCCCTTTCTTTCATTTTTACCCATTTAACTCCACATTTAGCCAAATTTGCCTTTTGACCCATTAGTTACACCCAAATTTAGCCTGCCAGTCAAGTTAGTTTAGTGTAATTCTTGTGGTATATCGTTCATTGATGCGAGTTTGGCTTATTCCTTATTTGTACAGAGTTGGTAGAAAAAGAAAGAACGTGGAAAGAAAATGAGAAAAGAAACGTGGAAAATGAAAAAAGAAAAAAAAAATGAAAAAAGAAGAAAGACGTGAATACAGGAAGAAGGAAAAAGGAAAAAAGATGTTGAGTTTAGTTTGAAAAAAAAGGAGATCGTTTGTGCTTATCTCTATCTTGTGACGGTCTTGCTCCTCCGTTTTATTCATATCTTTTGAGGAGATAGTGTATTGGGTAGTGAGATTTGTGCCAAAGAAGGGCACTTGTGTTCGATTTCTAGTCAGTTGAGAATTGGATAGTTTTAAATGGTCTTGTTTAGGTGCTAGCTTGACGCTTTACCTCAACATTTCCATAATCTGTTTTGCGCTTTCTCACATGTAACCTAACTTTCCCATATCATTTGTAAGCCCCCAGCTGTGACGGACATTGTTGGTTGGAATGTATGTATGGTAGCTAGAATTGTCTATCATATTAGCTGCATGCATGTTTATGTGTGTCGTAGTTTAGGTGAGCGACTATATTTCCTTCTTATTCTTTCTCTCTTACAATTCATATGCTTACCCTTTGCTTCATGAGATAAGAGTGACCCGTGAGAGTCCATCATCAAAGGTCTTTCAAGGTCGATAGTTCAGCCTTATTATAAACATCCTACAACTCGTTTGCATTTGACATTTTTGCTATAAGTATTAGTTGTTGCATTAAATTGGTTTAAGTGGACAATTTGTAGCTAGCTCTGAGTTTCTTTTCTATTCCATTAGTTTTGCACACAATTTGCTTGGGGACAAGCAAAGGTTTGGTTTCGGGAAGTTTGATGCGTGCATATTATATAGACTTTTTGTATCATATTTGCACGCATCTCTATACATATTTAGTGGTGTTTAGCTACAAATGTCCCCCGAATAGTCTATTTTGGTTTGTCTTTTATTATTTGCAGGTATGAACCGGAGAGGAGCATAATCAAGCCTAAAACATGTCCCTATGGGTTCATTTAGGAGATGAGTTGAGTCGGAGCTAGGAAACTACTATTTTGAGGTGCGCAAAGAAGTAAGGTAGCTAGGCGAGCAAAGGAAGAACTTCAAGTTACTAGTGCCTACTTTGGAGAGCCATATCTCGATTCATACAACAGATTTTCAGGTGATTCTAATTGGAGATGAAAGCTTGTTGTCTTAGCTTTCCAACGCTACCAGAAACGCCCTGTTTGTCCAAGTAACGAAGAAATGGCGGCTGTTTGACGTCAGTGAGTGAATCAGGAATTGTGCGCTGGAAAGTACTCGATCGAGTACAATCTTGTTCGATCGAGTCCTTTTTCTACTCGATCGAATTGCTTATTTTTGATAGTGTTCGATCGAGTACCTAAAGTCCTCGATCGAGAGGTTTTAGTTTGGATTTGTTCGATCGAGTGATATAAAGTTGCTCGATCGAGTAGTTTGCAATAATACACGGGTTAGTTAGTCCGTGATTAGGTTTATGTTTGTAAAATCTCGCTTCCCTATATAAAGGAAGTCGGGATTAAGACATAAACACTCCTTTTAAATCTCATACACTCTTAAACACTGTTTTACCTCTCTTAATGGCTGCTACTTTGTTCTGCTCTCTTTTCCGAATCTCTTATTCTGTAATTCTACCTTTTACTCTTTCTCTTTCTTTACTCTCCCCTTAATTTATGATGTTGATTATTCCTTTACCTTTTACTCTTGCTTTATTTATCATTATGTTTAGCTAAATTTCCTACTAGGATTTAGGGGATTCAATGAATTATTGTTAGTTGCTAATTAGGTTTACAGATCTTTCGTTGCTATCATGTCTTTGTTGTTAATCACTGCAATTAACTGTAATTAACTGCTTGAATCGATGCATTTAGCTAATTTATTTGGTAAGCCTTAACCTAGACCGGAAGGTTGGAAGGGGTGAGACCTGCAGTGAACATTAGGATACTTTAGTGAGGGCGGAAGCTAAGCTAATAGTGTTTTAGGGCGAATTGAGACCGGAAGGAGATATTCGTTTCCCCTTAGACCGATACACGCGACCGATCTGTGACCTTAGCTGCAATTATCCGACATTCATCGATGACCCGACAATCCTAGTTCTCTCTCCTTATTGTTAATCCCTCTTATTCTTTTCTCTCTCTTTAATCTCATTTAGTTTAGTTCAAACAATTCAAACCCCCATCTGGTGACCTTAGGTAGACCGAATTGACAAGTAGATAGTGACCGCCTCCCTGTGGAGATCGACCCTACTTACCGCTGACTTATGTTAGTAGTACTTAGTTATTTATTTTTGATACTAAAATGACGGTATCAGCGGACGCTCGCGTAACTCTCAAATGGTGGCATTTGAGGGGTATTTATAGGAAAATGGGTAGTTGTGTGCGTTTTGAGCGACGTGGCCGCATGGGCTGCTCGAAGAGGCACGAGCCATTTCGCGCGTCTTGGAGGTGTCTTGTCACTATCACGCAAGTGTAATCATGATTTGTTCTATCCTAGGTTTTGGATGAACTTGATTTGTACTTGACCATTAAGGATTCCGGGAAACCTTAACATAGAAGTCTTTGAAAAGTTTGTTTTTTGTGTTTGACTCAATTTGACTCGTTGTTGGAGTCAGGATTTGAATTTTTTAGTCGATTTTTGGTCCGGTGTCGGTTTTGACTCTAATTAGTGTCATTGTGACCCCGTCGTCATGCATTAAACACTCCATGTACTTTTGAAAAGTTTTGAATTTATTTTCGAAATCGTTTTAAGTTTTCCGACGTATAGTTGTACAAAACTGTCGATCAAACGCTGCGATTCCTAAGCATGTAGTAGTCCGATAATCATCGGGTGTTTGTTGGAGACTTGACAGATACTGGGTATCCACATACCCCAAACCACACACCAAACCCCAAAAAAAATCCTCCATTACTGACAGTGTATGGGCTTCCAAAAAAAGTCGTATTCTATTCAAGTCTCAAACTCAGATCTACATTAATATATATGAAATTTGAAAACTACCACCTTATGGTATTATCCAACCTCATCCACCTAAGATGGCTATGGTGGATGTGGTCTTGGTTTTTGGTGATGGTCTGATGGAGGATTAGATAACGGGAGGAAGGGGATGGAGTATCGACCGATGATAATCATTAATTTGTTTTTAATAATTTTAAAAGTTTTTTTTACCTTAAGGGTGACCTAAGCATCAGGTAACCGGTTACTAAGGGTAGTATGAGAAGAGGATGGTAATTGTATGGTTTATTTTGAGTTAAACTGAAGTTCAGATTATTGGGAGAATATGACCAATAGTTTGGATTATTCCTATCAATTAACCCTAATAATAATAATAGTAATAGTAATAGTAATAGTAATAGTAGTAGTAGTAGTAGTAGTAGTAGTAGTAGTAGTAGTAGTAGTAGTAGTAGTAGTAGTAGTAGTAGTAGTAGTAGTAGTAGTAGTAGTAGTAGTAGTAGTAGTAGTAGTAATAGTAGTAATAATAATAGTAATAATAATAATAATAATAATAATAATAATAATAATAATAATAATAATAATAATAATAATAATAATAATAATAATAATAATAATAATAATAATAATAATAATAATAATAAAATAGTAATAGAAAGGATAAACAAAAAACCTAGAGAGAGAGAGAGAGAGAGAGAGAGAGAGAGAATGAGCGACTAAAAATTTCGTGTCGCCATTGAATTTCAAGCTGATGGCTAGGAAAACTAGCCAGCAACGACAGCGAGAGATGAACTTGAGAGGACGGAGTATCCCTGCTAAGTCTAAAAACGAGGCTACCATGGTAGAGGAAGAAGAAAATATGGAAACAAGTAACCCTAATGAAGTGTGCACAGGACCAGATGTTGATGAGGAAGGGAAAACCAAAAAGATACATGACATTGTGGGAATCTAACAACTGGTTGTGGAGACTGATGAGGAGGATGGAACAGAAGAGAAAATAGAGGCTAGTGAGGAGGAGGAGGAAGAATTTGTTTGTGACAGCGTGGAACAGGGGATTGAAAACCTTGAACATGACAAGAAAACAGAGTCTGATGAAATGTTGCAGATTCAACTTGAAGATGTTGAAGATGAAATTGATTACTGGAAACAGGCTGTGATATGTTTTATTTTAGGAGCCAATCCACCATGGGAGATTGTTGAGGGCTTTATAAGGAGGATATGGACAAAATTTAACATTGATAAGATCTAATTTATGCCAAATGGGATATTTTTAGTTAGGTTTAAAACAATGGAGATGAAAGAAAAGGTGTTAAGCTCAGGTCATTACTTATTTGATAACAAACCTATGATAGGTAAATCATGGGAGAAAGACATGGAAATGAAAAAGGATGATGTAAAATCAGTACCAGCATGGATTAAAATTCATAAGCTTCCCCTCAAGTTCTGGGGCAAGGGTTTGCCTAAGATCACAAGCATAGTTGGCAAATTTTTCACGTGTGATGTGGCAACGGAGGAACGAACCAGACTAGGGTATGCTCGGGTAATGGTGGGGTTGTTGGTGGATCAACAGTTGCCATCTAATATTTCGTTAAGGATGAAATGAAGGAGTGGTTCAGGTGGACATTGAATATGAATGGAGGCCTGTAAAGTGCAAGTTATGTCAAGGTATGGGCCATGAAATGGAGCAATGCAGGAAGGGAGAACATAAGAAGACTAGCCAGCAAACTGTACAGAAGGTCTGGAGACTAGTTATTAAGAAAGTTGTGAATGTTATTAAACCTGTACCAGTGAGACCACTCACTCAGAATCAAACCAAACCTACATATGTGGATGGGAGATCTTCTGTAGGCTTCCACACACCAATCAAGAGGCTGGTTAAGATGAATACTCGTGAGGTGGTAAAGGATGGCTACAGTAATGAAGCATTTGGAGCATACTCTTACAAGGAGGTAGCTGCTTCCCCACCTAAGAAGAGTAGTGGTGAAAATGGTAATGCTGCAAACCCTATTTTGTCTAATGGATAGGATAGGCTTTTGAAACATTAGAGGGATGAATAGAGTAGGAAAGCAACGAGACATTAATTAGTTTTTGCAGAATAATAATTTAGGCTTATTTGGTTTACTAGAAACAAAAATAAAGAATAAGGCTTTTAACAAGGCTACTAGTAGTTTTTCTAACTGGTGCATCACAACTAATAATGGTTATCATTCTGGTGGACGCATTTGGGTGCTTTGGAAACCCAATCTTTTTAGAGTACATATGTTGGAGTACAATGCTCAGTATGTTCACATGAAAGTCGAATCTCTGGTGGATAGGAGGAGTTTTGGTTAACTATGGTTTATGCCTTCAATGTTATTCATGATAGAGATTCTCTGTGGGATAATTTGAGAAGGGTTGCTAGTCTTGTATCTGGACCATGGGCAATTGCAGGTGACTTCAATTGTGTTCTTTCAGCTTCAGAGAGAGTGGGTGGGAATACTCCCTCTGGTGAGATGGAACCTTTTAGAAGGTGTGTGGCTGACTGTAGAGTGGTGGATATTGCTGCAGTAGGGGCTTTGTATACATGGAATAATAAGCAGAAACCTGACGAAAGAATATACAGCAGGATTGACAGGTTTTTAGTTAATAAAGCCTGGTGTGACAGCTTCATTGATCTATATGCACACTTCCTGCCAAAGGGACTTTTTGATCATACACCCTGTATACTAAAGAGTACTAATCAAGGCCAAGGCAAGAGATGTTTTAAGTATTACAATATGTGAGCTGGGTCTAAGAAGTTTTTACCCCTTGTGAGAGAGCATTGGGATACTAGTTTAACTGGTACACCCATGTTCAGACTGGCTAAAAACCTGAAGAATCTGAAGCCTGTGTTAAAGAGCTTGAACAAGGAGGGTTATAGTGACATTGAGAATGCAGCAAATATATTGCAGAAACAGGTGGAGGAGATGCAAGAAGTAATTAATAAAGATCCTACTAATCTGCAGGTCATTTTTGATGAGTATGAAGCTACTCTAAAGCTACAGGAGCTAACCAAAGCCAAGGAAAGCTTCCTATCTCAGAAATCTAAGCATTAGTGGATTAAGGACGGGGATGGTAATAGTTCTTATTTTCATGCCACGCTGAAAAGGAGGAGGAATATGAACAAGGTTGTTATGGTAGAGGATATGAATGGCAAGATGTGTGATACCCAAGAGCAAGTCCAGGAAGCTTTTATTGAGTATTATCAAATTTTGTTAGGTTCAAGTCAGGATATAAAGAATATTCATAGGAGAATTATAGATCAAGGTCCCACCTGCAATGTTGAACACTGGACTAGCCTGATGAAACCAGTAACAGGAGAGGAAATAAAGGAGGCATTGTTTAGCATTCCTGATATTAAGTTTCCTGGACCAGATAGCTACACTAGTAAGTTTTTTAAAGATGCTTGGGGAGAGATAGGAGGGGATGTTGTAAGGGCAGTTCAGGATTTTTTCCAACACAGGCAGCTCCTCAAACAACTCAATTCCACTAATCTTACCCTTATTCCTAAGTGTGACAGGCCAAAGAGTGTGCTCCAATTTCGACCTATTGCTTGCTGTAATGTAGTGTATAAGGTCATATCAAAGCTTTTATGTGATAGGCTTGCTGAAGTGTTGCCACATATAGTAGGACAAAATCAAGGAGCTTTCATACAACAAAGAAGCATTCAGGAAAACATCTTCATTTGCCAGGACTTGATTAGACTTTATGAAAGACCTCATGCTTCCCCAAGGTGTATGTTTAATATTGATTTGCAGAAGGCATATGACATAGTGAAGTGGTCATTTGTAGAGCATTTATTGGATGAGATCAATTTTCTACCTGACTTCAAGACTATGCTTATGCAATGCATTACCACTACCACTTTTTCCCTATCTATAAATGGTGAAATGTTTTGGTATTTTCATAACAAGAGGGGCTTAAGGCAGGGGGGCCCTCTATCCCCCCTGATCTTTACTTTATACATGGAATATCTGACTCGTACCCTACAATATGCTGCTTCCAAGTATGACTTCAAGTACCATCCCATATGCAAGAAATAGAGATTAACAAGTTTAATGTTTGCTGATGATGTCCTCCTTTTTAGTAAAGGGGATGCCACTTCAATGATGCTTTTGTTGCAGTCTTTTGCCACCTTCTCTAAAGCTACTGGGCTGAAAGTAAGTGCATCAAAGTCTAATGCATACTTCAGAAATGTACCTGAGCAGGTTAAGATTGAAATACTACAGGTCTCAGGATTTACTTAAGAAAGCATTCCATTCAAATATCTTGGTATGCCAATACAGACCACGAGACCTAAAAAACAAGATTGTGAATGCCTAGTGGATAAAATTTGCTCTCGTATACATGGCTATGGAGCAAGAAAGTTTTCTTATGCAAGAAGTCTGGTTATAGTGAGGAGTGTGCTCAATTCTTTGAAAGATCGTAGATCCTAATTAGACTCTCTAATTAAAAGCAAATTATCTCATAATATGTTCATTTAGTGATCTATGTAACAGGCATGCAAATATAAAAGCATAAAATGAAAGTTAAGGAAAAACAAATTCCTTACATAGAGTATAATGGTAATTTGGGCACAATCAAGATCTCCTACCTTGATTGTTCTTGAGCTTATAACAAAAGGATGATCCTCCTAGAAAAACCTTCAAGAAGAAAGCCTCCTTCAAGTAGAACCCAAGAACTACACCCACAATTATCTTACAAATAATAACTAGATATTTGTAAAACTTACCCTTGATAATATGTTAATATTACTAACAATCTTAGTAATAATATATTTTGTATACTAACAATCTTAGTAAGAAATGATGTTTATTTTAGAGAGAAGATAAATTGTTGTTCACATGCAAAAAATGTACAAGTGAAGTGGTAAAAAAATGAACAACAATTTGGAGAGTATATGGGGAAAGTGGCGGGTGGAAGGGTAGTGTGTAGGAGTCAATTTGTTTTAATATTGTCCAATCTTTTGTCACATGCACAAAGATGTTATGACAACTTATGGAAGAAAAACAAGTAAAAGTGAAATGATTATGATCATCCACTAACTTCATTTACACGGTCCAATGTCCCATTTACGGGTCCATTTTGGTTCTTATATTTGTCGCACAAATACGTGTAAATTTTATTTAAACATCGTTTCATGTTTAAATGCTTCCAATTAATTTCGTCCAAATCACTCCGTAAATATACGTGTACCACTACACATATTATTTACGTACTAATATTAATCACATTAATCAATTAGTACAATTTTAGTGAATTAACAATTAATTAACTAAAACCCGTCTCATAAAACGTATTATTTAATTATCCCTTAATTAAATAATAACTGCTGCTCCTCGAGTTCGCAACTCGAAATCTCTCTAAAATAATCGACTAACCTTTTAGTCTATAAATCAAGGGACTAAATAAATTGTATCTCATACAATTAATTAGTTGTCTATTGGGGTTCGTTCCTTTAGGTGTGACAGAAAGGGGTCAGTTGATCACCGCCGTTTCACGACAATAACGTCAAACTCTAGTCAGCCAACCGTTATCAATTTACGTTAGTAACCTGACAAGGATCAAATAATTAAATATCTCATGATATTCCATTAATGAGATTTATTATGTTAACGCACTATTGTGGAGGACAATAACTCCAACAATCTCCCACTTGTCCGACACAAGGTGTGCGCTACCAATTCTCTTGTCCATTTTAATCTCCCACTCAATGCAAGGTGTATTTGAGGTCGCACTTGCACATGAACACATCGCGAGTGGTTTTCTCGATCGGGAGTGTGACTACCTGACCGGAAAAATCTCTCACAGATTACTTCCGAGCGTGGCCACGCATTTGTAGTCATTAACTCCTCGAGTGGCCTTGAGATATAGTTACCCAACGTGGGTGGACAATTCTTGTATGCACTATCTATCCTATTGCACAATACAGATCACCATGACCTAGTAAATGCCCTTTTGGCCTTTTTTCACGGCACGATCTAGGACAAAATCCAAAGTCACTCGGAAACAGCACTTGCTCAGATAATAGTCTCCAGTCAATAGAATCGACTCATTATAACATCTTAGAGATCCACGTCATGACCAGGCGTCTATAATAGAACTTAGGGACTCTCTAAATGGTCACTGTCCGGCAAAATGTCACACACTCTGCCTATGTAATCGACTAGTCATCACGTATGATCTTATGGTGTTTAACAACCATAAATCGACTTACAATCTAGTCACTCTGAGACGTCACCTCATTAAGTGACTAGGGACAAAATACAATGTTCATTTTGTTCACTTGAATAGTATTCAACATCGTCTCCACAACTTATCCAGATAAACAAGGTATTCATGTTTTCAGTCAAACTGAATAATTGAGTTCTTAAGAGACTCAAACAATGAATGCGATCATCACTTATGTAATTATCAATACTCTATCCAATATTTACATAACGATCTTCAACAATTAAGGTATACTGCTCAATCACATTGAGATGAAATAACCATCATGTCTACCTTATGTCAACGGCTTTGGTTAGAGGATTAGCAACAGTTGCATCACTCTAATTTCCATTGCTATTTTCCTTTGTTCTATGCAATCTTTTCATCACATAGAGCCTTTCTAACTACATGTCTAAACACGGTTTTAGACTTTGGTTCTAAAGCCAGTCAAACACCCCCACTGTTTTCACAGTCTCTTGGGAAACGATATTCGGCTAACAGAACTACTCTAGTCCCATTAAATTTCGGTTGTCAACTATCTCTCTTACAACATCGGATGTTTTAATGTACTTAGCTTTCGTTCATGATTTGTACGTATAACACTTATACATACACATCCTTCATATGACATCTTTTATGTATGACTCCTCATACATATCTGCTTTATACATGTATAACTTCTTATACATATTATTCTTTATGCACATAGCACTCTTATATGCTAACCATTCCTTAACGAGGCCCATAACATCTTATAAGCGTAAGAATGTTTCCGTGAAATCCTTTTACACGAAATTCATAAATTTCTCCAAACAACAAGAGTAAATCCTCAGTGCTTCTCAAGTACTCAAGGATGCTCTTGATTAATCATCTAGTGACACTCACTAAGAAATGATTGGTAATGACTTCTCATATTCTCAACATGATAAGTCCCGACGAGAGAAGCTTTTAGCATATTTAATAGATCCTGCAGCGGAAGCACAAGAGATCATATTTATTGTTCAACAACTTGAACGAGTCAAGAATCTTATCACATAAGTCTCTTGACTATAATGCTAATATCCATGGAGATCTATCTCATTAGATCCAGATATTTATGATGTGCCATGCTATTCTCAAATATTCACTCGAGAATATTTCTAGTCACTAATATGTCAAACACATATTTAGACTAAGAAACATCACCTTAGCTACATTTCTAGTCACTAATATGTCAAGCACATATTTAGACTAAGAAACTTACTTTAGCTCCCACTAAACTCCATGTATCATCATGGTACCTCGACACTCGAGTAATACTATTTTGATAGACTACATGATTGAACCCAATGTTCCAACTCTTTGACGTATATAGATCACAAAAGGGATCTTTCAAGCATGGTAGGCTTCTTAGCATTGACAACATCAATAAAACTTCTCCCAAGGAGAAAGTTTCATTATTCATTTACCGAATCTCATCCTCATGAGAGGCTATAATGCTAAGACCATACGAATTGATAAAGGCATTTGGTGTGGGGTAATGTCCTTATAAGACCCTTTAAATTTAAGGATTATAACGTAAATTTAACATGTGAAATATGGTCATAAACGAAATACAATAGAAAACGATAAAGATTAAGAATGAACCTCGGGTCGTTTGATGCGCGGCGTAAAGAACAGAAATCAACAGAGATTTCCTCCTAATCGTTGCACCCAAGACCGTTTGAGACTATGCCCTTGTGCTAGAAATGCTCTCTAATTGACTTGCAATATCGAGAGAGCTATTGTGAGGTTATTCGATGTGAGATCGAGGCTTTTCAGAGAAAATTGCTCTTCAAAACCCTAATTTTCATGTAAAATGAAATGCTTAGGTCAAAAGGAGAGAGAGCCTCTCCATTTGTTGCCTCGGTCCGTGGGTCATGAGAGGAGGGAGTGGGCTTTCCACTTTCTCCTCATTTTTAACTTGTGGTCCGATCAATTCCGCTAAAATGTATATGACGGGTTTTATTATAAACTGTCATCGGTTATCGGTTATTAATACATCGACTAATGACATGGATTAGTTGAAATATTAATACATGTCCGACAAAGACAATATTGTATAATTAACTTATTCAATATACATTAATTGAATATAATCGTTTATATTTAATTTACGAATTAACTGCTTAATTCGCCTTAGCCATTATTATTTAATCCGTATTAAATAATTGTCTCAACATCGCGTTTGACTAATTACTAGTCAATAACTCCGACTAACTGGTTAGTCAAATTTGGCATCAACATGACTGTATTTTCATACTGTCACATCTCTCAAACGTATCCTATAGGTGTGACTTTTAGGGACCAGTTGATCACCGCCATCTGTATGACAATAACATCAAACTTATCTAGCAAGCCACCCGTTATTGATAAACGTGGATCAACTGATAATAATACCAAAAGTATGCCCTTTGATCCTTTTAGAGATTTATAAGTCCTTGCACTAACTGTTAAGGATACCAACCCCAACAAGCTCTCACTTGTCCGTACAAGTGTATGTGCAATGACGTTATCCACACTAACTGGAGGACACAGCTCCAACAAACTCCCACTTGTCCGTACAAGTGTATGTGCGATAACCGATTCTCATATTCATTTAAAAATTTCTCCCACTCAATGTAAAACAATTTGCAGATCCGGGTCCGCAAAGGTCGTATTTTACAATCGATCTGTATCTTGAGTGGTTTCCCCGACTAGAGAGTAACTTAACCGATAAAACGAATCAGATCCGAGCATGGCCATGCATTTCGATTCTGACTCCTCGAGTGGCCCTGAGAAATATCGAGTACCCGATAAAGGCTGAATATTTCCTTCAACTCGACTCCTTCCGATCTAAGCAAGCATGAAATGACCCAGAAAAAAATCTACTTGGCCCCCTGTTACGGATGACCGTGAGAAAGAAACCAAAGTCACCCAAAATCTGCCTTAGTCTCAAGAGACAGTCGATAGTCAAAAGAATCGACTCTTAGGATCACCATGGAGGTCCTATCCACGACCGGGCACCGAATGTTATAAAACATTTAGGACTCCACGTCGATGTCACAATTGTGTCCTACGAAATATCCGTATAAATCGCCTCTGTGATTGGTCAGTCAACCGGTTGACTTATGGCTCGTTGAACCCACCATCAACCAACGTCACAAAATAATTGCCAGAGTTATCAGCTCATGTGGGCAATTAAGGACTAAAAATGTAATGTTTGTTCAGTTCACTTTGTGGTGTTCAAAATTGTCGTACAATTCCACATGAAAAACAAAATATATAAATATCAAAACGATGATGTCGTATAGAGTACATAAGGGAATGAATCTAATCCATAAAAGAGTACTACAACTTAGGAACAAGTTTAATTCCCATGGAATTAACGTGCCCTTCATGCTTATCTTGTCGTAATGGTTTAGTGAGAGGATCTGCTATATTATCATCTGTAGCAATCTTTTCTATCACTACTTCCTTTTGCTCCACGTAATCTCGGATTAGATGAGCTTTCCGTTGTACATGTCTAGACTTGTTGCTAGACTTTGGCTCCTTAGCTTGGAAGATGGCACCACTATTGTCGCAATAGATGGTGATCGGGTCATTCGAACTAGGCACTATCGATAGTCCATGTAAGAATTGACGCATCCATATCGCTTCCTTTGTAGCTTCGCACGCGGCATAGTACTCGGACTCGGTCGTAGAATCTCTTTAACAGTTTGTTTGGAACTCTTCCACTGATCAGCGCGCCATTTAAGAGTAAATACGAATCCAGACTGAGATTTCGAGTCATCTCGATCCGTTTGGAAGCTAGCATCTGCGTAACCGGTTGCGCATAGCTTTTGAGGGCCTCCATAAGTCAATGCCCAATCTTTAGTCCTCCGTAGGTACTTAAGAATGTTCTTGACAAATGTACCAATGTGATTCACCTGGTTGCTGTTGGAATCGACTTGTCATACTCAATGCATATGCCACGTCCGGACGTGTGCATATCATGGCATACATGATTGATTCTATAGCCGAGGCATAAGGAATCCGTGTCATGCGCTCTTTCTCTTCCGGTGTCTCTGGTGCCTGAGACTTGCTCAAATGCACCCCTGAAGCCATAGGAAGAAACCCCTTTTTGGAGTTAGTCATGCTGAATCTCTCCAGGACTTTGTCTATGTAAGACTCCTGACTGAGAGATAACATCCGACGCGATCTATCTCGATAGATACGGATGCCCAAAATTCTTTGCGCCTCACCCAGATCTTTCATCTGGAAATGGTTCTTCAACCATACTTTCACCGAAGTTAAGAGAGGTATGTCATTCCCAATCAGGAGTATGTCGTCAACATACAATATTAGAAAGACAATCTTGCTCCCACTCGACTTGATATATAGACATGGTTCCTCGACCGATCGAGTGAATCCATTTTCTTTTATCACTTGGTCGAAGCGATGATTCCAACTCCGAGATGCTTGCTTAAGTCCATAAATGGAACGCTTAAGTTTGCATACTTTCTTAGGATGTTCTGGATCGATGAAACCTTCGGGTTGTACCATGTACAACTCTTCCTCCAAAAAGCCGTTTAAGAAGGCGGTTTTCACGTCCATTTGCCAAATTTCATAGTCATAAAAAGCGGCAATCGCTAAGATAATCCGAATGGAACGCAGCATGACTACGGGTGCAAAAATTTCATCGTAGTGCAAACCTGGCACTTGGGTGAAACCTTTAGCAACTAGTCGTGCTTTGTAGATATCTTGTTGGCCTTCCACAGAATGCTTTATCTTGTAAAGCCATTTGCATTGAAGGGGACGAACCTTAGCAGGTAAGTCAACAAGATCCCACACGTTGTTCTCATACATGGAGTCCATCTCGGATTGCATGGCCTCAAGCCATAGCTTTGAGTCCGAACTAGTCATGGCACCTTTATAGGTTGCGGGTTCACTACTCGTTAAGAGTAGAATGTCATGTATGTCATGTTCCTCGACCATACCAATGTATCTGTCCGGAGGAATAGAGACTCTTCCCGACCTCCTAGGTTCCTCAGGAATATTCACCGCAGCCGGGATTGAAGGAATCGGTTCCTCCAATGGTTGCTCGGTGTTTGGTTCTGGAATCTCCGACAGGTCGAAGGTTCTATCACTCTTTGCATTCTCGAGAAATTCCTTCTCTAAGAATGTCGCACTAGCCGCAACAAAAACACGTTGTTCGGTTGGTGAATAGAAGTAATGACCAAGTGTTCCTTTAGGATAACCTATAAAGTATGTCTTGACCGATCGCGGGCCGAGCTTATCCTCGTGTCTCCACTTGACATAAGCCTCGCAGCCCCAAACCCGTATAAAGGACAAGTTAGGGACCGTTCCCTTCCATAGTTCATATGGAGTCTTATCAACAGCTTTAGACGGACTTCGGTTAAGTATTAGAGCAGCTGACAGAAGAGCATAACCCCATAATGAATCAGGTAATATCGTGTGACTCATCATGGATCGAACCATATCAAGTAGAGTTCGATTTCTCCGTTCGGACACACCATTCAACTGAGGTGTTCCAGGTGGAGTTAACTGTAAAGCAATCCCACAGTCCTTAAGGTGTTGATCAAACTCGTGAGAAAGATACTCGCCACCACGATCTGAACGTAGTGTTTTAATCTTTCTGCCCAGTAGGTTCTGTACCCTATTCTGGTATTCTTTGAATTTCTCAAATGATTCACTTTTGTGCTTCATTAAGTAGACATAGCCATATCTACTTAAATCGTCCGTGAAAGTGATGAAATACCTATAGCCTTCTCGTGCGGTGATTGACATAGGTCCACAAACATTTGTATGTATGAGTCCTAATAGGTCAGCAGCGCGCATTCCAACACCTTTGAAGGAAATACGAGTCATCTTACCGATGAGACATGATTCACGCGTGCCAAATGATTGAAAATCAAAAGCCGAGATAGCTCCATTTTTGATGAGCTGTTTTACGCGTTTCTCATTTATGTCCCATATGGCAGTGCCATAGGTACGTTTGATCTTTGTCACCAACCTTTAACTTTTTATTCATTACGTGTAATATTTCGCTGGTCTGATCTAAAACATAAATTCCATTCATGGAGACTGCCTTGCCATAAATCATATTGTGTAATGAGAAAATGCAAGAATTATTCTCTATTACAAATAAAAATCAAAGTTTGTCAAATGCAGAAACTGAAATAATGTTTTTCGAAAGACTGGGTACATAATAGCAGTTATATAGAGATAACTCAAATCCTCTAGGAAGCTGGATCACATATGTTCCCCTCGAGACGGCAGCCACTCGTGCTCCATTCCCGACACGCAGGTCCACCTCACCCTTTACGAGGGGTTCGATGTTTCGGAGCCCCTGCACATGATTACACAGATGAGAACCACAACCAGTATCTAGTACCCAAGTTCCGTAACTTGCGTGGTTAATCTCAATCATATGAATAAAAGTAGAAGAGGAATAAAACATACCAACAGGTTTAACGCGACCTGCCTTTATGTCCTCATGGTATACGGGACATGTACGCCTCCAATGCCCAGTCTTGTGGCAATGGTGACACTCCATGTTACCATCCTTGCTCTTTGTCGTGCGATGAGGTACTCGACTCACCAGCCCACTCTTGCCTCGAACCTCGACTTCTTAAACTTTGCCTTACCTACTTTGCTAGGTCTCGCTTTAGCTTTGCCTTTACCCTTGCCCTTGTTTGACACAACGAGAACATCCTGTTTCATGCTCCCACTGAACTTCATGTCCTTCTCGGTCTGTACGAGGAGAGAGTGCAGTTCATGGGGACTTTTCTTCAAATCATTCATATAGTAATTCGCTCTAAAGAGCGCAAAACCATCGTGGAGTGAATGAAGCATACGGTCAATAACAATGTTCCCGCTGATCTTACAATCAAGCGTCTCCAGCTTCTCGACATTCTCAATCATGCTGAGAATGTGTGGGCTAACTGGTTGGCCCTTCTGGAGTCTCGCATCAAAGAAGCGAGTGGTATGCTCATAGGTCACGATTCTCGGTGCTTTCGAGAATTCCTTAGTGAGCGTGGTGAAAATCTTGTTTGCACCATGGGCTATGAAGCGTTTCTGCAAATTGGGTTCCATTGCAAAAATGAGTACGTTTTTAATCGCACCCGCTTCCATACAGAAATCGTTAAACTTGGCGATCTCATTAGCTCTAGCCGTGGGACCTGGGTTTGGCGGGATGGGCTCAATTAGATATTTGAGCTTTCCGTCAGCAGCGGCAGCATTCCGTAATGACGCCTCCCAGTCCGCGAAGTTTGATCCATCATTCTTCAGTCGAGTAGACTGATTCATCTGATTCATGAAGATTCGAAGCCAGGACTCACGGTCCAATGCAATCGTTAAACTTGGCGATCTCATTAGCTCTAGCCGTGGGACCTGGGTTTGGTGGGATGGGCTCAATTAGATATTTGAGCTTTCCGTCAGCAGCGGCAGCATTCCGTAATGACGCCTCCCAGTCCGCGAAGTTTCATCCATCATTCTTCAGTCGAGTAGACTGATTCATCTGATTCATGAAGATTCGAAGCCAGGACTCACGGTCCAATGTGGCACTTGGCATTGGGTCGTTAGTAGGACCAGCCATTTCGTTATAGCAGTTTAAAAATTCGTGTTCTACACTGAAAAGAAAGAAAAACAAAAACGAAATAAGCAACTCATCGAGGTGATTTAAGTCTATTTAAAAAGTATTTTAACGTGTAGACTCAAGCACTTGCATATTTGATCTTCCTCAAGAATGATACAAGTGATCCCAAGACTCAATTTCCGTAAATTGATAAGCCAACTGTTTAGCTAATTCTTCCGTAAGAACTCTCGGTCGATAGATTTCTGTAAATCCTATCTATAGTCCACCATGATCACAGGATCGTACGAGTGACCATAGTGTTGAGATAAAATAGGTCAATCGGTTCCAACTTACCCGACGTAGAAGGGGTCATATTATGCTTACCGACGAAGAAGGGACTCATTGGAGTTTGACCTATAAAGACCGTTCTCAATTTTAGTTTATACGAGGAAGATCCCATCAACTTAATTATAATTCATATTAAGTGAACGAATAACTTGCGTCTGCGTGAATGAATTAATTTAGGTGATGGCTTAAATCATGTGACATAAGAATGTCAAAGAAAACTAACTCGTGACCTCTATATGTGTCAGTTTTCATGCAATAATTAGGTGGTTTGGTTTTAGGAGGAAAATGATGCAAATTATCGGTACGAAAAATAAATAAAAGAATGAAATACGTAAATAAAATTCCTAGTGTGGCCTATCCTAGTAAATAGAACATAATACAACTTTGGAATCCACCGTTGGACCCGAAATGCTTGTCTTGATGTTCCATCATTGACCTTGCAGCGGGAGTGAGCATCCGGTTCTCCATCTTTGGTCTTCTCAAAAATTACAATTTAAAATTTACAAATATAAACCTAGTTACATTCTAAATAAAAACTGTAATTACAAGTGAAAAATCCAAAACGGAGATACGAGATCTCAAAATACAACCAAGACCGTGTTCCATCATTACGGTAACACGTTCTACTAAGGCCACACTAAGTTACAACCGTTTGTAAAATAAATAAATACGTAATAAAATCATTCAAGGCATTCAACAAGAACGATAAATAAAATGCATCAACTAAAACAAATTTATTCGTGACATAATTCTGTAATTATGTTAAATTTATCCAAACCACCTTTTAACGATTAAAATTTATGTGATAAAACTGCTTCTATCAGTTTAATTTTAATCTATTACAATCCGTTACTTTAAATACGCTTTAAAATAACTCAATGGTACGTGTGTGAACCGTTTCACAATCATAGCAAGTGTACAATATCCGTATAAAGTACATATTAAGGCCAAAAGAAAATTTAAAACAAAAGAATAAATTTTCAAAGCTGCCAGAAACGAAATCCCTCGATCAAGGGACAAAAGTTCTCGATCGAGGAACAAAAAGGACTCGATCGACTGAACTGCTAGTCGATCGAATGGAAAGCTAATCGAAAAGTACTCGATCGACGATCGAGGTCGATCGAGGGCTTTGTCAAAAATCTGCTCGATCGAGTACGAGGACTTCTCGATCGAGCGGTGGGGGTTTTAAGCAGGTCGTCGATCGAGTACAGCAAGGACTCGATCGAGCAAAATCAAGACAGAAAAAGCTCTCGATCGAGTAGAAATCCACTCGATCGAGACCAAACAAGTTCTGAAAACATAAAACCCTCGTGAAAACAGTTTGTCAACACAAAACCAATTTCAATTTGATCAAAAACGCATAAAATCAAATTAATGATTGTCAAAATTTAACATATTGCTATAATTTCCGTATAAAATAACAATATGCAAAATAACAAAACGAAAACTAGATGAATCAACCGTGTAAAACATGTCACGGTTTCAAAAAAAACGCAACAACCGTGTATACAAGGCACGGTTTTCGAGACAAAACAATCGTTTCAAAATCGTTTTATGAAAAATCACAATGAAAATTTACGTGGCCTCGCTCTGATACCACTTGTGGGGTAATGTCCGTATAAGACCCTTTAAATTTAAGGATTATAACGTAAATTTAACATGTGAAATATGGTCATAAACGAAATACAATAGAAAACGATAAAGATTAAGAATCAACCTCGGGTCCTTTGATGCGCGGCGTAAAGAACAGAAATCAACAGAGATTTCCTCCTAATCGTTGCACCCAAGACCGTTTGAGACTATGCCCTTGTGCTAGAAATGCTCTCTAATTGACTTGCAATATCGAGAGAGCTATTGTGAGGTTATTCGATGTGAGATCGAGGCTTTTCAGAGAAAATTGCTCTTCAAAACCCTAATTTTCATGTAAAATGAAATGCTTAGGTCAAAAGGAGAGAGAGCCTCTCCTTTTGTTGCCTCGGTCCGCGGGTCATGAGAGGAGGGAGTGGGCTTTCCACTTTCTCCTCATTTTTAACTTGTGGTCCGATCAATTCCGCTAAAATGTATATGACCGGTTTTATTATAAACTGTCATCGGTTATCGGTTATTAATACATCGACTAATGACATGGATTAGTTGAAATATTAATACATGTCCGACAAAGACAATATTGTATAATTAACTTATTCAATATACATTAATTAAATATAATCGTTTATATTTAATTTACGAATTAACTGCTTAATTCGCTTTAGCCATTATTATTTAATCCGTATTAAATAATTGTCTCAACATCGCGTTTGACTAATTACTAGTCAATAACTCCGACTAACTGGTTAGTCAAATTTGGCATCAACATGACTATATTTTCATACTGTCACATCTCTCAAACGTATCCTATAGGTGTGACTTTTAGGGACCAGTTGATCACCGCCATCTGTATGACAATAACGTCAAACTTATCTAGCAAGCCAACCGTTATTGATAAACGTGGATCAACTGATAATAATACCAAAAGTATGCCCTTTGATCCTTTTAGAGATTTATAAGTCCTTGCACTAACTGTTAAGGACACCAACCCCAACATTTGGGTTGTCACAAACTCTCTATAACAAGCCCAAATTTTAAACATCTTATGTAACCTTTACGACAAGATCAAGGTAACCAACCAAAGTATTCACCTTAAATCAAGTCTCGAAAACATCTCGTGTTTCCTTCCTCATCGCATCATGTGCAAGGAGATCAATTAGAATTGCATGGTGACACGCCATCACATAGAGTTCATACTATAGAAAAGCCTTTGATAAGGGTTTAAGATTCGTCACTTTTGAAAAGTAACGCAATATTATCGCAAATTATCTCCTTATAACCACTGAGCCACAATAAAGAAAGTCTTCTTGCATTGTACTCACCACTGAGCCTCAATAAAGAACGTCTTCTTGCATTGTACTCAGTTTGTGGGTCTTGGACTTCCGTAAGTTCAAAATTTCTCCCACTCTATCTTCAAGAAAATGAAAATCTTTCTAGAAAGACAGCATTACGAGCCACAAACTCTTTGTTCTCGTTTTGGAGGAGCAAAAACCAAGTGGTTCAATTTTGGATAACCCTCACAAATATATAAATTGGTTCTGAACATAAACATTTATGGTCCCAAATGTATAATAATGACAAGTTAGGAACCCTCCCTACCCATATCTCATATGGAGTCATTGAGCTATAGTGGTCGGGTTTTAAACTTTTAGTGAGAAAATAGCTTACAAAAATTGCGAAAAACCTCAAACTATATCACATAAAGTTCGGTTTATATACTTGACTACACCATACTCTATGGTGTCCCAAGGAAAAGGTATTATCTGAACTGGTTCACAATCTTCTTAGTGATTATCAAGGTCATTACTTGATATTACCCATTTGATCCTCAAAGTCATTACTTTGAAACTTCCGATCAACATCTTGATCTTGACGTGCTTTTGGGTTACAACTTCATTTTGAAAATATAACACGTTTTAAAAATCACTTTTATGTCTTATTGAATAGATACGAGGTTTTCATATCTACTTAACATTACGGTAAAAGTAACGAAGTATATTTATAACAAACTATCTGCCTTACACATCCGTATATATATGGTCAATCACCTCACTATTGTGTTTCTTTTCTACAAAAGAAAACATAATTTATGCAGACATACCATAAGACTCACAATCAAATGGTTGTTCAATGTTCTTTTCGTTTACTCGTTTGAAACGAATTTACTTGAGGTTTGATCAATTGGGTTCACCAGATTAGAGACTTTAAAATCTACAAGATAGTATAATATTTAGTTTTCGTGAAGAATGTAAAATTCCTCTAACTTAAGTGGTCTAAACCAACCACCAAGTTATCATAGGAGTAGGTACAACATTTTGTTTTAAATCACATGAGTGATGCCTTCTATGTATAAACATAGATAATTACATTCTTTTAAAACCAAATTTAGGTACATTTGTCCTTATCGAAATCATTGCTACTCTAGCACCACTTCGATACAAAAATGTCTTATGCTAGACGTCTTACGTTTTATCAATTTATGTAAACTTCTTTACAAAGAAATGACCCTTACTTGGTATCTCATATCAAGATAGTGGAACTAGCCTATCCATTGAGTAGATGTCTCTTTCAACTTTGTTCTATCTCATACATCTAGGGTTAATACTTCTTAACTCCCACTCACTTTCACATTCCTCTTTGCTTTAATCAAGCAAAAATGATTCTCATGAAGACCTCTCTTCATGTCATTCGTGATATTTTATACACTTAGTAAGAGTGAATTACTATAAAGTGAGTGTAACATGTGGCAAAATCTCAACTTCTTGCAAAATTGGACTACCTAACCGTTCAATTGTTATCATATGCCTAAACTCTTTAGCGCATAAACAATCGATTTGGCTTTTCTCCCAGTGAGCCATTTGACGGTATCATATTGGAGTATTATAAGTGTTTTGAAAACTCTTTTCGCAAACTTTTGAATTACACTTGAGTAATTAAGACTAATATGTCATCATCATGACGAAGGTGTCACTTCCGAAATCAAGACTCTCTTGATAAAATGTGACTTCCTTTTAAACTCGTAATATGAGTTTGCAACATGAAACCCCCTTTTTACAATGTATGGACGTTAATTAAGTTGTATAATAACCGCAAAAATCGTTGTAAGCTTATGTAGGTGAATTGGTAAATCATGTTACCAATCATTAATTCCTTCAACGAAACCGCTTTATATGAAAGAATGAAACAAGTATAACAATAAATAGAGAAAGGAGGATGAAGTCCGCGATGTCATACATCTAAGAGAATGAACGAAAAATAGGAAAAATTAACATTCTTTAATTTTACTTGTGAAACATCTTTAACAAGTTTTAACATTTATATAATGATCTCCCACTAAATTATATAAATGATTCCAAGACCCAAATATTAAACAAAAATGAGCGTCGCTTGGGCGAAACATCCCATAATTGTGTAAATTCGGTAAGTCACGTTGACTAATTCTACCTCTAGAACTCTTGGTCAACAAATTTCCTTAAATCCATCTACTAGCCCCAGAACACAAGACCGTCTTATATCCCGTTGAGTCCAACCAATTTTGGCGTGTGATAACCGCTTACCACCCTACTTACTCAAGGTAAAAAAAGAACACCCCGCTTGGGCGAGCGTGACTCTAATGAACAAGAGATTCATAGGTGTTACTAATTGGTAAGGTTAATCTCAATTTTAGTTATGTGAGAGCTCTTGTCAATTTAGTCATAAATTCCCTATAAGTGAACTAAGTCGGTGAATGTAAATGACATGAATTGACAACCGCGAAAAAAAAATGCATGTGAATGGCGATTTTGGCATGCGCGAAAATAAAACAAGCAAACAAGTAAGCATATGAATAAATCCTAGTATGGCCACCTAGTTAATAAAAAACTAGTCCATTACATATCGGAAACCAACTCCTTGGTCCCTTGCCTCTTCATTCCAAAAGTGGCTCCTTCTTGTGGGATTTGGAACACCTTCCAAAAAATAGACTCCGTCTCGATGTAATCCGTCTTTTGGAAACGCCGGTAAGAATAACTATTACAATTGAATTACATAGCTATTCCTATTATATATTAATTAATAAAATAAATAAAACTATTAATTAATTACTAACCGACGATACGAGATCGTATTTAATTACAAACAAATCGATATTCCCATTCATTTCGGGTAATAACGATTAAAATTAAACTAGGCCATACTAGGTACAACAAGATAAATACTTTAAATAAATGACAATCATTCATTCAACATAAATAAATATGCTTAAAATGCTGTAAAATCATGCCAAAATCGCCATATCTATCAATCGTTGGTATCCATCTCGGTTTTTGTGTATTTAATCGATTTTTAACATGTAAAAATCAATGATCAACTTTTAAATCTCATTTAAGTCCAAACTAATTGTCCAAACTGTTTTGAACCTCAAAATTAGTCCTCACTAATTTTATGATAAATAATTATTTTGATTTGGTGATATTTTGCTAATTTAATTGGTAAAATCATAATTTTTAAGTAAAAATCCAAAATAATTGAAACATTACCCAAACAATTGAAACAAAAATTTTGAGTATTCTGGAACACTCTCAAGAACACCAAAATGTCTGAAAAAATGCCCCAAAAATCCGGATAAAATTTATGAAGAAAAAGATCGATATTTATCGGTTTTTAACCAATAAACATCAAAACAAGGTGAAAACACATTTTAAAATTCACTTTTAACATTTAAATAATATTTTTAAATGTACATAAATTTATCAATGGCAGAATCAAATGTTTCGAAATTATGATTAAATTATTTCACTTGTATCGACTTTTATCTCATAAAATCAATAAACATGCAAACAATTCGAACCAACCTTCAACATTTTTCATACAATATTTAGAAAATATGCATGAAATACCATAAAAATTCCATGACCCGAATCAACTTTTAACTATTTTTAGTCAATTTTAAACTAAAAAACGGCATTTTGACTCGGTTTTCTACCAAAAATCATTAAAAATAGCAAATTAACTTCATAAATGACCAAACTTAACCACAAATCTTTTGAGATCAGTAGGTGTGCATATCCCAAAAACTTCGTGCTAAAACCTCTTCTAACACAATTTTTGAGTTTTTATAAATTATCTCATAGATCATTAATATGCTTAAAATCAACATGCAAATTACAAGCCTAAGCTCTTATACCACTTGAAAGTGTTGGAGTTAGTGTCCTCCACAATAGTGCGTTAACATAATAAATCTCATTAATGGAATATAATCAGATATTTAATTATTTGATCCTCGTCAGTTGATTAACGTAAATCGATAACGGTTGGCTGACTAGAGTTTGACGTTATTGTCGTGAGACGGCGGTGATCAACTGACCCCTTTCGGTCACACCTAAAGGAACGAACCCTAATAGACAACTAATTAATTGTATGAGATACAATTTATTTAGTCCCTTGATTTGTAGACTAAAAGGTTAGTCAATTATTTTAAGAGAGATTTCGAGTTGTGAACTCGAGGTACGGAAATTATTATTTAATTATGCGATAATTGAATAATAAATTATTTGAGACGGGAATTAATGATTAAGCAGTTAATTATTAAATTGGTACTAATTGAATAATGTGATTAGTATTGGTACGTAAACTATATGTGTAGCGGTACACATATATTTACGGAGTGATTTAAACGAATTTAATTGGATGTATTTAAGCATGATATGATGTTTAAATAAAATTTACACGTATTTGTGCGACAAATATAAGAACCAAAATGGACCCGTAAATGGGACATTAGACCGTGTAAATGGAGTGTAGTGGATGATTATAGACATAATCATTTCACTTTACTTGTTGTTTCTTCCATAAGTCATCTTATGATCACTTGCATGTGATATAAGATTGGACAAAAATTAAAACAAGTGGACTCCCTCACTAGATACACTCCATCCGCCACTTCTCCACTATATACTCCATATTGTTTGTTCATTTTTGTAAGCTAGCTCATTTTCACTCATGCATGTGAACAAAAATTTGGTACATCTCTCTAAAAATAATAAGCATCATTTTACTAAGTTGTTAGTAAAACTAAAATTTAATACTAAGAAAGTTAGTATTATTAACATATTATCAAGGGTTAAATTTTACTAGTATCTAGTTAATACTTGTAAAATTATTTGGGTAAGTTCTTGGGTGCAACAAGAAGGAGATCTTCGCTTTGAAGATTTGTAAGGAGGATCATCCATTTGGTATAAGCTCAAGAACAAGCTAGTAAGGTGAACTAGTTTGTTCCCATTTTACCATAAAATCAATGTAAGGAAATGGTTTTTCCTTAAACTTTCATTTTCATGCTTTTATATTGCATGCATGTTACATAGATCACTAAATGAACATATTATGAGATAATTTGTTTTTAATTATAGAGTCTAATTTGGATCTATGATCTTTCAAGTAGTATCAGAGCATAGGCTTGTAATTTGCATGTTGATTTTAAGCATTTTAATGAATTATGTGATAATTTATAAAAACTCAAAAATTGTGTTAGAAGAGGTTTTAGCACGAAATTTTTGGGACATGCATACCTACTGATCTCAAAAGGTTTTTGGAATTTTTTGGTGATTTTTGAAGTTATTTTGTTATTTTTAATGTTTTTTTGGTAGAAAACCGAGTCAAAATGCCGTATTTTAGTTAAAAATTGACTAAAAATAGTTAAAAGTTAATTCGGTGCATGGATTTTTTATGGTAGTTCATGCATGTTTTCTACTGATTGTATGCAAAAGGTTGAAGGTTGGTTCGAATTTGTTGCATGTTTATTGATTTTTGAGTTAAAAGTCGATAAAAGTCAAATTAATTAATCATAATTTCGAAACTTTTGATTCTGCCCATGATAAATTTATGTATATTTAAGAATATTATTTAAATGTCAAAAGTGATTTTGCATGTGTGTTTTCACTTTGTTTTGATGTTTATTGGTTTTAGTGGTTAAAAACCGATAAATATCGATCTTTTTTTTCATAAAATTTATCCGGAATTTTTGGGCAATGTTTCTGACATTTTGGTGTTCTAGGGAGTGTTCCAGAATACTCAAAATTTTTGTTTCAATTTTTGGGTAATGTTTTACTTATTTTGGATTTTTACTTAAATATTATGATTTTTTCGATTAAATTAGCAAAATATCACCAAATCAAACTAATAATTTATCATAAAATTAGTGAGCACTAATTTTGAGGTTTAGAACAGTTTGGACAATTTGTTTGAACTTAAATAAGATTTAAGAGTTGATTATTGATGTTTACATGTTAAAAATCGATTAAATCCACAAAAACCGAGATGGATACCAATGAATGATAGATAGGGTGATTTTGGCATCATTTTACAGCATTTTAAGCATATTTATTTAAGTTGAATGAATGATTGTCATTTATTTAAAGTATTTATCTTGTTGTACCTAGTATGGCCTAGTTAATTTTAATCGTTATTACCCGAAATGAATGGGAATATCGATTTGTTTGTAATTAAATACGATCTCGTATCGTCGGTTTGTAATTAATTAATAGTTTTGTTTATTTTTATTAGTTATTGTATAATAGGAATAGTTATGTAATTCATTTGTAATAGTTATTTTTACCGGCGTTTCCAAAAGACGGATTACAACAAGACGGAGTCTATTTTTGGAAGGTGTTCCAAATCCCACCAGATAGAGCCACTTATGGAATGAAGAGGCAAGGGACCAAGGAGTTGGTTTCCGAAATGTAATAGACTAGTTTTATTAACTAGGTGGCCATACTAGGATTTATTCATATGCTTACATGTTTGCTTGTTTTATTTTCGCGCATGCCAAAATCGCCATTCACATGCATTTTTATTTTCGCGGTTGTCAATTCACGTCATTTACATTCACCGAATTAATTCACTTATAAGGAATTTATGACTAAATTGACAATATCTCTCACATAACTAAAATTGAGATTAGCCTTACCAATTAGTAACACCTATGAATCTCTTGTTCATTAGAGCCACGCTCGCCCAAGCGGGGTGTTCTCTTTTTACCTTGAGTAAGTAGGGTGGTAAACGGTTATCACACGCCAAAGTTGGTTGGACTCAACGGGATATAAGACGGTCTTGTGTTCCGGGGCTAGTAGATGAATTTGAGGAAATTCGTCGACCAAGAGTTCTAGCGGTAGAATTAGTCAACGTGACTTACCGAATTTACGAAAATATGGGATGTTTCGCCCAAGCGATGCTCATTTTTTTTTAATATTTGGGTCTTGGAATCATTTATATAATTTAGTGGGAGGTCATTATATAATTGCTAAAACTTGTTGAACATGTTTTTCACAAGTATTTTTAAAAACATTGAATGTTAATTTTTCCTATTTTTCGTTCTTTTTCATTAATGTATTTACTATGACATCGCGCACTTCATCCTCCTTTCATCCTCTATTTATTATTATACTCGTTTCGTTCTATCATAGGAAGCGGATTCTTTGAAAGAATTCGGTAGCAATGATTGGTAACATGATTTACTAATTCACCTACATAAGCTTACAACAATTATTGCGATTATTATACAACTTAACATCCATACATATTTAAAAAAGGGGTTTTCATGTTGCAAACTCATATTACGAGTTTAAAAGGGAGTCAAATTTTATCAAGAGAATCTTGATTTCGAAAGTGACACCTCCGTCATGATGATGACATATTAATTTTAATTACTCAAGAGTAATTTAAATGTTTGCGAAAAGAGTTTTCAAAAACACAAAGAATACTCCAATATGATACCGTCAAATGGCTCACTTCGAGAAAGGCCAAATCAATTGTTTATGCGCTAAAGAGTTTAGGCATATGATAACAATTGAACGGTTAGGTAGTCCAATTTCGCAAGAAGTTGAGATTTAGCCACATGTTGCACTCACTTTATAGTAATTCACTCTTACTAAGTGTATAAAATATCACAATGACATGAAGAGAGGTCTTCATGAGATTCATTTTTGCTTGATTGAAGCAAAGAGGAATGTGAAAGTAAGTGGGAGTTAAGAAGAATCTAAGGGGTAATATCCGTATAAAACCCTTAAATTTTAGGACTATAACGTAAGTTTAACATGCGATTTATGGTCATAAACGAAAAACAATAGAGAAACGATAAAGAACAAGAATAAACCTCGGGTCCTTTGAAATTCGGCCTAAGAATAGAAATCAAAGTAGATTTCCTCCTAATCGTTGCACCCAAGATCGTCTGAGACTATGCCCCTTGTGCTAGAATTGCTCTCTAATTGTCTTGCAATATTGAGAGAGCCTTTTTGTGAGGTTTTTTGATGAGAGATCTAGGATTTCAGAGAAGAGAGCTCCAAAACCCTAATTTTCTGTAAAATGAGATGATTAGTGCAAAAGGAGAGTGAGCCTCTCCTTTTGTTTGGTTCGGCCAAACAGAGTACATGGAGGAGGGAGTGGGCTTTCCACTTCCTCCTTATTTTTTAACTCGTGGTCCGACTCAAAATGCTAAAATGTATATGACGGGTTTTTTTATTATAAATCGTCATCGGTTATCGGTTATTAAAATATCAATTAGTAACATGACTCAGTCGATATATTAATACTTGTCCGACAATGACAATATTGTATAATTAATTAATTCAATATACATCAATTAAATATAATCGTTTATATTCAATTTACGAATTAACCGCTTAATTCGTCTTAGCCATTATTATTTAATCCGTATTAAATAATTATCTCACATCTCGTTTGACTAATTATTAGTCAATAACTCCGACTAACTGCTTAGTCATATTAGGCATCAACATGACTGTATTTTCATACCGTCACATCTCTCAAACGTATCCTATAAGTGTGACTTTTAGGGACCAGTTGATCACCGCCATCTGTATGACAATAACGTCAAACTTATCTAGCAAGCCAACCGTTATTGATAAACGTGGACCAACTGATAATAATACAAAAGTATACCCTTTGATCCTTTTAGAGATTTAAATGTTATTTGCACTAACTGTAGAGGACACCAGCCCCAACAAGCTCCCACTTGTCCGTACAAGTGTATGTGCAATAACGTTATCCGCACTAACTGGAGGACACGGCTCCAATAAACTCCCACTTGTCCGTACAAGTGTATGTGCGATAACCGATTCTCATATTCATTTAAAATTTCTCCCACTCAATGTAAAACAATTTACAGATCCGGATCCGCAAAGGTCGTATTTTACAATCGATCTGTATCATGAGTGGTTTCCCCGACTAGAGAGTAACTTAACTGATAAAACGAATTCATATTCGAGCATGGCCATGCATTTCAGTTACAGCTCCTCGAGTGGCCCTGAGAAATATCGAGTACCTGATAAAGGCTGAATATTTTCTTCAACTCGACTCCTGCCGATCTAAGTACAACATGAAATGACCCAGAAAAAATCTACTTGGCCCCCTGTTACGGATGACCGTGAGAAAGAAACCAAAGTCACCCAAAATCTGCCTTAGTCTCAAGAGACAGTCGATAGTCAAAAGAATCGACTCTTAGGATCACCATAGAGGTCCTATCCACGACCTGGCACCGAATGTTATAAAACATTTAGGACTCCATGTCGATGTCACAATTGTGTCCTACGAGATATCCGTATAACTCGCCTCTGTGATTGGTCAGTCAACCTTTTGACTTATGGCTCGTTGAACCCACCATCAACCAACGTCACAAAATAATTGCCAGAGTTATCAGCTCACGTGGGCATTTAAGGACCAAAAATATAATGTTTGTTCAGTTCACTTTGTGGTGTTCAAAAATTGTCGTACAAATCCACATGAAAAACAAAATATATAAATATCAAAACGATGATGTCGTATAGAGTACAAAAGAGAATGAATCTAATCCATAAAAGAGTACTACAACTCAGGAACACGTTTAATTCCCATGGAATTAACATGCCCTTCATGCTTATCTTGTCGTAGTGGTTTAGTGAGAGGATCTGCTATATTATCATCTGTAGCAATCTTTTCTATCACTACCTCCTTTTGCTCCACGTAATCTGGGATTAGATGAGCTTTCCGTTGTACATGTCTAGACTTGTTGCTAGACTTAGGCTCCTTAGCTTGGAAGATGGCACCTCTATTGTCGCAATAGATGGTGATCGCGTCATTCGATCTAGGCACTACAGATAGTCCTTGTAAGAATTGACGCATCCATATCGCTTCCTTTGCAGCTTCAGACGCGGCATAGTACTCGGACTCAGTCGTATAATCTACTGTAACACTTTGTTTGGAACTCTTCCAAATTGCGCAGCGCCATTAAGAGTAAAAACGAATCCAGACCGAGATTTCGAGTCATCTCGATCCGTTTGGAAGCTAGCATCTCACAGAACTCGGTTGCGCATAGCTTTTGTTCGCCTCCATAAGTCAATGCCCAATCTTTAGTCCTTCGTAGGTACTTAAGAATGATCTTGACAGCCATCCAATGTGATTCACCTGGATGCTGTTGGAATCGACTCGTCATACTCAATGCATATGCCACGTCCGGACGTGTGCATATCATGGCATACATGATTGATCCTATAGCCGAAGCATAAGGAATCCGGGTCATGCGCTCTTTCTCTTCCGGTGTCTCTGGTGCCTGAGACTTGCTCAAATGCACCCTTGGAGCCATAGGAAGAAACCCCTTTTTGGAGTAAGTCATGCTGAATCTCTCTAGTATCTTGTCTATATAAGACTCCTGACTGAGAGATAATATCCGACGTGATCTATCTCGATAGATACGGATGCCCAAAATTCTTTGTGCCTCACCCAGATCTTTCATCTGGAAATGGTTCTTCAACCATACTTTTACCGAAGTTAAGAAAGGTATGTCATTCCCAATCAGGAGTATGTCATCGACATACAATATTAGGAAGACAATCTTGCTCTCACTCGACTTGATATATAGACATGGTTCCTCGACCGATCGAGTAAATCCATTTTCTTTTATCACTTGGTCGAAACGATGATTCCAACTCCGAGAAGCTTGCTTAAGTCCATAAATGGAACGCTTAAGCTTGCATACTTTCTTAGGATGTTCAGGATCGATGAAACCTTCGGGTTGTACCATGTACAACTCTTCCTCCAAAGAACCGTTTAAGAAGGCAGTTTTCACATCCATCTGCCAAATTTCATAGTCATGAAAAGCGGCAATCGCTAAGATAATCCGAATGGAACGCAGCATGACTACGGGTGCAAAACTTTCATCGTAGTGCAAACCTGGTACTTGGGTGAAACCTTTAGCAACTAGTCGTGCTTTATAGATATCTTGTTGACCTTCCACAGAATGCTTTATCTTGTAAAGCCATTTGCATTGAAGGGGACGAACCTTAGCAGGTAAGTCAACAAGATCCCATACGTTGTTCTCATACATGGAGTCCATCTCGGATTGCATGGCCTCAAGCCAAAGCTTTGAGTCGGAACTAGTCATGGCACCTTTATAGGTTGCGGGTTCACTACTCGTTAAGTGTAGAATGTCATCTATGTCATGTTCCTCGACCATTCCAATGTATCTGTCCAGAGGAATATAGACTCTTCCCGACCTCCTAGGTTCCTCAGGAATATTAACCGCTGCCGGGATTGAAGGAACTGGTTCCTCCAATGGTTGCTCGGTATTTAGTTCTGGAATCTCCGATAGCTCGAAGGTTCTATTACTCTTCGCATTCTCGAGAAATTCCTTCTCTAAGAATGTCGCACTAGCTGCAACAAATACACGTTGTTCGGTTGGCGAGTAGAAGTAATGACCAAGTGTTCCTTTAGGATAACCTATAAAGTATGTCTTGACCGATCGCGGGCCGAGCTTATCCTCGTGTCTCCACTTGACATAAGCCTCGCAGCCCCAAACCCGTATAAAGGACAAGTTAGGGACCGTTCCCTTCCATAGTTCTTTTGGGGTCTTGTCAACAGCTTTAGACGGACTTCGGTTAAGTATTAGAGCAGCTGACAAAAGAGCATAACCCCACAATGAGTCAGGCAACACGGTGTGACTCATCATGGATCGAACCATATCAAGTAGTGTTCTATTTCTCCGTTCGGACAGACCATTCAATTGAGGTGTTCCAGGTGGAGTTAACGTAAGGCAATCCCACAAATTTAAGGTGTTGATCAAACTCGTGAGAAAGATACTCGCCACCACGGTCCGATCGCGTGTTTTAATCTTTCTACCCCGAGGTTCTGTACCCGATTCTGTATTCTTTGAATTTCTCAAAGGATTCACTTTTGTGCTTCATTAAGTAGACATAGCCATATCTACTTAAATCGTCCGTGAAAGTGATGAAATACCTATAGCCTTCTCGTGCGGTGATTGACATAGGTCCACACACATCCGTATGTATGAGTCCTAATAGGTCGCAGCCACGCATTCCAACACCTTTGAAGGAAATCCGAGTCATCTTGCCAATGAGACATGATTCACACGTGCCAAATGATTGAAAATCAAAGGCCGAGATAGCTCCATTCTTTATGAGTTGTTTTACGCGTTTCTCATTAATGTGTCCCATACGGCAGTGCCATAGATACGTTTGATCTTTGTCACCAACCTTTAACTTTTTATTCATTACGTGCAATATTTCGATGGTCTGATCTAAAACATAAATTCCGTTCATGGAGACTGCCTTGCCATAAATCATATCGTGTAATGAGAAAATGCAACTATTATTCTCTATTACAAATGAAAAAACAAGTTTGTCAAGTGCAGAAACTGAAATAATGTTTTTAGAAAGACTTGGTACATAATAGCAGTTATATAAAAATAACTCAAATCCGCTAGGAAGCTGGATCACATATGTTCCCCTCGAGACGGCAGCCACTCGCGCTCCATTCCCGACACGCAGGTCCACCTGACCCTTTACGAGGGGCTCGATGTTTCGGAGCCCCTGCACATGATTACACAGATGAGAACCACAACCAGTATCTAGTACCCAAGTTCCGTAACTTGCGTGGTTAATCTCAATCATATGAATAAAAGTAGAAGAGGAAGAAGACATACCAACAGGTTTAACATGACCTGCTTTTATGTCCTCATGTTAAACAGGACATGTACGCCTCCAATGCCCAGTCTTGTGGCAATGATGGCATTCCATGTTATCGGTTTTGCTCTTTGTCGTGCTTGAGGAGGTGCTCGACTCACCAGGCCCACTCTTACCTGATCCCGACTTCTTAAACTTCGGTTTACCTCTGCTAGGTCCGCTGAGAGCTTTGCCCTTACCCTTGCCCTTGTTTGACACAACGAGAACATCCTGTTTCAAGCTCCCACTAAACTTCATATCCTTCTCGGTCTGTACGAGTAGGGAGTGTAGTTCATGAGGACTTTTCTTCAAATCATTCATATAGTAATTCGCTCTAAAGAGCGCAAAACCATCGTGGAGTGAATGAAGCATGCGGTCAATCACGATGTTCTCGCTGATTTTACAATCAAGCTCCTCCAGCCTCTCGACATTCTCAATCATGCTGAGAATGTGTGGGCTAACCGGTTGGCCCTTCTAGAGTTTCGCATCAAAGAAGCGAGTGGTATGCTCATAGGTCACGATTCTCGGTGCTTTCGAGAATTCCTTAGTGAGCGTGGTGAAAATCTTGTTTGCACCTTGGGCTATGAAGCGTTTCTGCAAATTGGATTCCATTGCAAAAATGAGTACGTTTTTAATCGCACCCGCTTCCATGACGAAATCGTTATACTTGGCGATCTCGTTAGCTCCAGCCGTGGGGCCTGGGTTTGACGGGATGGGCTCTGTCGAAAATTTGAGCTTCCGTCGGCGGCGGCGGCATTCCGTAATGCCGCCTCCCGGTCCGCGAAGTTTGATCCATCATTCTTCGATCGAGTAGACCGATTCATCCGATTCATGAAGATCCGAAGCCGGGACTCACGGTCCAATGTGGCACTTGGCATTGGGTCGTCAAAGACGGCCACCATTTTGTTATTAGCGATTTAAGTGATCGTGATCTACACTGAAAAAGAAAGGAAAAACAAAACGAAATAAGCAACTCATCGAGGTGATTTAAGTCTATTTAAAATTCATTTTAACGTGTAGACTCATTACAGTTGCATAATTAATCTCCCTCAAGAATAATACAAGTGATCCCAAGACTCAATTTCCGTAAATTGATATGCCAACTGTTTAGCTAGTTCTACCGTTAGAACTCTTGGTCGATAGATTTCCGTAAATCCTATCTATAGTCCACCATAATCACAGGATCGTACGAGTGACCATAGTGTTGAGATAAAATAGGTCAATCAGTTCCAACTTACCCGACGTAGAAGGGGTCATATTATGCCTACCGACGAAGAAGGGATTCATTGGAGTTTGACCTATAAAGACTATTCTCAATTTTTGGTTATACGAGGAAGATCCCATCAACTTAGTTTTAATTCATTTTAAGTGAACGAAAAACTAGCATTGCGTGAATGAATTAATTTAGGTGATGGCTTATAAAAACGTTTGATATCTGTATATCATAGAAAACTAACGCGTGACCTCTATATGAGTCAGTTTTCATGCAATTATTAGGTGGTTTGGTTTTAGGCGGAAAATGATGCAACCTATCGTTACGATAAAATAAATAAAAGAATGCAAAACGTAAATAAAAGTCCTAGTGTGGCCTATCCTAGTAAAAAAAACATAATACAACTTTGGAATCTACCGTTGGACCCGAGAAGCTTGTCTTGATGTTCCATCTTTGTCCATGCAGCGGGAGTGAGCATCCGATCTCCATCTTTGGTCTTCTCAAAATTACAATTAAAATTTACAGAAATAAACCTATTTACATTCTAAATTAAAACTGTAATTACAAGGAAAAATCAAAATGGAGATGCGAGATCTCAAAATACAACCAAGACCGTGTTCCATCATTACGGTAACATGTTCTACTAAGGCCACACTAAGTTACAACCGTTTGTAAAAATTAAATACGTAATAAAACATTCAAGGCATTCAAAATAACGATAAATAAAAATGCATCAACTAAAATAAAATTTATTCGTGACATAATTCCGTAATTATGTTAAATTTATCCAAACCACCTTTAATGATTAAAATTATGTGACAAAACCGCTTTAATCAACTTAATTTTAATCCATGATAATCCGTTACTTTAAATCGCTTTAAAATAACTAAATGGTACGTGAGTGAACCGTTTCACGATCAAGCGATTGCAAAAATCCGTATTGTTTACACAATAGGGCCGAAAAAAAATGAACACGATTTTTTTTTTTTCTTTTTCACGGCTGGACCGTGACAAAAAAACATCAATTTTTTTTTTTTTTTTTTCAGCAGCGAATTGCCGAGGGCAAAAGAGAGCAAGGAAAAAAAAATTTCAGCGGCTCAAAAATTTTTATTAGCTCGGCCAAAACCAACAATTGAACAAAAAACACCAATTGGAATTTCAACATAATCCGTATTAAAACAAAATTACAATTGACAAATCTTTAACACATTGCTATGATTATCGTTTAAAATAACAATATGCAAAAACAAATCGAAAAACAAAATCAGACGATTGAGACTGATCAGCAGTAAGCCGTGTGGCACGGCTCACAATGCAAAAAAAATTAAAAACAGCCGTGAATAATGATTCGGCCGCACGGTTTTTTTTTATGCAAAAAAAATTTATCGATTCAATTCGTTTAATGAAAATCACAATGAAAAATTTACGTGGCCTCGATCTGATACCACTTAAGGGGTAATATCCGTATAAAACCCTTAAATTTTTAGACTATAATGTAAGTTTAACATGCGATTTATGGTCATAAACGAAAAACAATAGAGAAACGATAAAGAACAAGAATCAACCTCGGGTCCTTTGAAATTCGGCCTAAGAACAGAAATCAAAGTAGATTTCCTCCTAATCGTTGCACCCAAGATCGTCTGAGACTATTGCCCTTGTGCTAGAATTGCTCTCTAATTGTCTTGCAATATTGAGAGAGCCTTTTTGTGAGGTTTTTCGATGAGAGATCTAGGATTTCAGAGAAAAGAGCTCCAAAACCCTAATTTTCTGTAAAATGAGATGATTAGGGCAAAAGGAGAGTGAGCCTCTCCTTTTGTTTGGTTCGGCCAAACCGAGTACATGGAGGAGGGAGTGGGCTTTCCACTTCCTCCTTATTTTTTAACTCGTGGTCCGACTCAAAATGCTAAAATGTATATGACGGGTTTTTTTATTATTAATCGTCATCGGTTATCGGTTATTAAAATATCAATTAGTAACATGACTCAGTCGATATATTAATACTTGTCCGACAATGACAATATTGTATAATTAATTAATTCAATATAAATCAATTAAATATAATCGTTTATATTCAATTTACAAATTAACCACTTAATTCGTCTTAGCCATTATTATTTAATCCGTATTAAATAATTATCTCACATCGCGTTTGACTAATTATTAGTCAATAACTCCGACTAACTGCTTAGTCATATTAGGCATCAACATGACTGTATTTTCATATCGTCACATCTCTCAAACGTATCCTATAGGTGTGACTTTTAGGGACCAGTTGATCACCTCCATCTGTATGACAATAACGTCAAACTTATCTAGCAAGCCAACCGTTATTGATAAACGTGGACCAACTGATAATAATACAAAAGTATACCCTTTGATCCTTTTAGAGATTTAAATGTTATTTGCACTAACTGTAGAGGACACCAGCCCCAACAGAATCAACCCTAAATGTATGCAATAGAACAAAGTTGAAAGAGACATCTACTCAATGGATAGGCTAGTTCCACTATCTTGGTATGAGATACCAAGTACGGGTCATTTCTTTGTAAAGAAGTTTACATGAATTGATAAAACGTAAGACGTCTAGCATAGGACATTATGTATCGAAATGGTGCTAGATTAGCAATGATTTCGATGGGGACAAATGTACCTAAATTTGGTTTTAAAAGAATGTAATCATCTATGTTTATACATAGAAGGCATCACTTATGTGATTTAAAACAAATTGTTGTACCTACTCCTATGATAACTTAGTGGTTGGTTTAGACCACTTAAGTTAGAGGAATTTTACATTCTTCACGAAAACTAAATGTTATACAATCTTGTAGATTTTAAAGTCTCTATTCCGGTGAACCCAATTGATCAAACCTCAAGTAAATTCGTTTCAAACGAGTAAACGAAAAGTACATTGAACAACCATTTGATTGTGAGTCTTATGGTATGTGTGCATGTATTATGTTTTCTTTTGTAGAAAGAAACACAATAGTGAGGTGGTTGACCATATACATACGGATGTGTAAGGCCGATAGTTGGTAATATACATACTTGGTTACTTTTACCGTAATTTTAAGTAGATATGAAAACCTCGTATCTATTTAATAAGACATAAAAGTGATTTTTGAAACGTGGAATATTTTCAAAATGAAGTAGTAAACCAAAAGCACGTCAAGATCATAATGTTGATCGGAAATTTCAAAGTAATGACTTTGAAGATCAAATGGGTAATATCAAGTAATGACCTTGATAATCACTAAGAAGATTGTGAACCAGTTCACATAATACCTTTTCCTTAGGACACCATAGAGTATGGTGTAGTCAAGAAGATAAACCAAACTTTATGTGATATAATTGAGGTTTTTCGCAATTTTTGTAAGCTATTTTCTCACTAAAAGTTTAAAACCGACTATAATAGCCTAAATGACTCCATATGAGATATGGATAGGGAGAGTCCCTAACTTGTCTTTTTATACATTTGGGATCATAAATGTTTATGTTCAGAACCAATTTGTGTATCTGTGAGGGTTATCCAAAATTAAACCACATGGTTTTTACTCCTCCAAAACGAGAACAAAGAGTTTGTGGCTCGTAATGCTGTCTTTCTAGAAAGATTTTCAATTTTCTGGAAGACAGAGTGGGAGAAATTTTGAACTTGCGGAAGTCCAAGACCCACAAACTGAGTACAATGCATGAAGACGTTCTTTATTGTGGCTCAGTGGTTATAAGGAGATAATTTTGCGATAATATTGTGTTACTTTTCAAAAGTGACGAATCTTAAACACTCATCAAAGGCTTTTCTATAAGTATGAACTCCATGTGATGGCGTGTCACCATGCAATCCGAATTGATCTCCGTGCACACGATGCAATAAGGAAGGAAACACGAGATATTTTCGAGACTTAATTTAAGGTTAATACTTTGGTTGGTTACCTTGATCTTGTCGTAAAGGTTACATAAGTTGTTTAAAATTTGGGTTTGTTATAGAGAGTTTTGTGACAACCCAAATGCCTTTATCAATTCGTATGTTCTTAGCAATATAGCTTCTCATGAGGATGAGATTCGGCAAATGAATAATGAAACTTTCTCCTTGGGAGAAGTTTTGTTGATGTTGTCAATGCTAAGAAGCCTAGCATGCTTGATAGATCCCTTTTGTGATCTATATCTGTCAAAGAGTTGGAACTTTGGGTTCAATCATGTAGTCTATCAAAATGGTATTACTCGAGTGTCGAGGTACCATTATAATACATGGAGTTTAGTGGGAGCTAAATTAAGTTTCTTAGTCTAAATATGTGCTTGACATATTAGTGACTAGAAATGTAGCTAAGGTGATATTTCTTAGTCTAAATATGTATTTGACATATTAGTGATTAGAAATATTCTCGGGTGAATACTTGAGAGTAGCATGGCGAATATTAATATCCGGATCTAATGAGATAGATCTCTATGGGTATTAGCATTATAGTCAAGAGACTAATGTGATAAGATTCTTGACTCGTTCAAGTTGTTGAACAATTAATAGGATCTCTTGTGCTTCCGCTGCAGGATCTATTAAATATGCTAAAAGCTACTCTCGTCGGGACTTATCATGTTGAGAATATGAGAAGTCATTACCAATCATTTCCTAGTGAGTGTCACTAGATAATTATTAAGAGCATCCTTGAGTACTTGAGAAGCACCGAGGATTTACTCTTGTAGTTTGGAGGAATTTATGAATTTTGTGTAAAAGGATTACACGGATATATTCCTATGCTTATAAGATGTTATGGGCCTCGTTAAGGAATGGTTATCATGTAAGAGTGTTATGTGCATAAAGAATAATATATATATAAGAAGTTATACATGTATAAAGCAAATATGTATGAGAAGTCATACATAAAAGATGTCATATGAAGGATGTGTATGTATAAGTGTTATACGTACAAATCATGAACGGAAAGCTAAGTACATTATAGCATCCGATGTTGTAAAAGAGATAATTGATATCCAGTTATTAATGGAACTGGAGTAGTTTTGTTAGCCGAATATCATTCCCGGAGAGACTGTGAAAACAGTGGGAGTGTTTGACTGGCTTTAGAACCAGAGTCTAAAACCTAGTTTAGACGTGTACTTAGAAATGCTCTATGTGATGAAAAGATTGCATAGAACAAAGGAAAATAGCAATGGAAATTAGAGTGATGCAATTGTTGCTAATCCTCTAACCAAAGCCGTTGGCATAAGGTAGACATGATGGTTATGTCATCTCAATGTGATTGAGCAGTATACCTTAATTGCTGAAGATCGCTATGTAAATATTGGATAGAGTATTGATATTTACATAAGTGATGATTGCATTCATTGTTAGAGTTTCTTTAAGAACTCAATTATTCAGTTTGACTGAAAAAATTGAATACCTTGTTTATCTGAATAAGTTGTGGAGACAATGTTGAACAATATTCAAGTGAATAAGATGAACATTGCATTTAGTCCCTAGTCACTTAATGAGGTGACGTCTCGGAGTGACTAGATTGTAAGTCGATTGATGGTTGTTCAACACCATAAGGTCATGCATGATGACTAGTCGATTACATAGGCAGAGTGTGTGACACTTTGCCGGACAGTGACCATTTAGAGAGTCCCTAAGTTCTATTATAGATGCCTGGTCGTGGCGGGGATCTCTAAGATGTTCTAATGAGTCGATTCTTTTGACTGGAGACTAATATTTGAGCAAGTGCAGTTTTCGAGTGACTTTGGTTTTTGTCCTAGGTCGTGCCGTGAAAGGAGGCCAAAAGGGCATTTACTAGGTCATGGTGAGCTGTATTGTGCAATAGGATAGATTGGGCATACAGGAATTGTCCACCCACGTTCGGTAACTGTATCTCAAGGCCACTCGAGGAGTTAATGACTACAAATACGTGGCCACGCTCGGAAGTAATCTGTGAGAGATTTTTCCGGTCAGGTAGTCACACTCCCGATCGAGAAAACCACTCGCGATGTGTTCATGTGCAAGTGCGACCTGAAAGACACCTTGCATTGAGTGGGAGATTAATACGGACAAGAGAATTGGTAGCGCACACCTTGTGTCGGACAAGTGGGAGATTGTTGGAGTTAGTGTCCTCCACAATAGTGCGTTAACATAATAAATCTCATTAATGGAATATCATCAGATATTTAATTATTTGATCCTCGTCAGTTGATTAACGTAAATTGATAACGGTTGGCTGACTAGAGTTTGACGTTATTGTCGTGAGACGGCGGTGATCAACTGACCCCTTTCGGTCACACCTAAAGGAACGAACCCCAATAGACAACTAATTAATTGTATGAGATACAATTTATTTAGTCCCTTGATTTGTAGACTAAAAGGTTAGTCAATTATTTTAAGAGAGATTTCGAGTTGTGAACTCGAGGTATGGAAATTATTATTTAATTATGCGATAATTGAATAATAAATTATTTGAGACGGGAATTAATGATTAAACAGTTAATTATTAAATTGGTACTAGTTGACTAATGTGATTAGTATTGGTACGTAAACTATATGTGTAGCGGTACACATATATTTACGGAGTGATTTAGACGAATTTAATTGGATGTATTTAAGCATGATACGATGTTTAAATAAAATTTACACGTATTTGTGCGACAAATATAAGAACCAAAATGAACCCGTAAATGGGACATTAGACCGTGTAAATGGAGTGTAGTGGATGATTATAGACATAATCATTTCACTTTACTTTTTGTTTCTTCCATAAGTCATCTTATGATCACTTGCATGTGATATAATATTGGACAAAAAATAAAACAAGTGGACTCCCTCACTAGATACACTCCACCCGCCACTTCTCCACTATATACTCCATATTGTTTGTTCATTTTTGTAAGCTAGCTCATTTTCACTCATGCATGTGAATAAAAATTTGGTACATCTCTCTAAAAATAATAAGCATCATTTTACTAAGTTGTTAGTAAAACAAAAATTTAATACTAAGAAAGTTAGTATTATTAACATATTATCAAGGGTTAAATTTTACTAGTATCTAGTTAATACTTGTAAAATTATTTGGGTAAGTTCTTGGGTGCAACAAGAAGGAGATCTTCTCTTTGAAGATTTGTAAGGAGGATCATCCATTTGGTATAAGCTCAAGAACAAGCTAGTAAGATGAACTAGTTTGTGCCCATTTTACCATAAAATCAATGTAAGGAAATTGTTTTTTCCTTAAACTTTCATTTTTATGCTTTTATATTGCATGTATGTTACATAGGTCACTAAATGAACATATTATGAGATAATTTGCTTTTAATTAGAGAGTCTAATTTGGATCTATGATCTTTCTGAAAGATCATAGATCCAAATTAGACTCTCTAATTAAAAACAAATTATCTCATAATATGTTCATTTAGTGATCTATGTAACATGCATGCAAATATAAAAGCATAAAATGAAAGTTAAGGAAAAACAATTTCCTTACATAGATTATAATGGTAATTTGGGCACAATCAAGATCTTCTACCTTGATTGTTCTTGAGCTTATAATAAAAGGATGATCCTCCTAGAAAAACCTTCAAGAAGAAAGCCTCCTTCAAGTAGCACCCAAGAACTACACCCACAATTCTCTCACAAATATTAACTAGATATTTGTAAAACTTACCCTTGATAATATGTTAATATTACTAACAATCTTAGTAATAATATATTTTGTATACTAACAATCTTAGTAAGAAATGATGTTTATTTTAGAGAGAAGATAAATTGTTGTTCACATGCAAAAAATGTACAAGTGAAGTGGTAAAAAAATGAACAACAATTTGGAGAGTATTTGGGGAAAGTGGTGGGTGGAAGGGTAGTGTATAGGAGTCAATTTGTTTTAATATTGTCCAATCTTTTGTCACATGCACAAAGATGTTATGACAACTTATGGAAGAAAAAATAAGTAAAAGTGAAATGATTATGATCATCCACTAACTTCATTTACACGGTCCAATGTCCCATTTACGGGTCCATATTGGTTCTTATATTTGGCGCACAAATACGTGTAAATTTTATTTAAACATCGTTTCATGTTTAAATGCTTCCAATTAATTTCGTCCAAATCACTCCGTAAATATACGTGTACCATTACACATATTATTTACGTACTAATATTAATCACATTAATCAATTAGTACAATTTTAGTGAATTAACAATTAATTTACTAAAACCCGTCTCATAAAATTTATTATTTAATTATCGCGTAATTAAATAATAACTGCCGCTCCTCGAGTTCGCAACTCGAGATCTCTCTAAAATAATCGATTAACCTTTTAGTCTATAAATCAAAGGACTAAATAAATAGTATCTCATACAATTAATTAGTTGTCTATTGGGGTTCGTTCCTTTAGGTGTGACCAAAAGGGGTCAGTTGATCACCGCCGTCTCATGACAATAACGTCAAACTCTAATCAGCCAACCGTTATTGATTTACGTTAATCAACTGACGAGGATCAAATAATTAAATATCTGATGATATTCCTTTAATGAGATTTATTATTTAAACGTACTATTGTGGAGGACACTAATTCCAATATTCTTTGCACTCATACTGGGCTTCAATGTTCATCATTCCCAAGGGAATTATCAAGAGAATTGAGGCAGTGTGTAGGAATTTTCTTTGGGATAATAGTGCAGACTATAGAAGAACACCACTTGTGGGATAGGATACTATCTGCAGACCTAAAGATGAAGGAGGACTAGGGCTCAAAGATCAGGAAGCATGGAACAAGGCCATAGTTGGTAGGCTAATTGACTGGGTAGCTGCAAAAAGGGACTCAATTTGGGTGCATTGGGTACAAAATAATTATCTCAAGGGTCAGGAGTAGATGGACTATAAACCTAGTACAAATTCAAGCTGGTTCTGGAGGAGAATGTGCAAGGTCAAGGAGGAAATGAGTGCTGGTTACATCAATGGTAAATGGGATGTTCAACCAGATGGCTTTACACCAGCTGGTTGTTATGAATGGTTCAAAAGAACTAGGCCCCAAGTCAACTGGTTTAAAGCAATCTGGAATGGGTGGGCTTTACCAAAGCATCAATTTCTGGGGTGGCTTATTGCTCATGAAGCTCTGAACACTGCTGCTAGATTAGCCAGCTTTGGGTTGGACATTGAGGATAAATGTTATATGTGTGGTTTAGCTGCAGAAACTACTGAACATTTGTTCTATTAATGTATAAACAGAAAAAGGGTCATTAGGGAATTGAATAGGCAGACTAGGTGGGATTATCTCATGAGGGATGTGTTGACTTGGTGTGTGCAAAGGACGGGAATATTGTTGCAAAGGGGAGTACAAACTACTATGATGTTGGGTACACTGTATCAGGTATGGCATTAGAGAAACAAAAGCAAGAATGAGAATGTTTTGATACGTCCTGAGTGTGTGGCAAAGCTTATCATGGAGGAGATGAGATCACGAGTTCGAGGCCGGGATAGAGCAACAATGACAATTGCTGAGATAGATTGGCTAAAAAGAATGCGTCTAGTAGAATGATATTTTGTTATTTGTTTGATTGCCATATATAGTCATATGTAATTATCCTTTTTTTGATATATATAATTTCTCACATTTCACCAAATAACAATAATAATAATAATATCAATATAAAAAAAAACGAAGAGGAGAGGAGAGGCGATTGAGCGATTTTGAGGAGAGAGCTGCTGTCGTCGACCTGCCACCCGTCGGCCACCCTTTTCGTCTACCACCGCCAACGTTGACCCTTACACCTCACGTCGTCGGTCGGTTGCGGCCTATGGTGGTTCTTTTACTGATTAGGGTTCCGTTTCGATTTTTCGTATCGGTTTTTGTTGAGTCTGACCTTGGTTGTTATCTGCTGCCTTCTACCCGTCCGTGATGTTTTGCCGCTCTTCGGTTGCCGTCTGACGTCGTCGGAGAAGCTTCTTTTCAGGGGTAGGCTTTTCTCGTTTTTACCTAGGTTTTGCGTAGGGTTTTTCTAGGTCTCGCTGCTGTTTTTGTTGCTACTGTTTATACCATTGCTGCTACTATTTCTGCCGTGTTGCCATGTTATGGTGTTGCTAATGGTGGCCAGGTTGTGGTGTTTTGATGTGGTGGTTTGCAGTGGTGTATTTTTGCGTTAATTTTGTTGCATTTTCTACTGTTTGTCACCCACGGCTGCCCTTGTTGTGGTGGTTTGCAGTGGTGCTGTTTTCTGCCCTTGTTGCTCTCAGTCTTTGAAGCTACCTTTGGTCTTTGTCACTGGTTTTCCGTCGTCGGATTGCTGCATTTTGGATTGTTGGTAGGGGCTTCTTTTTTTCGTGTCTTGCTGCCTTTTTTTTCGTGTCTTGCTGTCATGTTTGGCCTGCCTCTGTTGGATTTTCACCGGTTGTGGGTTGCTGCTCCTTGCTCGGTTCAGGCCTCCGTTGTGGTGGCTGTTTTGTTGTAGGGTGGTGGCTTCTTGTGTCTCGGGTATGCGTGTGAGTTGTTCGCTTTTTTTGATAGCTTTGCATCTTTCGCGCCATACCTGCTTTGGTTCGATATCACTGCCCTTTTGTTGGTCTTCATGGGTGTCGTGATGGTAGTGGTAAGGGCCTCGTTATAGCCTCCTTACTACGACACTTAAAGGATCGGCATTGTCGTTGAAGAGTCTATTGATCCAAAATACTCAAGGGGGGGGGGGGTGAATTGAGGATTTAAAACTTTTTAAAGCTTTTTCGATTATGCGTATGTAATTGATTATTTAAAGTTTATTGATTAAACTTTAACTAATCAACTAATGAAAGTAAATAAGAATAAACGAAACAAACGAAAGAACGAAGAGACACACGGTTTTTGAAGTGGTTCAGTTTCACAAGTCGAAACCTACGTCCACTATTCTCGATTAATAAATTTAGTACCTTTCTACGGATTACAAATTTACTAACCCAACTCGTACAACTAACTCTAGCTGTAACTCAATGAGTACCGTTAAATACTCGAGTGACTAACTTACGCTAATAAGAAAGCACTAATGATTCTAACAATGGTTCACGTTAATGAACAAGTAAGAAATCAACTAAGCACTATTATCTTATAACGATAAAATAAGAACAAGTATGCGAGCTTTTAAAAACACACGACCTTTCAAAATAACAAATCGGTTTTTCTGCTTGAAAACACACGGTTTGCTTTGTAAAATAAAAATCAATTTTTATGCTTAAGGTCTCTATTTTAGATGTTGTAAATAGCAAAGTATTCATAGGAAAGAAAAGAGTAGGCCACACGGTTTTTGCACAAACCCTAATAGCCGAAATAATAAGATATGTAAACAAATCATATCTTCTTATTATCTCTTTCCTAAAAGCCTTAAAAGATAATAAAGAATATTCCAAAAGATAGAATATAATCTATTCAAATATTATCTTTACTATAAATTCCAAGATTATGATAAGATTTCCTAAAACAAGAATATCTTTTATCATAAACAAATATATTAAGTAGGATATATAAGATATGTAAAGATTTTAATATAGAATAAAATCTTTACCAAGTATACCCTAGGTAACACGAGATGTCACGGCTCATATGCCTCGTGACTCGTGCAAACCCTAGTCTTAACATATGGGTTAGAATTTAGGCTTTAAGAGAAGCTATGTTGAAACCCTAATTAGTAGCATGGTCCAACTCATAAGTTGGTCCAAAATAGCTACTAGTCAACGTCCAACATAAAACCAAACTCCGCACTAAACCGAGCTTTATTATATAAATACTTTAATTAAAACATTTAAAATAAACTTTAAACAATTTTCAAAACAATTTTCGAAACAATAAAAGTCGTGTATAAAACTCAGCATCTCAATGTTATAGTAGGAGAGCTATAACATTGAGCTCTTTTACTAGTAATGTTATAGCTGCAAAGCTATAACTTTACCAAATCAAGAAACTCGTTCTTGATTACCGATACAAGATAATCACCTATACTATTCTAATATTCAAGGAGATCTTCGAGTATAGGCTACGTCATCATCCAAGCTTGATTAATCTTTAGACGGACTTCGTCTTCACATAAATCTTTAATAAATCATTAAACCGCTTGATCTTTGAATGAAGGCTTGAACTTTTCATACAATTGTCACACTCTTCTTTGTTGCTCGTTTGTAATAAGTTGATTCTAAAACACTTTGACAAGTGATTACACGCAACAAGTATATAAAATACAAAACACCTTGACATCATCAAAACATAAACATATAAGCTATATGATTCAACAAATTCCCCCTTTTTAATGATGGCAAGCCTCCTAAAATTGTGACTAAGTATGTAGTTCCCCCTCAATGTAATACCGTCATCTTAATATTAAAGATCAACGCAAGATCAAAACGATTTTTCGAAAACCGAAACTTTAAGGACTTTAAGAGACAATTGGTCTTGACAAGGAGCAAGCTTAGGTAGATGCTTACTATAGACGTTCTTTCCCCCTATTGACATCATCGAAAAGTTAAGAACAAATCAAAAATGACTAGAATAATATAAGACGAGACAAGAGATAAAACGTCATAAAAATTAATATTATTAAACATAACTAAAAGCATCCAGAAGTTTAATTATTAAACAAACTTAAGAAAACACGCATAAAGCCGATGGGCCGAATAACATGCATGTTTAAAGAAACACTTGGGCCATAACCACAAGTGCATTGCCATAATAGGGCCGAATGACAAGTTTGTTAAACACACCAAAAGAAAATGAAAAGGAAAACTAAAATAGAAGGGGCTAAATATGGAAAGGCAGAGGGAGATCAAATTTTGCGGGTACGGTACGGGTTCACATAGTCGGGCCGAGTACGATGCTCTAAAGCATCAAGTCGATCGAAAGAACTCCGCACAAGCTGAGAAAGAGTCTGAATACTCCTTTCAAAGTTGAGCACTTTCAGGGAAAGAGCTTTCGTGGCCTCTAATGTAAGCGATTGATCACTTGCCATAGCTTTCCCGTGCATGACCAACGCTCCACCTTGACTTGTAAGGAAAGAAAGACGATCACCGTGTGGAAACACTTCCCCACGAATTGCCTTCAATTCCCTTTCAAAACCCGCTAACCTTTTATCCACTTCCTCCATCCAAGAATACACCCGAGAAGCATCCAAACCCGAGTCTAAAGACGAAGATGGTCCAACCCGTGACAATACTGTAGCCAAATTTGTTGAATGCTCCTCAAACGTCTCCATTAAACCACTCATAAAACCTTCCAATTTCGCCTCCATAGCTCCCAAACCCGAATCACCCGGGGTTTTCTCAACATCCTTAACAAGAAGTAACTCGGGTCCATCAACAACAAGACCCATAAGCTTGATCAACCTATCACACATACAATCTCGTGCACTAACACCGTAACTATCTTGTCCCACCACTCGCTTGATCTTCAATAACCGAGACACCCACATCCCATATGGTAAGTCGATTGTTGTACTCAACTTCTCTTTTGTTACCGTGAGACTTGTTTGGATTATACGGTGCAACACGACATTACCCAAATTCACTTTATGTCCCTCCAACCAAGAATAGACCATGATAGTTTCATAACTCGACACCTTATCACGACCTCCTCTCCTCTGCACAACTGTGTTCCACAAAAAGTTCAAGAGGAACTTGACTTTTGCCGAGAGAGGACGAACCACAATATTACCTTCATCCGTCCCAACCTCCTCAAAATACCTTTTAATTAACAACTCTTTTTCGCTCACCACATTAGACCATTCAAGACTCGGATTTACTTCGATTCCGTCATCGGGAACCGAAAAAGCAGAGCAAAATCCGAAACAGAGACCGTCACATCAACCCCAATAACAACCGCATGCAAGACTCCTTTCTTAATCGATACACTAGCAAAGAATTGAACCACCTCAACTGGATAAATAGGACCCGAAAACTGACTAATGTGACTCCACCCTTGAAAATCAAGAATATCAACAAAGAATTTAGGAGCGGGAACATTAACCAACCAAGATTTCGGATAGTACCTTCCACCATGAATCGAATACCGTAAAACTCGATTAACTAGGATGCTTTCGTCATGAGTAAGCCGAACATAATTTAACCCTTCCTTGGTCGCGGCTTTCGAAACATCCCGAAGCAAGGTACGAGCAACACCATTCCGAACTATAACCTCGGGTTCCTCCACATCTTCACATGCATCGACAACTACGTTATTTTTCCCTTTGAAAAGACGGCGTCTTTTACCTTCGGACATCGACTCGTCCCGACCACGAAACAGGGGCGTAGTTGGGTTTTGTTGAGATGAAGGAAAGTTAGTAGAATTGGGATCATGTGGTGGTAGAGGTGATGTTTGATTATGAGAGTGGCGGTTTTGGTGGTGACGGGTTGATGATCGGGTGGTTTTTGCATGGGTTGGATTCATGATGATGGTGATAGTTGAAAAAGGAGGTGATGGTGATGGTTGTGTAAAGAAGGATATTTGTGATGATGGTAAAATTTTGAGAGGATAAAAAGTATGCAAGTGGGGGTGTTTGGACGGGTTACACGTAAGGGAGGGGTAGATATAAATGTAGTCTAGGTCTAGGTTTAACAAGTGGAAAGCAATTATGGTAAGTATTAATAAGGAATAAGAGTTTTGGTAGGTATAGGAATTTAAGTGATAGATTTAATAAGGTAAAAGATAAGAATTAGGAAATAGGATTGTATGTGGAGTATATTTTAGGCGTATACAATGAGTAGCAATTTAGGAAAGATTTTTGTGAATTGGAAAAATAAAAGATATGGTGTGCCATATGTATATTACAAGGAATTAAGTTTGTATAAATAATAAAACTCTAAATAACAATTAGAAATATATAACAAATATATATTCAATAACGAAATTATTCATGCAACGCAATATACGGACACAGTCATACAATCTTATCTTAACTAGTCAGTCATAGGGAAATTGAACGTGTATAGAAACTTAGGTACCACTGATTAAACCAATTTCCAACCGTAAAGTCTCAAATCATTCTCTAGCTAATGATTTTGTCAAAATGTCTGCCCATTATTTTTCAGTACTACAAAATTAAAGTTTTATATTCCCCTTCTCAACATGGTCTCGAATAAAATGATGTCTTATTTCAATGTGTTTGGTACGTGAATGTGTGGACAAGGCCGTCGGGAACTACGTCCGCGGGATCCACACTAGGCATAATCGACTCGAGGTTCCTTCGAATCGAATTAAGACAAATTAGAGTCGCCACCAAGTTTTTTTGGAACTTGGAACCGTTCAAGTCAACTTTACACCTTTCATCGAAAAGCATAAAGCCAATCGACTACGAGTGATTAAAGATAAAGACTTGTACCCTATATCACTCGATTTGAATGACTCTCGTAATCCAATGGTATTTAGACGGATCCACAAACCATAGATCTTGAGTAAGGGGTGAGGGTACGTGTTAGGAAGCCCATAAGGACACCTAACCCCGCCCGTCAATAACGGCCTCTACTAAGTCAAGTATCGGATTTCAAACAAGGTCATAGCTATTACGATATATGATATGCAAACATCGTTTTCAAAACCCTAACATGTGAAGTTTCTATGTCGATTTAGATGCAACTAAACTAACTTTGTTAAAGTTGTAATTTAGCATGTGGGTTGATTGATCTAACAACATATAAACGAAACAAACAAGGCTTGAGGGGAATGGGGGAGCCGTTGGGATCTACCCTATTACAACCCAGGCATTTCATGCCGACGCAACGATAAATTAAAGATACAACTCGATCTAAAATACAACGCTATACACAAAACCGTACATGACGCATTACACGGCCATTCGGCCTAGGAAACCTGCACAAAGGGGTGGCCCACGGCTTACATGACTCACGGCCTTGGGTCACTCCTCGTGATGTGTGCTTTCACTTAATCTCATCGAATTAGACATAGGGCTACGCACCAAAGCATGCATTAGCATAAATCGGGCCATGTTGCTTTAAACAACATGCGATTTACTACGCTCTTACATGCATTGGGGCACAACCATCTAACGAAACAAGACTAAGGTTTTTGGAAGAGGTTTTGACTCGATAAAAGAAAGCTAACTTGAAAATTACAACTCGATGAACAAACGGTAAATTACAAGCGACAAAACAATAAAGAACAAACGATTCATAAAAAAACGAAGCAAGAAAGACCGAAGGACACGGCCAAGCCACGACCACTCTATACACGGCTACCCTAGGTCCTAGGTCAAGTTCATTAGTTAGATTAATTTATTGCGAGACAAGTTCGAAAGCGGGCTAGAAAACAAGTTAGAAACGACGTTGATCGATTGAAAAGATGTCTTGCGAATGTGTATTCTACACGGCCTAAAGGGGTCAAATTAGGTCAAGGAGTTACGATATTAATGCTACTCATCGAGTGTTAATAGGAAGGTGCTAATCACGCACTCCTATGTTAGCGAGAAATCGAGTGAAAAGAGAGATGCGTTCAATTAGGTTATAGAATTGTTAGTTGATTTTTAAAGCTATGTCGATGTACCCTAACGTGTCTAATTAGGTTATTAAATTGATCTAATGTCATCTAAACGAGTTATATGTTAACAATCAGAGGTCGAACTAACATGTGAATGGTCCTAAGGTGGGTCGAATCACACGAAACAAAAGAGCGGTCAAAAGCGAAGAGCGAAGTTAGAATTCGTTTTATTAATGCCCTACCTTGAACACGAGGATATGTAAATGAGACGGGGGTTACGACCGACTGATGTAGCGGTTTCTTTCCCATCTCAAGTCAACGCGGGTGTTCATGGTGGTACATTAACTCATACTCGGACTAAACTAGTTTCATAGTTAATGACAACAATCGATAAACAAAAACGATAAACAAACAAAAACGAACTATAAGAAAACAAACATAAAAAACGAAATAAAAGGGAGAAAGAGGAGGATTTGATGCACCCTCAACCTACATGTATCGTTGACACCGTCTTGCGTCGTAATCGATGGTAGATTTTATCTCGAGAGGCCGTCGTCGACGAAGAAACAAAGCAAACAACACGTTTTTTTGCAAATCTGGACAACAACTTTCAAACTGCGATTTCTCTCTCATTTCACGGTGAAAATTCGATTTAAAAGATGTTTTGAAAACTAGAAAGAGAGGAGAACAGTGATCTTAAAACAATCCCTGCTCGTTTTGAGTTATTGAGCACGAAAAATGAGCACAAACAGAACTGGACAGACAGGAAAGGCCGCGAAAACAGAGTGTATAACACTCTGTTTTTCGAGGGAATTCGTGTACTCTCAAGGGCAATTTGGCTCGTAAATCTTTTTCTAATGTGTAGATGGATGTTGTATGGTTAATTTGGAACAAGAAACTCGAGTTTTGATGGAGGTTTGAAGGGAGAACGAAGGGTTTCAAAGAGGACACACAAACTGATTCTCAGTTTGTAAGTCTGTTTTGTCGAGGGTTTTTGAGAGGCAATTAGGGTTTGTTTCTGGAGTTTAAAGCTTGTGAATGACGGTTGTATGTATGGAGAACTTAGAGGGATGAATGTATGGTGAAGGGGAGGTATTTATAAGGAGTTAAGGTAGGGTTTTAGAGGGGAGAGGCAGACGGGCTCCTTTGCGCATAGCTGCTGTCCAGCAGCTTTTGTGAGGGTTTGAGAGGCTTTCTGAGGGGTTTTCTTGGTGGTTAAGCTAGGGTAATATGGGTAGGGTACTAGGGTATGGATTAGGGTTAATGGGCACGGGTTTTGGTGGTATTTGGAGCGGGTTTTGGGCACGGGATTTGGCACGCAAAACAGGGGGGCTGCTCGTGTTTTATGCGGGCTGTTGGGGAGTGTTTGGGACGGGATTTGGGACGTGGTTATGGGGTTCGAACTGGGGTTGGATGGGTAGAGGCTTAGGTTGGTTAGTATACTCGAGATTCGTGCCAACTCGTAAAGAAAACGGGCTCAAAAACCGAGCTATAATCGAGCTCCAAAACGCGTGTTTAAAACGAGTTGTTTTTTCGATTTTTAAATAGATTTTTCAAATCGATTAACACATTAAAATAAATGATTAATCAAATCAAATACACTCATAAAATGATTTTTCAAATCAATTATTTATTTTATTTTCAATAAAATAAACTTGAGAAAATAAATTCAAAATAAAGCAATAAAATGAATTTACTTAAAAAAACATTTAATTTAAATATTTAAATTAATAAAATACTCCGTCGACAACGCTCATTCTACATCGTAAAACGAACCCAAATAATGACAATGACATCTAAAGAATACATGTGTCCTATCATCATTGGGTGTTTGTCGGGTTCTCTATAAATTCCAATATCGACGGATACGGGTATCTACAGAGCCCCCACTTTGACTGAGACTTGGAGAAGGCGAAAGTCAAAGTATACCCCAGGTCCCTCTCGACCTGAGGATTCTGCGGGTCGTTTATAGTCCATTAGACTTGCGTATGTAAGCTCGCCAACCATAAGAAGAGATCATACTTGAAACTTCGTTGGGGATTAACTCTTGCTTCTGTTCCGTCGAATTGTCATTGTTGGTCATCGACCCATAAAATTGCATTTATGGTGGATTGAGCCTTATCCTCGGGCGCCTACGTATCCGTTTCTGACGGAATCAAACCCGCGTCGTAGTTCGGCAACTGCTGACACATGCCCAAAGTTTATCATCTGCTGGCGTTTGTCCAAAATTCATCATCTGTTGACACTTGCCCAAAGTTTATCATCTGCTGGCAGGTGCCAAAATGGGACGGGACTTTCCGAGGAGGTTATCGCCGCTTTCATCATTTGCTTTCACCTACCGAATTCTTCCATTTCATACTCTTGTATTGAATTGAATTATTGGTAGAAGTCATCCTTTACATCTTGATAATGGTCTCTGAAGCCAACGGCTTCAGAGCTCCCAGTTTGCAATGGCTCTAAAGTCGAAGACTTTAGAGCCCCCAGTTGAAGCATATCCTGCTACATTTGAAACACAAAAACGTACTAGCAATAATCATCACATAAGCACATTTGGATCATCGATCCTAAAATTAGATCATTTGAAAGATTGGGTCACCGACCCGAAAATTGAATTTGAAAATTTTGAATAATTGGGTCATCGACCCGAATTTTGAATTTATCATCACTTAGAAATGTTGGGCCATCGACCCGAAATTTGAATTTGAAAGACTGGGTCATCGACCCAAAAACCGAACATGTTGAAAATTTTGAATATGAAATGAATCACTTGGATGTTGGGTCGTCGACCCAAAATTTGATTTTGAACTTTGACATTTGAACCTTGACTTGAAATGTACCACTACTTGGATCATCTATCCATAATTCGCAAAAGTTTTTGAAATTTCGGAATTCTGAAATATTTGGCATTTGGAAATCGAACCTTGACGGGTGAGCAGAAAATACGACTCAGACACTCTGTATGACCCGTAAATAACGTGGGCGTAGCCCACTACCGTAAAACAAAAAGGAAAATAAATCCCTAAGTGTGCCCGGGTTTTAATTCAATTATTGACTTGTTGGGGGTAGAAATGTAAATTGGCCATTCCGGCGCCAAAAGATGGCAAATGGGAATCACAAGGTCGTCGAACTTGAGACAGAGATATCGTATGGCATGGGCGTGCTCCCGAGGGCACATGGGAATCAAGATGACTTGGCATTGACAAGGTGGATTAAACTCACGGAGCGACAACGTTGGCTTCGCCCAGACACTAAACACAGACTGATTTTATGAGAACACTTAGACATCACACATCACTCTTGTTGGGAACATTCTGTCACTCTTCTCCGCGCCTCCTTTCTTTTCAGCGAGTTTTCATCATTTCTTGCCACCGCCTTCTTTCTTTTCAGCGGGCTTTTACTATTTTTCTTCCACGCCTTCTTTCTTTTCAGCGGGTTTTTCATATTTTCTGTTCTCAACACAAACCCACATCTATGCAACTCAGCATCTTTGCCTAAACCGTTAGATAAAGCTCATTCTGAGACTTGATACTACTCATCTGAATCTATATCCTTATCCTAGCCTACATCGAGTGCTAAGACCGACTCAAACAAAGGTGGCTTCATTTGGACTTGGTTAAGACCCGTAAGAAATCGACAAGATGACAACTTGGATGATGGGTGGATTGAATCCCTTATTCTGAAAGACTGCCTACGTATTCGCGTGGAGCGAAATCAAATCCGACGTAGTTCGATCAAGGTGCATAAACTTGGCATTTTAATTGTGTTTACACACTCAAAGGTTTCACCTAAGGTATCATGTCGTATCCCATTCTAGCCTGTAAGGTACCGTTATATCCCGTGTCTAGGGTTGGTACAAAAGGTTGTGATTCTTTGGGATGTGGAGCTTGGTAAAAATAGGTTCGCAAGGTAAACCATCATTCTGAAGGTTCGTTTTGTGGTGCTAAGGCCAAGGGCTATGGCTGCTGATGTGGTTGGAATGGATGTCTCGGGTTTGATGAACCACGAGTGCAAATGGGTTGAAAAACAATGTGGGTTCAAATTTTCATGTCTGGACCCTAAAGGCTTGGGTGTACTAACACAAGCAGACTGATTCTCAGAATCCCTAACTATTCCCTCGTAAATGCCTCGGGAAGGACTTAGAGGTATGGATGACTGCTGATGGCACTACCTGACCATTTTGGCTTCGCCTTTGAACTTCGATCAACATTTTGACATTTCTTTTTCTTTTTTTCTTTTCTTTTCTTCTTCTTCTTTTCTTTTTTTTTCTTTCCCTTTTTCTTCTTCTTTTTCACCTCTTCTCTTTTTTCATTTTTTATTTTTTTCTTTTGCTTTTTTTTTGTCCTTTTTTTTTCCTCATCTTGTCATTCTTTTTCATCTTTTTTTTTTTCTTCTCTTCTTGAAAATGGTCTTCTATTCATTCCCTTAGTCACAAATGGATACACCTTAAAAACTGGGCGTCGCCAACTAAATTGGGTTAGAATTAACAATTCCTTCTTAGAACGGATTGATATCTTCTCTCTTCGAGATGGGATGATTTTGTTGGAATGGGCTTGCCTTCCGTCATCGATAGGGAAACAAGGAGCTAGTCCGGGTTCGTCAAAGAATCATCTAAAAGCTTTTCTTGAGCATTGGTTCTGATGGTGGTTTTCTACCACCAAACATGGAATAGGTAAAGGAAATAGACACGGGATCCTAAAGTATCCTTACATTTTGAAACGGGACATACTTCCACCCCAGGGATGTCTTTGAGTGTGTTGTGCATTTTATCATGTTTCGGAATGATTGAGGATTGGAAACAAGACATATTTGGAAATGAAACTGCAACTTTTTATTGGAAAGGCAAATGCTTAACAGACTCGAAGGAACGATTCCTAGGACACCCTAGGTCATCGCGGAACAAATGACTCAACTTTAAGAAAAGAAAGTCCTAGACTCGACTCGACTAAAATAAGAAAATAGATCCCGACTCATAATTTTCAAATCTGGTCTTGAGCTTTCTCCTGTTCAGCTGTCAGCTTAGATGCTCGGCTCTGATCCTCGATCCCTATGATGGTCTGCCTCCATCCCGAGGTAGTCCTCTGCGGATTTACGCCAGCGATGAAGGTTGGTGAATCAAATTGTCTTTTATTAACTTCGTTAATGAGAGGAGAACATTCTAGAGCAAGACTCCCGACTTGAATTTCATTCTTCGGGTTCGGCAAGAATTCAAAGCAATCCACAAACACTCCTTTCCAGTGATATGGGCGGATAAGATGAGAATAGTCGACACTGTCTTCGACAGAAACAAAGTTAGTGTGATCGCCGAATGGATTGGTGATGTTATTGGGTTTAACAGTTGGGATCGGGAGTGTTCCACTCTCAATCATGACTTGGATTTCGTGCTTCAGTCGATAGCACCTTTCAGTATCATGGCCTTTCCCTCGATGAAAGGCACAGTAGGTATTTGGTTTATACCATTTACCTTGTTGATCAGCGGGAGGGTCCGGAGTTGGACCAATAGGCTTCAGCTTTCCTTGGGCTATGAGCCTTTGCAGAGCGTATGTATAAGTGCATCCGATATCGGTGAATGCCCTTGGAGCTTGGCGCTGCGGTTTTTTCGATTGCCATTCTAAGAGATTGATGGCTTCATCAATATGGGTGGTTACTGGGGCCTTGGACTTAGACGATGAGGCCCCTTGGTACCCTTTCGGCTTTTCAGCCTCTGCCCTTATGACATCATCTTCTACCTTTATCCCGATTCTTATCAATTCTTTGAAAGAGCCAAAATTCTGGTATTTCAGAGCATTGCGGTAAATAGGTCGTAGATTCTTTACGAACTTATCTACCATTTCAACTTCATCAGGCTTCTTGGCTAGTTTCACGCTTTCAGCGCGCCATCTTGCGAGGAATTCAGTAAAGCCCTCTTTTTCCTTCTGTGTCATTACCTCCAAAGTCCTTATGTTGGTTTGAATCTCGACATTGTCAGCATAGTGCTTACAGAACTCCACCGTAATATCTTCGAAAGTGGGGAAATTCTTAAGGTAAAGATTATAGAACCACGCCTTCGGGTGTTCATCCAGAGATTGGGCAAAAATTTCAGAGAGCATGTCGGCAGTACTCCCTTCATGCTAAAGTACCCTTTATAGGCCTTAACATGGTGGACTGGATCTTCGGTGCCCTTGAACTTTGGGATGTCAGTGAGTACCATGTTCGCGGGCAACTTATCCTGAACTGGGGCATAGGCCCTAGCATTTTCATAGTGGATGTTCTTCCCCTGGGAGAGCTTCAGACGGTCTTCAATGAACTTGAACCGTTTCTCCAGATCAGTCAGAGGTGGGGTAGATGAAGAGGAATCTTCACCCAGCTTAGATTCGATCGTATCCATTCTAGTCATCATGAGGTTCACGGCCTCAGTGAGCTTGTTAACAGCATCTTCCATTGCGTGACGTCGGTTTTTTGGCGGCCTTTCTACAAGAAAACCCCGAACCGAGTCAATATTTAAAGTAAGAGCCCCTGCACACTTAAGGACACGACACAACCTTGACCCAAGCAAAGAATCGACTTGAGACTGACTAACCAAAGGTTCGACTCACGGTTGGATTTAGACCTTGATTCATTTTAGACTCGACAAGACGACATGACTCAAGTTGTCATAGCACGATTCTAAACTGGACTCGGTGTGACTAAACCCGTGATTGGACTAACATAGTCCTTAGGTTTGAGTGAAACGCCCTAAATGGCCTAGCTTGGGCGTTTCTGTGGACTATCCTAGACCAATTGGTCGACCCACATGACTCAAAGCCCAAGAGGTGAGCTTGGGTGACCCAACAAGGTCGTGTTCTAGACTCTTAGAACGAAACACGCCTGGCCTAACACTCCAGGACCGGGACACGACTCGACGCATTTCATGCTTGGTTGAGGTTCGAGAAACATTTTGGATTGAATTTGAAAAAACGAATAATTAATTTGAAAAATGAGATTTGAAATGGGCAGCATGCCGGGTATAAAAGCTTATTTTGGGCCGAAAAATCTAGTCCTATTTGGGCAGCATTCCGCGTTTTTAAAACCATGCTATTTTGAAAGTAAGTTGTTCAAAAATTCGGTTTTGAAATTGATATGGAAAATTTTGAAAAGACTCGGGAAATTCATTTCGCACATTGTCATTCACATGTTATAAGGATGTATGCTCCTAGACATCTCTAAGTCTCGGCAAGTCTTCTACAAGAAGGTCTATGCCCTCCATCCTTTTTGGGTCTTATAGAGCAAGGGCCTTTAGGTAGAGTACCTAGAAGAGCATCCCCACCATCAAGAACCACGACGAGGAGGAGCGGAAGCAAGCAATGTGCAAGTTCCTGACATAGTGGGACGTCACCCCCCACGCATCACAAAGAAACGCTGGGACGGCCCGGGAAAGTCCTTAAGGGTTTATGCATGAATCGTAGTACTATGAGTAATGTTTTACTTTCCAATACTTTCTTTTCAAGTTTCACCTCGGAGGAAAAGACCCTAGAAACAAAGTGTAACTAGTCCTCTTTTCCCCAAATGAGTCGCCAAATCAGACAAGGCCCTCGAATCGTCCCCGGGATCCACACTAAGCATAATCGACTCGAGGTTCCTTCGAATCGAATTAAGACAAATTAGAGTCGCCACCAAGTTTTTTGGGAACTTGGAACCGTTCAAGTCAACTTTACACCTTTCATCGAAAAGCATAAAGCCAATCGACTACGAGTGATTAAAGATAAAGACTTGTACCCTATATCACTCGATTTGAATGACTCTCGTAATCCAATGGTATTTAGACGGATCCACAAACCATAGATCTTGAGTAAGGGGTGAGGGTACGTGTTAGGAAGCCCATAAGGACACCTAACCCCGCCCGTCAATAACGGCCTCTACTAAGTCAAGTATCGGATTTCAAACAAGGTCATAGCTACTACGATATATGATATGCAAACATCATTTTCAAAACCCTAACATGTGAAGTTTCTATGTCGATTTAGATGCAACTAAACTAACTTTGTCAAAGTTGTAATTTAGCATGTGGGTTGATTGATCTAACAACATATAAACGAAACAAACAAGGCTTGAGGGGAATGGGGGAGCCGTTGGGATCTACCCTATTACAACCCAGGCATTTCATGCCGACGCAACGATAAATTAAAGATACAACTCGATCTAAAATACAACGCTATACACAAAACCGTACATGACGCATTACACGGCCATTCAGCCTAGGAAACCGTGCACAAAGGGGTGGCCCACGGCTTACATGACTCACGGCCTTGGGTCACTCCTCGTGATGCGTTCAATTAGGTTATAGAATTGTTAGTTTATTTTTAAAGCTATGTCGATGTACCCTAACATGTCTAATTAGGTTATTAAATTGATCTAATGTCATCTAAACGAGTTATATGTTAACAATCAGAGGTCGAACTAACATGTGAATGGTCTTAAGGTGGGTCGAATCACACGAAACAAAAGAGGGGTCAAAAGCGAAGAGCGAAGTTAGAATTCGTTTTATTAATGCCCTACCTTGAACACGAGGATATGTAAATGAGACGGGGGTTACGACCGACTGATGTAGCGGTTTCTTTCCCATATCAAGTCAACGCGGGTGTTCATGGTGGTACTTTAACTCATACTCGGACTAAACTAGTTTCATAGTTAATGACAACAATCGATAAACAAAAACGATAAACAAACAAAAACGAACTATAAGAAAACAAACATAAAAAATGAAATAAATGGGAGAAAGAGGAGCATTTGATGCACCCTCAACCTACATGTATCGTTGACACCGTCTTGGGTCGTAATCGATGGTAGATTTTATCTCGAGAGGCCGTCGTCGACGAAGAAACAAAGCAAACAACACGTTTTTTTGCAAATCTGGACAGCAACTTTCAAACTGCGATTTCTCTCTCGTTTCACGGTGAAAATTCGATTTAAAAGATATTTTGAAAACTAGAAAGAGATGAGAACGGAGATATTAAAACAATACCTGCTCGTTTTGAGTTATTGGGCACGAAAAAATGAGCACAAACAGAACTGGACAGACAGGAAAGGCCGCGAAAACAGAGTGTATAACACTCTGTTTTTCGAGGGAATTCGTGTACTCTCAAGGGCAATTTGGCTCTTAAGTCTTTGTCTAATGTGTAGATGGATGTTGTATGGTTAATTTGGAACAAGAAACTCGAGTTTTGATGGAGGTTTGAAGGGAGAACGAAGGGTTTCAAAGAGGACACACAAACTGATGTATGGAGAACTTAGAGGGTTTTTGAGAGGCAATTAGGGTTTGTTTCTGGAGTTTAAAGCTTGTGAATGACGGTTGTATTTATGGATAACTTAGAGGGATGAATGTATGGTGAAGGGGAAGTATTTATAAGGAGTTAAGGTAGGGTTTTAGAGGGGAGAGACAGACGGGCTCCTTTGCGCATAGCTGCTGTCCAGCAGCTTTTGTGAGGGTTTGAGAGGCTTTGTGAGAGGTTTTCTTGGTGGTTAAGCTAGGGTAATATGGGTAGGATACTAGGGTATAGGTTAGGGTTAATGGGCACGGGTTTTGGTGGTATTTGGAGCGGGTTTTGTGCTCGGGATTTGGCACGCAAAACAGGGGGGCTGCTCGTGTTTTATGCGGCTGTTGGGGAGTGTTTGGGACGGGATTTGGGCCGTGGTTATGGGGTTTGAACTGGGGTTGGATAGGTAGAGGCTTAGGTTGGTTAGTGTACTCGAGATTCCGGCCAACTTGTAAAGAAAACGGGCTCAAAAACCGAGCTATAATCGAGCTCCAAAACGCGTGTTTAAAACGAATTTTTTTTTCGATTTTTAAATCGATTTTTTAAATCGATTAACACATTAAAATAAATGATTTTTCAAATCAAATACACTCATAAAATGATTTTTCAAATCAATTATTTATTTTATTTTCAATAAAATAAACTTGAGAAAATAAATTCAAAATAAAGCAATAAAATGAATTTACTTAAAAAAAACATTTAATTTAAATATCATTTAAATTAATAAAATACTCCGTCGACAACGCTCATTCTACATCGTAAAACGAACCCAAATAATGACAATGACAACTAAAGAATACATGTGTCCTATCATCATTGGGTGTTTGTCGGGTTCTCTATAAATTCCAATATCGACGGATACGGGTATCTACAGAATGTTGTGCGGGATTTTTAGAAATAATAATTGCCTTGTATTATCACATAAAATAGGAATACATCCTACATCAATACCATAATCACGTAATTGTTGCTTCAGCCATAAAAGTTGAGTACATACCAGTCCTGCAGCAATATATTCGGCTTCAGCAGTTGTGAGAGCAACCGAATTTTGTTTCTTCAAACCCCACGTAATTATACATGGTCCGACAAATCGTCCGACAAATTTGGCGACACCCGATGTGCTTTTTTCTGTCTAGAGAACATCCTGCGTAGTCGGCATCAGAATAACCGACTAGATCAAAATTACACTCCATTGGATACCATAGATATAAGTTGGCCGTTCCAATCAAGTATCGTAAAATTCGTTTTACAGCCGTCATATGCGATTCTTTGGGAGATGATTGATATCTCGCACAAACGCATACACTAAACATAATATCGGGTCTACTTGCGGTCAAATATAACAATGGCCCAATCATCCCACGGTAAGTAGTTTCATCAACTGATTTACCATTTTCATCCAATGTCAATTTCTTGTTCCCGACCATTGGAGTAGGCATTGCATAGAGTTTTCCATCCCAAATTTCCGAATTAACTCTTTAATATATTTCTGTTGATGGATTTTAATGCCTTCTTCAGTTTGTTGTATTTGCAGACCTAAAAAGAATTTCAGTTCTCCCATCATACTCATCTCGAACTCGGAAGTCATCAACACGGAAAAATATTTACATAGGCTTTGATTGGTCGATCCAAAGATAATGTCATCGACGTAAATTTGAACAACCAAAAGGTCAGAACCCTCAGTTTTTAGAAATAGGGTTTTGTCGACAGATCCTCTACTAAATCAATTGTCAAGTAGAAATTTAGATAATCTATCGTACCATGCTCTAGGTGCTTGCTTCAATCCGTATAGGGCTTTATCTAATTTGAAAACGTGATCCTCAAATTTGATATTCTTAAAACCGGGAGGTTGTTCAACGAAGACTTCTTCTTGTAAATATCCATTTAAGAATGCTGTCTTTACGTCCATCTGGAAGAGCTTCATCCCTTTGTGTGCAGCGAAGGCTATTAGAAGTCTAATAGCCTCAAGACGAGCGACAGGTGCGAATGTCTCATCATAATCTATTCCTTCTTGTTGATTATAACCCTGGACCACCAATCTCGCTTTGTTTCTGAAAATGACTCCGGCATCATCTAGTTTGTTCCTAAAGACCCACCTTGTTCCAATGACTGAACGATCTTTTGGTCTAGGAACTAAATGCCAAACCTTGTTTCTTTCGAACTGTTGTAGCTCTTCTTGCATAGCCATAATCCAATCAGATTCAGCAAGAGCTTCATTTATATTCTTTGGTTCGATCATGGATAGGAAAGAGTAGAAAGAGTAGAAGTTGTTTAAGGAATGTCTTGTTTGAACACCCTTCTTAATATTCCCAAGAATATTGTACATGGGGTGTGAGCTCTTGTATTTCCACTTTGTTGAAGTGCTTGGTTCTTCATCGTTATTTGAGCTTGACCCAGCTTCATTTGACTCGGAATTGGTGGAAGTTCCCCCTGAATCCAATCCGGGTGTTGTATTAGAGCCGAATATAACCTCAGACTCTACACCATGATTTGGATTCAATGTTGTAGTAACATTATTGTGGACAATGGGCCCACGGGGGCGCTTGGGGAGGAACAAGCGTTTACATTTTGTGGAGTCGCCACCAATTTATTGTGGAAAATTGGAAACCGTTCGAATACCTCGTGCCATGTCAAGACACAAAGTAGAGACATGAACACCAAACAATCGTTACCCTTAGCATTCTATGTCTAGAATGACTCTCGTGGATGCTAATGAACACGGATGTTCACAGAGATCTGGAGTAAGGGGTGAGGAAACGTATTAGGAAGCTCTTTTCATCGAACACCTAATCCCGCCCGCCTCCATAGCGGCCTCTACTAATGATTAGGGACATCATCTATACTCGATAAATCGTCGATTATATGCATGCAATGCGACATCCAAGTTTTAATCCTAACATGTGAGAATTAGACTAAATCGGTTAACACGTAATTTAGCATACAAATAATGTCGAAGTAGGATTTAAGGCTCAATTACATGTGAAGGCATACAAATGATACAATAAATAAAGTTACAATAATGAAAATTACAATAATTACATTGGGTTCATTGATTTATGTCAAAAATACCTTTAAAACGGATAATTTGAGAAAAAGAATAAAAGAAAGAATTAACGAACAGATCAGTAGGCGATAATACGATTAATAGTCAATTATACGTAAACTAATTAATCAGGTCAGGGCAGAACAAAAGTTCAGAGGCAGAAATCAACCTGGAACAGGCGCAGACGGACTGCGCCCTTTGGAAGAGGCGCAGCAGTTGTTGCGTCTGTTCCAAGGGTGAGTTCTGGCTGTGAAGCCGGAACTGCAAATCGTTAATTGTTAATTGGTGAATTTAAATGATTTATTAATATATTTACTCGGATGGAAGTGATTATCAGGATATTTACATGTGAGTGATGGTCATAAAAGCAATAAAACATGGATGAGACGGATTTAAGACGAATTATTTACATGAACGAATGATTGATTAGTGACATGGGTGAACAAAATAGGTTAAAGATGACAAATTAATGACAAATTAATGACGAATATGACAATAGACAGATGAAAATATATCAAAGATCGAATTCCAGAAACCTGATATGAACGAATCGAATTCCTACAACCCGGATTGATTTTAATGACAAAAACCAGCAAATATTGGATTATAAGGGATTTAAGCCGAATTTTAATCACGAATTGAACGTGTTAATGATGATGATTTATATACATGTGAAATTACTATGCTATTGTATCAAAGAATTAAAGAAAACAAATGAAAACGAGTAAAAGTTGACGAATTATAGAGGACGAAGGAAGAAGAAAGGAAGCAGGAACTGCGACAGCCTCACGAAGAGGCGTAACAGGCGCTGCGCTCCTTCGAAGAGGCGCATCAGTTGCTGCGTCCTTTCTCGACGGTTTGTCTCTTGGAAATCCGTAAAAAAAGGGTTTCAAACGAGGTTTTATAAATCGGTTTTAAGAAGTGTTTTCGACATAAACCTTACATTAATGATACAAAAAAGGTAAATAACAATAATAAAGAGAGATTTACACCCTCAGACTTACATGTTTGACGAAACGAGATGAACTAAGTTTACGATTAGTGATGCTCGACTCGAATGTAGACGAAAGTGCCCTCGTAAGAGGAAAACGATTAAGATTAATTAAGTTGATTGATTGTGGAGTTGGTCAAATTGGTTGGTCATGCAAACGAGGCTGGTACTCAGAAGGATCCGAGCTTACGTGGTCGAATGTTCAAGCACGTAGACGCCAAAAAGTAAGAACAAAGGTCTAGAATGCAAAGGGAGAAGAGAAAGGCGGACACTCGCGTGAGAAATAGAGCGAAGGCTCCTATTTATACTAATCACGTGAAGGAATAGGGTTTTCGGAGAAACTTTGGAAGTGAATCTCGGAGAGATATGAAAAAGATACGAAAAATACGCAGAAAAGGACATGGGAAGAGGCGCAGCAATCACTGCGTCTCTTGGAAGAGGCGCAGCACTTGCTGCGTCTGTTCCCTGGTGGTTTCCTCCTGCGGAAGAAAGATTTCCGTGTTTAGTTTATGGAATGACGGGATAATTTGGTTTTCCTTAATATTTTGTATGAATATTACGGGAAATTGTTTACCAAAGATTAAAGATTGTGAAATATTTATAAAATATGGAATAGAAATATCCGGAACATTCCAGAACATTCTGACTCGGGATTTAACGGTTATCAGAAAATGAAGACGATTTTAGGCCCGGACTCCAAATGTACTCTAATTACTGTCAAAACGACCGTATCGGCGCGTAGATGACAACTAAGAGGTAGACATTAGTGTTTGAGCAATCACTTGATGATAAACTTACGAACTGTCACAAATCATTCGGCGTACCGAACATGCGGCCCAATCATCACCGGGTGGTTTGCGAGGGGTGCAGAAATGAGGTATCTACAGAGCCCCCACTTTGACTGAGGCTTGGACAAGGCGAAAGAGTATGGCCATCAGGTCAATTGAAGATTACAACCTGACGACTATGGCGACGCGAGGCGACTCAAGGGGTCTGAGCCAAGGACCTGTCGTCGGGAACATTTTAGAGTCTGTCGACTTCTGGAGAGGGTCGTTTAAAGTCCATTAGACTACGTAAGGAGGCTCGCTAGTCATAAGAAGAGATCATACCTGAGACTTATTCTCGAGATGCTTCTGGAGGTGCATAGGAGCTAAGGTTAAGCGTAGGAGCTAAGGTTAAGACCTAAAAGATATGTAAGGATTGGTTCTAGGGTGTGGGGCCCTAAAGGAAAGCATCAATGGGAAGGAGGCCCGAATATAAGTTCAAACTAAGGGGGTAACTAAGGCTCGAGTGTAGGAACTCTACGGGTTTGGAAACTTCTGGAGAACGACACCTTTATCGCACTCCGCGGGAAAACAAGAAATATCGTGAGTAGCAGGACACAGGCGGGAACTGCTGGGAGAAATCTGCTTGGGATTGTCTTCAAACAAACTTCGGAAGAACTTGAGAAGGACGATTGTATATCGCGAACTCTCGTGTCGGAAAACCTTATCAGGAACTTATCTCCATGTCTCGAGAGGGATTGTCGATCCGCTTACTCTCGCTGGGGGATAATAATGAAGGAACTTTTTTCCATGTCTCGAGAGGGATTGTCGATCCGCTTACTCTCGCTGGGGGTAAATAATGAAGGCGTGTCGAAACACCTGTGAAGGAATACCCGCTCGTTGTGACAAGAAAAGTCTTGGAAGCGATAAATAACACATGATAGTCTGTTGTTGGCTTAGAAATGCGGGTCTGAACGAAAGATAATCGTCAAACGGACCAAAAAAGATAAAATGGCATCGAGGAAGAGGCGCACCAAAGATGAGCCCACAAATAACGAGCTCATAACGAATTTTTGAAAACTCGTATGGAGGGAACACCAGGAAGAGGCGCAGCAAGAGCTGCGTCTCTTGGAAGAGGCGCAGCGCCTGCTGCGTCTGTTCCTGGAGGTGTCTATTCTGCGTAAAAACGCGATAAACAGAAGGTTTTAATTCATTTGTTCGAAACACAAATTCCCCAATTTCTCTCTCAAATCTTAACCATTTCCGCCAAAATTTGATCCAAAAAGCTTGCATTCATCATGACTAATCGAGGTATGTATATCATTCTTGCATCAATCTTTTATATTTTGCTTAATTTGGATCGAAAAAAATTAGGGTTTTCACCCCAATTAATTAGAAAATTTGGGGCTTTTCCTCCAAATGGATTTACCTTGTAATATTGGTATTAGAAACGGATAATTGGTAATATAAGGAACATAACCATGTATTTGTTTCGAATTTTCGTTGAGTTTTGAGCATTTGAGTGAAATTGAGACGGTTTCACAGCTAAACCGCAAATTGCTTCGAAAATAGCCTTAGGATTGCCCATTTGCGACGAAACTTGGTATTTGGAATCCTTGGATGATGGGTAAACTTCCTACCATCTGTAGATACCCAATATCTGTTGAGACTCCAACAAACACCCGATGATTATCGGACTACAACATGTTTTGGAATCGCAGCGTTTGATCGACAGTTTGTGTACAACTTTACGTCGGAAAACTTAAAACGATTTCGAAAAAAAACATTTCAAAACATTTCAAAAATTCCTGGAGTGTTTAATGCACGACGACGGGGTCGCAATGACACTAACTAGAGTCAAAACCGACACCAGACCAAAAACCGACTCAAAAATTCAAATCCCGACTCCAACAACGAGTCAAACCGAGTCAACCACAAAAAACAAACATTTCAAACCTTCTATGCTAGGATTTCCCGGATTTATGTGTGGTCAAGTACCAAACATATGACTACAAATCCTAGGATAGAACAAATCATGATTGCGTTTGTTGTGAAAGCGACAACACAGCTCGAAGACACGCGACGTGGCTCATGCCTCTTTGAGCAGCCCAGGTGGCCACGTCGCTCAAAACTCACACAACCACTCATTCTCATATAAATACTCCTCAAATGCCACCCATTTGAGATTTACGCGAGTGTCCGCCCTTCTTTTCTCCCTTAAAATTCTCGACTCGACTTCTAAAGTCACAATCCGACGCGTATTTACGACCTACCGATCGTAAACACGAGCCTTACACATTGTTTGGTACCGTCATCGTGCATTAAATCACTTGACCGACCACTTCGACCACTACACCATCACTAAACTTTTAAAACACTCTTTTACTTATCAAAACGGGTTTAAACCGAGTTTTTTCCGATCAAACGAGTTGTTACACTTACGTCGGTCACTCGCCATAACAAAACATGTAAGTATGAGGGTGTAAAAATCCTCTTTTATTATGTTTTCATTTGTTTCATGACTCTAACATGCTAAAACATGCATGACATGAACCAAAACATGGAATAAACGAGCCAAAACTGATTTTTGGTCTGAGGCAGAAGCCCTTTAGGTCGCCAACTGGCTCGCGTCTAAATGGGGTATTCAGACCAGAAATCAACCGTGTTTGTTCTCGTCATTTCTCTTATTCCATTTTTCATATTTGTAATCGGTTTCTACCATTTCAAGTATTTTCGAAACCTTTTTGTTTCCTTTCACATGTTTTAACCATAAAGCATTTTTCACCCTTGGTTCTTCATACCATGACGGTTAAATCCGTGTTTCGGTGATAATATTTGGTTAATGACATTTAGATGGTATTTTAAAGCCTTTTATTTCATTTCTTTACATTTCCAAACAATAATATTAGTCACCAACACAAAATCATCCTTGGTTCTACATACCATGCCGGATTTTAACCCAGGTACGATGACGAGTATCGACTAATTACATTCAAAATGGACTTAAAACAATTAGTCCATAATCATTTTTCAAAACTATTCATGTCAAGTTTGTCAAATCGAACCCGACACCGAATATTATCAAATAATGATGATTATTCGAGTCTAGTTCGTCAAATAAACAAATATGGTCTAAACGACCCTTTCAAATCAAACCGGGTTCAAATACCCATTTTCAACACGTTTTATAACGTTTTCTAAAAGGTCAGAACACGGTACATAAACCGTGGGCTAACCCGCGCCTAAACAGGCTCTCCATTTCTCATTTTAAAAACCAGAGGGAGGCCCCTTACACCGCCGGCTGGCTCGCGCCCCTTATAGCCGCCTGGTATAGGGCATGTTCCCTTCCAGTATTAGTCTAGGACGATCCCGACTCCGGTTAGCCCGGATACAGGACGGATCAGATGACTATTCGATTATTCAAAACCATATTTGCAAAATGCCTTACTAAGACAAATGGATCATGTTATGCACCCTAAACCTAATACGGTAAATGGATGTCTAATTTTCGTCTTGCATGCAAATCAACCATTAATCCAACTCGACATCTTATACTTGATACTTGGATTAAATCAACCAACTCAGAAAGCTCTCGCGTGTTAGGTTTAAATCATTGGATGCGCATTCATGCATTTAAACCGTTTTATCAACTTTTGCATTCAACCAACCAAGATCGATCAGTAGAAGCCGCTAAACGCGGGCGGGATTGGGTGTCTGATTAAAGGGCTTCCCAATACGTACCTTCACCTCTTACTCAGAAACTTTGGATAGTGGACGACCTTATCCAGGGCGTACGAGAGTCATTCTAGAGATAGGATGCTAAAGAGGGACGATTTCCTTATCTTTAGTACCTATGTCAAACGTTGCTTTATGCTTCGATTTGACCGAGGTATAAAGTGGAATTCGAACGGGTTCCAGGAATCCCACAAATGCTTGGTGGCGACTCCGAACATCTCTAATCGTTTCGAGACCCTTACCGAGACGAAACCGACCGATCTAAAATGATCTGGTCGAAAGCACCTTTACGCCGCCGAGCGTTTCTTTCAAAAAAAGACCGCTGCCATTGTCCACAGATCGGCTGGGCATACGCAGGTGGGCCATGTCCACAGATTGGAGACTCCGCTGGGGAAAACTAGGACGCTTACGTCTTTGTGATCCCTAGATGGTGAGACTCGAACGAGGTCTTGGTTGGAATGCATTGATTGATATTACGGTCACGGTCGGGTTTCCTTGTCCGGGCCCACAACCTAACCCTTTTCGACCAATTGACTCGTTTCGTCGGCGTGAGTTTTCTCATCCCCGCATTTCGAATACCGATTGAGTCAAGCATACCATTGACGTTACACATTTCTGTTTCGTCAAAGAGCTTTCATCACTTTCGAGCACGAGGCTAGGGCACCCTCCTTACACATTTTGTTTGGATTGGTATCCCTCTCACAAATCGGGGTTAGATTACTTGTTGTGTAACCCACCCTTTAAAGCCAAAACTCGTGTCAGCATAATGCATAATATAATGAACTGTGAGTGCTTATGTGCTATCTGATCATAAGTCCTTCCGTGTCAATTTTCAAACTTTCAAAAACACCCTTTTCGCGCCGTTATAATGGCCATTTCAAACCTCGGTCTTTCGCCGACCGATGCATGCCTTTCTAGGCCAATGAAATGACGATTTTTCAAACCCGGTTTTGTATAACCATTTCAACATGCCTTTCTAGGCCGTCGTAATGACGATTTTCAAACCCGGTTATGTATAACCATTTCAACACGCCTTTTTAGGCCGTCGTAATGACGATTTTTCAAACCCGGTTTTGCATAACCATTTCAAGTCACCTTTTTACGTCGTTACAATCGCCGCGTCTAGACACGGATTTTAACCCGTTTCGCGCCGACAGTGGATTTCTTTCAAAACCCGAGAAAAGCACACACCCTTTTCTCGAGACACTTTCGGGATCCCGAGGACCATGCACCGTCCCCGAGACCTTTTCAAACATTTCAAACTCGATTTTCAAAACATACAATTTTGAATTTTAAAACCGTCTTGGGAAGCAACACAATGTTTTCCGAGCCAACTCAAACTCAAACCGTCTTTTGCAAATAAACTTAAGACAACCATTTTCAACCGATCGACTTGCGGAGATCTTTATCTCCGAAAGCCGCCCATTAAAGCGACAAATGAATCATTTTGGAAATTCCTATTTTCGAAAACTTCAGTCCACCATTCCAATTCCGCCTCGTGTCTATCGAGTCAAAGCAAACGTACTTATGGGTCTTTACTTATGAGTCGTCTCACCACGAGACCCGTCCAATGGCGTCGCGCCATCATGATTTGACTCGTGTCAAAGGTTCGGTCAAACACCGTCACGTCATAAATCGAGTCAGCACCGAGGACCACACACGGTCACCCCGTCTTGTTGAGTCGATCTTTGTTTCGTCCTCTGTGTTGTTTGCGTTCAGTCTTGGAATCGTGTCGGATTGAGTTGTAATGTGAGCCGTTTTTCTGCCTCAGAGTCATGGCCCCGTCTTCAACTTCGTCTGTCAACCACAACAACAATTATAACAACAGAGATGTCACAACTGATCAGCTAGCCAGCCTGCTTACCGCTGTTAAGGTCACCCTGGATCGCGTCGAGACCCGCATCGACGCCCTCGAGAATAAGGAAATTGGGGAACATAATACCCCACCTCTGACTGAAACTGAGAAGAGGCTGAAGCTCTTGGAAGAAAAGCTCCTAGCCCGGGGTAACAAATATCCACCTTGAAAATAACCGAAGGTTCGAACCTGTTGGGAACCAGTTACCTGAAAACTTCACCCTGACTGATGTGCTTAAGTTCAAGGGAGTGGAGGACCCACTCAACCACATCCGTGCTTTCAAAGACTACATGGCCATTAAGGGGGTCAAACAGAAGCTTTTTACCAGGATCTTCCCATCCTCTTTGGAGCCGATTCCTCGCCAATGGTACTACTCCTTGGACCCGAAAAAACTTACCACTTGGGATGAGATCGCAGTTGAGTTTGCCAAACAGTATGCCGACAATGTCGAGATCCAGGCCAACACCCGTACTCTCGAGGTGCTAACCCAGAACGACAAGGAAGTATTCACTAAGTTCCTAACCCGCTGGAGGAGGGTGAGTACTCAGTTGGTCAGTAAGCCGAGTGAATCAACTTTGGTGGAAAAATTTGTCAACAACCTCCGCCCGGTTTATGCCAACCTACTGAGGTATCAAAATATCAAAACTTTTCAAGATCTGCAGATTCTGGGGACGCGTATTGAGGACGACCTCCGAAAGGGTGTCTTAGAAAAGACCACTGGCAGGGGTTATCATGGATCCACCTCAACCGGATCTCCTCCTTACGGTCAGACAAACAAGATTGATGAGGTTAACCTCGTCGAACCATCTGCCAAGAAAACTGAACGCCCCCAGAGAGTGTTCACCAACATAGGGTCGACTTATGCAAGTGCCTTGAAAAGGCTCATGGACCAAGGGATGTTACAACCGATCGGGCCCACCTCGGACCCGGCCGACGCCAAGAAGTCTTGATTTTGGAACCCTAACGCCTACTGTCAGTATCATCGAGGGAAAGGGCATGATACCGAAAATTGCTTCAAACTCAAGCACCTCATTCAAGACATGATTGAGAAGGGAGATTTGCCTATACCCCCACCAACTAAGCCGAACAATAAGATAAATCCCCTGGGAATTCACGCCATCTCTGACGATGAGCTGACCCTAGACTGCTCTCATCTCATCTTGCCGATTGACGACGAGGTGAATGTTCTGGAAAAGGATCCTTCAGACGGAGTGTTTGTGTTCAGTGCTGCCACCATGCTCACTATGTTTCAGCAAGTTGGAGAGGCCATAGCCAGCCTCTCTAAGAGAATCACCCGACTCGACGACGCCTACCGTCGACTCATCTTCAATCCACCGACACCGCGTCAGAAGGAGAATTCCCCAAGCATTCAAAAATACCCGCCCCAGGATGGATTGCTCCCGCGACCATTCTAGCATAGACCTCACGAAAATCACCCTCAAAATAACTACCCTCAAAATAACTACCCCCATAAAAATCGCCCTCACAAAAATATTCCCCACAAGAACTACCCACCGAGGAATACCCCTCCAAGGTATCCTCGAGACCCTGAAATTAATGGCATATGGCGGGATGATGTTGAGGATGTCTATATCCTCCCGGGGAAGGAGAAGCGGCCAAAAGAAATCGGACATCTCACCCGATCCGGACGTCCCTATCAGAATCCGAGCAACCCAGCGGTCGTTCTAACAATGAATGACCAAGTCGTCCCGGAAGTGGACACTCAACCAAAGGCTCCCGAGAACTCAATCCTGAAACAGCTCCAGAAAGCAAAAGCCGAGATCTAAATTTGGCAGCTGATCACCACGTCTTTTGAGCATCGACAGGCCTTGCTGCAGGCTTTGGGAAAATTAACCGTGCCCTCCACCTCTTCCCCAGAAGAAATAGTGGCGCACATGACGAGAGACGCCTCTGATTTGAGTTACCCGGTCGTCTTCTCCGACGAGGATATCCCTCCATTTGGAGCCAATCATAACCTAGCCCTGTACATCACCGTACAATGCCTCCAGAAAAATATACCAATGGTCGTCGTGAATGACGGTTCCACCGTGAATGTAATTCCTCTCAAAACTGCCCACAGGCTGGGTGTCAAGGAATCTGATTTGATCCCAATGAATCAAGGAGTACGCGCCTACGACGACACTCGTCGCAAGGTCACTGGGCTAGTCACTTTGACCGTCGCAACCGGGCCACTAGAAAGACAAACCAGTTTTCAAGTGGTCGACATCGACGCGTCCTTCAACATGCTCCTGGGACGTCCTTGGATTCACGCCGTCAAGGGGGTCACATCAACGCTCCACCACAAGATCAGGGTCCCCTTCAACGGGAAAACGATCACGATCCCCGCTTCCCCAATCAAAGCAGTTATGAGAAGAGCGGTAGCCTCCCAAGCTTGGGGAGGACGACAATGAAATGTGGGGTTTCCAAGCCGTGAACGCCATAACTGATGAATTGACAACCTCTGAGGGTGACCCGTTCACCAACCTCACGATCAACCGTATCATGATGCATCAAGGTTATTTCCCGGGTTTGCCGCTCAATCCACTAAAGGACCCATTGCCTCTTTTGAAACAGGCTAAGGTCCCCAACATTCCCTTTGGACTGGGGTACGAGCCTACTGACCAAGATATCCGAGAGATGAACCTCCTAATCCGAAAACGCAAGAAGCACGGAGTCACCCTCCGTCCCTACCATCTGACTCTCAACGGATACTTTGTCCCTGAGGGAGAGTCCGAGCTCTACCACGGCTTTCCGAAGCCAATCTATGACTCTGTGGCCAGGGCTAGATACCCGGGAGTGGAAGTCTTCCAGGACTGCTACTTTATCCCCGACAACATCGAAGCTGCATCAACTGAGTCCAAACCGTCACCATGCCTTGACGGACAAGCTGTCACACTACTCTTTGGGGAAGATAAGATCAAACGCCTCGACTATGAGGACATCATCAACATCGCCCTGAAAGACAACCAATTTGACCCAACCACCTTGATCTCCGATACTGACCCGGAGAAAGCTACCCAGGGCTGGAGGAAGACTGTCAAGTGGGTCGATCACCAACGCCGCATTCTCAAGATAACAACTGGAGAAGGCCCTATGTTCAAGGAGGGAAGTGAAGAAGGATTTGAGTCTGAGTCTGAGTCAGAGTCAGATTCTGTCATAGCTCCTAACACTCCGGATGTCCCAGTCAAGGTCCCCTTCCCACTGTTTTATCCCAAAGTCGTGGCTGATTCAAAGGCTGAGTCTACTAAGATCACCTCCACTCCCATGAAAGGTGACAACCTGGAGCCTGTTCCAGGGGCCACTTCTTCTGTTGTGTCGCCTTTGACTGACCACGAGATGTTTATCCTTTCCGAGCTTTTCGCTCGTGTCAACTTAATGAACGCTAATTTTGCTTATGACTCGTCTCAATTTAACTGCAATGCGATTCTGAATGATTATGAGGAATTTGACTTGAGTGACTACCCACCTCCCTTACCCAAAGAACTTGACAAGCGGGAAACCAGAACCCCCATCTTTGAGTAAACCGAGCCTATTAACGTAGGAACTGACAATACACCTCAAGAACTTAGGATAGGGACAACCCTGGACCCCTCGGAAAAACAACAGTTCACTGACCTCCTCCACGAATACAAAGACGTGTTCGCCTGGTCTTACAGAGACATGCCTGGGATTGACAGAGAAATTGCAGAGCACCGGATACCCATTAAACCCGGGGCAAAAACCTGTGATGCAGAAGCTACGCCGGATGCGTCCTGAATGGGCCCTAAAAATCAAGGAAGAGGTGGACAAACAGTTCAAGGCTGGGTTCATCAAAGTGTCTGAATACTCGGATTGGGTGGCCAACATTGTGCCCGTACCAAAGAAAGACGGAAGAATTCGGGTTTGCGTCGACTTCAGGGATCTGAACAAGGCAAGTCCAAAGGACGACTTCCCTTTGCCACATGTTGACATTCTGGTGGACAACACTGCCGAACATGCTCTCCTTTCATTCATGGACGGGTATGCCGGGTACAACCAGATTAAAATGGCTGAGGAATACATGCACAAAACTGCGTTCACTACACAGTGGGGTACATATTGCTACACGGTCATGCCTTTCGGCCTCATCAACGCCGGATCAACCTACCAAAGAACCGCTACCACTCTCCTACATGATATGATGCACAAGGAGGTAGAGGTATATGTCGATGACATGATCGTCAAATCAAAAGAACGGGACGGCCACATCAATGCCCTCCGCAAATTCTTCGCTCGTCTGCGGAAATATAACATGAGACTAAATCCTCGGAAGTGTGCATTCGGGGTCACCTCCGGAAAACTCTTGGGACATGTCGTCAGCAAAAGAGGCATTGAGATTGATCCAACCAAAATCAAAGCCCTTCAACAAATGCCTTGGCCTAGGAACGAGAAGGAGATTCGGGGATTTCTCGGTCAGGTTCAATACACCAGCCGATTTATTGCCAAGCTCACTATGATCTGTGAACCGATATTCAAGAAGCTTCGTGCCTCCGATCACACCGATTGGGACGACGACTGTCAGAAGGCATTCGACAGGATAAAGGAAATCCTATCCAAACCTCCTGTCCTTATGCCACCTCAACCGGGGATTCCTCTCTCCCTATACCTGACTGTTACCAAAAAAACCATGGGAGCAATGCTAGCACAAACAGTTGGCAACGAAGAGCGAGCCATCTACTACATCAGCAAAAAGTTCATTGAGTACGAGACGAGGTATACCCAACTAGAAAAGACATGCCTTGCCCTAATATGGTCAACAAAGAAGCTGCGGCATTACATGCTCAGCTACTCGCTCCACATCTACTCCAAGATGGACCCGGTTAAATACATCTTCGAAAAACCCGTACTAAACGGAAGGCTGTCTAGATGGACACTCATGCTGTCCGAATTTGATCTCAAGTTTGTAACCCTCAAGGTTATCAAAGGAAGAGCAGTCGCTGATTTCCTAGCAGAAAATCCCGTCAACAAGGATCCAATGACCGACACATGGTCACTTCCTAACGAAGACATCCTTTGTGTCGACTCTGCCGCATGGGACCTATACTTTGATGGTGCATCTAATCTGAAAGGCTTCGGGGTAGGAATCCTTCTAATATCACCAGAGGGAGAACATGTTCCGATCACCAACAATGTCGCTGAATATGAAGCATGTCTCATTGGCCTACAAGCAGCCATCACACTTGCCATCAAGAGATTGAGGGTCCATGGCGATTCCTCACTCATCATCAATCAGGTATCCGGATCATGGAAAATCCGATCTGACAGCTTAGCTCCCTACTGAGCAAAGATCAATCAAGAGGTCGAGTTCTTCGACCAAGTCGACTACTTCCACTTGCCGCGAGAGGAAAATCAATTTGCTGATGCCCAGGCAAAACTTGCCGCGCTCGTCAACATACCTGACGACATGACATCGATGTCCCTATGTGTCGAGAGAAGGAGCGAGCCAGCTCACATTTGTGCCATTATCGACGACGAGGAAAGCCATGATGAACCTTGGTACCAAGCCATCCTCAATTACAAAACCAAAAACAAATTTCCTCCCACCTCTGATCAAAGAGGACAAAGAGCCATCCGTTTACTCGCATAACAATTCGTGATAAACCAAAATCAACTCAACAAAAGAACACCCCAAGGAATTCTCCTCCTTTGCATTGACCATCACAAAGCCAAGAAAGACATGGGAGAGGTTCACGACGGAGAATGTGGCCCTCACATGAGTGCAATGATGCTTACACGGAAAATCATGCGGCTAGGTTACTACTGGACCACCATGGAAGCCGATTGCCGCAACTACGTCAAACATTGCCACAATTGCCAAATCTTCGCCAACATACAACATATACCACCATCCCTTTTATACACCATGACATCACCGTGGCCTTTCTCAACCTGGGGCATTGACATCATCGGGAAAGTCAACCCGGTAGGCACCAAGGGCATTGCTTCGTCCTCGTCGCCATCGACTACTTCACCAAATGGGTGGAAGCACAGTCATATGCAGTCTTGACCGCCAAACAAGTGGCCAAGTTCATTCAAAACAACATCATCTGCCGATATGGAGTACCCCATGAAATCATCAGCGATCAAGGCTCTCACTTCCGGGCGGAAACTCAAGCCTTGCTGGACAAATACAAGATCAAAAGACATCGATCATCCCCCTACCGTCCCCAAACTAACGGAGCGGTGGAGACACCGAACAAAACTCTTGTTACCATTATCAAGAAAATGCAAGACAACTACCGCGATTGGCCGAGCAAACTCCCATTCGCACTCTGGGGATACCGAACCTCCATTCGAACACCGACAGGCGCCACACCCTTCTACCTAGCATACGGTATGGAAGCGGTTCAACTGGTAGAGTTAGAGGTCCCTTCTCTACGCATCCTACTAGAGAGTCAACTCCCTGAGGCGGAATGGACCCGTCGAAGGTACGAACAACTCACTCTTCTAGACGAACGGCGACTCAACGCCTTGCACAACGTCCAGTTATACCAACGACGTATACAACGGGCATTCAACAAGAAGGTCAAACCTAGAAACATCCAGGAGGGCGACTTGGTCCTCAAGTCAGTTCGAGCACCATTACCCGTCGATCCGAGGGGAAAATTCAAACCCAACTGGGCTGGGCCATACCTGGTCAAGAAAATACTTTCGGGGGGCGCAGTGAGACTGAGTGACCTAGACGGGGACGACTTTACAAACCCGACCAACCTAGACCAACACAAGAAATACTACCCTTGAACTCTATCAACCAACAACCTAGCCTAGTTTTGCAACTAGCAACGACCTCAACCCTTTTCAAGTCAAGTTCCTCAATATGTTCTGATTTGAAATTGCATGTTTTATCGAGTCTAAGCTGCGGCACCTTGCCCGTTTCGAATGTCCTTTGATCCGTCAAAGGCAACGTCCATTTGCACTACAAAAACAAACACCCTGAACTACGAGCATGGTTTGATTTCACCTCTTCAGGTGGATACGTAGGCAGTCCCTCTTATGCCTGAGGGATACAACCACAAAACCCAATTCAAATTCACAAAACATTTCGAACTACGATCATGGTTTGATTTCACCTCTTCAGGTGGATACGTAGGCAGTCCTTTCTTACGCAAGAAGGATACAACCATTCCCACAATCAAATACAACCATTCCCCACATACAAAAAAACATCCCAAAAAAAAGGAAAAGAGAAAACCATTCCCTTTCCCCACAAAATACAAAAATGAGCCTTTCTCCCTTTCCACAAAATACCACTTTCCCAAGTGCAAATGTTTTGGACGATTCAAATCGAATTGCCTTTACCAAATGGATGGAAGAAACAAGCGTTCACAATTTTCTACACGAGCAATCCTCTTATTTAATTAATAATGGGAGGTATTACAATTTCAACAACAAATAAAGCTCGACGAGTCTACAACTTGTCAAAGCTAAGGTGTCAACTAACACACCTCACATGGTATAACTAGCACAAAACACACAATAACTAGCTAATACAACATAATAAAAACTCACAACAATAATACAACATAATAATAAGGTGGGTAATGGAGGTCTTCACTCTTCCATTCTACCCTTGCCTTTTCCTTCGGGGCACATCTTCCCCTTGTTCTTCTTGTTGGTCCGCCTAGCATGGACTTCCTCCTCGGAACGGATCTCAACGGATCTAAGACGGCGACGGCCTCCGGTCTAGCACAAGACCCCATATTCGACCCAAGATGAGCCAATGCACGGCCCACTATATTCTTGGGGCCGGAGTTCCTCCTCTTCGGTGGTCTCATCACATCGGGAGTAGCTCCATCAACATACTCTTCAAAGAAGGCACGGTTGGCCTTGCCAACCTCTCGGTACTTCAAATCGACGACCTCGTTCTTACGGAATTTGGATCTCTCTTCCAAGGACGGAGCACGTGACCACTTGACATAAGCGGGAGTCACCCATGTCGTGGCAACGGGGTTTGGCACCTCCCAAAGCGGCCGAGTGGCCCACCACCTTTCAAAGAATTCCACAAGCTCGAAGTTCCGGAAAACATTCTCTTGGACAAGAGTATCTTGAGCGGGCACCTTTTGTTGACGCCCCATTTTGCCTCATGAGCCGTTTGGGATAAATGAAGGAAACAACCTTCAAGCCCACCACCATCAAAGAACGAGGACTAGCACCCGAAGCGGGCAACCCCGTGAAGGACCTCAAGTGCCACCACGGCACCACCCAACGGATATGAGGACCACCCTCCTCCGCCAATCTTGCGGCCCAATAGGCCTCGGTGGAAGCAAAACTATCCGGGTACAACTTCTTCCTCATGGTAAGATGACGGAAGGAATAAGAAGAAGGATTAACCGGAGGCTCTACATACCTTAGCCTCTCCAATAGCCACACTTGGAGGATCCTTGGCGATCCAAAAGAGGGAGCTTCTCCACAAGAGCTTTACTTGTCCAAAGCTTGGATAATCTCTCCAAGCACCAACCATGATGGATCTCTACCATGCTCGATTTGCTCAATCACATGGATAAGGGTCATGCTACCATAACATCTTGGCCCCTCCTTCTTCAAGACATCAACAAAGAGGTACACATGGACAAGGCAAAATGCAAGAGCCCTTCTCCTAGTAACCTCCGAGACATTAGCATCTAATCGATTTGAAAAGATGTTGATAAGAGCCAACATATCCACACCATATGGAGCAATAAGAAAGTTGGTTTGGCTTGTTGACAAGCCCAACATGGAACGGAATTTCTCCTTGTAGCACAACCGAGTCGGAGGAAGCACCGGAGCACAACCCGGCCACCCACCAATGACTCCAACTTCTTCGGCAAGAGGACAAATTTCACTTTTCGGGAAAACGAAAACGTGATGTTTCGAATCCCAAAACCGAGAACATGCTTCAAGGAATGAAGGTTGCACCTTGACTTGACGAAGCACCAACAATTGACCAACTCCCATGCAAGCGAGTTGATACTTCTCGGGAGGCGACAAATCCCGGCACCATTGTCGCAATGCGTTCTCCAAAGCATCCATGAAATATTCTTGTGAAAAAAGAAGAGGTTTTGTAGAGATGATTTTGTGTTTCGGATGATGAAACAATGAAGCGCAAACGTCCCCATTTATACAAAATGATCAGCGCATTTTTCAGAAAAAGGGGAGACCCGGCTTCCATCGCAAGGAACCTCGCGCCTCTTCGGGATGATTCAGGAACTTTTGTGTTTCCTCACACTCACATTTCCTTGTTTTCGCGTTTTACGAAATCCGACACGGTTTCCATGACGCAGCTTTAAACATACAGATTTTTCTTTCTTTTTTTAAAGGGGGGAAGGGCTAGTCGCCCCGATCCGCGATGGATCGTTTCCATGTCAGTCGAAATTCCGAAAATTTTTCGCTTTTTCGCAATTTTCCGGCAAAAATCAAAATTGAAAATTGATAACACGACATCAATTTTCCTCAAAAATTCAAGCACTCACAAATTCGAGTCTTGACCTCAAAAGCCAAATATACTCGCAAAATCCTTTTCTAAAATTCTTTCTTGACGGTTTGAGTTTTATTTTTTCGAGTCAATTTTCAAAAATTTCGATGCAATTTAATTCACAACACGAGTTAATTACTCAAATTTTCAAATCAATTCCTTTTGAATTCCAAACGCGACGATTTGTCACGGAATTTTCAAAATTTCAATTTTAACTTCAAGTCATCTTGGTTAATTTTTGTTTTTCAATCAAATGCTTCTACGTGTTTGCGTTTGTGTACATGTGCTATCTGTTGCCTGTTTCTACACTAACGATGCAGGAACTGGTGCAAAGCAAAAGGAGAATCAACAGCCGACAGCGCTCCTCCGAAACACAACACAAAAAAGCCAAAAATCACAAAATAAACCACAATCCAAAAACACATATATACAAACCGCCTCACGCAAAATGTAAATGTGTACAAACAAGAGTCAAAGACACGGACAAACTACAAAACTACTCCGCAGCTACCGTCGGACCAGTCTCGGTCTCACGGGGAGTCGCCACCAAGGCAGACACTACCACCTGCTCAGGCTCCCTCTCCGGAGAACTCTCCAGTGTCTCGTGCTCCATCTCGACATGAAGCTCCTCCACTGCAGCCAACTGAGCCTTCAGAGAGGCAATCTCCGTGTCTCGGCTCCGCAACGCGTCCTCGTGACGCCTCAACTCCTGGTCTCGACGGGTAATCCCCAACCCCTGGGCCTCGATCATTGACCTGGCTGCCTCCAACTCAGTACGGACCCGAGCAAGCTCCGCCGGATCCGCAGTGCCCTACAAAACACAATAACGGGTCCTCAAGATCTAAAAACGTGAAATACAACACCAAATACACAAAAACAACACACAAAACGTAATTGAGAAAGTCGAGCCTCCCTTGTAGCCGTGTCACCAAAGCGCGCCCTCCGGCGATTAGCCATCCGCCACAAGTTCTGGTGACTAACAGTCGTCACCTACAAAACAAAAATGTCCTTCAATACAATGTAAGGCAAAGTATAATTGGAGAAAGTGTTCAAGTCAAAAACGCACCCTCAGAACAATCAACCTCCACTCCATGCCGGCATCGGTCACCTCAGCCGCCGCGGGCTCCGGTAAGCGCAACTGAAGCTCCTCGCCACCCGGCTCCTGAAAAGTGGTCTCCATCGGGAAGCTGGGGGCTGAGTCCTCATCAGCGGGTCGACTCCCTGCCATTTGGATCCACATGAAAGATGACAAACCCTCCTATCAAGAGAGGCAATGAAAACAAAAGAAAAGAGGAAAACATACCTCAATCGGGTACCAAGAAAGCCTCGACAACCAGAAGGTGTCGTAGTCGGCGTCCCGCAGCAACTGCTCCTCACCTCCCCGACCGTGAAGGTGCTCCTCAACCTCATCAGGAGTCGACTCCTGGAACAACACCCTAGGTGGGTCAACCGGCACGACGAAAGTCTCGGTAAAGCACTGGCGAACTAGACGCTCGCCCAAGTACCAAACCGGCTCAATCACCGTCTCCAAGTACAGAGGCAGGGAGCTGCGAGGTCGCAAACGCTCCCTGATGGCACCCGGCACACCCTTGTAGTGCTCCCAAGGCCGCCCAACAAACTGCATTCGAAACAAAGCTACTCAGCTAACTGGGGGCTTCATAAGCTACCTAATCATCCTATCTCTATAAAGGAGAAGGGGAAGAGAGCAAGAACTTACATGAGCAATCCGAAGCTTGTTCACGCGATGCCTGCAGTCCTCGTAAGTCGACTTAGTCGACTTCTTCCGAGCCACCGTCCAACCCCTCATAGTAGTGTAAGCCGAGGGAATACCGTCTGTAGTCCCTGGACGTAGAGGAGTGAAGTAAGCATACAACCAAGCCTGTAATCAAACACAACAAACACAAATCAGCCAATTTCTTAAAAATTGCCAAAATCAAAATCAAACTCAAAAAACTGCCACAAAAAAAAACGCTCGTACCTCAAAGATAAGGCCGGGACCAACCAGAGCAGGAGCACTACCCGCTCCCACTGTCTCCGGACGCACCGCCGCGTGCAAGTAGCGGGTGAAACTCGCCAAAGCCGGCGTAACCCAGTCAAACCGACCCAAAGTGTCAAGGTCGGTGAGAAGAGGAAGCACGTTGGTCGACAAGCGCTCACCCTTGTCACCAAAGTACGTGGCACCCAAGAAGTACCACAACCACAGCCGCGCCTCCGTCGCGTCGGCCTCAACCTCTGCCTCCGGGCTCGCCAACAGCGCCGGAGCAACACCTGCCACCCTCTCAGCGAAGTGGTCCTTCACATACGAACTCGCAATCAGGTACGGGGTGACGTCGGAAGGATCCGGCAAAGCAGTACCAATTAAAGCAGTGACCGCAGGAGAGGACACTCTCTCCGGCGTCGCGGTAAACTCAATGGGCAGCTCGCCGCAGGGAAGGCCGGATACCATGGCGAAGTCCTCTAAAGTCACGCCGACCTCCCCAAACTCCATGTGGAACGACGACGTCGTGTCCCAGTACCGATCCAACATGGCGCGGATCAAACACAGGTTCGCCTTAATCGAGGACCTGTGAATGTCCCGCTAAGCGGCCACTAACAGCCCAAAACCCGACTTCTCTATCAACGCCCTCGACCCGGCTCGGAGAACGTCGTAGAGACCCAAGCAGGTAGAAAAGCCCGAGAAAGTCCTCACGGTGCCGATCTCCTGAAATCAAAAACAGACAACGTCAGAATGCCTATTTCCGGCCCGACACTTCAAAAATGACAAAATTCAACTAGGGAATGCGACTCACCATGCCCTCGTGAGCACGGTAGAAAAGGTGTCGGTCCAGTCGAAGCAACAACTGGCTACTGTCAAAACCCTCGGCCCACTCAGGCGCCGCCCGTAAAAGCAACCCCCGCGGGTCGTAACTAGCCTGGCTCTCCAGCTCGCGACGTCAGCATCGTCCTCGGCTGTCTCCGCTCTCCGCCTCTTATGACCGCGAGACTCAACGTGGTGGATAGGGCCTAACTCAACGACCCTGTTGACGTCCCGCAACGACCGCCTAGTCGCCCGAGGACGTCGCTCCCTCGAAAAAACCCTCCTTTCGGAGGTACTCGCCTCAGCCCCAGTCTGAGCTCTACCGGTGCTAACAGCCCCAACAACGGGCTCCTCACGCTCCTCGATGGCCCCTGAGGCCCCAACAGTCTGCTAAGGAGGTCTCTCCTCCTCAGTAACGTCCTCCACAACCACGGCGGGCGTGCTAACCGGAGTACTAACCGGGCCCGACCCGAACAACTCCTCTAGAGTCGCGGCCGACTGCACCCGGTCATCCCGAACACTCTCCTACAAACAAAAAAACGTCGGTAAAATTTCGGCATTACGACGGCATGAAATGGATAAATCCAAAAACAAAAAACACAACCTGCAATACAAAAACAAGGGGCAATCCCGCCCCAAACCATTCACAAAAAAAAACACAAAAACGACTCGCCCCTCTTTTCAAGCAAAAGACGAGTCAAAACCACAAAAACGGCATTTCAAGACCCATACAAGGTCCGCCTACAACCCAAAATACATTCCCGACACAATGGGGATTTTACATTCCCGACACAACGGGTATTTTTCTACGGCTCAAAAAGACAATTCATACGATAATTTGAGCCCAAATCGGTCAAAATTCAAAAACGACCGCAAAAAGGCAAACGTGATTTTATCACGCCTCAAGGTGACTTAATATACCAATAAGGTCCATTTCAAGGCAAACTGACTCAATTCAAGCCCAAACAGGCGCTTATTTTGTCAGACGTAAGACCGTCGCAAAAGGCAAAAATCCAATTTTGCCCACAAACATCCAACGAAGGTCCTTAGATGGCAAATACGGGTTTTCCCAACTACAATGCAACCTAGTGGGACCCACTACCCAAGCAAATAAACTTGGCATTGCAAAATGAGACGGTTTCTCGCCTCACTCACGTTTTTCGAGCATAGGGAGCGGGAACGGGGACCAAAATGCAAACTAAAAGCACCCCTATACTCCTAAACAGGTTTCTAACCTAATGCAAACATCAATTTCACTCAAAATTGGCTCAATCAAAAACGCCTAATTCGATTTTTAGGGCAAAATTTCGCCCTAATTTAATCAAGCTGAAGATCAACAAATTTGAAAGGATTCAAGAGAAAATACATACCTTGAGATGACATTGTTGATAATGGCACGAATAGGAGCAAGCTAGAAGGTCCTTCAATGGCGATTTTGCGGGATTTTGAGGTTGAAGATAAATAATGAATCATCCGCAGCTCAACCTCGCGTCTTTTTAACAGAAAAAAGGGAAGCCCCTTTGGTTCGCCAGGTGGCTCGCGCCTCAATCAGGCGTCCCTTGCTTTTTCAGCGAAATTTGGGCTTTGGCCCAATTTCCACACAACAAATTCGGATTTTCGTTGACGATATTGAATGTTGTCATTTCCTCAAAAACAAACAAAACCAAATAGTGAAAATTTAAATTCGCTATTTTCAAAAAATTTCAAGCAAACGGCGATCAAAACCGCCAACTTCAAAAATAATGGTGAAATCAAATTCGCTGTTTTCCTTCAATTTCAAAATAATAGCGAAAATTCAAAATCGCTATTTCCTCAAAACGACGGCAATTAAAACCGTCAATTTCAAAAATAATAGCGAAAATTCAAAAACCGCTATTTCTCCAAATTTCAAGCAACGGTGGCACACAAACCGTCAATTTCAAAATAATAGTTGGAAATTGAATTCCACTATTTTCACCACATATGTCAACGGCGGCACATAAACCGTCACTTCGCTCAATAATGAAGATTCCAAATTCACTATTTCCATCACATGTCAGCGGCGGCACATAAACCGTCACTTCGATCAATAGTGAAGATTCCAAATTCACTATTTCCATCACATGTCAACGACGGCACATAAACCGTCACTTTGATCAATAGTGAAGATTCAAAATTCACTATTTCCATCACATGTCAACGACGGCACATAAACCATCACTTCAATCAATAGTGAAGATTCCAAATTCACTATTTCCATCAAATATCGGCGGCGGCATATAAACCGTCACTTCAAGCGCAATAGCAAACTCAAATTTGCTATTTTCCTTCAAAATTAAAACAAACGGCGATCAAAACCGCCACTAAAAATTCAAGCAAACGAATGGTGAAGATTCCAAATTCACTATTCCCTCAAATACCAGCAGGGGGCTTCCTCGCGAAACCCACTCATTCTAAAATAGTGATAGTGAGAATCCATACTCACTATTTCCCCAGCGACATCACGAGTTCGCTACTTTCAAAACAAGCCCATTCGACGCGGCTATTCCCATGGTCCATTAACCGACCGTACCTATGGCTGGCGAGCCTTTGTCCGCAAACATTCAAGGACACATCCCGAAGATGCCTTGGGTACATTTCCTTATCATTTGGCTGGCGAGCCTTTATCTACAAACATTCAAGGACACATCCCGAAGATGCCTCGGGTACAGTTTTTATCATTGGCTGGCGAGCCTTTGTCCGCAAACATTCAAGGACACATCCCGAAGATGCCTCGGGTACATTTCCTTATCATTTGGCTGGCGAGCCTTTGTCCACAAACATTCAAGGACACATCCCGAAGATGCCTCGGGTACATTTCCCTATCATTTGGCTGGCGAGCCTTTGTCCGCAAACATTCAAGGACACATCCCGAAGATGCCTCGGGTACATTTCCTTATCATTTGGCTGGCGAGCCTTTGTCCGCAAACATTCAACGACACATCCCGAAGATGCCTCGGGTACATTTCCTTATCATTGGCTGGCGAGCCTTTGTCCGCAAACATTCAAGGACACATCCCAAAGATGCCTCGGGTACATTTCCTTATCATTTGCCTGGCGAGCCTTTGTCTGCAAACATTCAAGGACACATCCCGAAGATGCCTCGGGTACATTTCCATATCATTTGGCTGGCGAGCCTTTGTCCGCAAACATTCAAGGACAGATCCCGAAGATGCCTCGGGTACATTTCCATATCATTTGGCTGGCGAGCCTTTGTCCGCAAACATTCAAGGACAGATCCCGAAGATGCCTCGGGTACGTTTCCTTACAACAGATGGCGAGCCTTTGTCTGCAAACAAGCGAGGACGTATCCGAAGATGCCTCAGGTATGACTCCTTCCTATGGCTGGCGAGCCTTTGTACGCAGTCTAACGGACTTTAAACGACCCGCACGGATAGTCGATAGACTCTAAACTGTTCCCGACGACAGGTCCTTGGCTCGTACCCTCGAGTCGCCTTGGCGTCGCCCTTCCCGATGGCAGGTCCTTGGCCCGAATCTTTTCGAGCCGCCTCGACGTCGCTTGGGTCTCCAGGTTGTATTCTTCGATTGACCTGGGGGCTCTACTTTGACTTTCGCCCTGTCCAAGCCTCAGTCAAAGTGGTGGCTCTGTAGATACCGGTATCTGCTGAGACTCCAACAAACACCCGATGATTATCGGACTACAACATGTTTTGGAATCGCAGCGTTTGATTGACAGTATGTGTACAACTTTACGTCGGAAAACTTAAAACGATTTCGAAATTAATACATTTCAAAACATTTCAAAAATACCTGGAGTGTTTAATGCACGACGACGGGGTCGCAATAACACTAACTAGAGTCAAAACCAACATCAGACCAAAAACCGACTCAAAAATTCAAATCCCGACTCCAACAACGAGTCAAACCGAGTCAACCACAAAAAACAAACATTTCAAACCTTCTATGCTAAGATTTCCCGGATTTATGTTTGGTCAAGTACCAAACATATGACTAAAAATCCTAGGATAGAACAAATCATGATTGCGTTTGTTGTGAAAGCGACAACACAGCTCGAAGACCCGCGACGTGGCTCGCGCCTCTTTGAGCAGCCCAGGTGGCCACGTCGCTCAAAACTCACACAACTACTCATTCTCCTATAAATACCCCTCAAATACCACCCATTTGAGATTTACGCGAGTGTCCGCCCCCTCTTTTCTCCCTTAAAATTCTCGACTCGTCTTCTAAAGTCACAATCCGACGCGCATTTACGACCTACCGACCATAAACACGAGCCTTACACATTTTTTGGTACCGTCATCGTGCATTAAATCACTTGACCGACCACTTCGACCACTACACCATCACTAAACTTTTAAAACACTCTTTTACTTACCAAAACGGTTTTAAACCGAGTTTTTTCCGATCAAAACAGTTGTTACACTTATGTCGGTCACTCACCATAACCAAACATGTAAGTATGAGGGTGTAAAATCCTCTTTTATTATGTTTTCATTTGTTTCATGACTCTAACATGCTAAAACATGCATAACATGAACCAAAACATGGAATAAACGAGTCAAAACTGATTTTTGGTCTGAGGCAGAAGCGTCTTAGGTCGCCAACTAGCTCGCGCCTAAATGGGGTATTCAGACCAGAAATCAACCGTGTTTGTTCTCGTCATTTCCCTTAATCCATTTTTCATATTTGTAATCGGTTTCTACCATTTCAAGTATTTTCGAAACCTTTTGGTTTCATTTCACATGTTTTAACCATAAAGCATTTTTCACCCTTGGTTCTTCATACCATGACGGTTAAATCCGTGTTTCGGTGATAATATTTGGTTAATGACATTTAGAAGGTATTTTAAAGCCTTTTATTTCATTTCTTTACATTTCCAAACAAACATATTAGTCACCAACACAAAATCATCCTTGGTTCTACATACCATGCCGGATTTTAACCCGGGTACGATGACGTGTATCGACTAATTACATTCAAAATGGACTTAAAACAATTAGTCCATAATCATTTTTCAAAACTATTAATGTCAAATCGAACCTGACACCGAATATTATCAAATAATGATGATTATTCGAGTCTAGTTCTTCAAATCAACAAATACGGTCTAAACGACCCTTTCAAATCAAACCGGGTTCAAATACCCATTTTAAACACGTTTTATAACGTTTTCTAAAAGGTTAGAACACGGCACATAAACCGTGGGCTAACCCGCGCCTAAACTGGCTCTCCATTTCTCATTTTCAAAACCAGACGGAGGCCCCTTACACCGCCGGCTGGCTCGCGCCCCTTATAACCGTCTGGTACAGGGCCTGTTCCATTCCAGCATTAGTCTAGGACGATCCCGACTCCGGTTAGCCCGGATACAGGACGGATCAGATGACTATTCGATTATTCAAAACCATATTTGCAAAATGCCTTACTAAGACAAATGGATCATGTTATGCACCCTAAAACTGATACGGTAAATGGATGTTTAATTTCCGTCTTACATGCAAATCAACCATTAATCCAACTCGACATCTTATACTTGATACTTGGATTAAATCAACCGACTTAGAAAGCTCTCACATGTTAGGTTTAAATCATTGGATGCGCATTCATGCATTTAAACCGGTTTATCAACTTTTGCATTCAACCAACCAAGATCGATCAGTAGAGGCCGCTAAACGCGGGCGGGATTGAGTGTCTGATTAAAGGGCTTCCCAATACGTACCTTTACCTCTTACTCAGAAACTTTGGATAGTGGACGACCTTATCCAGGGCGTACGAGAGTCATTCTTGAGATAGGATGCTAAAGAGGGACGATTTCCGTATCTTTAGTACCTATGTCAAACGCTGCTTTGTGCTTCGATTTGACCGAGGTATAAAGTGGAATTCGAATGGGTTCCAGGCATCCCACAAATGCTTGGTGGCGACTCTGAACATCTCTAATCGTTTCGAGACCCTTACCGAGACGAAACCGACCGATCTAAAACGATCCGGTCGAAAGCACCTTTACGCCGCCGAGCGTGGCTTTCAAAAAAAGACCGCTGCCATTGTCCACAGATCGGCTGGGCATACGCAGGTGGGCCATGTCCACACCATCTCGGAATTTTGGTTTGTGACGGCTTTTTCAGGACACTTTTCTAGGGCATAATCGCCGTTATAACGAAATGCTGTCAAAATTTCGACTTGAACCCATGACTAGGCTTCAACTTAGGCTTGACTTGACCCTAATTACCACATGAGTGATCGGGTTTGTGAGAATATGGCCAAAGATGGCGAGAAAAGAGCGATTTCAGGGCTTCCGAAAGCTCGAAAATCCCTTAACTAAGGCTCGTCGTCACGTGACGCGGCCTACATTTACTTTAACGTTGCAGGTGATGAGGCTTCTACTTCTGGGAGGACTCCCATGGAGATAGACATTGCTGTTGACCCTTCTCGTGCCATCGAGGAGGCTTTGGAGGAGGCTTTCACCACTGCGGTGATGGCTGGTGGGGACGAGGTCCACGAGAAGGAGGCTGTTGAGGAGGAGGAGGCCCCGAGGTGGGCCAACGTGGGACGAGGAGGTCGTCAGCTGAGGGGAGCACCCGCGTGGGCTGAGACCTGGGATAGCAGGCACTTGCTTTGGGCTGCGGAGGGTCACCTGTCCTACAGGATGGTGAAGAGCTTGGTAATCTTGAATTCATTACTCATCACTCATCTTCTTTCATTCGATTTTCTCATACCTTATCCAACTTTCATTCGAAACTAAAGATAGCTTTTTTGTTTCAAATCACAATAGGAGGCCGGGAACATCAGGTCGTTCTCGGGTTACACGACGACGATGGAGTGCTACGAGCGGCTGCCGGCGGAGGAGCGCGCCATGATCGAGCGTGAAGCGTTTGGTGCCTTGGTGCAGGCTTGGAGGGATATCGCGAAGAGGAAGCTGCGGGCTAACCTTAGCCTGGTCCGCGCTTTCTTGGACCGATTCTGGGACACGACTTCCACTTTTCACATGCCTTTTGCTGAGGTGGGAGTCACGTTGGAGGACTACGGCATGATTTCTGGTCTGCCGTGTAGGTCGGAGGCTGTGGAGTGGCCGGAGACAGCCATGAGGGTGGACTCGGCCGAGGCTAGGAGGTTGATCAGCTGGAACTTATCGCCGAAGGCTGTTACAGTGCCTGGTTTGGTGCCCAGTTCCTATGTCCGAGACTACTTTGCGGGGAAGACCCCGGCGCTGGTGACGATTGGCGGGAGAGAGACGACTCCTCCTCCCTGTACAGTTGAGCAGAGGGCTCGTTTGTGACTTTGGTGGTTTCTGTCTTCGATCTTCCTCGGAGACAAGGGTGAGAGCCTGTCGACGAAGCTTCTTCCCTTCCTTTCTGACCTGAGCTCCCTAGGGCGTTGGGACTGGGTCACTGCTGGTATTGCGGTCCTCATCCGCTTCATGAGGGCCATGGTTCGTCCGGAGTTGATGGAGAAGGGGACTTCTCCTAGTGCTGTAGGCCCTGGACTGCTGCTGGAGGTATGAACCTTCATTTGGATTAAAATCAATTCTTTTCCTTATCAAATTACGAAAGATCGTTGATGTTTTACATCCCATTTTACACGCATTTCAGAGCCCATTCTTGTAGTTTATGCTGCATTTCTCCCTATTTCCGTCTACTTCCGTATTTTGTACATTATTGCAGAAATGTGAAGAATCCAGCGGAAATCGAGCTAAATCCGTCCCCAAGTATCCTACATTGCATTTGACGTGAAGTATTCACCCGAGGAACGAGCTTGGTGCGCAATTCAAGGCCCAAAAGACAAGTCCACGAGTTTTAAGAAGTCAAGTAGCAGCCCAAGTAGTCGATCGACCATCACCCTCAGTCGATCGACCAATGTTCGGTTCCGAAGCTCTCAGACATCGAGGACGATCGATCGATCGACCACCTACCTTAGTCGATCGACCACACTGCTGTTCCAGGCGTGAATTAAAAGACCGAGGAACTTGAAGCCCGTTAAGTTTAGGTTTTGGAATAATTGTTACGTACACTTTCTATATAACGTAACTGAGAATACCTAGTTTAGCATTCAGTTTTCATCCAAGTTTTTACCTAAGTTTTATTCAGTAATTTTCATTAAGTTTCCGCATACGGTTCTTGATAGATAGTTAGGGTTTGGGATTGTTGAGCATTGGATTTTCGGTTCTTAATAACTAATCTTTCCTCTGCAATTCGGTATTTTTCTGCCTTGATTTTAGTTCCTCTTTATTTTATCAATAGTTTAGAACTGCTAAGTAGATTCCCGCAACCGTTATCATTGTTTATGTTAATTATTTGTTTTCCTGTCTTAAGCATGAATTCCCATGTTTACTTTATTAGTCTTATTATTGTTTTCACCCTTAGCATGAGTAACTAAATAATTTGTGCTAGGATGTAGGCGAATTGTAGCATAGGCGGCATTAGATTAGACACGGCCTGAACCCGCGTGTTGGTCGATCGACCACCTTACCCGGTCGATCGACTGACCTCGTGAGCTTATTTCGTTTTAATTGATTTTAATTGTTGTATTTAACGAATCGAATGCATGCGACCAGTTAGATACCCTTTTATGACTGACCCAATAGATCGAAAGATAGGGTATGTTGTTAGACCATCAATTGAATCGACTAAACTGTGCTAAGATCGAAAGATAGGTATAGTTTAGACCGTTAGTCACTTTTCAGAACGAAAGTTAGTATTAGTGATATTAGGGACCTATAGCGAGATCGAAAGATGCTATTTGTTAAGAGTGGACCGAGAGGACCTCTTTATTTCCCGCCTCACCTGTGTTGACTCAGACCGACTTAGTTTGCTGCCGCCAAAGCTATAATGAACCGATCATCCTAGTACCCCTTTCTTTATCTGTTAAACCGTCTTTTTAGTTTATTATCTTTATTTGTTCTTAGCTATAGACCATTTCAACTCAACCCCCACAATTGTTACCTTAGACTGAATATAAATCAACTAGAATTTACATCTGCCTCCTTGTGGTTCGACCCTGTTACCACTAGCCTAGGTTAGTCTTAATAGGAATTATAAATTTTATCTTTGGTACTCACAACGACGGGTATCAAATTTTGGCGCCGTTGCCGGGGAGGTAATAGTCCTAATTTTAGTTGTTTTATTTTTAGTCTTTCTTAGTTTAAGGGACTTCTGTTCCTTAAACTTTTCTTATATTCTTTTTGTAGTTTCCTCTTATGCGCAGGTCACAAGGTGGTGAACTAGTGCCATTTGACCCCGAGATAGAGAAATCCTTGCGCAAGTTGAGACGAACACAAAAAGTACTACCGACAGAGGAAGAGCCGAGTACTCTGTCAAGCTATTACGAAAACAATCTGTTCGAAGAAGACCCACAGTCTTCACCCGTTTCCACTTCTTCACCGAGACGATTACTTACTGCAAATTCCGGTCATGGCCGAGGAAGCGAGTATAGCTAGTCATTCTGAGCCGACAAATGAAAAACTTATATAAGGGGTTCGAATTACCAGGAGATGCCGGGAAGTTCGAACCAAAGCCTTCATACATTAGCATGGTTGAGAAGAACCGATTCGGGAGCTGCAAATGAAGATGCAGCTAAGCATATGGAGACCTTTATTGACTCATCTTGCTGTTCCCATACCCCCACCAGCCGGCGTGACCCAAGACCAGATCAAGGAGACCATGTTCATCTTCTCTCTTCGTGATGCCGCAAGGGAGTGGTATAGAGATTTGGACTGGACCGTTTAGGGGATCACCGATTGGAATTCATTGGCATTGACATTCTACAAGAAGTACTTTTCTGCTTCAAGGACGATTGCTATTAGAGCTCAAATCACGGGCTTTAAACAAGGGCCAGATGAGAATTTCCACGAAGCATGGGTCCGATTTAAGAAGTTGGTGCGAACCATACCGCACCATGGGTTCGAAAAGTGGAGCTTGTGTAATCATTTCTACAATGGGTTGTACGACAATCAGAGGGCCATCTTGGATGCTGCAGCCAATGGACGATTCGCTGAAAATTTGGGAGCAACCAAGGGGTGGAAGATCATTGACAATCTAGCTACCCACAAGGCCGAGTATGGGAATTCTAGAGGGAACCGGAGGAGAGTGCGGCGAATCTTCCTCTGTCGCTGCGCTTGAGGCTCTTACTGCGAGATTTGACAAGTATGAGCTAGGAGGAGCTTCTAAAGGTGGGATGTACCAGGTAAATGCTGTGTCAGACGATCCTTTCGTCTGTGAAAGGTGTGGAGGTGAGGGCCATGTCTCGAAAAACTGCTCTAGTCCCTTTGAATCTTGTGCTGCCTTTCAACACTATAGGCAGACCAACACCTACTATGAGCCGAATACCCATCCGAACTTGAGTTGGAGGAGCCAAAATGTCCTGAATCCAACTCAAGCTCCGCCGCAGCAGCAACCCTATGTGCCCCCTCATCAAAAGCAACAAAAAATATCAGAGACCTCCCTATGTGCCGCAGCAGCAACAATCGCAGAATTCTGAATTTTCCCAGCTTAAGAACCTGTTGCTAAAGGAGTCCCAAGCAAGAGAGGCCGGGATGAAGCTACTAGAGAGCCAAATTGCTCAATTGGCTAGCAAAAGCAACACTCGAGCTCCCGGACACTTGCCGACCCAAACTGACCAAAAGGAGACCCTAAATGCCATCACTTTGAGGAGCGGGTCCACCATTGATGGTCCTGCCATGGTCGAGGACGCTGTTGAAAAAGATGAGCTGGAAACAAGTCAAAAGAAAGCTTCAACGAATAAATCAAAGAAACAAATGTAGTCTACCAGGGTATATCGGTCGATCGATCGATATACCTAGTCGATCGATCAAGCACGGGTTACTGAGGAGCTTGAATCAGTACATCTCGGTCGATCGACGAGGACAAGTGGTCGATCGACCGAGATCGGCTAACGATCTTGAGGAATTTCGTCCTTTGATGCCAAATAATCTGCGAGACCACTTGTTTCGGGGTACCACGGTCCCGAAGACATTAGGACAAGACCCGAGTGCTGATGGGTCAGTCCCGGTCCCGAAGTTCGACCCAATGACGGTTAATGGTTCTCATTTAAGACGGTCTGAATAGGGGTCTAGCTTCAAAAAAGAGAAGGTGACGGACTTTCAGCCTAAGTCCAAGGATGCCGGCGCGCGTGATTTGGAGGAGAGGGCTAAGGTACTTCTTACAGCCCCTTACCCGGAGAGGCTAGTGCCGACCAAGGAACAGGTATCTTTCAGCAAATTTGAAAAAGTTATCTGTAGTCTGAATGTACAAGTCCCCTTCCTTGAGTTAGTAAACCAAGTGCCCGCTTACACTAAATTTATGAAACAACTTTTGTCCAAAAAGCGGTCACTTGAAACAGTGCACACTGTCGCACTTACTAAGGAGTCTTGCTCCTATTTGTCTCACACTGCGCCCCATAAGTTAGAGGATCCGGGTAGCTTTTCCGTCCCTTGCAAAATAGGTACCTTCTCTATTGAGAAGGCATTATGTGACCTAGGGGCTAGTATAAGCGTCATGCCCTTGAGTTTAGCTAGGAAGCTTAAGTTGACCCGGTTTGCTATCACAGACATGACAGTTCAGATGGCCGACCGATCTGCGGTCGAGCCTATAGGAGTCCTAGAGGACATACCCGTCCAAATAGGGAAGTTTTTCTTCCCTGTTGACTTTGTTGTCCTTGACATGCCTGAGGATGCCCATATACCGATCATCCAAGGTAGGCCGTTTTTGCACACTGCTGGTGCAGTTATTGACGTAGGCTCTGGAACTTTGACCTTCAAAGTTGGGAAACATTCTATCATTTTTGCCCAACCTGCTAAAAAGAAGGACCCCATGTGGCCTGTTACTTGTAATACGGTTTCTGAAAAGAAATCGTACTTTGTGCTTCCTGAATTGCCTGTCTCTATTACTACTCCTGTGCTAACCCCTCCGCCCCAGATTGGGAGCAAAAAAGAGGAAGGATCAGTTGTTTTAGACATTGCAGGAGCTGGTTTGGGGAAGGATGCGCTGCAGGTCACTCTAGCTGCGACAAAGCCTATCATTCAAAGAGGAGGTCTTGGTTGCCTGAGCTATGGAATTGATGAGATAGTTGATGACGAGCCAGTCAAAGCAAAGGAGTCCGACTTGGATTCCGATGAGCCCAAAGAGACTCTTGATTGGGGAGATGACGAAGTTGATCCGTTGAGCTCTCCGACTGTCGAAGCTGAGAAAGGTGCAGCTGATAAGATGAGCACCATTGAGGCTACCTCTAGTATCCAGAAGCCGACGAAGTGGGCCATACCATGGTCCTTCTTGATCAACTATTAGTTGATCGAGCTCGTCATAAACTTCATTTTATTTGCTTTTGTTAAACCAATTTTTATTGCTTTTTGTGTGCGCGAAAACTTGGCATTTTATTTCGCTCGCTTAGGATTTTTAAGTACTTTAGACTTTGTTCTGGGTTTTGCGCAATTTTGGGCGCGTATTATTGTGCATTTGCAGGTTTTAGACCTCGGTAGCTCTGGTTATTGAGCTAATACGAAGAATTAAGATGTCGCAGCAGTGTTTTCAGTCGATCGACTGGCCTATATGGTCGATCGACTAATTTGCAGGTTTACAGAAGCTACTGTTCACGCCCACTTGATCGATCGACCGATCTTCTTGGTCGATCGACCACTGCTGCTGCTGTATTTGTTCACGACCTCTCCCCTGCTGTGTTAGGTCGATATGCGGACTTAAGGGAGTCTTCTACTCCACTTTTATCTTCCGTAAATTTTATATATTTCTTCTGTTCTCTCATTTATGCACAATTTTACCGCTTCAAAATTGTTTTCTCAGTCTTATGCGTTGTATTTTTCTGTCTTTTCAGGTACTTATTAGTAGCACTGCTGGCTACTGAAACCTCCTAGCTCACGCTGGTTTGGGGAGGTTTCCTTTGCGCTTAAAGTCTTGTGAGTTCCTAATTTCTTTACTTCATGTCATATTTATTTATTTCTCGCAAACTCCCATTTCTCTTTTCTTCATTACATGATTTTGCACAATGGGGACATTGTGCGATTTGGTTTGGGGAAGGGTTTTGCGTCGCATATCATTTGCTTGCATTCACGTTTACATTTTGTCTTGCATTGTTGTTTATTTCTTCATATACATCAAAAATCAAAAAAATTGAAAAATTTCAAAAAATTCCCATAAAATGCACGTTTATTTTAGCATATAGGTCGAGTCGGAACGGTAGTATTTCTATGATGATTTTGCAATTGCACCTGTTTTGCCTGACCCTTGCTAGATTAACATGTTATTAGTAGAATCGTTTATGCATACCTACGAGTTCTCGTTGAATTACTTGCTGGACTTGAGACCTGACTTAGAAAATTGGCAAGCTACATCATATTTCTGAGATTTAGAGCCTATAACTGGTGACATCTATGACCGGTTTATTTAAGAATGTGAGTAGTACTCCTTATGAGACATGTTTCCTTAATTTACATAAATATGAATTTGATCTACTTAATACCTGTATGCGTTCGGTTTGTGGTTTGTTGACACATGTGGTAGAGGTTTCCCTTTATTCATTTTGCCCATAAACTCCACACTGCCAAAAATATCCCTTTTTTGTCCCATTTACTACATCCTACATTTAGCCTGTCCTTTGTCAAGCTAGTAGTTTAGTTTTTGGGATTGTTACTTGTTTTTGGTGGCATATGCTCTGTTGAGATGATGATTGGAAAATGAAAAAGGAAAGAAAGAAACATAAAAAAAGAAAAGAAAAAGAGTTACGTACTGTTCGAAGCAGTCGATCGACTGCCCAATTGGGTCGTCGACTGAAGATCCGAGAAAAAAGTCAATTCGCATAATTTAATCCTTATCTTTTGGCGATTTTTGCTCCCATGTTCCATTTATATTTTATGGGGAGTTTATTCATTTAATATTTTGGAGACTGTGAGTTTTGTGCTTGCTATAGCACCGTTTCGTTTGATTATGAGCAAGAAGTTGGATGTTGCCACTTGGTTCCGTTTTGGTACTAGCTTGATCACCTGTACCTCCACTTTACCATAAAATATTTTGCCTCTTCTTACCCATACCTCACATATCCCATATATACCTCGGCATGTGTCATTGGTCATCTGTTTGGTTGGAATGCATATGTACGGTCATAGAGATCATTTTCATATTCTATTGCTGGCATGTCTTCATAGGTCGTAGTTAGGTGAGAGTCACTACAAAATTAATTCTTTCTATCTTACATATATTCACCTGTATTTATTGAGTGATTTGAGCGACCCGTGAGAGTCCAATTTGATAAGTCTCTACAGTTGGCGGTTCAGTATGTTTTTAACGACTACATAACTCGTTTGCATGTTTCATTTGCTAGTTGATTGTTGGTTGTGCATTAAATTTGGTTTAGGCTTAACAGTTTGCATTTCGCTCTGAGATTGAACTCGTTCCATTAGGTTATTAGATCGAGTCTAGTTCTTGCTTGGGGACAAGCAAGGATTTGGTTTGGGGAAGTTTGATGCGTGTCGTTTATATGATGTTTTACATCCCATTTTACACGCATTTCAGAGCCCATTCTTGTAGTTTATGCTGCATTTCTCCCTATTTCCGTCTACTTCCGTATTTTGTACATTATTGCAGAAATGTGAAGAATCCAGCGGAAATCGAGCTAAATCCGTCCCCAAGTATCCTACATTGCATTTGACGTGAAGTATTCACCCGAGGAACGAGCTTGGTGCGCAATTCAAGGCCCAAAAGACAAGTCCACGAGTTTTAGGAAGTCAAGTAGCAGCTCAAGTAGTCGATCGACCATCACCCTCAGTCGATCGACCAATGTTCGGTTCCGAAGCTACTCAGACATCGAGGACCGGTCGATCGACCACCTACCTTAGTCGATCGACCACACCTTTCTTGTTCCAGGCGTAAATTAAAAGACCGAGGAACTTGAAGCCCATTAAGTTTAGGTTTTGGAATAATTGTTACGTACACTTTCTATATAACGTAACTGAGAATACCTAGTTTAGCATTCAGTTTTCATCCAAGTTTTTACCTAAGTTTTATTCAGTAATTTTCATTAAGTTTCCGGATACGTTTCTTGATAGATAGTTAGGGTTTGGGATTGTTGAGCATTGGATTTTCGGTTCTTAATAACTAATCTTTCCTCTGCAATTCGGTATTTTTCTGCCCTGATTTTAGTTCCTCTTTATTTTATCAATAGTTTAGAACTGCTAAGTAGATTCCCGCAACCGTTATCATTGTTTATGTTAATTATTTGTTTTCCTGTCTTAAGCATGAATTCCCCTGTTTACTTTATTAGTCTTATTATTGTTTTCACCCTTAGCATGAGTAGCTAAATAATTTGTGCTAGGATGTAGGCGAATTGTAGCATAGGCGGCATTAGATTAGACACGGCCTGAACCCGCGTGTTGGTCGATCGATCACCTTACCCGGTCGATCGACTGACCTCGTGAGCTTATTTCATTTTAATTGATTTTAATTGTTGTATTTAACGAATCGAATGCATGCGACCAGTTAGATACCCTTTTATGACTGACCCAATAGATCGAAAGATAGGGTATGTTGTTAGACCATCAATTGAATCGACTAAACTGTGCTAAGATCGGAAGATAGGTATAGTTTAGACCGTTAGTCACTTTTCAGAACGAAAGTTATTATTAGTGATATTAGGGACCTATAGCGAGATCGAAAGATGCTATTTGTTAAGAGTGGACCGAGAGGACCTCTTTATGTCCCGCCTCACCTGTGTTGACTCAGACCGACTTAGTTTGCTGCCGCCAAAGCTATAATGAACCGATCATCCTAGTACCCCTTTCTTTATCTGTTAAACCGTCTTTTTAGTTTATTATCTTTATTTGTTCTTAGCTATAGACCATTTCAACTCAACCCCCACAATTGTTACCTTAGACTGAATATAAATCAACTAGAATTTACATCTGCCTCCTTGTGGTTCGACCCTGTTACCACTAGCCTAGGTTAGTCTTAATAGGAATTATAAATTTGATCTTTGGTACTCACAACGACGGGTATCAATCGTCATTGACTATCTCGCTTTACAGGCGTGGGTGTACTCCTACTTTCCGAGCCTCTCGCCCAAGAGGACGGAGCCGCTGGAGCAGGCCTATCCCGTCGTGAGGGATTGGGTGATGTGTAGGACGAGGAGCAAGCGTTCCTCTCACGGTGTTTACAGGCGGGACGTGAACGCTCTTCAGCTGGACAGCGTGAGCATCTCACTTATATTCATTTTGCTTCTATATTGCCTTTAATCGATCAAAAGAATGATTCCTTATTTGTCTTGTCCCAGTGGGTGCCCAGGCCTTGGGCGGAGTACGCTGGAGCTCCTCTTTTTGTGGCTGAGGTCCTTCGACCTAGGAGCTCGAGCCGGCTGCTATTGAGGACGTCGATGGGTCATGTGTTGTACTTGGGCGAGCGCTTGGCTCGTCAGTGCTCCCGGGATGTGTTGACGGTTCCCATCGACCCTCCTAGGACGATTTTCACGGAGCCTTCTGAGGCTGAGAGGGATGCTGACTTGGTTGGCGTTGGTGGTGACGCCCTCCTTCTTCCTGGTGAGGACTACTCGGCGTTCCTTTACGGGAGGTTGGCGTACTGGCCGGTTATGTTGAGCATCTTTACTCTCCTTTATCCTTGATTTTGAGAATATGATGAAAGATCGTCAATTAATGGAAAACATTTGACTTTGCAGAAGGTTGAGGCGGCGGGCATCGAGCCCCCAAAGTACCCCGAGACCCTTCACTACACTGATGCGACTGGGAGGACGACGATCTCCGAGCTGCGTGACTTTGACGTGGCTGTGACGGATGCTGGCTTGGACGATTGGCAGCATCTGATTCGGAGGGTGAGCCTCTAATTTGCATGATTTTTGTGTAAGAACACATTTGGTTGAACTTATTCAATTATCGAGAACCTCTTTTGAAAATGCAGGTTGCGCCGTCTCGGTTCGTGGCGTTATGAAGGGTGGCCAACCGGCTGCGAGCTACTGTTGTCGAGGCACTTGTCGGCGGTCGAGGTCGTCAGGTATGAACCTTGTTTATATTTCATTTTTGAATTTTGATTTTCCAACTTCTCTTGTAATTGCTTGAAACGATTGACATGAGCCAATTTTGTTGTTTACAGGGGGACCGTAAGCTGGAGCGAGAGTTGGCTCAGTCTCGGGAGGAGACAGCTCGCTTGTTGAGGGAGCTCGAGATTCGCGACGCCGAGGTTGCTGCTCTCGCGGCAAGAGTTGCGGAGCTGGAGGGCAACCGGCGGTAGTTTTGCTTTGTTGTTTGTATCTTGCACATTTGTACATTTTGGACCTTCATTTTGGACATTTTGGACTTTGCTTGGGGCTCGAGCCCCCAGTTTTTTGTACATTTCCCTTTTTTGTTGCATATATGATGGCCTAAGTGCCTTTGCTGCTGGGTTGCGTTGCTTGTACCTGCAGGTTAGCTTTGAACAGGTTTGGTAGATGACGATTTATGTCGTCATGCTGCCGAAATTTACATAGAAATCACGTAGAACATACATTTGTATATACGCATGGCCTGAATTAGCGCAAAACGAATGACTCAAAAGAATGCGAAAATGCAAGAGAGAATGCAAAAATGCAAAAAATTTGCCGGAAATGGAAATGACTGGACGGTAGGGAGGGTTACCCCTAAAAAAAGAAAAAAAAAAATAGAAACCTATAAGTTAGAAATGAAATGATTAAAAAAAGAAATAAAAGAAATGTATAAGTGAAATATACAAGTTTTGAAATGAATTAAATTACAATGAAAATTATGAATATTAAAACGAAAATTATTTCCTAAAACGAAAATATACAAGTGTGTTAGAATGACGGGAATGCCGATATTGCCTCGAAATGCGTGCGCACGGAATTAGGAAACATGGAATATGGTAATTTCCACGTATTTACCAAAATAATAACATGTAGGAATAGGAAATTATTCGTCAAGGAATTTAGGAAAGATCCAACGCGGAAAATCACAGAGACCTTGCTGAGGAAGAGGCGCAGCATGAGCTGCGTCCCTTTGAAGAGGCGCAACTGGTGTTGCGCCTGTTCCCAGGTGTGTCTGCTCTGCCAGATTTTTAGGAAACAAAGTTTAGTATAAATAGAGACGTCGATAGAGTTTTTTATTCACACAATTCTCCCGTCTCTTCTTCGTCTTATTACATAAAATTCTTAATATAATCACTCATCATGAATACTTTGGAGATTCGCCTAAAAGAGTGGACCAACGAGTTTTCCAGCATGGAGAAACACGACATGGGCGCCTATAATCTTGGATCTTTGTTGAGTTTGAAGCTTATCAAGGTTGTCAAACCATTCTTGGATGCTTGTCTTGATTACTGGGACCCGAATTATCATGTTTTTGCTTTCCTTGGAGGCGACATTTGCCCGTTTCCGGAAGAAATTGCTGCGATCGGTGGGTGCGATCCAGAACACTTGTCTGCCATTCCTTCTACTTCGCAAGGGTATAAGAGCAAATTTAGAGACTTGCTTGGATTGACTAGAATTGAGGTGGACCGTTTAGTGACCTCGAAGGATTGCGAATGTTCCTTCTTATCATGGTCGTTCGATTGCAATGAGGACCAGGCTTTACATGGTGGACTTCACTCGAGTTTGCAATTATTGGGAGAATAAATTGAAGAGTGATGATGGCCCTTTGATTAGGTGGATCGTACCATGGTGGCACCTCAAATCTGTCACTGGAGTGTCTTCCTTGGATCCTACTCGATCTGTGCGCATTCCTGGCTTGGAATTCATGGTGTGCATCATCCCGAAAAGGCTGATTATACAGGTTGGACTAAAGCAGACGATCCCGAAGCTTGACACCGTCTCGCAGACTGCCGTGGCACTTACTACTGAGAGTCGAAGGGAGTGGGCCATTAAATGGGCCCAAAGAAACGTGTGGTTCTTGAACACTTCTGTTAATGCCTTATGGGTGTCGGATTCTTATCTGTGATGGAGGAAAGCTACTACTCTGGAAGAGCGCGAGAGGTTGAGGAAGCGCGAGCCTGTTGACTACAAGGTGCGCGAGGTGGAAAAGGAGAAAGATAAGCATTTGACTGAGGGAGAGGAGGAAGCCGGGTTTCGAGTTGTGCATCCTTCGAAGAAACCGAAGACCTCTCCTGTCGTGCAAAGTGATTGACAAGAATGGGAAGGCTAGGCCACGAGAAAGACCGTTGGTGATTAGGTCCGAAGTGGCGCAGGAGCGTCCGGCTCGAGGTCGTTACAAGAAATATGACAAGAATGACAAGGGCAAAGGGAAGATGGAGGAATAGCCCAAGTCTTTATTATTATTTATTATTATTATTATTGTAATAAAAAGGTGGGGTTTTTAGAATCCTAGCCTATTTTTATTTTTATTATGTAGCGTATTATTATTAGAAAATGAATGAAATAAAAAAGGTTAATTGGTTATGAAACCGTTGTGATTTTTCTATTTATTATTCTTGTCGAATTCCAAATGCGATGCAAATGTCCTTCTATTTATATTTTGAAATAATGGGTTGTATCCTGTGATGGATTGCCTACGTATTCATTAAGAAAATGAAATCAAACCCTTGTGCGTAGTTCGGGTAAATGTAAAATAATAATTGTTCTAAGCAAGAGCTTGTAATGAACTTAGAAAATAAGCATGAGCTTTTTCCTTACTCTGAAGGTGCAGTTTAGTTTATTCGATGATATGAGGATGACAAATTTGTCAAAATGCAAGAGCAGAGTGACATTAGCTTATTTCAGCTTGGCCAGGGGCCGTTTATTTAGTGCCACAAGAGCGACGCGTGAGGTTACGCGAGGCGCGTTTTTGTTCCTATTCTAGGCATAATATCGTTTTAGTTGGTCGAGGTTTGTCGGGTTGAAAAACTCATTCCCATCTAGGTCCATGATTCTAACCGCACCCCCTGGAAGTATGGACTTGACTAGAAATGGCCCGGCCCAATTAGGTTTGAATTTTCCCCGTGGGTCGGCAGGTAAAAGAGCTCTAACCTACTAGAGTACTAAGTCTCCTTCCTTGATATTTCTTGGCTTAACCCTTTTGTTGAAAGCTCGTTTGATACGTGCTTGATATGTTTGGACATTATGCAAGGCGCGTAGCCTACGTTCATCCAGGAGGATGAGTTCTTCATATCTATCCCTCTTCTAATCAGCTTCCGGGATTTGACTTTCGAGTAAAATACGCAAGGATGATATCTCTAGCTCGACTGGCTGTACAGCTTCCATGTCGTAGGTCAGATAGAAAGGAGTGGCCCCAGTGGGCGTCCTAACAGATGTGCGATATCCCCACAAAGCAAAGGGTATCTTGCTCGGCCAATCTCGATAGTTGTCAATCATTTTCTTGAGAATTGTGACAACGTTTTTGTTTGCTGCCTCTACCGCGCCATTAGTCTGTGGTCTATAGGGCGAAGAGTGGTGATGCCTAATTTTGTACTTGGCTAGCAATTGCTCAGTCTCAGCTTGGAAATGTGATCCATTATCACTAATGATCTCATGTGGGCAACCGTATCGACAGATGATGTTGTTTTGTATGAACTTTGCCACGTTTTTGGCCGTAAGACTAGTGTAGGAAGCTGCTTCTACCCATTTGGTGAAATAGTTGATTGCCACATAGGATGAAACACTGACCTCTTGTTCCGGCTGGGGTTATCTTCCCGATTATATCAATTCCCCAGGCAGAAAATGGCTAAGGAGATGTCATCGTATAGAGTAATGAAGGAGGGACATGTTGTACATTCCCGAAGATTTGGCAATTCTGGCAATGTCTTACGTATTTGATGCAATCGGATTCCATTGTGGTCCAATAATACCCCAAACGTATGATCTTCTTTGCCATCATGGGCCCACTCATGTGAGGACCGCATTCTCCATCGTGGACTTCTTCCATCACTTTCCGTGCCTATGAATGATCAAGGCAACGTAGGATTACACCAAGAGGTGTTCTTTTGTACAACTCCCCTTGCATGAGAACGTATTGGGAAGCTAGTAGGCGTATAGCACGTTGTCCCCTTTTGTCCATATCCGGTGGATAGGTACCGTTGAGCTTGAAATTTAGGATTGCTTGGAACCAGGGTTCCTGTGCGATTTCCTCTTCGTCGGTGATTTGGTGGACATAAGCTGGCTCTGACCGTCATTCGATACATAAAGGAATTTCCACCATGTCATCTGGCATATTAATCAAAGATTCAAGTTTTGCAAGAGCATCTGCAAATTGATTTTCTTCCCGAGGTAGGTGTAGATAGGTCACGTGATCAAAGAATTGGGCAACTTGGTCTATTCTGGCTTGATAAGGTGCTAAGCTTTCGCTTCGGATTTTCCAAGATCCCGTAACTTGATTGATGATCAGGGATGAATCCCCATGTACTCGGAGGTTTTTAATGCCTAGGCTCACTGCCGCTTGTAGTCCAATGAGACAAGCTTCGTATTCTGCAGCATTATTTGTCACCTCGAAGTCGAGTTTGACCGAGATTGGTGTATGCTCGCCTTCAGGAGAAATGAGCAACACTACTATTCCAAATCCTCTTAAGTTTGATGCCCCATCAAAGTAAAGGTCCCAGGAGTCTACGTCAGTTTGGAGTATATCCTCGTCTGGAAATGACCAAGTGTCTATCGCTTGTGCATCGTTGATGGGATTCTCTACAAATAATTCGGTAACGGCGCGCCCTTTTATAACTTTCAGGGGCACGTATTTGAGATCGAACTCTGAGAGCATCAAAGTCCATCTTGCTAGGCGTCCGTTGAGGACGGGTTTTTCGAAGAGGTATTTGACTGGATCCATTTTGGAGTATATTTTGACGGAGTAGCTAAGCATGTAATGGCGTAGCTTCTTCGTTGCCCACACAAGAGCGAGGCATGTTTTTTCGAGTTGTGAGTATTTGCACTCGTACTCCAGGAACTTCTTACCAAGGTAGTAGATAGCCCTTTCTTTCTTTCCTACGGTTTGAGCTAGCATGGCACCCATGGCTGTTTCGGTTACTGTGAGATATAAACCAAGAGGTTGATCCCGTTGAGGTGGCATGAGCACTGGTGGTTTAGCCAATATCTCTTTGATTCGGTCAAATGCCTTTTGACAATCATCATCCCACATGGTGTGGTCCGTTTTCTTGAGCTTCTTGAAGATAGGCTCACAAATCATGGTGAGTTTCGATATGAATCGACTTATATATTGCACTTTTCCCAGGAATCCTCTGACTTCTTTTTCTGTTTGAGGTTGTGGCATTTCGACCAGAGCCTTGATCTTGGAAGGGTCTATTTCTATACCTCGTTGGCTAATGACGTATCCCAGGAGTTTACCCGATGTTACTCCGAATGCGCACTTCTGAGGATTGAGCCTCATGTTGTACTTTCGTAGCCTTGCGAAAAATTTGCGAAGGTTCGCAATATGCCCCTCTCTATCCTTGGACTTGATAATCATGTCGTCTACGTATACCTCAACTTCTTTGTGCATCATGTCATGTAAGAGTGTAGTCGCGGTGCGTTGATATGTAGCTCTGGCGTTGATTAACCCGAACGGCATTACCGTATAGCAATAGGTTCCCCATTGAGTGACAAAGGCGGTCTTATGTCTTCTATGGCCATCTTGATTTGGTTATAACCTGCATACCCATCCATGAAGGATAGTAATGCGTGGTCTGCAGTATTGTCCACCAATATGTCAATGTGTGGTAGAGGGAAGTCATCTTTAGGACTTGCTTTGTTTAAGTCTCTAAAATCAACACAAACACGGATTCTCCCATCCTTTTTGGGTACAGGTACTATGTTGACTACCCAGTCAGAATACTCGGAAACTTTGATGAACCCGGCTTTGAATTGCTTATCGACTTCTTCCTTAATCTTGAGAGCCCATTCCGTTCTCATTCGACGAAGCTTCTGTTTTGCAGGCTTGAAACCCGGCTTAATTGGGATTCTATGTTCGGTGATATCCCTGTCGATCCCTGGCATGTCTTTGTAGGACCACGCGAAAACGTCTTTGAACTCGCGTAGGAGGTCTATGAAGTCGGCCCTTTCGGTAGAGCTCAAGGTAGAACCTATCCTAAGTTCTTGGGGTTCTAATTCGGTTCCTACATTGATGGGTTCGGTGTTCTCTATTACTGGTCCCCCTTCCCCTTCCTGTAGTATTTCTTTGGCTACGTAGGGAGGTATTTCAATTGAGTCTGGGTCTTGGTCATCCTCAGTATCATCGTAAACAGAATTGCACTTAAGATAATACCAAGAGTAAGCATAACCTGATTTATTCATATTAAAGTTTGAGAAAAGTTGAAACAAAGAAGCCATCTGATCTGTGGTCAGTGGCGGTAAAGGGACGGTGGTTGGGACATTTCCCGAACTACTATTACTATTCAAGGCTAAGCTAGGAGAATCAAAGGGAATGGGGATGACGACAGGAGGAGACTCCTTAGTGACTTCTCTAGACTCCGACTCTGACTCCGACTCTGACTCTGACTCGAATTCATCGTCTTCTGGTTCTCCTTTGAACATCTCTCCTTCTCCAGTGGTGAGCTTGAAGAGTCTTCCTTGATTATTTGTCCACTTGATTGATTTTCTCCATCCTTTCTGCTGATTCGCGTTAGCTTCTGTGATTAACGCGGTGGGGTTGAAGTGATCGTCTTGAAGTATCATGGTAATGATCTCATCCTGCGCGGCTCTAACAAATCGATCTTCTCCAAACAATAGACTAACAGCTTATTCGTCTAATGCAAGGTGCTTGACGGGTTTTGACGGTATGAACCGTTTCTGGAGGGATGAAGTAGCAATCGTGAAAGATCTCGATTCCGGCTAGCTTCCTTTCGAGATAATGCCAAGGCTCGGGAAATCCGTGAAAGAGTTCTAGACTTTCTTCCTTAACAAAGTATCCATTTAGTGTAGGGAGATAGGGTCGCATTTGGACTCCTACGTACTTACGGTTTTGAACTTGAGCAAGCATCTCGAGAACTTCCTCTTTGGTGGGTTTGTACCCTAGTCCAAGTGGTATCCTTTTTTAGTTGCCTTCCTTGTATGGTGCGAAGGTGTTTCTTCGGATGGGGTTTAAAGGCATTCCAGGGAAGTATCCCTAGGATTTGAGTATGTGGTTGACCACTAAGTTGGAGTAGGGATTGTAGTATAAGGGTGCCAATTCGCTTTCTATGACACTTATGCTTTGGAAGCCCCAAGTTCATATACTGGATCTGCAAGGACTTGATTGTTCGACTTCTTTTCGATTATTGCCTTGATGGGTGACGAAGTGATCGTCACCACTTTGCCATTTAGTGGGATCTTGATCTTTTGATGAAGGGTGGATGTCACTGCTTTGGAAGCGTGAATCCAAGGTCTTCCTAGGAGTATGTTGAAGGAAGCTTCAATGTCCACTATTTAGAAGTTAACCTTTCGCTCGATTGGCCCTGTGGCTATGGTTAGGTTAACGAGTCCTACTACCTTTCGTCGTGTACCATCTTATGCGCGAACACCTTGATTGGTAGGGGTCCAATCCGACTCTTTCATGCCTAATTTGTATGCCGTTTTGAGGGGTATGACGTTGACCGTGGAGCCATCATCAACCAAGGTCATTGGCACATTCTTGTTTAGACAAATGACAGTGATGTAAAGAGCCAAGTTGTGACTAGCGCCAAAAGGTGGCAAATCTTCATCTGAGAAAGTAATAGGATTACTTAGCTTTGGTGATTCTTGGAAGACCAAGTTGACTACATCTTCGGGTGTGGAGTTATGTGCTACATTTAGTTTGGCCAAGGCTTGCAGTAAAGCTTGGCGATGTGGGAATGAGCTTGCTACTAGTTGCCAGACTGAAAGATCAGCCTTTGTCTTCTGTAATTGCTTGAGCAAATGATCAGTGGAGTCATCTTCGTTATCATTTGGTGTGACAACGTTGGTTGGACCGTTTTGAGTAGTGTTTTGATATGGACGCCCCGAACGAGTTAGGTGATCCACATCTTGGTCTTCACCATTTTGAACTATTTCCTTGACTAGGGAGTGTTCAATGAGATACTCGTCTTCATCATCATCGGCCCATACTCCATTGATTGTAGCTAGTTCTCTCCTTCTCATGATTTCGTTTTCTAATTGCGTGATTTGGTCGACTAGTTTATCAACCACGGCAACTATTTCTTGCATAGTAGCATTTTGAGAGAAGATTAATGGCACATGATCTTTAGGTGTCGCGTTGGGGTCATGTAAAGTTGTCACCACATTTTCCAATTCCCAAACTTGCCTATCCACACTCCTTGCCCATGTGATGAAGTCAGAAATGGTAGGAGAGATAGTAGAGTAGAACCCTTCATTCTCGATCGCGTAAATCTCATCTTCAATTGGAGAAATGAGGTGTCAACAATCTAAGGTAGATTCTTCACTTGTGATCACTAGAATCCCAAGAGGGTTCTGAGTGTTGTTGGGTTTACCTCCCGGCGGTATTAGTAGTCGACCGTCCTCGATCATGTCTTGAAGCACATTTTTCAATTTCTAGCATTTTTCTGTGTCATGCCCCTTGCCCCTATGGTATTCACAGTACGAGTTCTCGTCCCAGAATTTGGATTTCTTTTCGGGTTCGGGAGTAGGTCCTATGGGTTGGGTTTGCCTTGCTTCATTAACCTCTTTAGAGCGTTGGAGTAAGTGTCCCCAAGATTGGTGAATTTCCTTGGTGGGGTAATTTTCTTGGATGGCTCGAGAAGGTTAACCTCATCGGGCTTGCTAGTGGAGCCGTATGAACGACTTGTTGAGCCTTGATATCCTCGACCTACCGTTTTGGACAAGAGCCCTTTACGGATGTCATCTTCAATCCTTGTTCCTAGTACGGTTAAGTCCTTGAAAGTTTTGATGTTTTGGTATCTCAAATGATTGGCATAGATGGGTTTGAGATTGTCCACGAACTTCTCCACAAGGGTAGCCTCATCCGGGCGTTCAACTAGTTGGGTACTAGTCTTCCTCCACCTACTTAGGAAGTCGGTGAATCCTTCTTTGTCATTTTGGGTAAGAACCTCTAGGGTGCGCAGTTTAACTTGGATCTCAGCATTATCCGCATATTGCTTAGCAAACTCGATCGCGGCATCTTCCCAAGTAGCGATCTTCTTGTGTTCTAAATAGTAGAACCATTGCTTTGGGATGGTGTCAAGAGATGAAGGAAAGATCCTTAAGAACATCTCAGGTTTGATGCCTTTGATAGACATGTAATCCTTAAAAGCAAGGATGTGGTTCAAGGGGTTTTCGTGCCCCTTGAATTTAGGGATATCCGTCATGTTGAAGTTGGTTGGCAATTTGGAATTTACGGCCTCATACTTGCGGTTATTATCCCTATAAATGTCATCCCCTTTAAGATACATCAATTGCTCCTCCAAGTATTGGAGTCTCTTCTCGGCTACAGTCATTCCTATGGGAGGATTTTCGTCCTTGAGGTCACTCGCGAAGTCACCCACTACTTCACTTTCTTGAGGAGGCAACCTCCCCTCTATGGCGTAGCTCTGTCCCTCGATGGTGTCAAGGCGATCATACACTTGGTCTTGGGTAACTTGGATTTGGGCTAGCGCGGCTAGGATTCGATCATTACCATCTTGAAGTTGATTGAATTTCACGTCGCTTGTTTCAGGCATCTTGAAAAACTGGATAAGAGATCGATGACGAATCAAAACAAGATCGACCATTCTAACACACTTGCTAAGAGAAGAAATTTTTTGACTCGTAAAGTGGGTGTGTGCCACTTGTGTTGAGTGAGTTTTGAAGAAAAGACAAAGTTTTTGAAAATGTGTATCCTAGTCAACTATAGTGTAGTTGTAGGAGTGGACTCGAAGTGAGGTTTTGAAATGGGCTTGGGCCCGAAATTTGACTCGACAAACGGACAGAGTTTTGACTGGGTTTTGCGCTAATCGATGGCCTTTTCGAAATTTTCATTTAAAAATGGGTTTTGATTTTTACAAAAATCGTCATGGTTTCGTTTAGAAATGGTGATCACGTAAGGTACAAACATTTATACAAGCATTATAACGGGATGCTGAGTGCATTTAAAAAGGTTTTGGCTTAAAGGGTGGGTTGCCATACTGAACAATCAAACCCGAAGTCTGTGGAGAGGCTCGTACCAAACAAGAGTAAGGCCGATTCCTAGTCCATTTCCTCAAGTAGTGAAGGTCTTTGATACAAACAAGAGTAAGCATCATGGTATGCATGACATCAATCGCTATCCATCCTTAGGCCCAAATATGAATTAGGACCGTTTAGACGGGACGATTGGTCGAATGGGTTGGGTTGGGCCTAGGAAGGCCGAATAAAACGGTCTAGGAAGACCGAGTTATGAAAACCGACAATTGTCTTGTACAAACTATTCCCTAACCTTGTTCAAGTTTCACCCTTTTGGCTACACGTAAGTGTATTATCCCCAGCGGAGTCGCCAAACTGTGGACAATGGGCCCACGGGGGCGCTTGGGGAGGAACAAGCTTTTGTATTTTGTGGAGTCGCCACCAATTTATTGTGGAAAATTGGAAACCGTTCGAATACCTCGTGCCATGTCAAGACACAAAGTAGAGACATGAACACCAAGCAATCGTTACCCTTAGCATTCTATGTCTAGAATGACTCTTGTGGATGCCAATGAACACGGATGTTCACAGAGATCTTGAGTAAGGGGTGAGGGTACGTATTAGGAAGCTCTTTTGATCGAACACCTAATCCCGCCCGCCTCGATAGCGACCTCTACTAATGATTAGGGACATCATCTATACTCGATATATCATCGATTATATGCATGCAATGCGACATCCTAGTTTTAATCCTAACATGTGAGAATTAGACTAAGTCGGTTAACACGTAATTTAGCATACAATTAATGTCGAAGTAGGATTTAAGGCTCAATTACATGTGAAGGCATATAAATGATACAATAAATAAAGTTACAATAATGAAAATTACAATAATTACATTGGGTTCATTGATTTATGTCTAAAATACCTTTAAAACGGATAATTTGAGAAAAAGAATAAAAGAAAGAATTAACGAACAGATCAGTAGGCGATAATACGGTTAATAGTCAATTATACGTAAACTAATTAATTAAGTCAAGGCAGAACGGAAGTTCAGAGGCAGAAATCAACCTGGAACAGGCGCAGCAGGACTGCGCCCTTTGGAAGAGACGCAACAGTTGCTGCGTCTGTTCCAAGGTGAGTTCTGGCTGTGAAGCCGGAACTGCAAATCGTTAATTATTAATTGGTGAATTTAAATGATTGATTAATATATTTACTCGGATGGAAGTGATTATCAGGTTATTTACATGTGAGTGATGGTCATAAAAGCAATAAAACATGGATGAGACGGATTTAAGACGAATTATTTACATGAACGAACGATTGATTAGTGACATGGGTGAACAAAATAGGTTAAACATGACGAATTAATGACAAATTAATGACGAATATGACAATAGACAGATGAAAATATATCAAAGATCGAATTCCAGAAACCCGATATGAACGAATCGAATTCCTACAACCCGGATTGATTTTAATGACAAAAACCCGTAAATATTGGATTATAAGGGATTTAAGCCGAATTTTAATGACGAATTGAACGTGTTAGTGATGATGATTTATATACATGTGAAATTACTATGCTATTGTATCAAAGAATTAAAGAAAACAAATGAAAACGAGTAAAAGTTGACGAATTACAGAGGACGAAGGAAGAAGAAAGGAAGCAGGAACTGCGGCAGCCTCACGAAGAGGCGCAGCAGGCGCTGCGCTCCTTCGAAGAGGCACAACAGTTGCTGCGTCCTTTCTCGACGCTTTGTCTCCTGAAAATCCGTAAAAAAGGGGTTTTAAACGAGGTTTTAGAAATCGGTTTTAAGAGGTGTTTTCGACATAAACCTTACATTAATGATACAAAAAAGGTAAATAACAATAATAAAAGAGAGATTTACACCCTCAGACTTACATGTTTGACGAAACGAGATGAACTAAGTTTACGATTAGTGATGCTCGACTCGAATGTAGACGAAAGTGCCCTCGTAAGAGGAAAACGATTAAGATTAATTAAGTTGATTGATTGTGGAGTTGGTAAAATTGGTCGGTCATGCAAACGAGGCTGGTACTCAGAAGGATCCGAGCTTACGTGGTCGAATGTTCAAGCACGTAGACGCCAAAAAGTAAGAACAAAGGTCTAGAATGCAAAGGGAGAAGAGAAGGGCGGACACTCGCGTGAGAAATATGAGGAGTGAAGGCTCCTATTTATACTAATCACGTGAAGGAATAGGGTTTTCGGAGAAACTTTGGAAGTGAATCTCGGAAAGATATGAAAAAGATACGAAAAATACGCAGAAAAGGACCTGGGAAGAGGCGCAGCAGTCACTGCGTCTCTTGGAAGAGGCGCAGGACCTGATGCGTCTGTTCCCAGGTGGTTTCCTCCTGCGGAAGAAAGATTTCCGTGTTTAGTTTATGGAATGACGGGATAATTTGGTTTTCCTTAATATTTTGTATGAATATTACGGGAAATTGTTTACCAAAGATTAAAGATTGTGAAATATTTATAAAATATGGAATAGAAATATCCAGAACATTCCAGAACATTCTGACTCGGGATTTAACGGTTATCAGAAAATGAAGACGGTTTTAGGCCCGGACTCCAAATGTACTCTAATTACTGTCAAAACGACCGTATAGGCGCGTAGATGACAACTAAGAGGTAGACATTAGTGTTTGAGCAATCACTTGACGATAAACTTACGAACTGTCACAAATCGTTCCACGTACCAAACATGCGGCTCAATCATCACCGGGTGGTTTGCGAGGGGTGCAGAAATAAGGTATCTACAATTATCTATAACATTGGTTTGGGAATCCTTATCTTGAGTCAATGTTATAGTATCATCAACTATAACTTTGCCTTTCTCCTTTTTATCTTTTGAGGAACAATTAAATTCATCACTTATTCCCTCAATCTCATTATCCTCCAATTCCAATTCTGGGGGATCGTCTCTTGAACGACGAAAGTCGGGTTCATCCAAGTCTTCTTCCTCATCCTGTAAAGGCTTATCAAACACGTTATCTTCATCGAAAATAACGTGGACACTTTCTTCAATACAGAGACTTCTCTTATTAAAAACCTTGTAAGCCTTGCTATGATCTGAGTATCCTATGAAAATCGCCTCATCACTCCTAGGGTCGAATTTACTTAAACGGTTTTTACCGTTATTATGAACAAAGCACTTGCTCCCAAAGCAACTAAGATGGGAGATATTAGGTTTTCGACCTCTAAGGAGTTCGTAGGGGGTTTTCTTAAGAATAGGTCGGATCATAGCACGATTATGGATGTAGCAAGAAGTACTAATGGCTTCAGCACAAATGTGACACCCCGCGATAACGCGGAAAATATAACTAATAAAATGCGGAATTTTAGGGAATTTTTAAAACTTTTAAAATTTAAAGCGCGGGTTCACCAAAACTAAAACACAAATAAAGAGTGCGGAAATAAAGATTAAAATTATACAAACGTGATAGTCAAGGTGAGGGAAAATATATCCCTCGAATGACAATACAAAAAAAGAGGTGAATCTAATCAATCCTAATAAACCGACTACAAGGCCAAAGTGCTCGCTAGCTCACACATGTCTTCACCCCATAAATACACCAACTAGTACCTGTCATTCATGTAAACATGAACGCCACAGTCAGTGGGGAGTAACTCAAGGTACTCCCAGCCACAAAATGTCGAAACGAACATAACAAAGAACTAAAACAGGTAAGTTATATAAGATACTTACAAAAGATGTGAATATCAAGTTTATATTTAAAATATGGCAATTAAATGAGATGGAACAAGATAGATCAACATTAGCATAATAAAGATTCAACTAATCGTGTGAGGCAATTAAATAATATGAGAGACAAGAATTCGGTCATTTATACAAAGGCACGCATTTCAAAGAATTACAATATAGATATGAAATTGGAATCCGAATCATGTGAAGCAGTTAGGTAAGGGATCAACCAATGCAAATTACCAAAATAGAAACTGTAGCCATTATTTGGAAAACCACTTAGCAATCATTGTACGGGACGTGGCTACTAATGTCACATTCATACTTATGGCTTGCATCTCACCATAAGAACGGATGGGATCATCAATCCCGACGATCATATCGCAACTAGAGGGCTTATAGCTCACCCCTAGTATCCGATAGGACCAAGTCAACCAACACAAGGCATAACTCTTACCTTGAAAGACAAATAACAATATCTATAACCATGCAAGACCTTTACTACTCATATATAAATATATAATTCCCCTAGTAGGACGACAATGGTACTCCCAAGACTCAGTCCTAGTCTAAATCTGGCCAGACTCTCGGGGCAGAACGGTCCCCGATTCGACATGCGGCAGAACAGTCCGCATCCAAGACTCGATCGACAGAACGGAAGTCGAGAACCCACAATCGGCAGAACAGTCCGAAAGAGGCGGAAAATATGAGCTAAACCCACAATCGGCAGTACAGTCCGAAAGAGGCGTAAAGACAAGTCAAGCAAAATATATAGCATAAAGGCATTGTCACCATAATACGATATGAGCTAGCCCACAATCGGTAGAACAGTCCGAAAGGGGCGGGTAAACATAAATCAACCAACTCCCGGCAGAACGGCACGAGAGCGGCGTAAACCAATACTTGGCAGAACGGCACAAGTAAGGCGTAAAGATATATCGTAAGAATACGACTCAACCAAGCGATACGAATCAACTTGGAAAGAGACTACTACAAGTAATGAACCGATGATAAACCAAGTGAGACATTTCATGCCAAATCATAATCATGAATATGAATAAGTGACCCATTTCTTCCATATTTGTCACTTGAATAAAAATGTAAACAAACGGAAATGAATCATTTATAATAAGCAAAACAAGCATTCAATTATAAATGACTCAATTGTAAGATAAACCTTTTACTACTCACAGGGCATGAATAATTACATTGGACTCATATTAACATGGAAACATGTCATTTCATAGACAAATGAGATGATTAACAAATGTATTTCATAAATTATAAGTCATGTGAGAAGAATATAAAAATGAACGATATTTAACGAATTACGTTATATAAAATACGAGACGGTTATTTAATCATATTTTAAATAAACCAAACAATTTATAAACATGACTAGCCCAAATTACCAAATATAGCTAGCCCATTTACTAAAATCAAATGAGCCCAACAAACTAAATCGAATGAGTCCAATTAAAATAATTATGTGAAAGAACGATATTAACGATATTAACATAAGAATGTCGTATATACGGAGCACTACCAAAGGTATGCGGTACCATATTGTACCAAAAATTACCCACAAAGTCCACAGCTACCAAAAGTTGAAACAAAAGAGTAAGCATCCAAAATAACTCAACCAACCACTAGCAAGATGTCATTTTCCACTTAGATCAACCATTTTCAAAAGAATGAACATACTGATTTTAGATACGAAGGATGAAATGATCGAAAACCCAAAGTGATTTCTACGACTTACTGATATGTTACCCTATTCTATGTCAAAACAGTCCCATTTGAGCTCAGTTTTCAGACGGAAATTGAAGACAAAGGTGAGACGGAAACGCAACACACTTAAAGTACAAATTGCCAACACACAACTCGTCCAAGAGGTTCAAGAAGGAACGAAAAATGTACATGGCATCAACTTATTAACCATATAAAGAACAAGTGAACTCGGTATTCTCCCCCATACCCGAATCCGATTTAAGACGGGTCCAAGGTAACCAAAACAGCCGCGTTAAAAGACCATTAACAACCCAAAATCAACCCGTTCATGAGGAAACATACAAAGACTTGAGCTTTACGATAAATAAAGAGAAAAACGAGTAGGAAGGACGGATTCCCGACATTTTGTCGAGTAACCTATCACCGTTACCTGTTTTTGATCTCTTAAAGTCCAAGGAACCGTCCAAGGGTGACCTTAAACCCAAAAATGAAAGAAAGTAGACCAAAATCCGAATCCTTTGTAAGGCGGCCGAATTGAAATAGGACGAAAGCTTGACCCTTTTTTACATATAAAGAAGGAGGACGACAAGAGGAAGAGTTTGGTGTAAAGTTTATCGAATTTGGTTGAGAATGGAGGCGGGATCTGAGGTTGGAGGTGACGAAAATGGGGGTGTGTTGCTCTGTGTGTTTCGTGGTTCATTGATGTAGCTGCTGTGTTCTTTTTGAAATGGAGGAAGAAATGAAGGGGTGGGGACACGGTGCACATGAACACAACAATAATAATATCTAGTAACAATAATAATATATAATAATAATAATAATAGAATTATTAAAAAGTAGAGTGTAAGAGAGTGTGTTGTCGGAATCGGGTTGGTCCGAATTGAAATAGCCTTACAAGAAAAATGCGACAATCTTTGCTAGAAGGAAATGTGACGGTCTAAGCTAGACGGAAATTCGTCTTAAACCTACTATAATTTAAGACGGAGCTTTATTATTGTTGCTATTAATATTATCCGACAAAAATATTTATTTTATATAAACAAGTTTGTGAAAATGTAACTTTTATAAAATTTATGTTCAAAATGAGATTAATTAAATTAAATAATTTAAAAATATGAAATAAAGCAATCGAATGGTTAAATAAATTTTAAATGTCAAAATGAGAAATTTGCGGGTGTTACAATCACCCCACCTTTTAAAAAGTTTCGTCCTCGAAACTTGAAAGTAGAAATGAAAGGTTATATAAAATAAAACTGGAACTTTGGAATCGGTAACCAAAACATTTAAAAGGTTACTTATCGTAAGAATTAAAATTCTTTCAAAAGTTTCAAATAAAATTTTCCGACAGAACTCGATCGAAAGGTAATTTATTTGTATAAATCAAAATCATAACACTTTCAAAAACATTAACGGAGAATTTTCAAAAGTGTAAGTCTCATTCATGGAACGAAATTGCTCTTGTCGTGCACACAAGAACGCTAACTTTCCAAGTCAAAGACAAATTTAAAACAAAAATCATTCGCCGACAAGCGTAGAACAAGTTATTAAACGTCTCTAATAACGAGTTCTAGCATCCGATCAACGTTAAAATCAAAAGAAAAGGTAATTCACTCAAATTTTCTTTTACAAAAGCTAAATGGAAATTGAAAGATTCGCTGTTGAACTTCAAAAAGGAGTCAAATTCTGAAAATATAATATTAAACTTTGACAACGAAATTATAAATAGATCAAAGTTAATAGAAATTGGATAAAATTTAAAGAAATCTCGGGTTTAGCAATTAAAATAATGATAAATGAGTTTATACTCAAAGAACAAGTACGGAACTAAATCAAATTTTCATTTCCAAAGCTTCAAAATAGGTAAAGTTTTGTAAGAGTAACATAAATTTTTAACAACGAATCAAAAATGGTAGCTTGAAAGGTTTAGAATTGTACGAAAAGAAAAGAGCTTAGATATCGTAAATGCAAAGCACGCTAAGAGAGTTCAAACTTAACTAATCAAAAGAACTATGATGAACTTCCCAGGGATAAGAATCGAAGTCAGGTCAACAAGGATGTCAAAGATAGAGTTTCATAGGTTACGAGTTTCAAACTTAAAGGAGGAGCACGACGACGCGAGAAAGAGAGGTATGAACGGTAACGCTTATGGTCAAAGAAAAAGGGAGATTAGACAATAAGGAAACGCCAAGTACTCAAATCTCAAATAACAACCTCATCCTAACAGTTCCGAAAACTTCCTAACAACAAAACTCATAACCACATCACTCCCACGGATTTCCTCCAAAACACTTACGTTACTTCATCCTAAGCTATTCTTTGGAACAAGGTACTTCATTATAAGTGTGATTTCACCACTCCAAATCCTCAAACATCTACAAACAACCTCTACGAGATCAAGGTCAAAGCCTCTAACAAAGCTATACTCATATCCAACTAGGGTCAACCATGGGTTTCTCAAAATGGTAAACCATCAATCAAAAATCCAAATTCAAAAGTTCTTTTGCATATTCTATCATCCTAAGGAGATCTTGTTATACTCTCGAAACCTAAAGCATAGATGATGACATTCTCCAAGTTACAAGACAACCACCCAAAACATCTAACTCATCTCAGCTCGGCATCTATCGATCCTAACTTATAATTACATCCCAAAGAACTCTAGCTACTAATCTTCATTACCGCAAGGTGGATACCTAACATGGTTCTCATGTAATCATCACAACACTCACGAAAGTATACCGATTATTCTAACCGCGAGTTCAACTCAAATTTCCAAGTAACACTTTCATAACTAATGGCCAACAACGTCCTAGAGGTGTTTCCTTCTAAGCACTCATCATAAACTCTACTCCATGTCAAAACCCAAGCAACAAAACTCAAGTTACCAAATCCTCAAATTCCAAGTATGAACAACAAGGCCAAGTTCTATAGTCTTGGTATCAAAGGCAACTCACACTTAACACACATAATTCCACCAATCAATTATACTCACTTTACCAAAGAACTAGGTATGAGAATCACTAAGTATGTCTCACCACACTACCTAAGTCCTTCCAACATCACGACTTCTCAAAACCAAGAGTTATGGATCAACCACAAATAAGCTCCACAAAGCCAAATTATCCAGCCAAAATTAATATCTCACAAAAGAAAGAGAACTATCCAAAAGGCGTTAAGAAGTTGAGAGGGTACAAGAGTTGTTTTCAAAGTAAAACAAAAGAGAGTTTAGAAGAAGGATAAACACCAAGAGATAAAGAGTAAGGCAAGGTATACAAAGAAAGAGAAATATCTCTCAGGAAGTAGAAGCATTCTTCAAAGGTTGAACAATTCTTCAATCCCCGGCAATAGGCACCAAATCTTGATCCCCATGTAGGTAAGTTTACGGTCATTGATCCACGGCATAACAATTATTAAATGACAATCAACAAACATGTTAGAACCTAACAAAGAGCAAACACACTACAGACTACCACCTTAGGTCCTTAAGTCTACCCATCTCTCATTCATTATTTAAGTTCAAGTTCACATTTAAGTTTGGCGTACACGTGTGTGCGTCGGGAGCAACATAGGCTCTGATACCAACTGTGACACCCCGCGATAACGCGGAAAATATAACTAATAAAATGCGGAATTTTAGGGAATTTTTAGAACTTTTAAAATTTAAAGCGCGGGTTCACCAAAACTAAAACACAAATAAAGAGTGCGGAAATAAAGATTAAAATTATACAAACGTGATAGTCAAGGTGAGGGAAAATATATCCCTAGAATGACAATACAAAAAAAGAGGTGAATCTAATCAATCCTAATAAACCGACTACAAGGCCAAAGTGCTCGCTAGCTCACACATGTCTTCACCCCATAAATGCACCAACTAGTACCTGTCATTCATGTAAAAATGAACGCCACAGTCAGTGGGGAGTAACTCAAGGTTCTCCCGGCCACAAAATGTCGAAACGAACATAACAAAGAACTAAAACAGGTAAGTTATATAAGATACTTACAAAAGATGTGAATATCAAGTTTATATTTAAAATATGGCAATTAAATGAGATGGAACAAGATAGATCAACATTAGCATAATAAAGATTCAACTAATCGTGTGAGGCAATTAAATAATATGAGAGACAAGAATTCGGTCATTTATACAAAGGCACGCATTTCAAAGAATTACAATATAGATATGAGATTGGAATCCGAATCATGTGAAGCAGTTAGGTAAGGGATCAACCAATGCAAATTACCAAAATAGAAACTGTAGCCATTATTTGGAAAACCACTTAGCAATCATTGTACGGGACGTGGCTACTAATGTCACATTCATACTTATGGCTTGCATCTCACCATAAGAACGGATGGGATCATCAATCCCGACGATCATATCGCAACTAGAGGGCTTATAGCTCACCCCTAGTATCCGATAGGACCAAGTCAACCAACACAAGGCATAACTCTTACCTTGAAAGACAAATACCAATATCTATAACCAAGCAAGACCTTTACTACTCATATATAAATATATAATTCCCCTGGTAGGACGACAATAGTACTCCCAAGACTCAGTCCTAGTCTAAATCTGGCCAGACTCTCGGGGCAGAACGGTCCCCGATTCGACATGCGGCAGAACAGTCCGCATCCAAGACTCGATCGACAGAACGGAAGTCGAGAACCCACAATCGGCAGAACAGTCCGAAAGAGGCGGAAAATATGAGCTAAACCCACAATCGGCAGTACAGTCCGAAAGAGGCGTAAAGACAAGTCAAGCAAAATGTATAGCATAAAGGCATTGTCACCATAATACGATATGAGCTAGCCCACAATCGGTAGAACAGTCCGAAAGGGGCGGGTAAACATAAATCAACCAACTCCCGGCAGAACGGCACGAGAGCGGCGTAAACCAATACTTGGCAGAACGGCACAAGTAAGGCGTAAAGATATATCGTAAGAATACGACTCAACCAAGCGATACGAATCAACTTGGAAAGAGATTACTACAAGTAATGAACCGATGATAAACCAAGTGAGACTTTTCATGCCAAATCATAATCATGAATATGAATAAGTGACCCATTTCTTCCATATTTGTCACTTGAATAAAAATGTAAACAAACGGAAATGAATCATTTATAATAAGCAAAACAAGCATTCAATTATAAATGACTCAATTGTAAGATAAACCTTTTACTACTCACAGGGCATGAATAATTACATTGGACTCATATTAACATGGAAACATGTCATTTCATAGACAAATGAGATGATTAACAAATGTATTTCATAAATTATAAGTCATGTGAGAAGAATATAAAAATGAACGATATTTAACGAATTACGTTATATAAAATACGAGACGGTTATTTAATCATATTTTAAATAAACCAAACAATTTATAAACATGACTAGCCCAAATTACCAAATATAGCTAGCCCATTTACTAAAATCAAATGAGCCCAACAAACTAAATCGAATGAGTCCAATTAAAATAATTATGTGAAAGAACGATATTAACGATATTAACATAAGAATGTCGTATATACGGAGCACTACCAAAGGTATGCGGTACCATATTGTACCAAAAATTACCCACAAAGTCCACAGCTACCAAAAGTTCAAACAAAAGAGTAAGCATCCAAAATAACTCAACCAACCACTAGCAAGATGTCATTTTCCACTTAGATCAACCATTTTCAAAAGAATGAACATACTGATTTTAGATACGAAGGATGAAATGATCGAAAACCCAAAGTGATTTCTACGACTTACTGATATGTTACCCTATTCTATGTCAAAACAGTCCCATTTGAGCTCAGTTTTCAAACGGAAATTGAAGACAAAGGTGAGACGGAAACGCAGCACACTTAAAGTACAAATTGCCAACACACAACTCGTCCAAGAGGTTCAAGAAGGAACGAAAAACAGACATGGCATCAACTTATTAACCATATAAAGAACAGTGAACTCGATATCCTCCCCCCATACCCGAATCCAGTTTAAGACGGGTCCAAGGTAACCAAAACAGCCGCGTTAAAAGACCATTAACAACCCAAAATCAACCCGTTCATGAGGAAACATACAAAGACTTGAGCTTTACGATAAATAAAGAGAAAAACGAGTAGGAAGGACGGATTCCCGACATTTTGTCGAGTAACCTATCACCGTTACCTTTTTTTGATCTCTTAAAGTCCAAGGAACCGTCCAAGGGTGACCTTAAACCCAAAAATGAAAGAAAGTAGACCAAAATCCGAATCCTTTGTAAGGCGGCCGAATTGAAATAGGACGAAAGCTTGACCCTTTTTTACATATAAAGAAGGAGGACGACAAGAGGAAGAGTTTGGTGTAAAGTTTATCGAATTTGGTTGAGAATGAAGGCGGGATCTGAGGTTGGAGGTGACGAAAATGGGGGTGTGTTGCTCTGTGTGTTTCGTGGTTCATTGATGTAGCTGCCGTGTTCTTTTTGAAATGGAGGAAGAAATGAAGGGGTGGGGACACGGTGCACATGAACACAACAATAATAATATCTAGTAACAATAATAATATATAATAATAATAATAATAATAGAATTATTAAAAAGTAGAGTGTAAGAGAGTGTGTTGTCGGAATCGGATTGGTCCGAATTGAAATAGCCTTACAAGAAAAATGCGACAATCTTTGCTAGAAGGAAATGTGACGGTCTAAGCTAGACGGAAATTCGTCTTAAACCTACTATAATTTAAGACGGAGCTTTATTATTGTTGCTATTAATATTATCCGACAAAAATATTTATTTTATATAAACAAGTTTGTGAAAATGTAACTTTTATAAAATTTATGTTCAAAAGGAGATTAATTAAATTAAATAATTTAAAAATATGAAATAAAGCAATCGAATGGTTAAATAAATTTTAAATGTCAAAATGAGAAATTCGCGGGTGTTACAACAAAACTTACGAGGTAAACCACTACACAAAAGCATTGTACGTGCCATATCTTCTAAAGTTCTATTCATACGTTCAACGACACCGTTTTGTTGAGAAGTTCTTGGTGCAGAAAAGTTATGCCCTACACCATTAACTCTACAATATTCTATGAAGGTTTGATTATCAAACTCGGTACCATGATCCGTACGAATAGATACAAGATTAGTCTTATATTTGTTTTGAACACGTTTCATAAGACAATCAAATTCATCAAAAGTTTCGTCTTTTGAATGAAGAAATATAGGCCATACATACCTTAAGTAATCGTCTACAAGAACAAAGACGTACCTGAATCCTCCTCTACTCCTTACCTTCATAGGTCCACATAAATCCATGCGTACCAATTCCAGGGTTTGATTTGTGCTTACTACTCTTTTCGGTTTGAACGATGATCTTACTTGTTTGTACCTTGCACACGTGTCACACATCTTTTCTTGGTCGAACTTGATCTTAGGTAACCCCTCAACCAAGTCCCACTTCTTGAGTTTGTTCAAGGTTAGTGAGCTAATGTGACCAAAGCGTTTATGCCATAAACAAGGATCATCAAGTGTAACTTTCATGCATGAAAAAGAGTTAGTAGGCACAGCATTTAAATCTACCATATAAACATTTCTTTTCCTGAGGCCTTCTAGAATAACATTGCTAGTTCCTTCAATAATAATGCGACAACTATTAGTATGAAAAACTACTTTGTTACCTTTGTCGCATAGTTGAGATATGCTTAGCAAGTTATGTTTTAGACCGTCCACGAGATAAACATCACTGATTGCGTGAGATTTAGAAATTCCAATTTTGCCAATGCCGATTACTTTTCCCTTATTATTGTCCCCGAACGTCACTTTTCCTCCGTTGAAGGGCTTGAGTGAAAGAAACAGGTTCTTATCTCCGGTCATGTGTCTTGAGCATCCACTATCAAGATACCATTAATTGTTTTCTTTCACTTCTTCATGCATAAAGGATTAGATACAGTTTTTAGGTACCCAAGCTAAGTTGGGTCCCTTATGATTAGTTAATCTATAAACTAAATTCTTTCGAATTCAAACTCGTCTAATAACCGTTTTTCTAACCCTTGGTTTATTTGGCTTGGGAGGAGTTCTAGGGTTAGGGTTTTCTTTCGGTCTAGGAATTTCTCTAGGTGAGGTCGACAAGGATTCTGTGATGTACTAGGTTTCTTGCTATAGTCGAAGGCCATGTCATAGAACCACGAAATTTATTGTTCCTTTCTTCGTTAGGTTCTTTAATGGGGGTTTCATCATTCTCATCAACCGTGTCAACAGTTTTAGCATGGTCGGCATTTTTTCGTATATCGTGAGCCTTTTTGACACAATTGATTTGGATGTGACCCGTATGACCACAGTAATTGCAAATCAAGTATTCAGGAAGATCAGCTTACTTTATTTTCCTAAAATCAAAATCCGAAGGTGTTGATTTGCATTTAGAGTGATCTCTACGGCTATAGCACTCATGTCCTAACCCCATCTTCATATTATTATCAGATTGTTCGGTTAGAAAGTTTAGGACTTTTGTGCTACCTTCCCACTTATCATGGACCTTTCTAGCGTGTAGAAGTAGGTATTTTAGGATTTTAATTTCCTCTTGACATTTCGTGTGATCTACATCATTGTCCTTTTTAAAGTTATCACGAAAGTCTTTGAATCGTTTGTTAAGAATGAACACAACATCGGTGTGTTATTTCTTAACATTGATCATATCGGTCTTAGATTCCTTCAATTGCTTTAAAAGAGAATCTATCTCTTTCTTTTGGTCTAAGATCACTGCTTCATCAGATGTGACCTTAGTTTCCAAAAGTTCTATGGCTTTTCTAAGTTCTAAAGTTATAGCTTCATTAGCTATAACTTTGACTTGAAGGTGCTTGATGTTAAGCTTTAGGTCTGAAGTTATAGCTTCATTAGCTATAACTTTGGACTCAAATTCCTTCTTTTCAGCCATAGTTGAATCTAACGTTGTTGCTTTCTCAGCTATAACCTTAGATTTCAGCTTCTTAGCTTTGGCCTTGAGAGTGTGATTCTCTTCTGCGATTTCGAGAATCTGTTCCTTCAGATCTTTTAGTTCCAAGTCCTATTCGTGACACTTATCAAGAGATTGTTCAAAGAATTCAATTAAGGCACTTTTAGACAATTTCTTAACACGTTTTTTAAGCTCAAGATAACTTACCTCTTCATCGTCATCTTCATCTGATTCTCCGAGAAGGCAATAGTTTGAATGAGAGTTTGTGCTTTCATCATCGCTGTCGGAGATTAGGTCAAGACTAACACTGCTGAGGCAAAGGTTTGCTACTTCATCGTCTTCAGATTCCTCGTGATCTTCTGAGTCAAGGTCTCCCCAACACGACGCCATCATAACTTGCTTGAATTCTCTCTTTATCTTCTCACGTTTTGTCTTGTCCTTTATCTTCTCCCATGTTGGACAATCCTTGATCATATGACCAGATTCTCCACACTTGAAGCAACCTCTATTTGCGAAGGAAGACTTTGAGTCAGTCACCTTTTTGTTGAATGACTTGTTGTTATTGTTGTTATAGGATGATTTTGTTTGTTTGTTTCGAAATATCTTATTTTTGAAACGGCGTGCAAACAGAACAGTTTCATCCTCTAGATCAGAGTCAACTACTTCGCTTTTTAAGGCCATACTCTTATTACGGCTTGGTTCAGCGTCATCTTTGTTAAGAGTAATTTCATGGGCCATGAGAGCACCAATGAGTTCTTGATAGGATAGGGTTTCAAGATCTCGTGATTCCTCCATTGCAGTGACCTTAGCACGCCACTTCTTAGTCAGGCTCCTAAGAACCTTTCTAGCAATGTCCTCAGTACTGAATTTCCTACTTAGATTTTTCAGTTCATTTATGATGCTTGAAAACCTTGCGGACATACTATCTAGAGACTCATAAGGCTCCATAATGAATAGCTCATATTTTTGCATAAGCAAATCTATTCGGTGCTTCCTAACAATGGAAGTACCTTCATAAGCTAGTTCAAGCCCATCCCATATCTCCTTGGCCGTAGAGCATGAGGAAAACCGATCAAACTCTGTGGAAGTCATTCCGTTTTGCAGAAGACTTATTGCTTTCGAGTTCTTTTCGTCCTTTTTGTAGTCGGCCTCGCCTCGACATAGTCCTCTTGATTCTTTTCATAGGTAATGCCTTCCTCGGATGCCACAAGAATTTTGTGCGGTCCGTTTTGGATAATCCTCCAGCACTCCCAATCGTGACCTTTCACATAGTGAGTCATCATGTTTTTCCATAATCCATAATTCTTCCCATCAAAGACGGGACACTTGAGATATTTGGAATCCATTTATCACGTGATAGGCAGCGAAATATAAAACGATAAGATAAATGAAAAACAAGATAGATCATCCTCTTTGCGGTTAGGCAATCAAGAGCACGAGGCTCAGATACCAATTAAAGAGTCTATTGATCCAAAATACTCAAGAGAGGGGGTGAATTGAGGATTTAAAACTTTTTAAAGCTTTTTCGATTATACGTATGTAATTGATTATTTAAAGTTTATTGATTAAACTTTAACTAATCAACTAATGAAAGTAAACAGAATCAACGAAACAAACGAAAGAACGAAGAGACACACGGCTTTTGAAGTGGTTCAGTTTCACAAGTCAAAACCTACGTCCACTATTCTTGATTAATAAATTTAGTACCTTTATACGAACTACAAATTTACTAACCCAACTCGTACAACTAACTCTAGCTGTAACTCAATGAGTACCGTTAAATACTCGAGTGACTAACTTACGCTAATAAGAAAGCACTAATGATTCTAACAATGGTTCACGTTAATGAACAAGTAAGAAATCAACTAAGCACTATTATCTTATAACGATAAAATAAGAACAAGTATGCGAGCTTTTAAAAACACACGACCTTTCAAAATAACAAATCGGTTTTTCTGCTTGAAAACACACGGTTTGCTTTGTAAAATAAAAATCAATTTTTATGCTTAAGGTCTCTATTTTAGATGTTGTAAATAGCAAAGTATTTATAGGAAAGAAAAGAGTAGGCCACACGATTTTGGCACAAACCCTAATAGCCGAAATAATAAGATATGTAAACAAATCATATATTCTTATTATCTCTTTCCTAAAAGCCTTAAAAGATAATAAAGAATATTTCAAGAGATAGAATATAATCTATTCAAATATTATCTTTACTATAAATTCCAAGATTATGATAAGATTTCCTAAAACAAGAATATCTTTTATCATAAACAAATATATTAAGTAGAATATATAAGATATGTAAAGATGTTAATATAAAATAAAATCTTTACCAAACATAACCTAGGTAACACAGATGTCACGGCTCATATGCCTCGTGACTCGTGCAAACCCTAGTCTTAACATATGGGTTAGAATTTAGGCTTTAAGAGAAGCTATGTTGAAACTCTAATTAGTAGCATGGTCCAACTCATAAGTTGGTCCAAAATAGCTACTAGTCAACGTCCAACATAAAACCAAACTCCGCACTAAACCGGGCTTTATTATATAAATACTTGAATTAAAACATTTAAAATAAACTTTAAACAATTTTCAAAACAATTTTCGAAACAATAAAAGTCGTGTATAAAACTCAGCATCTCAATGTTATAGTAGGAGAGCTATAACATTGAGCTCTTTTACTAGTAATGTGATAGCTGCAAAGCTATAACTTTACCAAATCAAGAAACTCGTTCTTGATTACCGATACAAGATAATCACCTATACTATTCTAATCTTCAAGGAGATCTTCGAGTATAGGCTACGTCATCATCCAAGCTTGATTAATCTTTAGACGGACTTCGTCTTCACATAAATCTTGAATAAATCATTAAACCGTTTGATCTTTGAATGAAGGCTTGAACTTTTCATACAATTGTCACACTCTTCTTTGTTGCTCGTTTGTAATAAGTTGATTCTAAAACACTTTGACAAACGATTACACGCAACAAGTATATAAAATACAAAACACCTTGACATCATCAAAACATAAACATATAAGCTATATGATTCAACAGTCGTGGTGAAGCTATGGCACTTACGCGTCAAACTCTTTTTGATAGTTGGACGGTTTTTTTCTAATGCTGAAATTACTTTACAGTGGATGGGGGTCTGGTTATGCGGGGAGTGTCTTAACACTCATACATTTACTCCTAAATGTCGGCATAGTGAGGATGATTCCGTTGTGGATCCTCCGAATTATGGTGATGGCCATGTCCGCTTTTTTATTTATGGTATTCCTCGGCCTTCTGTTCCGTCTCCGTCGGTTATCTCGTCTGATGTTGGGGTTGAGCCAGTTGGTTGGGCTATCTCTTTGCTTGATCGTTTGCTTTCGTTGGGTTTACGCACTGTGAAATCTATCCCTCCTAAGTGTCGCCTTGGGTTTGCTCGGGTTTTAAAGGGGGCATTAGATGATGTGGCTGACTCTTCTGGTGATCTCTTCTAATGGATTCGTTTGCTTGTGTTACCTCTTTGTATACTTAAGACCTTTTCCCAGAGGAGTAATCTTGAGTGTAGGACCGCTGTCAGACGGCAGCGCCAGGAGGAGAGTATTGTCAGCGCTATTCTTGCTTGGGGTGTGCGTGGTGGTAGTTTGCAGCTTTTACGGGCGACTTTGAATGAGGTTCCCTCTTCCTTTCATGTGGAGGAGGACCTTGATTTGAGCGAGCTTAACCATCGGCGGTGTCGGAGGAAGATTTGTGATTGTCATTATATTCTACTGTTTGGGTGCTTTCTTCATCACGTATTGCCCCTTGCACTGACGCCACCCTTGTGGCTCTGCAGGATAAGCACCATGTCGCCTCATCTCCCTCCTTGTCCCCTTTGCCTGTTGATCATCATCCCCTCGTTGCTTCTCCGGTTGTTGTGTTGTATATGATTCGGAGTTTCCCGCGTGGAACTTCTTGTGGACGGGATGGTTTTCGTGCCCAACACCTTATAGATTGTTTGAGTGGAGCTGCTGTGGCTATTTCTGACGATTTGACCGCCTTTATTGCTTGGGTGGCTAATCTTTTCCTTGAGGGTCGGTGTCCGCCAGTGCTGGGTGAGTATATAGCTAGTGCTCCGCTCACACCACTTGTTAAACCGAGTGGTGGTATACGCCCTATTGCGGTTGGTACTGTTTGGAGATGCCTTGTATCTAAGGTCGGTGCTTTTTTTGTTGGTTCATCTTTATCGGGTTATTTTGCTGGTCTTCAGTTTGGGGTCGGGGTATCTGGTGGAGGAGAGGCTATTTTACATGCCTTGAATCGGTTCGTTGAGGCTCGTGGTGGTGTGGAGGGTCTTTCTATGTTGTTGGTCGACTTCCAGAACGTGTTCAACTTAGTTGATCGTGAGACCACGCTTCAGGAGGTTCGCCGTCACTGCCTGGTCATATCCCGATGGGTGGAGTTTTGTTACTCTAGTCTTGCCCAGCTCTATTATGAGGAGCATAGCTTATGGTCTTGTCGGGGGGTTCAGCAGGACAATCCGTTAGGACCTTTGCTTTTTGCTTTGGTGTTTCATCCATTGGTGTGCAAGATCAGGGACTCATTTGACCTCAGTTTGCAGGTTTGGTACTTAGACGATGGCACTATTGTTGGGGACATTTTGGTTGTGGGGAAGGTCTAGGATCTGATTATGGAAAATGGTCTTCGGTTTGGTGTCAATCTTAATGTTGGTAAGACCGAGGTCTTTTGGCCTACGGAGGATCCCAGGAATCGGCTTCCTGGTGTCTTCCCCCACTCTATTGCTCGGCCTTTACACGATGTCACTATTCTAGGTGGTCATGTCACTACGTGTCCTGTTTTCGGCAGCGAACTTGTAGCGAGGAGAGTGACTAAAACCATCGAGCTTATGGATTTAGTCGTGAGGATCGATGACCCATAGTGTGAGTTGCTTCTACTTCGGGCCTGTACTGGTATTTCTAAACTTTACTTCGCCTTGTGTACTTGTTCTCCTCGTGTCTTTGGGTCGGCCCAGCTTTCTTTTGATGTGGCACTCCGTTCTAGCATGGAACGTATTGTCACTGCGTCGGGACCTGGTTTTGGGGATTGGCAGTGGCGAATTGCCACCTTTCCTTTTCATTTTGGTGGACTCGGGGTTTATGCGGCTCGGGATGTCATGCATTATGCTTTTCTGGCGTTCCGGCAGTCTGCTGAGTTGCAGGCTAAGCTCCCACGTCCTTCTCATATCATTTCTACTGGCCCTACTTTTGATGATGCTCTACGTAATTTTAATGAGGTTACAGGTTCTGATCTTCTGCGTGATCCTAGTGAAATCGCTGCCCCTAAACTTATGAAGAAATTGGCAGATATATATTTCACGAAGGTTGCCGCTACTTCGGACTCTGTTTTCTCTTTGACTCCATGTCACGTTGCATTGTGGAAATCTCAGCAGGAGACTCACTCTTCTGATTGGTTGCGTGCGGTTCCTATTTCTGGGTTGGGGCAGACTATGAATGGTAGGACCTATCGTAGTGTGCTTAGCTATCGCCTGGGTGTCCCATTGTTCTTGGTGTCTCGGCCCTGTCCTGCTTGTTCTCGGGTGTTTTACTGGGATATCGATGGTGACCATGCTGTGTCCTGTTCTGGTACTATGAGCGTTAAGCAACGGCATAACCTCGTTCGCGATACCTTATTGGATATCTGCTACAGATCGGGGATCTCCGCTGGTAGGGAGGTTAATATCGGTTTGGCAGATGGACATGGTAGCTCCCATCGTCCGGCGGATCTGCTTCTTTATTCCTAAGACATGGGGCGTGATGTGTGTGTCGATCTAACAAGGTCTTCCCCCTTGTCTCGGATTGGGTTGTCCGATTTTGAGCTGGGTCGGGTTGTTGCTGATGCTGCTCAGCGAAAGTGTGCCAACTATCGGGATTTGTGCATGACGGCTGGTTATGGTTTCCTTCCTTTCTCTTTCTCTTCGTTGGGAGAGCTGGATACAGATGTTATGGCTTTGCTCAAGCGGATCCAGAAATTCTCCGTTTCTCCGGATGCAGGGGCTCGCGCGGCCGCTTACATTTTTACTAGACTTAGCTTTGTTATCGCTAAGGGAGTGGGGGCCCAGATTGTATCTCGGTTGTCCACTAATTTCTAGTAAACTTTTGCTTGATTTAGAAAAGTTTATAATAATAAAAAATAAAATAAAATAAAATAATAATAATAATAATAATAATAATAATAATAATAATAATAATAATAATAATAATAATAATAATAATAATAATAATAATAATAATAATAATAATAATAATAATAATAATAATAATAATAATAATAATAATAATAATAATAATAATAATAATAATAATAATAATAATAATAATAATAATAATAATAATAATAATAATAATAATAATAATAATAATAATAATAATAATAATAATCGGAACAAACCGATTAAAGTAAAGAAACGAAGCAAGTCAAATGTATGTCGCGCTCAGTCGTGCCTCAGTCGCGCCTCAGTCGTGCCTCAGTCATGAATTTCGCGAATTTCGCTGCTGCCAAACTCCTCCTCTTTCATATGCGTGTATGAATAGTGCGCCCAATTCACACGCACGGTGACTGTATAATTTCTCGGGCCACCAATCCTCGGACTTCCTTACTTGGACTCCCTCTTTAACTTGTAAAACCGACCCATAATCCAATCAAAACCAACGAACAAATGACCTACAATTAAGCTCCATAACACTACTTTAAACCGTCAAAACCATACTAATTCTATTCAAATAACTACGACTAAATGAGTCGTATCACCCGCACCCTCCTTATAATAGACTCCGGGACCACCTCAATGCTATCAAAAACCACCTTGTTCTGATGCTCCCAAAGAGCCCAGTGTCCAACTGTCACATTGACACAATCTCCCTCACTCATCTCCCTACAACAAGACTCCACCCACGCCCTCACGTCGCAACCCCTCCTCTCTGCCACATACTCAATCCCCAACCCATCCCAAAACCAATTAGCCACCCAACAATCCTAAACTAAATGAAGACTCGACTTAAAAGAAGAATGATAAAAAGAACTAAGAGAATACTAACCTCCTACTCGAGCAACAATGTTTGCCTTCGTGGCCAACACTTCACTACACAATTTCCGAAAGAAGAGCTTCACGCGGGGGCTAAATCGAAACTTTTCAGTGCCGATTCCAAAGCGATTTACCACTTTCCCAATCTGATAAACCAGCCATGTCCCCCACGTCACAAACAAGCATCTTATAGCAACTTCGAACCGTGTACAAGCTATCCTGTTCAAGACCTCAATACAAGAGGTCCCTTGGCCTATTTGGACTTACCCTAATACTTGCAACCCGCTCCCTTTCAAACGGCAGAAGGAAATGGTTTAACTTCTCCTCGTCCCATCCCCATCCATTGGTCACAACAACTCGTCGACCACCAACAACTCCTCGTGTCCCTAAAAACAAGGCGAAATAACCCTTCCCATTTGAGTATTTGGGATCTAAGTGTGGCCCCATATATATCTTCGTCTCATTCCCATCCCATATATGCCTCCCCAACCCACGCTCCATGACCACTCTAGCTTCAAAGTTCAAATATAATCCTCCACGTGTAACTTGGATTATAATCAAGCGAGAAAGTCATAAAATCACCATCGAGGAAATACTTAGCCTTCATAATAAGGGTCCAAAGACAATCCGGGTTGGTTAGGAATCTCCATGCCTGTTATCCCAAAAGTGCGATGTGGATTCTATTGATCGAATACGAAAGAGGGGGGGTGAAGTGAGTATTAAAAACGATGACCGCTTTTTCGAAATATATGATATAAATTAATTACTTGATTTTATTGATTAAAATCAACTAATTAAATTATTAACAATAAGTGCAAAATCGAAATAACAATAATAAAGAGAGAGAGAGAGAGAGAGAAAGAGAGACACACAGGATTTTGAAGTGGTTCAGTTTCACAAGTCGAAACCTACGTCCACTATTCTCGATTAATAATTTTTAGTACCTTTCTCCGGATTACAAAAATTATCAATCCACTCGTATAATCAACTATATGATTATAACTCAGATTGAGTATCGCTAAATACTCTAGGTTGCTCTTACGTTAATAAGAAAAATACAACGATAAATACTAATCTCACGTTATGCGAGTGAGTATAATACCCTTGTGTATTTAGTATCCTATAATGATTTTCCTTCGAGTGATTGACAAATTTGATGCGTAATTTCTCTATAAGCAAATTTGGAAAATAAGAATTAAAGCTCAAATGATTTTGCTTAAAATATTTTTCTCTCTTGAAATTTGTAGATGTGTGTGTCAACTTTTAATGTTGAATGAATGAGAGTATTTATAGTAGAGTGAATTAGGGTTTGGAATGTTCTGGAATTAGGGCATAGGAATATTCTGGAAGAATAAATCCTAACAACTTGATGAACAAGTAAGAAGCAAAAGGAAGGAGGAGTTTGGCCTCCCTAGGGTTTCGGCCTCCCTAGGGTTCGGCCCACCTAGGGTTCGACCACCTAGGGTTTGGCCGGCCTCTAGGGCTCCTTCGGTCCACTTCTTGCTTCTATAGCCCGCAACAAATCGAGATAGAATTTAGTTAAAGCCCTAGGTTGCATGACGATATAAATATCGTGTTACAAACCAATAGTTTATTTAACTTAAATTCTAATTAATTAATTCCAATTAAAATAAATACTCTCTTATTTTTATAAACCATTAAAAATATATTTTCCAAAAATTAACGCATCATTTTTGTCTAGCAATGAAGTTATGTCTATTAGGTCATAACTTCATTAACCTTTAAATCTAACAAAGTAAAACCATTACCTGATGACGACCTATACTAACTAATCTTCAGTAGATCTTCAATAAACGAGTCGTCTCTTCACAAGTCTCTCATCTTGAGTCTCGTGGTTGATTTCCAATCTTGATCTTGCTTGAATACATCGATCAAGTGTATTTGAAGTTGTACCTCCTTCGTCCAAACTTCAAGCTTGCGTCATTGTAATTGTTCCTTTCTAAATTAAAACTTAAGCACACAATTACACGCATATGTTTATATATTAAGTCCACATACAAATCATTACTGTCATTATCAAAACAATTAATAAGGACTAAAGGTCCAACAAATTCCCCCTTTTTGATGATGACAAGTCTCCTATGATTTGTGTCTAAGTCTAGTTCCCCCTCAACATAATACTTCCCAAATTATAGAACAGTTGAGCGTAGAAACTAATGATCTCTTCAAAGTTATAACTATAGAACGCCATGAGAGAATTAACTTTGAGACGGTCGCAAATCATAAAAACAATTCCCCCTCTTGGCATCATTGAAAAGATAAGAACAAACATAAAACGACCAGAATAATATATTATGAGACAAGAATTAATCATGAAAAACATATTATATTAAACGCAATCTAGTTCTTAATTAGCATAATAATATTATAAACTTGCAATCACAAAAGGAATAATGCGGAATTGAAAAAGCTATTATCCATAAGAATGGATTTTTATTGTGAGCAAAGGAATTAAAAAGATAAGGCTAGGTTGAATGGATTAGGGCAAGATGGTCAAGGGTAGCGTGGGCTTGGCGGGTTGGACCGAGGACGGGTTCGGTATTCCAAGTCCTCGAGTCGCGCATGACAATGGTCTAGGAGTGCAGCTTGGGCAGTCAATCGAGTATCGAAGTTACCAATCCTCAAAGTCATAGCTTTAACTGCTTCATATATAGTTTGCATTTCAGACCTCATCTCCTTCCCATATTGCAAAAGCTCATCACCAAACTTAACCAAACTAGTCATACCTTCCTTTATTTGAGTAGACTCGGAGTGAGTTCGTACGGCGGCCTTAAAAACACTGTCGAGTCGTGTATCAAACCGTGACAACACGGTGTTTATACGAGCCGAGCTCACTTCACTTGGTCCACTAGTATCAACTCTCCTTTCCCTTTTAATAAGATCAAACAATTCTTCTAATTTCTTGTCTTGCTCATTAATCCTTCCAAGAATAGAAGAGAAATTCGATTCCATCTTAGAATCCAACATCTCAAAGCTCACATTGCTTTTTCCTCCTTTTCCTCCTTTTTCTCCTTTTTCTCCTTTTGTCTCAAAACCTAATTCGTTGTCATTAATAACGAGCTTCATATAAGATAGATAAAGATCGCTCATCTCATCATTTGTGATAACCCCATAACTATGCTTCCCAATTACTCCTTTCTTCTCTAAAATTCGTGAGATCCAATTCCCATAAGGCAAACTTAAAGTAGAAGCTAAATCATCCATCTTAGCCGTTACACTAGCTTGTATAATTTTATGAAACACAAGCAAGGGTAGACTAACCTTTTCTCCTTCAAGTCAAGCCTTCATAATAATCATCTCATGAGCCCCGAATTTATCTCTACCTTCTTTTCGAGGAACAATGGTATTCCAAAGAAAGTTCAAAAAGAACCTCAATGTTGGCGACAACTTCGCAGTTAAGATAGTCTCAGACGAAGTTGGATCTTGTTTGAAATACCGTTTCACTATCAACCTTTTTTCAGGTAAGATACCTCCCTATTCTACGCTTGGATTGCTTTCGATTCCTCCTCTAGGAACTCGAGCCAAGTCGTAGAAATCACCAGGTGAGACTTTTATGAAAGTCTCATTGACCACAGCAAACAAATTTCCTTCCTTAAGATTAACAGAAGCATAAAATTGATATACCTCAATAGGAAAGACAGGACCACTTACAGCAACAATATTTTCCCATCCTTGATCCTTGAGAAAATTTCTGAAAAACCCAAGTGCTTTGTATTTCTTTAACCAATCAATCGAATATACTCGTCCTGCGTGAATGCGATATTGAGCAACTTGATTGGCATCTCTTCGTTCTACTTGAGTTAATCTAAGATTATTCAGTCCATTGTTGGTGTAATCATCCATATGCTGTGCATAAAGAACTCGTGAAGAACCATCTTGATGTTTATAATTTTCAGTCTTTGAACTTACCTCAATTTCCGAAACCAACTTTCCCTTACCCTTAAACAATTTTCGTCGCTTTGTGAGGTTGGCGGGTTGGTCGACGGAGGACCGTGGGGAGCGAGGGGTGTCGGCCGGTGAGGTGGAGCGAGTTCTTGGCGGTGATTGGCTTACCTTATTTCTAATAACAACATGTTTCTTTGATTGAAAACGGGTTGTAGGTTGATTAGTCATTATTAAAATTGAAGATAGTAGTAAAAGGTAATTAGGGTTTAGATGATTAGAATTGGTGACAATTATGGAGAGATTAAAGGGGTATATATAGCATAAGGAATTTGAGTTTAGGTAAGAATAGGATTCCTTAAAAGATAGAGAATAATACCAATTTCCTTATTTCTATAATGCCTTTCCTTTTTTTTTTTTTGGCATCTTTCCTTTTTTTTTTTTTTCTCGTGCCTTTTTTTTTCACGGCACTTTTTTTTTCGTGCTTTTTTTTTTCGCACCTTCCTTTTTTTTTGGTATTATCTCCTATTAAATGTAAGATTAGGAAAGAAAATTTTGAGATGGAGTTAAGGCAGGATTTGTGTAGAAATATAATAAGATAGAATTATCTTTATTATATTTAGGCAGTTTATTGTAGATTTTGTCGAATTTTTGTAAGGAATGTGATTATGCAAAATATAAAATATTACCATACACATAAGCAAGATATAACACGTAAAATAAACATTATTAATCATAATTAAACTTGCAACAAAAATATACGGACACAATCGTACAATCTTATCTTCCTAGCCAGTCATTCAGGTTCCCAGACATAATTATGACGGATTAAATTATCACTAATTAAACCAATCTCAAGTCTCAATAACTCAAAGCGTTTTCTAGCTAATGCCTTAGTCAAGATATCAGCCCATTGCCTTTCGGTACTACAAAATTCAAGTGAAATGTTGCCTTTCTCTACATGATCCCGTAGAAAATGGTGTCGAATATCTATATGTTTGGTCCTCGAGTGTTGGGCAGGGTTCTTAGAAATTACTATAGCACTCGTATTGTCACACATAATAGGCATACGACCTACATTTATACCATAATCACATAGTTGTTGCTTTAACCAAAGTAATTGAGAACATACCAGTCCCGCAGATACATACTCGGCTTCAGCAGTAGACATTGCAACTGAATTTTACTTCTTTGATCCTCATGTGATAATACAAGGTCCAACAAACGTTGCATACCCAGAAGTGCTTTTCCTATCTAAAGAACATCCTGCATAATCTGCATCTGAATATCCTACTAGATCGAAATTACACTCAAGTGGATACCATAAGTATAAATTAGATGTACCAATTAAATATCTCAAGATACATTTAACTGCAATCATATGTGATTCTTTAGGGCACGATTGAAATCGCGCACAGACACATACGCTAAACATTATATCAGGACGACTTGCAGTTAAATATATAAGTGAACCAATGATACCTCGATATGTAGTCTCATCGACACACTTACCATGTTCATCTATAGTCATCTTCTTTTCAGGTACCATAGGTGTATCGTATGATTTTGCATTTTCCATACCGAACTTTTGGATTAGTTCCTTGATATATTTCTGTTGGTGTATCTTTATACCATCCTTTGTTTGTTGAATTTGTAAGCCTAGAAAGTACTTCAGTTCTCCCATCATGCTCATTTCAAACTCAGAGGTCATTAGATCAGAAAAATACTTGCACAATTTTTCATTAGTAGAACCGAATATAATATCGTCTACATAAATTTGCACAACAAGTAAATTAGAACCCTCGGATTTTAGGAACAGGGTTTTATCGACAGATCCTCTTGTAAAATTATTTTGTAACAAAAACTTGGATAATCTGTCATACCATGCCCTTGGAGCTTGTTTCAAACCATATAAAGCTTTGTCTAATTTATAAACGTGGTTTTGAAACTTGCTATCTAAAAATCCGGGAGGTTGTTCTACATAGACTTCTTCCTCCAAATAACCATTAAGAAATGCTGTCTTAACGTCCATTTGGAACAGTTTCATTCCTTTATGAGCAGCAAAGGCAATAATGAGACGTATAGCCTCAAGTCTCGCTACAGGTGCAAAGGTCTCGTCATAATTGATCCCTTCATGTTGATTGTAGCCTTGGACAACTAGTCGTGCCTTGTTTCTTGTAATAAGTCCTGTATCGTCCAATTTGTTTCTAAACACCCATCTTGTACCAATAACAGTTCGATCACTAGGTCGTGGCACTAAGTGCCATACCTTATTGCGTTCGAATTGTTGAAACTCATCTTGCATAGCGGTTATCCAATCAGGTTCAGCAAGAGCTTCTTTAATATTGGTAGGTTCAATAGTTGATAGAAACGAAAAGAACGAGCAGAAATTATTCAAGGACCTTCTAGTTTTAATGCCTTGCTCTAGATCCCCTAGAATTTTGTCCAAAGGGTGGGAGCTTTGATGTTTCCACTTTTTGAGAACTCTAGGCTCATTATCATTTGATAGACTAGCATCATCTGCAGACGGAGAATCATGATTTGTTCCCCCTGAGTTGGACTCGGGATTTTCTTCAGAAGCATCACTAACTTCATTAGAAATATCATGATTTGGATCGGAAGTTACAACATCATTAGGTATAACTTCAAGATCTCTTTCTTTATCTAAGGAAGTGTCGATAGTATCATTAACTATGGACTCATCACTTCTCTTAGGATTGTTTGCAGAATTTTCTAGTTCATCATTGATACCTTGAATATCTTCATCTTCATTTAAGGGCTCATTTCTTGCTAGAAAGAAATCGGGCTCATCTGGATCCTCTTCTTCCTGTTCAACTTTATCAAACACATTATCTTCGTCAAAGTGAACATGAACACTTTCTTCTATGCGCAAGGTTCTTTTATTGAACACTTTGTAAGCTTTACTATGATCCGAATATCCCAGAAAAACAGCTTCGTCACTTCGGGGGTCAAATTTTCCTAAATTTTCTTTTCCATTTATGTGAACAAAGAATTTGCTCCCGAAGAAACGGAGATGTGATATATTGGGTTTTCTCCCTCTTAAAAGTTCATAGGGAGTCTTTTTCAAAATAGGTCGGATCATAGCTCTATTATGCACATAGCATGCGGTACTAACAGCTTCTGCCCAAAAGCTTCTAGGAAGGCCACTACATAAAAGCATAGTACGAGCCATATCCTCTAGGGTTCGATTCATACATTCTACGACACCATTTTGTTGTGGGGTACGTGGTGCGGAGAAGTTATGCCCCACACCATTTTCCCTACAATATTCTATAAATAATTGATTATCAAATTCCGTGCCGTGATCCGTCCGAATCGAAATAAGCTTATTATCATATCTATTTTGGGTAAGCTTCATTAATACCACAAATTCATCGAAAGTGTTATCTTTATAGGAAAGAAAGATTGGTCAGACATACCTTGAGTAATCATCGACTAGAACAAATACATACTTTGATCCACCACGGGTTCTAACTCTCATAGGTCCACATAGATCCATGTGTACCATCTCAAGTGGTCGTTTAGTCCTAACTATTCTCTTAGGTTTAAAAGAGGATCTAACATGTTTGCAGCGGGCACATGAGTCACACATTGTCTCTTGCTCGAATTTAATTGAGGGCAAGCCTTCAACTAAATCCATGGACTTAAGTTTCTTTAAAATAGTTGGACTAATGTGTGCAAACCTCTTGTGCCACAAGCAAGACTCATCTGAAGTTACTTTCATACACGCAAAGGAATTTGTATTGACAACATTTGTGTCAATCATATACACATTCCTCATACGGTGACCCTCAAGTAAAACATTACTAGTACCTTCAATTATGATACGACAAACATCGGCATGAAAAACAACTCTATTTCCTTTGTCACATAATTGAGAAATACTAAGTAAATTATGTTTAAGACCACTTACCAAATATACTTTATCGATTGAATGAGAGGTTGAAATTCCAATTTTTCCTACTCCAATAATCATACCCTTCTTGTTATCTCCAAAGGTAACCTTGCCACCAAAGAAGAGCTCTAGTGAAAGAAAAAGATTTCTGTCTCCTGTCATGTGTCTCGAGCATCCACTGTCGAGATACCATAGATTATTTTCTTTCACTTCTACCTGCAAATAAATCAAATACAACTTTTAGGTACCCAAGCTAAGTTGGGTCCTTTATGGTTAGTAATTCTATATATTTTATCATTTCTAACCCATACTTGTCTTATTATTCTTTTGGTTTTAACATTGGGTTTTCTTGGTCTTTGTCTAACAATCGGAACATGAGGTACTCTAGGCTTTGTTCTATCGAAAGTAGCTTTAGGTCTAGTACCTTCATGAGACGCTTTAGGTTTAGAGTTATGAACTTTAGGCTTGAATGTATGCTTTCGATTCTCATTTCTTTTGTTTGATTTTGAAAGAACGGATGAGTAATCAAAAGCCATATCATAAGTCCATCTAAACTCATTATTGCGTTCTTCATTGTCGTTAGGTTCATCTACAGTAGAGACATCATCTTCCACTATGAAATCACAAGTCTTAACAGTTTCAACATTCTTTTTCTTATCCCAAGCAAGTTTGACACAATTGACTTGTATATGTCCAGTAGAGCCACAGTAATTGCAAATCAAGTATTCTGGAAGATTAACGTATTTTCTTTTTCTGAAATCATTTTCAGAAGGATTAGATTTGCATTTATCATGGTCTCTACGACTATAGCATTCATGACCAAGTCCTATCTTCATGTTATTATCAGATTGTTCAGTAAGGAAGTTTAAAACCTTTGTGCTTCCTTCCCACTTATCATGAACTTTTCGTGCATGTAAAAGTAATTCTTTCAAGGATTCATTTTCTTTTTCACATTTTGAATGATCTACACTTTAATCCTTGGAAGAGTTACCTTTCTCAAAGTCTTCACGAAATTTATCAAAACGTTCATTCAAGACACGTTTCTCAATTTCATGTTGTTCCTTAAGTTTGGACAGACTTTTACTAGCTTCTTCTAATTGCTTAGAGAGAAATACAATTTCTCTCTTATGTTCGGAAACCACACTATCTTTGCCATTAAGCTCATCTTTTAAAATCTCATTGACTTTCTTCAACTCAGAAGTTATAGCATCACTAGCTGTAACTTTAGCTTGAAGATGCTTAATGTTGAGTTTAAGCTCTGAAGTTATGGCATCACTAGCCTTAACTTTTGATTCAAGAGTGTTCTTCTCAACATTTGTCAGGTCTGAAGTTATAGCTGGAGTAGCCATAACTTTAGATTTGAGCTTTTTGGCGTTGGCTTTCAGAAGTTGGTTCTCCTCAGCAATATCTAAAATCTGTTCCTTAAGGTCTTTTAACTCTAGACTTTGTTCATGACAATGATCAAGGGAATGTTCACAACACTTAATTAAATTATCCTTAGAAAGTTTCTTAACACGCTTTTTAAGTTCAAGATAATTTACCTCTTCATCCTCTGAATCTGAATCTGAATTTCCAACAAGTCACTTATCAGCATTTGAAGCATTGCTTTCATTGTCGCTTTCGGAGAATAGGTCAAGACTGACGCAACTTAGACAGACGTTGTCAGTTTCTTCTTCATCTTCGGATTCGCCATCTTCAGAGTCCAAGTCTCCCCAACAATATGCCATCATAACTTGCTTGAATTCTCTCTTTGTTTTGTCACGTTGATTTTTGTCTTTAATTTTCTTCCATGTAGGGCAATCTTTGATCATGTGATCATTATCACCACACTTGAAGCATCCACGATTAGAGAAGGACCCTCTTGACTCAACAGTTTTCTTGGGAGTTTGCTTTGATTTGTTATTGGTCTTATTTTGATTTTGAAAGAAGGGCTTTTTCCTAAGACGCTTAACAAACAATGCAGTTTCATCTTCAATATCTGAAGAATCATCAACTTTGCTAGACTCAGCTTGTAAGGCCATCTTTTTGCTTGTGCTAACTTCCTCCTCATCCTGATTCAGAGTAATCTCGTGAGCCATTAAGGTTCCGAGTAGCTCCTGATAGGATAATGAAGTTAGGTCCTTACATTCTTCTATGACAGATACTTTATGTCTCCATCTCATGAGACATACTTCCGAGTATTTTTCTAGCAATTTCCTCGGAGTCAAAAGTTTTTCCTAAATTCTTTAGCTCATTGATGATGCTAGAAAAGCGAGAGGACATGCTATCAACTGACTCGTTTTGCTCCATGGCAAACAGCTCGTATTTTCGCATTAATAATGCCATACGTTGCTTTTTGACAACAGTGGTTCCCTCATAGGCTAATTCTAGACCATCCCATATTTCCTTGGCAGATGAACTGGTTGAGAAACGATCGAATTCAGTGGCAATCATACCGTTTTGCAATAAGCTTGTTGCTTTTGAATTCTTCTCAGCCTTTTTATAATCTGCCTCAATATAGTCTTCTTCTTTCTTTTCGACGGTAGTGCCATTACTGGTTGCAAGTAAGATCTTATTCGGACCATTGTTGATAATCAACCAACACTCCCAGTCGTTTCCCTTAATGAAGTGGGTCATCATATTTTTCCATAAACCATAGTTCTTCCCATTGAATATAGGACACTTTAGGTGTTTGGAATCCATTTGATAAAAAATAAATGCAGCCGAAAAGACGATAAATAGACAACAAAAAAAAGATCAACTCTAGCTGTTAGGCTATCAAGAGCACGAGGCTCTGATACCAATTGTGGAGTCTATTGATCGAATACGAAAGAGGGGGGGGGGGGGTGAATTGAGTATTAAAAACGATGACCGCTTTTTCGAAATATATGATATAAATTAATTACTTGATTTTATTGATTAAAATCAACTAATTAAATTATTAACAATAAGTGCAAAATCGAAATAACAATAATAAAGAGAGAGGGAAAGAGAGACACACAGGATTTTGAAGTGGTTCAGTTTCACAAGTCGAAACCTACGTCCACTATTCTCGATTAATAATTTTTAGTACCTTTCTCCGGATTACAAAAATTATCAATCCACTCGTATAATCAACTATATGATTATAACTCAGATTGAGTATCGCTAAATACTCTAGGTTGCTCTTACGTTAATAAGAAAAATACAACGATAAATACTAATCTCACGTTATGCGAGTGAGTATAATACCCTTGTGTATTTAGTATCCTATAACGATTTTCCTTCGAGTGATTGACAAATTTGATGCGTAATTTTTGTATAAGTAAATTTGGAAAATAAGAATTAAAGCTCAAATGATTTTGCTTAAAATATTTTTCTCTCTTGAAATTTGTAGATGTGTGTGTCAACTTTTAATGTTGAATGAATGAGAGTATTTATAGTAGAGTGAATTAGGGTTTGGAATGTTCTGGAATTAGGGCATAGGAATATTCTGGAAGAATAAATCCTAACAACTTGATGAACAAGTAAGAAGCAAAAGGAAGGAGGAGTTTGGCCTCCCTAGGGTTTCGGCCTCCCTAGGGTTCGGCCCACCTAGGGTTCGGCCACCTAGGGTTTGGCCGGCCTTTAGGGCTCCTTCGGTCCACTTCTTCCTTCTATAGCCCGCAACAAATCGAGATAGAATTTAGTTAAAGCCCTAGGTTGCATGACGATATAAATATCGTGTTACAAACCAATTGTTTATTTAACTTAAATTCTAATTAATTAATTCCAATTAAAATAAATACTCTCTTGTTTATATAAACCATTAAAAATATATTTTCCAAAAATTAACGCATCATTTTTGTCTAGCAATGAAGTTATGTCTATTAGGTCATAACTTCATTAACCTTTAAATCAAACAAAGTAAAACCATTACCGGATGACGACCTATACTAACTAATCTTCAGTAGATCTTCAGTAAACGAATCGTCTCTTCACAAGTCTCTCATCTTGAGTCTCGTGGTTGATTTCCAATCTTGATCTTGCTTGAATACATCGATCAAGTGTGTTTGAAGTTGTACCTCCTTGGTCCAAACTTCAAGCTTGCGTCATTGTAATTGTTCCTTTCTAAATTAAAACTTAAGCACACAATTACACGCATATGTTTATATATTAAGTCCACATACAAATCATTACTGTCATTATCAAAATAATTAATAAGGACTAAAGGTCCAACATGCGAGATTAAAGAGTCGAAAGTCGCGAAACCCCAACCCTCCAACTCCTTTCGGATGAACCATTTTATTCCAAGCCACCCAATGAATGCCTCATTTACTCTCGTCACGTCCCCACTAGAACCGAACACTATCGATCTTAACTCATCACACAAATTTGCAGGAATTTTAAAGCCACTCATCACATAGGTAGGGAGCGAATTGGCAACAACCTTTATGAGAATCTCCTTATCAGCCCTCGACAAAATTTTCCCACGCCATAGTTTCTTGCGGAGTTTATCTTGAATAAAATTCACACGAACGAACGAACTAAATAAGACCCAATTATAATTATTAAACCAAAAAAACACTCGCTCCAATTTAAAATCATACTAATAATCTATAATTCTACGACTTTTGTACATGATTATTAGTGTTTGTCAGGTCAACTTTACCCATCCCTGACTACTAAGTTACTCCTTCCGTACAAGTTAATAGTTTACACTTGCTCCCTCTATTCCATGAATAGTTTATATTCCCTTCCATCCACTCTTTTCTTCCCTATTTCTTAAAACGGATTATTCAGGTTTTCTTTCCCTTTCCTTTTTGAGAAAGTTTTTATTAATATTATACTCTTACCTCTATCCACTCATCAAACCCCATTATATCCTTTATTAATATTTAATTCTAATTATTCCTACCTCTCTCCAATAACTAAACCCCATTCATCCCTTTTATTAATATTTAATCCTAATTATTCATACATCTCTCCAATTACCAAACCCCACTCATATCTTTATCAATATTATACTCCCCATCCTTAATCTCCGTGCCTACTTCAAATGGGAAGAAAAGAGTGGATGGGAGGGAGTATTTGTTTTATTTTGTGAGGGAAAATAAAGCAAATATAAATTATTGACTGAAACAAAAAAAAAAGTATTTTATTTCTCTCTCACAAAATAGAACAAATATAAACTATTCACTTGGATAGCCGGAGGAGTAACTTCGCTTTGTACATGAGGAATTGAGGGTTAGTACTTGCCAAGGTCAACGTTTATGGTAGACATACACTTGCGTAAATTTCTTATCATTTAATTCATTGCAATAATGGATACATTATCAACCCAAAATCATTAAAATAAAAGAAGCAACTTAAAAAGTACTTTTAAATGTCACTTGGATCCATGCATCACGCATAGTTTCTTTCTCGTTTATTTGGCTCCATTATATATATGTTTAATAATTAATATACATGTAACCCTATTTTTATTCTTTTGTTAATCAAAGATGGAGAAGACAGTGAAGGAAAATGCAATGTTAAAACACAAAATGGGGTCAATATGGAGCATATTCATGCATACGGACGGTGTAGATCTGATGTTGATGGTGTTTGGATTACTCGGAGCCGTAGGTGACGGGTTAACCTACCCATTTATGTTTTGGGTCTCGGGTATGTTGTTTGATGATATTGGTTCTAAGGACAGTTTTAGAAGCCCCGATGAATTTACGCATAGGAGTAACAAGGTACGCCTCTACCTCTTTTACTTTTCTTGACATGTTGTTCATATAGTCATAATATTCATTTCCAGACACCCCGTGCTTAGGATATCTTGTACTCCATATCTGATTGACTGTTAGACAATATTTTCTCCAAGAGTAAAGTACAAATTCTTATTTTAATTTTGTCTTATTAAAAAGACGAGATTTTAAGACCATTTTATAATTAAATATAACCACAATGATTTATTTAGTGTTACAGCTTAGAATAACTTGTTTTCAAAAGTAGTCACATTTAACTGTAAAATAGTGTCAAAATTTCGTCTTTTTGTTTCAGATCAAAAGGATATTTTGTCATGAACAGATTTATATCGAAATATAAGAATACTACATCGTAATAATTTTATTAGTAACTAAACATCCACACACACTGTTCGGAGTACTTCGGGCCTAGCTCTTGATCTTGACCAACATAACTTAATTCCATCTTATCAATTAGAACATAGAACAGTCAATTTTTGTAAATAATTGGAGAAAAATAAATAAACTGTATGCTCCGTAAGCATATGCATTCATCAATGAATAGTAACTAAGCCAACAATATATAAGAGCAAAAGGAAAGGTCAAAGTGGATATAAAGGTTATGTATTGTAAAGCTAGTTATAAAGTAAGATGAATTTAAAAGCAATTGGTTCCTTAAGACGGTATATCTATCTTAAGAGTAAAACGGGTTAAATATTACACCACATGTCTAAGTAAGACAAGTGTTTTGCTAGTATATTGAAACTTTTCTTTTGTCTTATCCCATCTATTTGACTCGTCACAAACTTAAGATGGATCGACCAGTCTTAAATGAGAATTTGTGATTTAAAAGTTACCTTAAAATTGAAGAGCAGGCTAAAAATTTGAAGCAGATAACATAAAAATATTTGATAAATCAGCGAAAAAGTAGCCAATATTGTCATGAGAATTTGTGTTTGATAGATGAACCATCTCAACCAAAACCTTAAGGTTATGGTTGAGGCCCAACTATTATAAATATTCCTATTACGCTCCCTCACTCAAATGCCCATTGGGCTTGAAAAGTGGTTAGTTGTGCACTGGCTCCCCCGTACCGTGTGCTGAGATTCCACTTCGTGGGTTTTTGAGGAGTTTTGAGGTTGCTAGGATTTGAACTCGTGACCTTCGGTCACACTGACTCTGATACCATAAAGGAAGATAATCCGTGAATCTTATTGACAATATCACAAGGTATATATACAAAAGGATGTTAGCTACTAACTAGGAAGGTTAGCTACTAATTAGGGATTAATTACCTATACAATCAAGCTAAGTTAGGTAACTAAATATTAGGTAAATAATTTACATATTTACTAATATTCTTAAGCTTATGGTTGAGACCCAACTATTATAAATATTCCTATTAGTGTTTATTTCCCATCAAATCTCCCTTGTGACGGGTTTATCCGTCACAAGTTTGCGACGGGTCAAATACTATCCACATGGGGTAAATAAGACAAAACAGAATGCTACTCCTTAGGCAATTTGCTTTTGTCTTATCTCCCCATGTGAGTATTATTTGACCCATCGCAAGTTTGCGACGAATATACCCGTCACAAATGAGAATTTGTGTTTCTTTCCCATCTGCTATCCTCGCTAGCTTTTCCTTTCATTTAACTATATATGAAATAGGAACATTTAACGTTTTAGGATGTAAGTCATGTGTTCAATAAACAAACCTAGTTTCCCAATAATAAGGGAGCCAATTTGTTTTGTCAAATAAGTTATTTATTTATCTAGCCAAACAGGGTCATACACTATTGTAGACATCGTGGCTTCGCACCTCCCAAAAGTCACCTGATGATGACTGGACGACATATTTCGTATATGTCGGGATTTTATGACAGTTATTAAATTGGTACATAAATGGTACCTCAAACATTTGTGTCTACTCCATGCCAATACGGTCGTTTTGACATTAAATATAGCCAATTCAAAGTCTTGGTCAAAAACCGTCTCCATTTTCAGATCCTGTCTCGTTTCAATTCACAATATTCTTGAATTCTTTACAAGATATTTTACTAGAGTTAGAGTTCGACACACATATACAGACTCTATAATAAAATAATCAAATTCTATCTCCTTACATGGAATCCGCGTCTACGCGCTTTCTTATCTGGCAAGAAACCTATCCAAGGACGCAGTTACTAATGTTGTAACACCCTCACTTAGCCAAGAGCCTTAGGCAAGACATCTGAGATAAAAGACAGTGTTACCATCTCAGTTGCCGCAGCTAAATAGTACAGAAATTACGAATCAAAGGTACTTTATATAAAAAGTTAAACAGTGAAATGAACTGGCCAATGTGGACTACAATCTCACCGCCAACCAACCGTTATACCAAATAAAATTTAAATTACAATCCGACAAATTAAGTGATAACTAAATAGTAAAGTCCGACTACTAAACATAAATAAAAGTGATGACTCAGGTCCAACTCACACAACCCAGCCAAGCCACAACCATCAGCTATACCTGCTTATTACCTGCTCCCATAACGGGAACAGTAACAAAAGACACATAAACACACACAAGTCAACCGCATGATCAATAAATAAATAAAAGGACAACATGTGAATAAGATAAAATAAACAATACAATGATTACGAAATCACGATGCCAGTGTCTCAACAATAAGTCACCAGTATGCTATTGTCGAGGCTTTCAGCCCAAGCTCAACCACACCATGTGGGCTAGCCACGCCATGTCCAGGGCCAACTCCGAACACCATGCCCTGCATGTCTTATCCAAACCGAGGTCCACGGCTCTTCCAAATCCTCGTGCATGGCCTATCCATATCAAAACCAATCTCGCAACTTCGTTGCCAAAACAGAATAAACCAAGGCTTACACAATTCAACCACTATAATAAATAAATGACAAGTATTTTAATAACCAATAATGCCAAGCAAATAACGGTCATGCCAATAAGATACCATCAACAAGTGGAATAGGCAACAACACCACTAAGGCCACGACCATAAGACCACACACCACACATACTCGGTCAAAGGCCAATTACACAAACTAATTAGCAAATTCCATCATATAAGATTATAATTAGGCAAATAATAATTAATTAAGTCACATAAACAAGTAATGAAGCCCTGCCGTTAAAAGTTGAGTAGCTAGCCTACCTTTTAGTAATTCCAACTTAAGAAATCCAAGCAAAGCAACTCAAAAAACTTCTTCAAAGAAACCGTCATCTAATTCAAATAATGATACGAAATAATTACTAACTAATTTAAGTTTAAGACGGTATTAAAATTACTTAATTAAACCAACACCCACAATCCATCTCTTGGCCAACTACCATCACCACACCAGCGCTTGGTCAGCCACCCATCAACACCGTACAACAACTCCTTTCGACACCACTTACATTCGGCCTGACCTCAACCCTAACCAAATCCCATCACCAATGCCCTAATATGACACACAAATCGAAACTATAACTCACCACTCCCTCGACCTTCACCTTCCCTACAGCACCACTAGCAACCACCACCGCATCCACCCTACCACGAGTAACACCTGCCCCAAACACGCCTCACAATTCACCTAACAACAACCCATACTCGGCGTTTATACGACCTATACAATTGAGCATAACCCTCATAACACCCACACACGGTCAAGCACCACGAGTCAAATGTCCAGCCCTCGGTCAAACCACCACGGTCAAGTCCCTGGTCTTAGTCAGGGCAGTCCACGGTGAGTAACGGGTTAGAGGTGTCTTAGTGGCCAAAGGCGGTCAAACATAATATGTAAACAATTGATTTTAGGGCTTAGTTACTTACCACAATTAAGATTAGTGCAAGGTGAAACCGTCTTACAATTCTGTCTCACAAGTTGTCTCTCAAATCTCCCTTTTATCTCTCTTTCAATATGAGTTGCGTTTGTGTGAAATAAAGGTCTAGGTGATATATAAGGTAGGTATATATACTAGTCATAAGAAAGTTTCTATGTAGTTCCTCATAATGTTAAATTTATAAAATATGTAAGACAAACCTAACTATCCTTTGTACTACCCTACTCGTGTCTTTCTCGGCCATACTCGGCATACTCGGCCTCTTTCCTTTTTCTTTTTTTCCCCCTCTTATTCTTATTATTATAATAAAACTCATAAAATATAAAATGCCTTATAAAATATAAAATATATCTTTATAATATCTTGTAAAAGCATATAAAAAATACTTGGTATTACAACTGTGCCCCTTAAAGAAGTCGCGACAAGTATTGGGCCTCTTCTAAGGGTGTCATTTCCGTAGTTGCGTGCCTTTCCCCATTTTTTCATTTGTGTGGCTATAAATAGAAACCTCAGGTCTCCATATTTTGTACGCACGTGTCCGCCTCTTTCTCTTCTCTCATTGCATTCTAGACTTTGCAACTGCTCAATTGACATCTATATGTGCTTGATCAATCGACCACGTAAACCTGATTCCTATCGTGTTTTCCATCACATTTGCATAGACCAACCCATTTGACCAATTAAACTAAATCAATTTAATTAATCAATCAATCTAAAATTCTTGTCAATTCAAGGGCACTTCCAGCTGCAAAAGTTCAAGTTACCACAAAATACTGTTAAGTTAAGTCTCGCGACGCTAAAGTCAAAGGGTGTAATAACTTGTTTAATTTTTTTATTGTTTTTGTACATTGTTCATGATTATACATCATATATTTACCAAAACCGTCTTTAAATCATACATAAAAATCTTGTTTTGAAACTAAGTTAAGCATACAGATCATCAGATATTAAGAGAAAATGCACCAACAGGTGCGCCTCTTAGAAGAATCATTGCATCTATTTCACCTCTTCTAAGAGTCGCCTGTTATGTTACAGCTATTTCTCGTCTTGACTTGTGTGCCTAATTTTTTGTAGAACCGGGCAAGATCAGTTTTCGAATTTTAATTCCTTATCCTATTCTTTTTATTATTCTTACGAAGTTTTCAACTTTATTTAATTTAGTTCATTCTGGATCACTAATAATCGATATTAGCCGGTTTGTATAAATTTTGAGTCATTTAATCTTATGTTAGAAGTTCTAGTAATTAATATTAAAGACAATTAATCTAAATTTACATGTTTTGTTTATAATTTTTGAGTTTTAATTTATCTTTTTATATCTAATTTCATTTCGTAATTTTAAATCGTTCCTAGATTCTTGGTAATCTATATTAATTTGTCAAAGATCATTCCTTTTCATCATCTTTAGCATTTAAATCTTTAGTTCATATTTGACATTTTGTTTTATAACTAGTCTGTGGATCGAAACGATTTTACAAGTTAAATAACGTAAATAATCAAATAGGTCTGATAAGCATAGTCAGAACCTATCTAAAGCAGGCGCAGCAAATGCTGCGCCTTTTTAAGAGGATGCGCCCGTTGTTGCGCTTACTCTTAGCATGTTTCTCCCCTAATCTCTCTTCAGACCAAACGTAGCATGATTTAGGATGTACTAATAAAATATTGGGGTAATATCATCTGATCAGAAAACGTTTTAATTCTTATTTTCTGTTTCTTTTCTAGTCTTTTCTTTTCAAACCTTGGTTTAGAATTTTTATGATGTAAAATCGTCATTTTATCATTTACAATTCTTGATTTTTTTTGTCTTTACACATGTAATAAATGTAAATCTTCGCTCCGACCTCATCATTCTAATTGTCTAAATCTCTCCGACATAGTTAAATTCACATGTTAGGATGAAGACAATGGATGTTGCATTGAAAGTAAATGACAATCACAATCGATTAGTAGAGGCCACTATAAAGAGTGGACAGGATTAGGTGTTCGATTAAAGAACTTCCCATTACGTACCATCCCCCCAAACTTAGATCTCTGTGAAAATCCGTGTTCGCGGGCATTACAAGAGTCATTCATAACATAGAATGCTAAAGGCGGATGAGTCTATTTTTAATGTCTATGTCACATTCTCCTTTGTGCGTAATTTGACATTTCATAAATTTGAAGAATAGTAATGGCGAGTGGCTAGATGATCCTTTCAGATAAACAAAATAGTAGTCGATTAGTTTAAATCGCTTTATACTGATGATCAAATCCCGGATATGAATTATAATAGTCCTTGGGATTTGTTTCACGATTTTAACAATAGAGATTGGAAATGGGTCACTAGGCCGTTTAGTATTGTCGAAATCGAAAACATGATGTACCATATGGGATCGTTAAAAGCTCCGGGACATGACAGATTTCAAGCTTTATTCTACCACAAGCACTGGCCTCTCATTGAAGCATCGCTGTGTAATATTGTTATTAATGCGCTTGAAGGTAAGGTATGTCGGGCGCTCTTTATGATACTCATCTTGTGCTTATTCCAAAAGTCAATGCTCCGGAGTCTATAACTCAATTCCGACCGACTAGTCTTTGCAATGTGTCCTATAAAATTATTAGTAAGATTCTTACTAATCGCATTAAGAAGGTGTTGCCCCATGTTATTTTCGAAACTCAAACTGGTTTTGTCCCGGGAAGGCAAATAACGGACAATATTGTTATTTTTGAAAAAGCGGTTCATTCTATGAAAAAAAAAAAAAAAGGAAATTCTGGAATTATGGCTATCAAGATTAATTTGAAAAAAGCTTATGACTAACTTTGATGGAGTTTTATTCGAGACACACTAAAAGTTATGGGATTCCCTACTCTTCTAGTTGATGTAGGGATGGAGTGCGTTACATCAGCTCGTATGAAAATATTATGGAATGGCGAACCTACGGAAAACTTCACCTGGTCTAGAGGAGTATGACAAGGGTACCCTCTATCGTTATATCTCTTTATTATGTGTTTAGAAAAATTACAACAAGCTATCGATCAGAAGGTTCGTAATCATAATTGGAAGCCTATTATCATCTGCCGAAACAGACCATATATCACAAATCTTTTTTTCGCGGACGACATGGTACTATTTGGAGAAGCTATGGAGGAGCAAGCTCTAGTTATGAGGTACGTTGTCTTGCATAATTTTTGCAAAGCATCGGGGGAGAAAATTAGTGAGGCCAAGTCTCGAGTTTTTTCTCACAAAACACGAACCAGGCAGCGTCTCGTAGGTTGGTCGACTAAAAGGCTCTCGCTCGCAAGTCGAGCCACACTTGTCCAGTCCACATTATCCACCATAACACACTATAGTATACAATCGGCTAAGATCCTGAGGTCAGTTTGTGATTCAATACATAGAAAATCGCAGTTTGTGATTCAATACATAGAAAACCGCAGCGCTTCTTGTGGGAAGGTTTTGAAGACAAGAAATCTATCCATCTTATTTCCTAGGAGAATGTTCAAAAACCAAAATCCGTCAAAGGATTGGGCATTTTATCAGAAAGACATGCTAATGCAGCAATCCTCACCAAGTTAGGCTGGCGAGTTTTGGCCGAACCAACTAGCATCTGGTCCCGAGTACTTAGGGCTAAATATTGTAACAACCGCTGCGATATTGATATTTTCCAAGCAAAGAGAAGCATGTCTAATGTATGGGCTGGGATTACGTCGCAAGCAAGGACAATAGTAAGAGGAACGGCGACAGCCGTAGGAAATGGGCGTAGAAATCTATTTTGGGATCACGCTTGGGTTGGTGATTTTTGCCTAAGTGATCATAATATCACTCCTATTCCGGATGATATGTTGGGCACGACACTCAATGAAATGTGATGCGAGAATTACGGTTGAAAATGGGATTTATTCTCTAATTTATTGTCTTAATATATCCTTCAAAAAATAGCATTTATCTCGTTAGTCAATGACCCCGACATGGAGGACTCGCTCTACTGGCAAGGGACCTCGTCGGGTAAGTTCATGCTAAAATCTGCCCATGGCTATCTTCACGGGACTGATCCCACATCCTCCACCGAGTCTCTTGTTTGGAGAACAATATAGCATATTCCAGTACTATAGCGAATCCGTATGATTCTTTGGTTAGGAGCCCATGGCCGGTTAAAGGTAAATGTAAATCGGGTTATACGAAACATGGGTGATGACCCAAAATGTACGCGGTGCGATGGGGATGAGGAAACTACATAGCACGTTCTCCGCTCAAGTCCTATTTCGAAGCAAATTTGGAATTTAGTTGGTATTTATTATTCTAATAATTTTTTCTATAGCTCCTCTTTTGTCGAGTGGTTTGCAAAATGTGCCAGTAATGAGGTCTTGATTTCTGAAGCGGATTGGACAATATTTTTCGCCATTACTTGTTGGTGGATTTGGAGATGACACAACAATGTGGTCTTTGGTCGGGAAAGCAAAACCTGATTGCACCAAGAGAATTCTTGTATCATCCGTTCGAAAATAGCAAGAAGGCTTTCGACAAATTCGGTATTTTTATACCTTAGTTACAGCATAATGGCGTGGAAGTTTTTATTCGATGGATTCCTCCACCTCGCGCGTGGATAAAACTCAGTACATATGGGGCTTCTAAAGCTAACCTGGGTTTAGCAAGAACTGGTGGGATTTTCCGTGATGAAACGGGAAATTTTATCACAGCTTATTATTTTTCTTGCGGGATTTGCTCGTCTATGAAAGCCGAGTTACTTGCACTTCTAGCAGGTTTGGAACGTGCAAAATCACTTTAGTTGCCAAAGTTAATAGTTCATATGGATAATTCACCCTGTGTTGGTATCATTAAGGAAGACCAATTGGTAAGCAACAGTCTGAAATTTATCGTCAAACGTTACCAAGAATTGATTAAGGAAGATCATTGGACGGTCAAGCTGGAGCATACCTATAGAGAGGCCAATAGAGCCGCGGACCTCTTATCTAATAGCAGAGTAAATTCTAGTACTATTCCAACGCATTTAGATACTCCTTTAAATGAATTGTGTCCAATCCTTTAGGAGGACAGATTTGAGGTTGTTATTCCCCGTGTAATAGCGAATAGTTAATCTTCAAGGCCCAGCCCCTCTTTAGTACCAAAAAAAAAGTTGATCCAATGGTTCCAAATTTCCACAATAATTTGGTGGTGACTCCAAATTGCAAACTTGTTCAACCTTTCATCGATTTCTAAGCCTCTCAAATCGATTACAAACTCGTGATGTGCTTTATTTACAAAGTTTCGTGGGAAGATGTGCCGCTGCTTGAACATCACACCGTGCGGGTGAAATTGGTCCACAACTATCAATCAAAATGTGTCTTTATATTTGATATTAAGACGTATTTTTTTTGTCGAACATAATAAAACTAAATCAATTTCTAATCTAAATAACTAAACTCAAACCAAGAGTCATATCCTAAAACAACTAAAACGAGAGACTCCAACATAACACTTGATACCGTCGTAGAGTACCAAAGATAAATTTATAATTCCAAACTACTACTATAGATAGTGGCAGTCAGGGTCGAACCACAAGGAGGCGATGCAATTAATAGCTGTCTTAATCTTAGTCTAAAGTAACATATGAGTGGGGGTTTGTTTTGAGTTGTTCTATAACTAAAGGCAATAAATGAAAAGTAAACTAAGCTAATAGATGAAATCAAATATTAAAAGGGTGCTAAGATGGTCGGTTCACTATAGATTCGGCGGCAGTATCCTAAGTAAGTCTGAAATAAACACATGAGATGAGAAAATAAGAAGTCCTCTCGGTCCATTCTTAACAGGTAGCATCTTTCGATCTCGCTACGGGTCCCTAATATCACTAATGCTAACTTTCGTCCTGAAAAATGATTTAAAAGTCTAAATTAACTCATCCCTCGATCTTATTAATTTAGTCGTCTCAATTAGGTAGTCTATTTCCCTCTCCTATCTTTCGATCTTTATTGGGTCGGTCAATTCCTAAACATTCAACTAGTCGCGTGCACTCGATTCGTCAAATATAGCAATTAAATTAATTAAAACGAAGCTGATCTCACGTGGCCAGTCGATCGACCAGGGAACCCAGTCGATCGACCGTGGCGCGATTCCAGGTCTACTATTCTACGCCGCCTACTTCTACAGATTCCCTACATCCTAGCATAGGGTATTTAGCTACTCATGTTTACGATAAAAACAACAACAAGATTAACGAATAAAGATACTGAATTCATGATTAAATTTACTAAACAAGCAAATAACATGAGACGATAAATTGGCTTTGGGAAACTACTCTAGCAATTCTAAACTATGAACGAAATAAAGCAATAAAACTGAATATTGGAACAGAGAATACCGTAAAGGAATTGCAGAGAAAGGATCAAAACCGAATGCAAAAGTAAACTTTATAGATTACGAAAAATAATCTCAAGAACCCTAATTATTGATGATAAAAAACTTGAGGATCACTTCTGAAAAACCAGGTTACGTTATATAGAAATATTACGTAACCCTTATTCCTAAACCTAGTTACAATGGGCTTCTAACTTCTCGATCTTTTAACTTGCGTCAGAATCACGGTCTGGTCGATCGACCACAAGGACCAGTCGATCGACCAACCTACGCTGTACAGTAGCTCCTGTTCTTCGTGCTCTGGTCGATCGACCATGAAGACCAGTCGATCGACAGCTTTAGCTGGTAGTTGGCTCCAAAAGCTTCGTGCATACGTCTTTCAGGCCTCGATACGCGCACCAAGTTCATTTCCCGAGTAAATACTTCACGTCAAATGCAATGCTAGGTACTTAGGGACGGATTTAGCTCAATTTCTACTCATTTCCACATAAATCTGCAATATTACATAAAAATACGAAAGTAGACAAAATGGGGCAAATAGTAGCATAAACTACATAATTGAGCTCTGAAATGCGTGTAAAATAGGGTGTAAAACATCATATAAAGGACACGCATCAAACTCCCCCAAACCAAACCCTTGCTTATCCCCAATCAAGAACTAGACTCGATCCTAAAACCTAATGGAACGAGTTCAATCTCAGAGCGAAATGCAAAATGAATAGCCTAAACCAATTTAATGCAACAACTAACAATCAATTAGCAATGTGAATCATGCAAACGAGTTATGAAGTCGTTAAAAACTGCTGAACCGTCAACTGTAGAGACTTATCAAATCGGACTCTCACGGGTCGCTCATATCACTCAATAAATACAGGTGAGTATACGTAAAGATATAAAGAAGTAAATGTAATGACTCTCACCTAACTACGACCTATAAGAATATGCCTGCAATCTAATATGAATATAATCTCTACAACCGTACATATGCATTCCAACCAAACAAATGACCATGACACATGCCGAGGTAAATATGGATATGTGAAGCTATGGGTAAGAAGTGGCAAAACAATTATGGGAATGTGGAGGCATAGGTGATCAAGCTAGTACCTAAACAAAACCATATGACAACATCCAACTTCTTGCTCAAGATTCAACAATAAATCCGGTGTTAATTATCAAGCACTAAACTCACAATCTCCGATATAATTGTAATGCCCCAAATGATGATAATAAAGCATGGTAATAAAATCACCAACTAATCAAAACTCCAACATGTGATTTTGTTTTTTTTTTTCTTTTTCTCGGGCTGCAGTCGATCGACCAAGATGGTCAGTCGATCGACCGGATTTGGCTCTTTTGTCGAGCACTGTTCTCTTTTTTTTCTTTTTCTTTCTTTCATTTTTCAATTCTTTTTCCTCCTTCATTCTTTCATCCAACATCATCTCAATAAGAGCATATGCAACCAAAAATAATAAGAACATTCCCAAAGACTAATACTACTAGCTTGACGAAGGCAGGCTGAATATAGGATGTAGTAAAAGGGACAAAAGGCTATTTTTGGCTTTGTGAAGCTTATGGGCAAAATGAATAAAGGATACCTCTTCCACATATGTCAACAAACCAGAAACCGAATGCATACAGGTATTAAGCAGATTAAGTTCATATTTATGCAAATTGATATCACATGTCTTATAAGGAGTAACTACTCACAATCCAAGATAAACTGGTCATGGATGTCACCAGTTATAGGCTCTAAACCTCAGAAAATGATGTAGTTTGCCAAAAATCAAAGTCAAGTCTCAAGTTCAGCAAGAAATTTAACGAAAACTCGTAGGCTATGCATATATGATTCTACTAATAACATGTCAATTAGTAAGGCTTAGGCGTAAACAGCTGAAAATGCAATGTCATCATTGAAATACTACCGTTCCGACTCGACCTATATGCTAAAATAAACGTGAAATTTTTGGAATTTTTGAAATTTTTTGAAATTTTTTTTTTGAATTTCTGTATATATATAGGAAATGAAATAAATAAATGCAAACTGAAGTGCAATAAACGTGAAACAGAAATGCAATAGAACATGTGAATGCAATGCAAAACCCTTCCCCAAACCAAATCACACAATGTCCCCATTGTGCAAAAACATATAATGAAATAAAAGGGAAATTAGGAATTTGCGTTAAATTAACTAAATAAGACATAAAGGTAGGACTCGGAAACTCACAAGACTTTAAGCGCAGCAAAAGGAAACCTCCCCAAACCAGCGTGAGCTGGGAGGTTTCAGTAGCCAGCAGTGCTACCATAGGTACCTGAAAAGACATACAAAAGTACCGTGCATAAATCCGAGAAAACAATTTATTAAACGCAAAATTATGTGTAAAATAAAGAAACGGAAGAAAACAGAAATGAGGCGGAGAATAAAGTGGAGAGAAGACTCCCTCAGCTCCGCAAATCGATCAAACACAGCAGGGGAATGATCGAAAACAGGTACAGCAGCACTGGGCGGTCGATCGACCACATCACCCAGCCAATCGACCAGAGTGAACAGGAACAGAAGCTCCTGGAATTCGCAGCTCAGTCGATCGACCAAGATGGCCAGTCGATCGACTGGAAAACCTGCTGTAAGTTATGATTTCTTCGAATTAGCTCAATAAATTGAGCCAACATGGTCTATAAACCTGCAAATACACATAATAACGCGCCCAAAATTGCGCAAAACCCAAAGTAACAGTTTAAAGTATTTAAAATCCTAAACAAACTTATTAAAATGCGAAGTCTCGCGCACACAAACGCAATAAAAAGAGTAACGAAAGCAATAAAATAAATGTTTTTGAAAAAGTCTTAATCAACGAATAGTTGATCAAGAATGGCCACGGAATGGCCCACTTGCTCGGCTCCTGGCTACAAGAGGTAGCCTCTACAGTGCTCATCTCCTCAGCTGCACTCCTATCAACTTCAACATCCGCAGAACTCAACGGATCAACAGCTTCAACATCTTCTCAAGCAATGACCTCTTCTGGCTCATCAAAATCCAAGTCGGACTCCGTCACTTTGACTGGCTCCTCATCAGGCTCCTCATCTGTGCCATAGCTAAGACATCCTAGGCCGCCTCTTTGAATGATTGGCTCCTTCACAGCTGGAGCAACATGCGGCTCTTCCTTCCCCAAACCAGCTCCTGCAACATCTAAAACAGAAAAATCTTCCTCCAATCTACTCCCTATCTGGGGCGGAGGTGTTACAACAGGAATAGGCATAGAGGCAGGCATGTCAGAAAGCGCAAAATAGGATTTCTTTTCAGAGACCGTATTACAAGTGACTGGCCACATAGGATCTTTCTTCTTAGCTGTCTGGGCAAAGACGATGGAATGTTTCCCTACTTTGAAGGTCAAAGTCCATGAGCCAACATCTATAACTGCACCAGCAGTGTGCAGAAATGGCCTACCCAAAATGATAGGTATGTGAGCATCTTCGGACATATCTAGTACAACGAAGTCAACAGGGAAAAAGAACTTTCCTATTTGCACAGGAATGTCCTCTAAGACTCCTATAGGCTGGGCCGCAGATCGATCAGCCATCTGTACTGTCATGTTAGTGACTGCAAACCTAGTCAATTTCAACTTCCTAGCAAGACTCAAAGGCATAACACTAATGTTAGCCCCTAGATCACACAAGGCCTTCTCAATAGAAAAGGTGCCAATATTACATGGGACTGAAAAACTACCTGGGTCTTCTAGCTTATGAGGTGCAGTATGAGTTAAATAAGAACATGACTCCTCAGTTAGTGCGACAGATTGCACAGTTTCAAGTGAATTCTTTTTAGACAAAAGTTGCTTCATAAATTTCATGTAAGCAGGCACTTGATTAACTAATTCAAGAAAAGGAACTTGTACATTCAAGCTACGAATAACACTTTCAAATTTGTTAAACGATACCTGTTCCTTTGTCGGCACCAATCTCTCTGGATAAGGGGATGTAAGAAGTAACTTAGCCCTCTCCTCTAGGTCTCTCATGCCGGCATCAGTGGACTTAGGCTGAAAATCTACTACCTTCTCCTTGTTGAAGCTTGACCCTTCTTCAGAACGTCTCAAGAATGAGCCATTAATCGTCATCGGATCATACTTTGGAACCGGGACTGGCCCATCAGCATTTGGGTCTTGCCTCAATAATTCTGGAGTCGTCGTACCCCGAAATAAGTGGTCCCTCAAGTTATTAGGCATTGGAGGACGAAAAGGTTCAATATCAGCAGTGTCCTCAGTCGATCGACCATGTTGATCAGTCGATCGACTGACTTCTACAGGACCAGAAGCTGTTTTGTTTCGCATTTCAGTCGATCGACCAGGTGTATCAGTCGATCGACTGATATACCTTGTAGACGTCTTTTTCTTGCCACTGTTCGTCACTGCCTTCTTCTTGCTTGGTTCCGCCTCATCTTTTTCAGTGACATCCTCGACCATAGCGTGCCCATCAAGGGTAGACCCACTCCTCAAAGTGATAGCATTTAGGGTTTCCTTTTGATCTGGTTGCGACGGTAATTGCTCCGGAGCTCGAGTTGCACTTTTGCTCGCCAGTTGGGCAATTTGGCTCTCTAACATTTTCATCCCGGCCTCTCTAGCTTGAGACTCCTTTAGCAACAAATTTTTCAACTCGGGAAAATCGGAGGCATGGGACTGCTGCTGCTGTTGTGGAACATACGGAGGCTTTTGGTACGGCTGCTGCTGCTTATGAGGGGGCACATAGCTTTGCTGTTGCTGCTGCTACTGTGGACCCGGATTAAGGACATTCTGGTTGGTCCACCTCAAATTGGGGTGGACATTAGAGGAATCGGGTTACGCACCAGTCTGCCTATAATGTTGAAAGGCAGCACATGTTTCAGTCGAACTTGGACAAAAATCCGAAACATGTCCCTCAGCTCCACACCTCTTGCATATAAAGGGACCGTCTGAAACTGCATTAACTTTATAAATCCCTCCTTTTTGAGATCCCCCAAAATCTATCTTGTCAAACCTCGCAGTAAGGGCCTCTATTGCAGCTACAACAGGTGATTCAGCTGACCTCCTCTGATTTCCTCTAGAATTCCCATGCTCAGCTTTATGGGTGGCAATGTCATCAATGATTTTCCACCCCTTTGTCTCACCACTATTTTCTTGAAATCTCCCATTGGCTGCAGCATCTAGGATGGCTCTTTGAACATTATAAAGACCATTGTAGAATTGGTTGCACAGAAACCACTTCTCAAACCCATGGTGCGGAATGGTTCGCACTAGTCTCTTGAAACGTACCCATGCCTCATGAAAATCTTCATCAGGACCCTGTTTAAAGCTCGTGATCTGAGCTCTAATCGCATTGGTCTTCGAGGCAGAGAAATACTTCTTATAGAACGCTAGGGCCAGAGAATTCTAGTCCGTTATCCAATTAGCAGCTCGATCCAGGTCTCGGTACCATTCCCTTGCAGCATCGCGAAGCGAGAATATGAACATAGTCTCTTTCACCTGGTCCTGGGTCACACCGGTTGGTGGGGGTATGGAACAGCAATAATCAATGAATGTCTCCATATGTTTGGCTGCATCTTCATTTGCAGCTCCCCCGAATTGGTTTCTCTCAACCAAGTTGATATAAGACGGTTTCGGCTCGAATTTTCTATCCGTCCCTGGTAATGCGAATCCCTTATAGAGATTCTCAGCTGTCGGCTCAGAGTGACTGGCTATACTCGCTTCTTTAGCCATGTCTGGAGATGTGACGGTCTCAGCTGAGGAAGTAGAAATAGGTGACGAAGGTGGATCCTCCTCAAACAGCTCGTTCTCGTAAAAACTAGAATGAGAACTAGGCTCTTTCTCTGACTGTTGTTCTTGAAATAATCTCCTCTTCACGCGCAAAGTCCTCTCAAGCTCGAGATCAAGGGGAAGTATTCGCCTTGTTGAGACCTATGCATAAGATGAAACTACAAGAAGAATATAAGAATAGTTTAAGGAACAGATGTCCCTTAAATTGAGAAAAGACTAAAATAAAAACAACTAAAAATTTAAACAATTGCCTCCCCGGCAACGGCGCCAAAATTTGATACCGTCGTAGAGTACCAAAGATAAATTTATAATTCCAAACTACTACTATAGATAGTGGCATTCAGGGTCGAACCACAAGGAGGCGATGCAATTAATAGCTGTCTTAATCTTAGTCTAAAGAAACATATGAGTGGGGGTTTGTTTTGAGTTGTTATATAACTAAAGGCAACAAATGAAAAGTAAACTAAGCTAATAGATGAAATCAAATATTAAAAGGGTGCTAAGATGGTCGGTTCACTATAGATTCGGCGGCAGTATCCTAGGTAAGTCTGAAATAAACACATGAGACGAGAAAATAAGAAGTCCTCTCGGTCCATTCTTAACAGATAGCATCTTTCGATCTCGCTACGGGTCCCTAATATCACTAATGCTAACTTTCGTCCTGAAAAATGATTTAAAAGTCTAAATTAACTCATCCCTCGATCTTATTAATTTAGTCGTTTCAATTAGGTAGTCTATTTACCTCCCCTATCTTTCGATCTTTATTGGGTCGGTCAATTCCTAAACATTCAACTAGTCGCGTGCACTCGATTCGTCAAATATAGCAATTAAATTAATTAAAACGAAGCTGATCTCACGTGGCTAGTCGATCGACCAGGGAACCCAGTCGATCGACCGTGGCGCGATTCCAGGTCTATTATTCTACGCCGCCTACTTCTACAGATTCCCTACATCCTAGCACAGGGTATTTAGATACTCATGTTTACGATAAAAACAACAACAAGATTAACGAATAAAGATACTGAATTCATGATTAAATTTACTAAACAAGCAAATAACATGAGACGATAAATTGGCTTTGGGAAACTACTCTAGCAATTCTAAACTATGAAAGAAGTAAAGCAATAAAACTGAATATTGGAACAGAGAATACCGTAAAGGAATTTCAGAGAAAGGATCAAAACCGAATGCAAAAGTAAACTTTATTGATTACGAAAAATAATCTCAAGAACTCTAATTATTGATGATAAAAAAACTTGATGATCACTTCTGAAAAACCAGGTTACGTTATATAGAAATATTACCTAACCCTTATTCCTAAACCAAGTTACAATGGCTTCTAACTTCTCGATCTTTTAACTTGCGTCAGAATCACGGTCTGGTCGATCGACCACAAGGACCAGTCGATCGACCAACCTACGCTGTACAATAGCTCCTTTTCTCCGTGCTCTGGTCGATCGACCATGAAGACCAGTCGATCGACTGCTTTAGCTGGTAGTTGGCTCCAAAAGCTTCGTGAATTCGTCTTTCGAGCCTCGATACGCGCACCAAGTTCATTTCCCGAGTAAATACTTCACGTCAAATGCAATGCTAGGTACTTAGGGACGGATTTAGCTCAATTTCTACTTATTTCCGCATAAATCTGTAATATTACATAAAAATACGAAAGTAGACAAAATGGGGCAAATAGTAGCATAAACTACATAATTGAGCTCTGAAATACGTGTAAAATAGGGTGTAAAGCATCATATAAAGGACACGCATCAACACTATTACCACAAGTTCTCATTTAAGACGGCACTATCCATCTTAAACCTAAAAGATGTCAAGTATTATACCACTTGTGTATATAAGACAAATATATTTCTTTTCCCTATGAATTCTTATGAATACAAGTGGTATGTATTTGACCGGTCTGAAGATTACGACGGATAATACCGTATTAAGGGAGACTTACTGATCTATTATAGACAGCCATTTCCTCAATATTTTCCCAAGTTTGATTGTCATCCACCTCGGTAAACATTCCATTAAACACCATATTCAAGATGTTTCTAGAGTCTTCATACAAGCCATTCTAAAATTGTTGAACCGAAAACCATTTACTAAGCCCATGGTGAGGACAAGAACGTCAGATGGACATGAAACATTCACATGCATCGTATAGTGACTCTTCATCCCTTTCTTTAAAACTCGTCATTTGAGCTCTAAGCATATTGGTTTTCTCCGGAAGATAGAAATTTTGGTAAAAAGTCAAAGCAAGTTTCATCCATTTGTTAATGCCAAGTTTTGTCCGATTCAAGTTTTAAGCCATTGATTAGCGGTTCCGATCAATGAGAACAAGAACAACACCCATGAGAACAAGAACAACACCCATCGGATTTGGTCTTGTGTTCCCCCGTTTGAGGGATAACAACACAATAATCATACAAGGTCTCCATATGAAGATGTGGATCTTCAGGAGGCAGTTGTCCAAATTAGCTCATCTCCACCAATTATATGAAAGCCGATTTGGCTATGAAGTTACCAATCAAGTGAGCGGGTGTGGAGTTCCATTTGGTAGGGTATCCTCGGTTGGTATTGAGTGCGAAGAGAATTTAGGCATTCTTAGTTGGTTGCTTTGTGTGTTGTTTGGGTTAGAAGTTTCGGTTGGCTCTTCCTCTCTTGCAAAAGGGTTTATGAATTTAACGCTCTCTCTGTGAACAATCCTTACATTCACCAAGTTGTCAACACTTAAAGGGATTGGCCCCTCCGTATTTGAAATAAATACCCTTTATATGTTTCGGAAACTCTTCTTACATTTCTTAAGGTCCTTTCAATTTTCAGATCAACTGGCAAACGATTGTGACTAGACCTCCGAAGCATACAACAAAGCAATGCTAGAGAAAAATTAGTACTACCTTAAAGAACTAGATTCCCAAAGGCAATAAGGAACACGACTAAAAGAAAAACTAATAACAATACAAAGAGATTACACCGTCCCCGACAACGGCTCTATTTTGGTGGATCGTTGTCGCTGAACACACCAAACAAATATTTATATACTCTTAAGTAGTAGCTAATATAACAAGTAACTCGAGATCGATCCACTGAGACAGATGGTCTATAGAAAAGTTACGGTGATTGCTTTAGGTGGTTTCTATTGTCACAAGTAATTGGGTTTGGAGTTTTGGTCTAAACTACTAATTCAAATAACAATAAAAACGTAATAAAAACCGATGATTAGATATATGAAACGCAAAAAATTGATAAAAGGAAATAGGATGTCATGTGTTCATAGGTAAAGATAAAGGTAGTCCACATATATTAGTCTAAGTTGAGTTGGAGTTCTAGTCGGACTATAGGCCGAGTCTTTCGGTCTAACTGTCCTTCCTGGGTCGAGTCGGGTTAGCATTTTGGCGTACACCCGTTCTACCCACCAACATAGTGCAAGTTCTAATACATCCTAAGACTTTCGATTTTATAGGTTTTTATAAACAAGTACATAATCATGCAAGTTATCACTGAAATATTTCATCAAACAAGTAATGTGCACTTGTTGAAACTAGATTCTTAATCAATTTATTAGACTCGGCATGCATGGATCTACGCTTTAATCATATCCTCAATCAACCATTAACCCTAACTAAGATACTACTCACTAATTATCATCAATAACATGCTAATAATATAATTAAACACAAAAAATTGACTAAACATGATGATCAAGCAAGATAATTAACAAAGGATTATTAATAAAAAAACTAAGAAAAGATTAAGGAAATTATACCAACTTCAAATATGAAAAAAGAATGAACAAACAAAAGGGAAATCCTTGAAAAGAAGAAGATCTTGTCACCAATCTTCAATAAGCCCAATAGATTCCAAGAACAATGGAAGATTTACAATTAATTTGAAGAGTAATTATGGAAACATTACACTAATTGAAAGTAATTAAGCTAGATAGAGAACTAGATCTAGAATTAGGGTTGATAATTGGGTTCTCTCCCTCAATTGATACAAGAGGGCAATTTATAATTTTATAATAATACAAGATTATGCTTTGATTAGGAGACTAATGGGCTTCTCGTAAAGGCAAAGTTGTGTTGCCCCGCTCAAGTCCATGGTAAACTCGGGCAGATTCTAGGCTTAAGTCCAAATCATGCCTTTGAACTCGAGCTGGTTCTGGTACAACTCGGACGAGTTCTCCTTCACCTCGCTCTAGAACTCGGGCAAGTTCTTCATATACTTCTCCTTCTTTGTCTTGGCTGTCCTAAACTCGTGCAAGCTGATCCTAGGTCGTGGGGGCTAGCTCCATATCAGTCATAATCTTATTTTATTGGCCTAGAGGTTCTTGGGATTGCTCTCCGCTTTATGCTTGGTCATTAGAACCATTCATTTATCTCCGAATTGTTGCTTAATTGCGTGATTTCCAGCCATTTTGCTTCATTTCTTACAAAAGGCATAAAATCTTATATAATAACGAATAGGAAACTAAAGACTAAATAAATGACCCTAATTAGCACAAATCGATTGCAAAACGAGGCTAGTTAAAAGGTTAAGAGTGCGTAAATTAGAACCTCAACACCTACTTATTTACCTATTAGCTCACTTAATTACCTATTAGCTCACTAAATTAAATCTATGAAACGCGAGAACTATTAGCTTTTAGTATTTTACTGGACACATCATGAGAACCATCCTTATTCGATGAATACAACCACTCTACCTGACAGGGCAAACGTATACCTATAAAAAATAACCAACTGGCTCTAACTAATATAGCTAGGGATGTCGAAAGATCTCCACAGGGAGATGGGAAAATGACAGCTTTGTCTAAGTTCGTCACGGTAACCAACTTGGGGGTTTTGATTTGATTGTTCTAAACTAAAAGGATTAAGAAAGAGAAAAAGATTAAGAGAATAAAAATTAAGCAATTAAGGGAAAAGCAGCTAAGACAATCGGTTCACCATGATTATTCAGTCAAGCAATCTAAGTCTCAGGTCAATGCAAGTATATTCTATGGGGCAGTGAATATCTCCTTCTGGTCTCAATTCGCCCTAAAGCACAAATAGCTTAGCTTCCGCCCTCACTACGGTGCCCTAATGTTCGCTACGAGTCTCACCCTTTCCAACCTTCTGGTCCACGTCAAGGTTTACTACGATAAATTGACTAATTGCGTCGACTCAATTCGACAGAAACAATTAACTGTAGCGATTAACAACAAAGATTACACAAGCATTAACCTAATATGGCGATAACTATTCCTTCATAATCATGGATTCCCTAGTCTTAGCAAGAGGGAATTAGCAACACATCATTATCGTCTCAACAACAATAATATATAGACAATCGGAATTAAACATGATAATAATGAAAATAAAGAGATGGAATAAAGCAATAATAAAAGTAATAATAGAAAGGAATGAATTCAAATAACAATTATGATTAAGAAATTAAAAAGGAATAATAATACCGTTTCCAAGTCTGAATCCGAGTAGAAAAGAGCAAAGAAGAGGGAAGCAAAGAGTAAGATCAAAGAGAGGTCAGTGAGGAAGAGTTACGCAGTCTACTCCTTTTAGTAGCACATGAAAATCTCCCCCTTAAACCTAATCCAAAGCCTAATTACAAAAACCCATACGAAAATAGGCGGAAAAATACAAATACAAGGCAAACCACTCGATCGAGTGGAATAAAACCGCTCGATCGAGTAAACTAAGCAAAATTCCCCTCGATCGAGTAGAAATACTACTCGATCGAGTAACTCCTTGTTGTGGCCTGCTCGATCGACTAGATAAACAACTCGATCGAGTGATCTTCATGGTATAAAGCATTCGATCGACTAGATAAGTGGTCGATCGAGCTATATTAGCACACAAGGCACTTCGTCACCTTCCGAAATCAGCTCACGCGTCTTCAAAGTGATACATTCCAAGCTCCGGCTCCTTGTTCTCCATAAATATATGCAAAAGAGGCGAGTTTGGGCTCGATATATCTCCTCTTTGGTCTATACCTGCAATTTACACAAGACAAACCAAAGTAGACTATTCGGGGGTATTTGTAGCTAAATGCCACGTAAAATAATACAGAAATACGTGTAAAAATGAGGTAAAAACCTTATATAAAACACACGCATCAAATCTCCCTAAACCAAACCTTTGCTTGTCCCCAAGCAAACTATGAATGCAACTAAGAGTAAACAGTGGAACGGCACCAACGCATCAGGTACAAATCATTCGCCAAAACCAGTTTAATGCAACAACTAACAAAGTGGCAAGCGATAAATGCAAACGAGTTAAATCAATGTTTCAAACTAACTGAACCATCGACCTTGCAAGACTCAAAGATATCGGACTCTCACAGGTCGCTCATCACTCAAATTTAGGCACATGGTGAGTATATATGTGAGAGATAGAAAGAAGTAAAGACACTCACCTAACTCGACCTATAAGAACATGCATGCAGTTAACATGAATAAAGTCTCTACAACCGTACTTATGCATTCCAACCAAACTAATGACGAAGACACATGCCGAGGATTTACATTTGGGTAAGTGAGGTAATGGGTAAGAAGGGGCTAGGATGAATTTGGAAATGTGGAGTTAATAGCCAAACTAGCAACACGGATCCAAATTATGAAACTGCATCCCAACTTCGTACTCAATATAACAATACAGAACGGTGCAAATTCGATGCAATCAACTCACAAAACACCATAAACTTGTCAACTCCCCATAAAATATAAATAAGCTATGGGAGTGAAAATCATCTATACAATTTTTCATCTTTCGCATATGATTTTTCTTTCTTTCTACTCCTTTTTTTTTCATTTTCATTCATTTTTTTTTCTTTTCTTTTTTCACAACATTTTCTTTCTTTTCATTCCCTTCGATTCTTCCACCAACTTCTGAAATCAGCTATATAACCAGACTGCAGTAAAGCATTCCAAACAACTACACATCACTAGCTCGGCTAGGGTAGGCAAAATTATAGAATGTAGCTAATAGGACAAAAAGGCAATTTGGCTATGTGAGGCTCATGGGTAGAATGAAATAAAGGGAACTGCCTCTCCTACATGTGTCACCATCCACAGACCGAATGCATACAGGTATTAAGAAGACTAGACTCATGCTTATGCAAATTGATGTTACATGCCTTACAGAGAGTACTACTCACATCCTAAATGAAACCGGTCATGAATGTCACCAATTTATAAAGCCCTAACCTCAGAATGTATAGTAGCTTGCCAATATATGAGTCAAGTCTATTCGTTCAGAAAAGAGAGAAACAAAAACTCGTAGATCATGCACATTATCATGCCAACTAAATATCAAGAATATGCAGGGCTAAGGTAGGGATTCAATGTAACGTCAAAGTTCAAACGTTCCGACTCAAATAAACGTGCAAATTTTGAAAATTATGTGATTTTATCTGTTTTTTTTTTTTTTTTTTGAATTTAAAAACAACAATGCATGCTAAAATGAGTAAACGTGCAAACGAAAATGCAAGAAAACATGCAGACACAGATATGGATGCATACCTCCCCAAACCAAACCGTACAATGCCCTCATTGTACCAAAAATAGGGAAAGAAATGCAAACTAAGGAGAAAAGGATAAGTGGAGTCGGGAAACTTACAAAACGTCATGAAGAGGGACCTCCCCAAACTGACCATGAACATGGGAGGTCATAAGAAGTCAATAAGAAGTTAAGCAGTAGCTCAACAGACGAAAAGTAGCATCTTGAAGATGAAACAGCTCAATCGAGTGGCTTGGAATAGCTCGATCGAGTGAAAGGGTGTCATAAAGTAAATTATTACTCGATCGAGTGATCGTGGATTTGCAGGTTGTCGATCGAGTATAGATGTTACTCGATCGAGTGATTATCAACTCAAATGTGCTCGATCGAGTTACTGCACCTGTAAAACACGAGTAAAGAGCAAGGGAAATACAAAGGACGCATAGTTCAGCATTTAAAGTTCAACAAAAAGCGAAATGCGAAGGAAAAATTTCAACAGAAATACAACAAAACTGTCTGGGTTGCCTCCCGGAGAGCGCAGGTTTAAGAGGTCCCGCACGACCTGTCTGGCATCAATTAACTGGCGCGTCAAGCTCGTCGAAGTACAAGACTTCAACACGATTGTCTGCTTTATTTGCTTCGTGATAATGCTTCACATATTGCCCATTCACCTTGAACCGGTTTCCCTCGGGGCTTTCTAGCTCAACGGATCCAAATTTAGTAACAGCTTTCACCGTATAAGGACCACTCGACCTGGACTTCAGCTTGCCAGGAAATAATCGCAGTCGAGCATTAAACAGCAACACCTTTTGCCCGACATGAAATTCTCGTGGTAGAATTCTTTTGTCATGCCATCTCTTCGTCTTTTCCTTGTAAATGCGCGAGCTGTCATAGGCATTAAGCCTAAACTCTTCCAATTCATCTAGCTGCAAAAGACGATTCTGACCACACAACTTAGGATCAAAGTTAAGCTCACGAATTGCCCACCAAGCCTTGCATTCCAACTCAACAGGTAAATGACAAGATTTCCCATAAACCAACCGATCGGTGTCTTAAAGGCAGTTCTCTAAGCCCATAATGTGTCTTCCAATTTAAAACTCCAGTCTTTCCGTGATTTAGAAACTACCTTAGACAGGATCTCTTTAATCTCGCGATTAGAGACCTCAACCTGACCACTAGTTTGGGGATGATACCCCAAACCACGCCGGTGTTGAACACCAACCTTAGACAGAATGGAAGTTAGTTTCTTCTCTTTAAAGTGCATTCCCCCATCACTAATGACGACCCTAGGGACACCAAATCGGGGAAATATGACCTTTTTAAACATTTTTATCATGGTCTTGGCATCACAATGAGGTGAGGCGATTGCCTCAACCCATTTCGACAAATAATCTATAGCTACTAAAATATACCTTTTACCTTTACTAGATGGGAACGGTCCTTGGAAATCAATGCCCCAGACATCGAAAACCTCGACCTCTAAGATACCATTTTGTGGCATCTCATGTCTCTTTGAAATATTCCCTGATCGTTGGTAGGCATCACAAGCTGAAACAAAAGCCTTAGCATCAGCAAACAAAGAAGGCCAGTAAAAACCAGACTGAAGTACCTTAGCCACGTTGCGCGATGGACCGTGGTGACCACCATAGGGAGTGGAGTGACAACCTTCCAGTACTACTTTGGTCTCCCACTACAGAATACATCGTCTACAGAGACCGTCTGCACATTCCTTAAACAAATAAGGATCATCCCAAAAATACTGCTTAGCGTATACAGAAAACGCTTCCTCTGCTGATGAGAAAGGTCAGGCGGCAGCTTGCCACTGACAACGTAATTAGCTATATCTACATACCAAGGTTCTTGGTTTACAATATAAGACAATACAACAAATAAAGAATCATCAGGAAAAGACTCATCAATAGGTAAAGAATCTTCCCCCTCTTGTCGCGACAGTCATGACAGATGATCAGCTACAACGTTCTCAGCTCCTTTCTTATCTTTAATCTGCAAATCAAACTCCTGGAGAAGGAGTATCCATCTCAATAGCCGTGGTTTAGCTTCCTTTTTAGCAAGGAGATGCCTCAGAGCTGCGTGGTCAGTAAAACAGTAACTTCTGATCCAATCAAATAAGAACGAAATTTCTCTAAGGCATAAACTAGAGCTAGCAGTTCTTTTCCAGTGGTGGTGTACTTCAATTGAGCCTCATCCAGAGTTCGGCTCACATAGTATATTGCATTTAAAGCTTTATCTTTCCGTTGGCCTAACACCGCTCCTAGTGCATAATCACTGGCATCACACACTATCTCTAACGGCAAGTCCCAGTCGGGAGGTTGTATGATCGGCGCAGATACGAAAGCCTGCTTTAACCAGGTTAAAAGCAGAAAGACACTCGTCAATAAATACAAAGGGGCATCCTTAACCAGCAGCTGTGTAAGTGGTTTAGCAATTTTTGAAAAATCCTTAATAAACCGGCGATAAAAGCCGGCGTGACCAAGGAAGCTTCTCACTCCTTTAACATTAACAGGAGGAGGTAATTGCTGAATCACTTTCACTTTTGCTTTATCAACTTCTATTTCCCTATCAGAAACTAAGTGCCCTAAGACAACTCCCTCGTTGACCATGAAATGGCACTTCTCCCAGTTAAGCATGAGATTAACCTCAATGCAGCGCTGCAACACTTTATCAAGGTTAGTCAGACAGTTAGAAAAATCACTTCCATAAACACTGAAATCGTCCATGAAAACTTCCATGATAGACTCAATATACTCTGAAAATATCCCTATCATGCACCTTTGGAAGGTGACAGGGGCATTACATAAACCAAAAGGCATCCTGCGATAAGCAAACACGCCCTGAGGACAAGTAAACGTAGTCTTAGCTTGATCGTCTGGGTGAATAGGGATCTGAAAAAACCCTGAATACTCGTCTAAATAGCAGAAAAACTTATGAGAAGCTATCCTTTCTACCATTTGATCAATAAAATGAAGGGGAACGTGATCTTTCTTGGTGGCGGCATTCAGCTGTCTGTAATCTATACACATCCGCCAACCAGTCACTACTCTAGTAGGTATTAACTCATTTTTGTCATTCTTAACCACGGTGGTCCCTCCTTTATTAGGGACTACCTGCACTGGAATGACCCACTTAAAATGACCAACAGAATACATAATACCTGCGCGTCGAGCAACTTTATTACCTCAGCCATCACAACATCTTGCATCTTCTGGTTCAGCCGGCGCTGGACCTGTCTGCAAGGTTTGTGATCTTCCTCCAGCTCTATCCTGTGCATACAAATATCGGGACTAATTCCCTTGATATCGTCCAAGGAATAACCCAAAGCCTTCCTATTTTTCTTAAGCACAACTAACAAGGAAGTCAGCTGATCATTATCAAGCTTAGCACTAACAATGACTGGATGTTGCTCAGTATCATCTAAGAAAACATATTTTAGATGAGAGGGAAGAGGCTTACGCTCAGGCACCTTTACCTCAATGGAGCAAAGGGTGCTGATCATCTGTTCCACTTGCTCTCCCTCAGCGTCGGTGAGTTCACGCTCATCTAAATCATTCTTAAGCAAATCCAACACAGCATCATCGTCATCTGGGTTATCTGCACACTCATCCAAAAGCATAAGAGCCTCTAGTAGGTCCTTTATAAAAGAACCCGCCCAGAAGTCATAAATAGACTCGTCAATAATATCGACAGAATAACATATATCCTCTATCATTGGCCGGGCCAAAGTGCTAGGCAGACTGAAAGTAATCGCGTCATCCCCTACTGCAAGAGTCAAACGCCCTTGTTTGACATCAATAATGGCCCCAGTCGTACAAAGGAACGGTCTTCCTAATATAATCGGGGTCCGGTGTCCTCAGCTATGTCTAGGACAATAAAATCTACTGGTATAAAGAGCTTGCCTATTTTCACAGGCACGTCCTCTAAGACACCCAGGGGTCGCCTAACAGATCTATCGGCCATCTGTAGGGTAATGTTAGTCAATTTAAGATGACCCATATTCAATTTCTTGCAGATAGATAAGGGCATGACACTGACGCTGGCTCCTAAATCACAAGAGACTTATCAATAACTACATTGCCTATAACATAAGTGATAGAGAAGCTACCCGGGTCCTTCATTTTAGGTGGAGCCTTATTTAAAAGTAAATTACTAGACTCTTCCAAAAATGAAACGGTCTCGAATTCACTTAGCTCTCTCTTACGCGTCACAATATCTTTCATGAATTTAGCGTAAGTAGGTACCTGGGTAATAAGTTCGGTAAAAGGGACCGTTACCTGGAGATTCTTCACAACGTCCATAAACTTACCGTACTGTCGCTCGACCTTCGCGTCCTTCAGACGACTTGGGAAGGGTACTCTGGTAGCAATGAGTGGACCCGCAACTTTATCTTTACCTTTATCAGCACATGACGTCTTCACAGTAGGGGAAGATGACACAGTAGCGGAATTAGATGTCAAAATAGGATCTCCGCTGGCTCTGGCACTCGATCGATCACTTTTTTCACTCGATCGAGTGGTTTTATCTTGGAAATTACTCGATCGAGCTATTCGAACCACTCGATCGAGCTCTTGGATTTCTGACTCACTCGATCGAGTACAATTTTCACTCGATCGAGTGACTTCATCTGCTAAACTGTTCGATCGAGAAGAATTCATTGGTCGATCGAGTTCTTCAAATTGAGCACTACTCGATCGAGTAGTATTTATACTCGATCGACCATCTTGATGGAAAATTTCACTCGATCGAGTAGTATTTTCATTCGATCGAGTGCCAGGACAATATACAGCAGGGATATCGTCCGTATACTCGTCTAGCTCTTCTTCCGGGGCATTATCAGCTGTCACAACCCCGTCTCTCGGCATTTTTGGCCCCTCATAAGCAAGGCCACTTCGGAGATTGATGGCATTAACTAGGTCGCATGTCGGTGGATGGTTAGCTTGGTCTTTCGCGAGTGTCAATTGTGCGACTTGTTCTCTTAACTCCACGATAACAGTTTCATTCTTGCTGCATTTCTCCCCAAACGGTTGTGTAAAGTTCAACATCAAGGATTTCAGTTCGGCAATTTTCTCGTTTGTAGAAGGGGGTTTGGCTGCGGCATTGGCGTAGAAAGAGTAGAAATATTTGTCATTTCCTCATATAATTAAGAAAAAGGAACTCCTTGCCTGTATTTCTGATAAGCAAGGACGCGCTCTATTCTCGCCATACAATCAATGGGGTCATGCCTCTCCATGCCGCATCTACCGCATATCTCTTCATGCTCAGTAATTGCACAAACTTGTGCACTCTCACCCATAACCTCCGTAATCTCCACGTTACCTAAACTTTTGCTAGGACTCTCCACTTCAGCTGCTACCAACTCGTTGACTTGCCCACTCCCTCAGGGATTTCCATATTCGGCAACATGGATAGCCATCTCCTCAATAAGACGCCACCCTTGATCATCCTCCACGTTTTTTGTGAATCTCCCCTTAACTACACTATCAAGGATAGCTCTCTGGTTTCGATATAACCCGTTGTAAAACTGGGTACATAGGAACCAACGCTTGAAACCGTGATGAGGCACAAAACGGACGAGCTTCTTGAACCTAGTCCAAGCCCCATCCAAGTCTTCGGTGGGCAATTGCTCAAAAGAAGTAATCTGAGCTCTCAAAGCATTAGTGCGCTGTGGTGGAAAATATCGCCTGTAAAAGGCTAAAGCAAGAGAACTCCAGTCGGTTACACCGGCTGCTTCCCTATCTAAATCCCTCAACCATTCTCGGGCATCATCAGCTAAAGAAAAGGGAAAGAGAACTCCCTTCACTTTGTCCTGTGTCACCCCAGCAGCAAGAGGAATGGTAGAACAATACTCTGTAAATAGCTCTATATGCCTGCATGGATCTTCTTCGGGTACCCCCCTAAAGAGATTTCTCTCGACGAGATGTATGTAGGATGGGTGGATTCCAAAGGTTCCCGATTCAGTAGTGGGTAGTAAGAAACCTTTTGGAAGGGAATCCACGTTAGGCTCTAAATGGCTGGCTATATTCGGCATTCTAGCAGATAGAATTTACAAAGCAGAGCAGGTGCGACGATGTTCTCTTATAGAACAGATTACCTGCAACTAATCAAAAACTTTTGCAAAAATGAGATCAGTCTCAAGGAAAAGGTTCCTTGAGATGAAAGACAAACTTAAATAAAGCAACAAAATTGGGCCACCTCCCCGGCAACGGCGCCAAAATTTGACAGGGCAGTCGTATACCTATCAAAAATAACCAACTGGCTCTAACTAATATAGCTAGGGAAGTCGGGTCGATCTCCACAGGGAGATGGGAAAATGTCAACTTTGTCTAAGTTCGTCACGGTAACCAACTTGGGGGTTTTGATAAGAGAAAAAGGGTAGGAGAATAAAGATTAAGCAATTAAGGGAAAAGCAGCTAAGATAATCGGTTCTTCATGATAATTCAGTCAAGCAATCTAGGTCTCAGGTCAATGCAAGTATATTCTATGGGGCAGTGAATATCTCCTTCCGGTCTCAATTCGCCCTAAAGCACAAATAGCTTAGCTTCCGCCCTCACTACGGTGCCCTAATGTTCGCTACGAGTCTCACCCTTTCCAACCTTCCGGTCCAGGTCAAGGTTTACTACGATAAATTGACTAATTGCATCGACTCAATTAGACAGAAACAATTAACTGTAGCGATTAACAACAAAGACTACACAAGCATTAACCTAATATAGCGATAACTATTCCTTCATAATCATGGATTCCCTAGTCTTAGCAAGAGGGAATTAGCTAGACATCATTATCGACTCAACAACAATAATATGTAGACAATCGGAATTAAACATGATAATAATGAAAATAAAGAGATGGAATAAAGCAATAATAAAATTAATAATAGAGAGGAATGAATTCAAATAACAATTATGATTAAGAATTAAAAAGGAATAATAATACCGTTTCCAAGTCTAAATCCGAGTAGAAAAGAGTAAAGAAGAGGGAAGCAGAGAGTAAGATCAAGGAGAGGTCAGTGACGAAGAGTTACGCAGTCTACTCCTTTTAGTAGCACACGAAAATCTCCCCCTTAAACCTAATCTAAAGCCTAATTACAAAAGCCCATACGAAAATAGGCGGAAAAATACAAATACAAGGCAACCCACTCGATCGAGTGGAATAAAACCGCTCGATCGAGTAAACTAAACAAAATTCCCCTCGATCGAGTAGAAATACTACTCGATCGAGTAACTCCTTAGTGTGGCCTGCTCGATCGAGTAGATAAACATCTCGATCGAGTGATCTTCATGGTATAAAGCATTCGATCGACTAGATAAGTGGTCGATCGAGCTATATTAGCACATGAGGCACTTCGTCACCTTCCAAAATCAGCTCACGCGTCTTCAAAGTGATAGATTCCAAGCTCCGGCTCATTGTTCTCCATAAATATATGCAAAAGAGGCGAGTTTGGGCTCGATTTATCTCCTCTTTGGTCTATACCTGCAATTTACACAAGACAAACCAAAGTAGACTATTCGGGGATATTTGTAGCTAAATGCCACGTATAATAGTACAGAAATGCGTGTAAAAATGAGGTAAAAACCTTATATAAAACACACACATCACTACCCCTACACACTCATCGAGTATGATGCTACTGCTCGCGTTCTTCAAATGGAAGAACATAATTCGTTCTTCAAGTGGATGAACATAATTCGTTCTTCAATGTAACATGTTTCATATTCAACAGTAGCAATATTACTTTTTCGAGGGAGTTTGAGTATTACTTTTGAATTTTTCTTGATTATGTTAAAAATTTGAGTCGATTCATTTTCTTTCATAGTCCATGGAACGAAATTTTATGTGTCAAGAAAATCAACTCACGGTTTAAATGTAGGTTGGTTTGCTTAATAAAATCAAAAATCCAAAAAATCCAAATAAATCAAAAAATCCAAATAAATCAAAAAACGCAAATAAATCATTCATTTCTCTCTTCCTCATTCACCACCACCCACCGCTATCCCACCAGACACCACCCACCGCCCACCTCCACCGCCACCTCCACCTCCAACACCGCCGTCGATAGGGCTGAGCACAAAAAACCGAACCGCATTTTTAAACCGAAACCGGACCGAAACCCGAATAATGGAGACCGAAAAATTCGGGTTTTTTCCGGTGCGGAGCCCGAACCGAATTTTTAAGCATAAATGAGGTGCGAGTGCGGGTCTAAATAAAATCAAACCGGAGACCGCTTTTAAAACCGGATTGACGTTTTTCTCAAAAATATAATTTCATCTATGAATTAAACACACCCAAGCCAAGACTTAAGCCCAAAACATCAAAACGCTATTTCTTTATGAAGTAATTTTAGATGTGTGACTCTTTAATTGTAGTTTTGAACATTATTTACATGTCTATGACTCTTTGAACTTTAATATGTATGACTTTTTTATGAAGTAATTTTAACATTTGACCACCAATGTCTTCAAAAGTCAAATTGGCAGCATGTTTATTGTGTCATTCAAGAGCATTCAACCAAAAACCGGGTTCGAAAACCGGTTCGGGTAACCGGTTTTCAAATCCGGTTTGAAAATTTCACAAAAACCGGTTACCCGGATTAAAAGAGGTGCGGGTGAGGTTTAAGAAATTTAAGGTTTTTAAAACCGGGGACCGAACCGGTTTGCAAAACCGGGCCGGGTAACCGGTTTTGCTCAACCCTAGCCGTCGATAAATTATATAAATTCGTTTTTTTTCCAGATTTTGCGTCTCGGTTTTTTCGTCACTTTTTTTTTTTTTTCAGATTTTGTGTTAAATTCGTTGTTTGGGGTCGGTTTATTCTATTTGTTAATTTTTGTTAGTTTTTGTTGTTATTTATTATTTTCAAATCTCTTCTTGTTATACGTTTTTTTTTAAATTTCGGGTTTTAAATATCGTTTTTTTTATGATATACTTTTTTTCATCTAAGATCTACTAAAATATTTTTCATAAAATTTGTGGTTAATATTTTTATATAAAAATGAAAAAAAATGACTAAAGTATACACAGTTATAGACAAAAGTTATACAAAAATGGTCTAAAGCCATACAAAAATTGACTAAAGTTATACAAATAAGGACTAAAGTTATACAAAAATTGACTAGAGTTATACAAATATGGATTAAAGTTATACAAATAAGGACTAAAGCTAAAGTTATACAAATATGGACTAAAGTTATACAAATAAGGACTAAAGTTATACAAAAATTGACTAAAGTTATACAAAAATGGACTAAAGTTATACAAAAATGGCCTAAAGTTATACAAAAATGGCCTAAAGTTATACAAATAAGGACTAAAGTTATACAAATAAGGACAAAAGTTATACAAAAATGGACTAAAATTATACAAAAATGGACTAAAGTTATACAAATAAGGACTAAAGTTATACATATTTAGTCCATATTTGTATAACTTTAGTCCATATTTGTATAACTTTAGTCCATGTTTGTATAACTGTAGTCTTTTTTTGTATAACTTTAGTCCATTTTTGTATAACTTTAGTCTTTATTTGTATAACTTTAGTTCATATTGGTATAACTTTAGTCCATTTTTGTATAACTTTAGTTCAGTTTTGTATAACTTTACTCCATATTTGTATAACTTTAGTCCATTTTTGTATAAAATTATGTAACTTTAGTAAAAAAATTGTGCAACATTAGCCGTAAATAGTACAACTTTAGTCCATAATAGTATAACTTCAGTCATTTTTTGTATAACTTTAGTCCAAATTTGTAGAACTTTAGTCAAAAATTGTATAACTTTAGTTCATAATAGTATAACTTTAGTCTAAATTTGTGTAACTTTAGTCAAAAATTGTATAACTTTAGTGCATAATAGTATAACTTCAGTTATTTTTTGTATAACTTTAGTAAAAATTTGTATAATTTTAGTCCAAAATTGTATAACTTATACAAATTTGTCAGTGAAGTTGCATTGTATAACTTCAGGCATTTTTTGTATAACTTTAGTCCAAATTTGTATAACTTTAGTTCAAAATTGTATAACTTTAGGAATATAAATTCAGATTTGAAACCAACACAATAAGAAGATGAGATTAAAGTTACTTTAGTCATATAGTCTGTAACTTTAATGTTTGAAGTGTATAACTTTAGTCGTAAATAGTGTAACTTTAGTAGTAGATAGTATAACTTTAGTTGTATTTACATATAGTTTTGAAAATTCAAAATAAAAAAAGTGATGAAAGTTGAGAAGAAGAAAACTAGTTCTGAAAACTAATAATAAAAAAATAACCAAATAACAATAACAAAAAAAAAACCATAATAACAAAAACCAAAAAAACCCGTAATAACAAAAACCCGTTAATCTAACAAAAAAACTCGTAAATCTAACAAAAATACCAAATATAAAAAAAACCAAATAACAATAACAAAAAAAAAAAACAAATAACAAAATCATGATTCATCAAAAAAAATTAACAATGAAAAATTTATATATCGAGTGTATAACTTTAATGCACGCAGTGTATAACTTTAATGCACAATATGTATAACTTTAGTCCAAAATTTGTGTAACTACAATTTTTACAATGTATAACTTTAGAGGTTAATAGTATGAATGAGCCATGACAATAACAAATTATATACATAAATAAAAAAGGTAAATCTGAAAAAAAAAATCAAATAACAATAACAACCAAATAACAAAATAAAAAAAATATAACAAAAACAAAGATTGAATCTGAAAACAAAAACAAAAATAACAAAAACCAAAATAACAAAAATAACCTAATAAAAAAAATAACAAATAACAAATAACAAATAACAAAAACAAACAAAGAAAAAGTGAATCTGAAAAAATGACATTATAATCCCTAACTGACATGATGAAACTAATAGTCTTAACAAATTAGCATATAGTTCAGTTAAATAAATCGAAAAGAAAAAGCTTTAAACAAAAGAAAAAGCTTTAAACAACAGAAAAAGCTTTAAAGAACAAAAAATGAAGAACAAAGTGAATCTGGGACGGAGGTGAGGCTTGAATGGTGGCGGCGGGAATGTGGTGGTGGGGTTTTTGTCGTGGGTTTTTATCGTGGGTTTGTTGTGGGATGGTGGTGGTGTGTTGGGGGTGGTGTAGATCTGGCAGAGGAGGAAGGCATTGATGCGGTGGAGGTAGGCGGCAGTGGTGGTGGTGGAATAATGAGGGAATAATGACGGGGGAGTAGGGCGGGAACTGGTGGTCTGCTGCGGGAGTTGGTGGGTCCGGTGGTCACGGCGTGAAGGGGTGGCGGTTGGCAGGTGTGGCGGTTGTGGTTCGTGGCAGGTGTGGTCGGGTGTGGTGGTGGTAAGGGAGGGTGTGGTCGGGTGTGGTGGTGGGTAAGGGAGGCAGTTTTACAAATTTTGTTTTGGTTTTTGATGGGTTTTTTTTTTTGGTTTTTTTTGTTTGATTTTGTTTTGTTTTGTTTTGTGAGAGAAAAAAAAGAGAGATAATGAGGGAATGTGAGAAGTGAGAAGTGAGAGAGAAGAATAATGAGGAAGTGAGTAGGGAGATTAGAATGTGGAAGAAGTTGTACATAATTAGAAGGAGTTATACATAATTAGGGAGGGAGAATAGGGAGGGAGATTTGTGACCCTTAAATGAGATGTAATCTCATCCCTTCATTTCCCTCATTCAAAGGCTCTTATGAGGACTTAGGGACTAAATATATATCATGACCTTACTAGAACCCTTCTATATATATATATATATATATATATATATATATATATATATATATATATCAATACTATATATTAAATCCAGAAACCAAGGGACTTCAATGTAATTAAAGAAAGTTATACAAATTAATTATACTATATAGTTTTAAATCACTAGCACCGTGTGATGGACCCGATTAAGGGATCTCAATGCAAATATTATATAGTTTGGGTTAAAATTAAATCATATAGAAGCTTGGTAATTTTCCTAAACATTTGTAAGATACTAAAACATGGTCAATTTCCTTAAAATAAAATAATTAATTAAGATGGTCAATTTCCTTAAAATAAAATAATTAATTAAGATGCTCAATTTCAAGGAGATTAAAAGAAAGAAGATGCTTGGTAATTTTCCTAAATATTTATAGAAGACTAGAAGATGATCAATTTTCTTAAAATAAAATAATTAATTTGTATAAACATGCACACTTATTGTATTAATTATTATCATCATAAAATGATATATTAAATTTAAAATCTATGCAATTTTATTAAACTTTATAGTTTATTAGATGTATAGAGATGTTAAATATTTTAACATACAAAAATATAATAAGTAGGTTATAAATTACAGTATAATTAATTTGTATAGATTTATTTAATTACATTGAAATCCCTTGGTTTCTGGAATTAATATATAGTATTGATTGCATAATTCTTTCGATTTTATTTAATGCATATATGTAATATATTTATATAAATATATAATCTCTTAAAATTGCATGACTAAGTAGTAAAAGTAATTTCGTCAGTAAAAAAAAGAATTGTAGTAACATTGGATATAGTTATATGATAGTAATCACTCATTTAAATACTAAAAGTAACAATATTATCAGCGAGATTAGTGAAAGTGGTAGAAACAACAACGTGAGTAGTGAAATAATCAATATTAATGTGGCAATAATGAAAGTAATAATAATTACGGCGGGAGTAGTGAAATTATTAATATTAATGCGGCAGTAGTGACAGTAACAATGATTACGGCGGGAGTAGTGAAAGTAACAATGATTACGGGCAAGTAGTGAAATGTTATTATTATTGTTTCATTAATAAGAGTAAAATATTAATAGCGGGAGTAGTGAATTTGTCTCAAAATTTATTTCATCGTAATTTTAGGATATAAATAGAAAAATATATTAATAATAAATTTATGGGGTATGCAACTTTAAGTAATTTTATTTAATGAAAAAAAAATTAATGGTAAATACAAGTAGCCCGGGCGAAGCCGGGCATCAATACTAGTATATATGAAATCAAGATTCCACTAACTTTCTAAATTTAGTGGAAGTCAACTTAGGAAAGAATGGAACACCATGCACGAAAACTGAACCTGACATCAGAACTGTGTGCAACCCGCATAGACCCAACGCGTGTCTCGCGAGGAGCTCGCTATGATCAACTTGCTTTAAAATTTGTTCCTTAGTTTATTTGTTTCTATAATCAAACTCCAGTGACATACAAGTCACATACTAACGCTATGTGTATAGTTACTTATTTAGTTATTTAGTAGATGCAGAATATAACTTCTCATTAATCAAATTTTTTAAATGCAGAATGTAACATTTCTATGTATTGTGGCTGTCGGAGCTTGGATTGTCAATTTTTTAGGTCGGTAAGTCATTATGTCATTTGTCTAAACGGAACAATAAATAATAGAATATCTTCGATAATAGTCTACTAATATAATTTAGTTACCTTCATAACAATATTATTTACTCCTTTTAGTGTGTTTGTGTTTATTTACAGAGGGGTATTGTTGGACAAGGACAGCAGAGAGACAAACAACACGAATGAGACATAGATACTTGAAAGCAGTGTTAAGGCAAGATGTTAGCTTCTTCGGAAAATTCACGTGGTACCCTCGAACTTTGCCATTTTGCACGTGGTACCCAACTTTTTAAGTTTGTGCACATGATATCCTTGGGTTTTCACTTTCAAGCACAATGTGCCCTCTTTATCGTTCTTAAAATTTTTGATTGAGCATAAATCATAGACCAGAAATCGAAATTGACTAATTTTTTTTTTTCAAATTGATTACCTCTTCGAGATCTATAAATTGATTAAACAAAAATGGTCATTAGGAAATTAAGATCGAAGATAGGGTTGATTTGAGATTTTCTTTAAAAAAAACCCTATAAAATGTCAGTCGACAATTTTTTTTTCTCAAATCGTAGATTATGACGAGATAATCATTTTAGGAAAAAAAATTGGACGATTCCGAATTCCGATCTAGGAGTTATGCGCAATTGAGTTTTTTTATAGCGACAAAAAGGTTATGTTGTGCATGAAAATCAAACATGGAGGGTATTATGTACACAAACTTAAAAATTTGGGTACCACGTGCAAAATGACAAAATTCGAGGATACCACGTGAATTTTCCGTAGCTTCTTTGATATGCAAGTTGCTACCACATTTGAGGTTGTCACAAATGTTACCAGCGATAGCCTTATTATTCAACAAGTCATCGCTGAAAAGGTTAGGCCACTTCTTATGATCAATTAAGATATTAGTTATTCTCGTATAAGATTGTCTTATACTCTGTATAAATTTATGTAAAACTAATTTAATCATTCAAAAATCATGAGCCATTCACTATTAGTGATTTAATAAATCTGTTTTTCAAACTTACAATGTAAGAGTGCATTACCTAAGAATTTGTATAATTGACCTAACTGCATAATCTTACCAACGTCAAAAATGTTCATCTTCAACTTTAAAACTTTGAGCTGAATAATTATTTGGCAAACACCAACTGATATTCTGATTGATTCGTAAAACATAATTGGAAATTTCATAAATGGTAAAAATAATAATTAGTTATAATTTTGTTTTGTAAATTAAAGTGGGACAACTTAGGCAGTTGTTAATTCATATGAATTTTTTATATATTCAAAACTTCCTCATAGCTACCGTGTATCATTGTTTTCGTCATTGTTTGTATAGGTGCCACATTTTGTGATGAACTTGTCCACTTTCATTGGAAGCTACGTGACAGCATTTGTGTTAACATGGAGGTTAGCAATAGTTGGGGTCCCTTTTGTGCTCTTCCTCATCATTCCGGGCATAGTATATGGTCGGATATCCATGGACTTAGGAAAGAAGCTATCAATCGAATACAACAAGGCGGGGAGCATAGCAGAGCAGGCTATTTCGTCTATAAGAACGGTCTATGCCTTCGTTGGGGAGACCAAAACAATGGATAAGTTCTCAAAAACATTAGACGGCTCAATTAAGTTAGGTCTAAAACAAGGTTTGGCTAAAGAAATGGCTATTGGTAGCAATTGTGTGACATATATGATTTGGGCCTTTAATGCATGGTATGGAAGTAGGCTTGTCATGTATCATGGTGCAAAGGGAGGCACTGTCTTCCTTATGGTTATTAACCTTGCAACTGGTGGATTGTGAGTTTCCTTTGACGTTCCTACTTTTCCCTTGCTTTTGGCACTTTTTTATACATTAATATTTTCCTTCGTCCCGGTCATTTCTTTACCTTTGATTTTGGCACAAAGACTGAGGAAAGAGGAGATAACCAATTATTTGATGACAAGTGGATCAAATTATTCATAAAAACATTTCCAAATAAAGAGGTAAAACAATTGACGAGGACGAAGGGAATATAATTTCAATTTTAATAATTGAATATTTAAGCCCATACTTTGTAATTTTGCATCTCATCACCATAAATTAGTGCAAGTTAGGTTATATATTATCATTATTAATGTCTGATAATTCACATTTGTAGAGCTCTTGGGTCGAGTCTCTCTGACATTCAATACTTCTCAGAAGCAGCTTCGGCCGGTGAGAGAATACTGGAAATGATAAAAAGGATTCCGACAATCGATTCCGAAAACATCGAGGGTATAACAATTCAGAATGTTTTAGGAGAGGTTGAATTCAAGCATGTCCATTTTGCATACCCTACAAGACCAAGCTCAATCATTTTCAATGATTTCTCCCTCTTAATTTCGGCGAAAAAGACAACGGCGCTAGTTGGAAGAAGCGGGTCCGGAAAATCTACAACATTAGCTTTGCTACAAAGGTTTTATGACCCCATTCATGGGAAAATACTGTTAGATGGGGTGTCTATGGATACACTCCAACTCAAGTGGTTGAGGTCGCAGATGGCGCTGGTAAGCCAGGAGCCTGCTTTATTTGCCACAAGTATCATAGAGAATATTGTTTTTGGTAAAGAGAATGCTACAATGGATGAGGTTATTGATGCTGCCAAAGCAGCAAATATTCATGACTTCATTAACCAATTGCCACTAGGTTATGATACACAGGTATGTTTTGCTTATCCTACCACAAGTTTTTTTCTTATGCATATATTTAAAGAAATCGCCAAGTTAGGTTACAATTTAGGTTCGGGGTTCATGGGAAAAAGCAGTAGCGTTGGATGCATCCACCGTACATAAACCTGATACAAAAGAGCCTAAAGAGGGAGTGTTATCTCATACAAAGTCTCCATTTACAAGAACATGTATCTTTAAGATAACACTTGCCAAGAGCGTCAGGACAACATTTATAGACACTAAACCAAGTTTTTTTAAAACGGTTTTTCTAGGATTGCGGCCTTGTATTTTAAATAACTAACAGAATATGGCAGCATTAATTTGAAATCTACATTGGTGTAAACATGACATATAAACATTATAATAAGTAATGAGGTTAATAAGGCACTTAAATCATTTTATTAAAGGTATATGACGATCCAATTTAGTAAGACAAAAACCTTGTCTTTAATAGGCATTACATTTGTTCTTAAGCACACATTAGTGAAGAAAGATCAATTAGCAAACAGTGTAGAAACATTTTGATTTAAAATTAATCAAATTCTTGAAACTCACAACCACTATAATGGTATCAGGTTGGTGAAAGAGGTATGCAAATGTCAGGAGGGCAAAAACAAAGAATAGCCATAGCAAGGGCCATCATCAGAAAACCTTGCATCCTTCTCCTAGATGAGGCTACTAGCTCATTAGACTCCGAGTCCGAAAGGCTTGTCCAAGAAGCCCTTGATAATGTGATTGTTGGCCGAACCACAATAACGGTTGCCCACCGTCTCTCCACCATTAGAAATGCTAACATTATCGCCGTCATTGACAATGGATATGTTATGGAGCTTGGATCCCATGACACTTTAACTCAACAACAAGACGGGATTTATACTGCACTCCTCCAATTGCAGCAAACTAAGCCTGAATATCAAAAGCCCTTATTTAGTGAAAATTCTAATGAAATAAAAAGTCATCAAACACGACAATCTGATATCTTAGACATAAAAATTAGTCCAATTATTCCCACGGGAATCAAGGTTGAGACTAAAACGAGTGTACCATCATTTAGGAGACTATTAGCATTGAGCAAGCCCGAGTGGAAACATGCTAGTGTTGGGTGTGTTAATGCCATGTTATTTGGGGCAATTGAACCAGTTTATTCACTGGTGACGGGGATGATGTTGTCTTTGTTTTTTATACAAGATCATGATGAGATTAAGAGGAAAACGAAGATTTATGCGTTATGTTTTTTTGGATTCGGCGTGTTATCATTACTTACGGGTACAATTCTTCATTATAACTTTGCATATATGGGAGAGTATTTGACTAAAAGGGTTAGGGAAAGGATGCTTTCAAAAATGCTCACGTTTGAGGTAGGCTGGTTTGATCAACATCAGAATGCTACTGGTACTCTCTGTTCTAGGCTTTCTAAGGATGCAAATGTGGTAAGTTTTTCGTAAATCTTTTTTTTTTCGTAATGATAAAGTTGTACATATCCTTAATTCCTTATCTAATCTAGTTGATTTTTTTATGTGGTCATCAATGGCAGGTAAGGTCTCTTGTTGGAGATCGAATATCTCTTCTAGTACAAACTAGTTTAGCAGTAATCGTTGCTTTTACAATGGGATTAATAATTAACTGGAGGTTTGCTATAGTCATGATAGCTGCGCAACCTCTCTCCATTATATTATTCTATATAAGAAGGATTCTGATAAAAAGCATGTCTAGGAAGGCAGCGAAGTCCCATGATGAAAGCAGTAAGTTGGCTGCCGAAGCTGTGGGCAACTTCCGAATTATTGCTTCATTTTCGTCTCAAAATAAAATCCTAGGCATGCTCGAAAAACTCGAGGAAGGACCTCAAAAGGAGAGTATTCGACAATCATGGTATGCTGGTTTAGGGCTATCAACTACCCAAGGTGTTGGTACTGTTAGTAGGGCCATGATTTTGTGGTATGGTTGTAAACTTATTTCTCAAAATATTCTCACACCTAAGCAGTTGTTTGAGATCTTCATGATCCTGCTGGGTACCGGACGAGCCATTGCTGAGGCTGGGACCATGACCACAGACATAGCCAAGGGTGCAGAGGCCGTTAAATCAGTTTTTGCTATCTTCGACCGTTGTACAAGGATTGAGCCTAACGAGCCTAATGGGTGTAGACCGAGCAAAGTAATTGGGGACATAGAGTTCCAAGAAATTGATTTCATGTACCCCTCTAGGCCTAATGTGATGATTTTTAAGGACTTGTCACTTAGTCTTGAAGCGGGGAAATCAAGTGCTCTAGTAGGGCAAAGTGGTTCGGGTAAGTCGACAATTGTTAGCTTAATAGAAAGGTTCTATGATCCCTTTAATGGAGTGGTTAAAATCGACGGACGCGACATTAAAACATACAACCTTAAGTCTTTAAGGATGCAAATAGCCTTGGTGAGCCAAGAACCTACGTTATTTTCCGGTACCATAAAAGAGAACATTATATATGGAGCTAGTGATGACAATGTCGATGAATACGAAATTACAAAGGCAGCGAAGGCAGCAAATGCACATGATTTTATAAGTGGGCTAAAAGATGGGTATGATACATGGTGTGGTGATCGAGGAGTTCAATTATCAGGAGGACAAAAACAAAGGGTAGCAATTGCAAGGGCCATTTTACGAAACCCAGCAATTTTATTGCTAGACGAGGCCACGAGTGCGCTCGATAGTGAGTCTGAAAATATTGTACAAGATGCACTTGAAAGTTTGATGATAGGAAGAACAAGTGTTGTAGTAGCTCATAGGTTGAGTACTATACAAAATTGTGATTTGATTATTGTGTTGGATAATGGGAAAGTTGTGGAGAAAGGGAATCATTCATCTCTATTAGAAAAAGGTACAAGAGGTGCTTACTACTCATTAGTCAATACTCAAAGGCCTGCTCAAGTTACCGCATGTGAAAACAAATAATTGTATGTTATGAATATATAATGGGAATGGATCACTAGGAAACACAGACACTTTTACAATCTAGTTTGTCCACATTCGTCAGATACGACACTTAAACGACACTCGAGATATGTGTCAAGCACTTAACGAATTGTATCTAATTTTTTATTATTATTTTTAAATTTTGACAATTGAAGACATTTCATTTCAGCATAATATGGGTACCACATGATGTAATTTAAACACTTTTCTTGATAAATGATGATCATCTTTTGCATACATGACATATTTTCCGTATAAGTTGACATAATGACTTATTATTAATATGACCGTTAGGTTATAACTAATTAGCATATGCTAATAATTTGAATTTTATTTAAAAGTCAACATCAAGTAATCTTATTAAATTAAAATCATATTTTATTATAAGATGAAATATATATTTTAATAAATTTAAATAATGTGTTTTGTGTCATGCATTTTATGAGATGTTGTATCTCGTAAGGATGACAAATGGTAGAATGTCGATATGACCCTATAAGATCTAAATCTAGATTCTAGATCCTTAAGTCGTATAGGAAATCCAAATTAGGTTCATATCAATAGGATTTAAAATTCCCATATCCTTATCGAAATCCACAAGATTTAGACTTGATCTTGATCCGCCTCTTATTCTTTTAATAAGAAAAGACTCATTTCTTAAATATTAAAATATTAATTTTTGAATATTACACCAACTTTACATACTATTCTTTTACCTCAAATATTAAAATTAAAGTTTATAAAAAAATATATCAAAATAAAGTGTAATTTATTATAAAACATAAAAAGGGATATAGTTTCATTTTTTTTTAAAACTTAATTTATTCTTTAGAAAAATGAAATAAAAATGGATTTAAGGGTACAATTTGGATCTTCACCATATGATCCATATGTGGTTCCGTTCTACACATATGGATCCGACCCACCGGATCCAAAATATTGCGATCCAGATCTGCTTTGTTGGATGTTGATCCAAAGATCTAGGGAGGATCGTGGATCCCTTGTCATCCCTCGTATCACGTATCTGTTTCATGTTCATGTTTTTATCCGTCTCGGTTCTACCTAAATCACCATATGCTTTTTTAGGTGTATAGATGATGTAACGTGTCGTCAACGCTCTCAAACAATATTTATAATCTCAACAAAACTACTCTTAGTGGAGCGGTAAGTAGAGGTCGGTTCCCAAGGGACAGGTATTGAACTAAGCTATCAAATGCAAGTAGCTATGTCTTATGTCACAATTTGGTTTGAGTTGGGAATGTAGTCGAAACTACTAACAAAGTAAATGTAAAAAAACGGAAAGCAAAGCAAAATAAGTAAATGGGGATGTAAATAATTGGCTAAAGGCACTAGGGTGTCATGGTTCATAGGGGAATCATGATGAGATCACATAAATAGGTTACATAGATGCAAGCAATTTATTGTTGTAATGGAATCAAGTGTTGGAGCTTGTGTCCTCCACAAATTAGTGTGATAACATTTATAAATCTCTTATAGGTTCACAAGGGTATACTTCGTATTTTATCAGTTGATTAACGATTACCTAATAACGGTTGGCTTGCTAGAAAGTTTGACGTTATTATCATACTGATGGCGGTGATCAACTGGTCCCTAAAAGTCACACCTAAAGGATGTGTTTGAGAGATTTGGTTATGGAAATGTAATCACATTGATGCTTTATATGACTAAACAGTTAGTCAATGTGTTGATGAGACAATTATTTAATGCCGATTAAATAATATTAGTTGAGACGAATTAACTGTCAATTCGTAAATTGAATATAATAAGTTATATTTAATTAATGTATATAATGTTAGCTTGGACAAATTAATATGTTAATTCGTAATTAAATGTAATCGGTTATATTTAATCAGCAAATGATAATTATACGATATTGTTATTATTATTGACCCATATTAATAAATCAACCGCAAGCTTTTGTGTGTAGACTTGTTAATGCGGAATAATATAAATGACAATTTATATTTAATATATTTTATAGATTTTGCATACTACCAAAATAAGAGGATTTAATCTCCTTATTTTGGGTAAGTAGAAAAACCGAAAAAAAAAGAGAAATAATCTCTTCTAATTTCGGTATTTGGGCCGAAATTTTGGAGAAAAAATATCTCCCTCATTCACTCTTATTTTCGGTTACAATAAGAGGTGAGGGGAGATCATTTTTTTCTACCCGAATTTCTAACCTAATTCTTGCCTCTCATCTTAACACAAAAAAAAAACCGAAAACCCTAATTAATTTTACCGAAATTGGGGATCGATTCTAGCAAGAAGCAAAGGGCATATCTCATATCGTCTTGGGTGCAACTGATAGGTGAATATCATTGCGATATTGTTCTTAGGCCGATTTTAATAGGACCGAAGGTTGTTTCTTCATTCTCTACTTTTGTTTATGTAATTCATTTTATGACTAGCATTCATCATTATAATTCGTTATAATCCTTAAAGTTAAAAGGAAGCATACAGATAATTCCCACAAGTGGTATCAGAGCCAAGGCCACGAATTTTATTTTGATGATTTTCATAAAATTGGATGTAAACAATTTAGGATTTCGGAAAAAAATGGGTTTCGGCTGAAATTTTTTTTAGACCGAGAAGAATTTTTTTTCAGCGTTTTTTTCCCTTTGTTTGATGATCATTTCCATTTTTATTTTTCATATTGTTGTTTTAATCAGTTAAAATTATCATATGAAGAATTGGTAGATTTTGATTTAATGAAGATTAAGTTAAAATGTAAATGGAATCGTCATGTTGATGACATAAAAAAAAAATATTTTTTGCTATATAGTTTTTGGCATATACGGTTAATCATGTTTAATTAATTCATATGCTAATCATGTTCTAATAGCAACTATAAACGATTTTCTTCATCGAATTTTTGTTTTAGGGCATTTTTGCCGCAAAAGAAAAAAAAGGGGAATTAGGGTTCTTGTTTTTTTTTTAACCGTGAAATTTTTTTTTCCTGTTTCTGTTACTGTTCACGTAGGGCAGAACATAACAAATTTTTTTTTTTGTATTTTTCATTCGGTTTTTGCAGAAAAACCGAGAAAAGATTTTGGGCTGATTCGGTTTTTGTAGAATTACCGAAAGAAAGAATAAAAAAAAATATTTTTCTTTCTGTTTTTTTTTTCGGCCGAGCTGAGATATTAAAAAAAAAAAATTTTTTGTTTCTCTATTAAGTTTTGCCGAAACCAGAAATAAGAAAAAGGGTTGTTTTCGTTTTTTTTGTTTGGTTTGTTTTGGCCTAGAATGATTATACATTAAATTTACAATGTATGATAAATTATTGTGAAGCGGTTCATAATTCATAGATACCAAATTATTTTAAAGCAGTTTAAAATAATGAATGGATTAAATTCATATTACAAGTTTAATGTGAATTAAGATTAAATTTAATGTGATTAATTGAGGAATTGTCACTTAATTTGATCAATTAAATAGGTGATTTGGATAAAATTAATCTACATAATTAAAGAATTATGTCTTGCATGTTTAATTTTTTTTTTAGTTGATGCATTTTATTTTTGTTGAATGAATCGTTGAATGGTTTTATTTACGTATTTTTGCAATCGGTTGTAAATTGTAATACCTAGTGTGGCCTTAGTCAATTATGTTTTCATATTGAAGGAAACATAATTTTTATGTAATTTGAGATCTCGAATTTCCTTTATTTTTCTTTAGTTTTTGGGTTTTGAAATTAGAATGTAATAAATAGGTTTATTATGTAAATTTATTAATTGTAATTTTCAAAGAAGACTAAAGATGGAGATTGGAGCTCACTCCCGCTACATGGACCAAGATGGAACATCAAGACAAGCTTCTCGGGTCCAAGGATGGATTCCAAAATTGTATTTTATGTTCATTTTGATAGATAGGCCACACTAGGACTTTTTATTGTTTTTACGTTTTCGTTCCTATTGCTTTTCATTCACGTGATAGTTTATGCATCATATTCCGCCTAAATCAAACCACCTACTAAAATGTATGAAAATTGACTCATATAGAATGTATGTTAGTTTTCATAGACATACAGATGTCACTCAGTTTAAGCCATCACCTTAGTTTATTCATTCACGCATGCTAGATATTAGTTCACTTAAAATGAATTAAAATAAAGTTGATGGGATCTTCCTCTAAAACGGAAATTGAGACTAGTCTTTATAAGGGCAAACAACTATGAATCCCTTCTTCGTCGGTAGGCATAATATGACCCCTTCTACGTTGGGTAAGTAGTTTGTGTTGACTTAGTTTATCTCAATATTATAGTCCGAAGAGTTTCTCGTGATTATGATGGACTAAAGATAGATTTTACAGAAATTTATCGACCAAGAATTATAACAGTAGAATTAGCCAAAAGGTTGGCTTATCAATTTACAAATAATTGAGTCTTGGAATCATTTATATAATTCTTGAGGGAGGTCAATTGTATAAATGCTTGAGTCTTCGCTTATAACAGTTTTGCATTAAGACTTAAAATCAAAACGATGCATATGCTTATTATTTTTATTCTTCTTTTCGCAGTGTAGAATTCATTTATTTTGATAATACTGTTACAACAAATGGCTGGAAATAACGAAATCCCAATGCCGAGTGCCACACTTGGACGCGAGTCCTGGCTTAAAGTTTTTATGGACAACATGAATCATTTCACACGACTGAAGAATGATGGGTCCAACTTTGCGGATCGAGGCAAAGACTACGGAATGCTGCCATTGCTGACGGTAAGCTCAAGTACTTAACTGAGCCAATACCGGTGAACTCAGGCCCCAATGCGGGAGTTAACGAGTCACTTGCTTATAGTGATTTCGTCATGGAAGCGGGTGCGATAAAGAACGTACTCATCTTTGCAATGGAAACCAATTTGCAGAGACGCTTCATTGCCCAAGGTGCAAACAAGATTTTCACCACGCTCACTAACGAGTTCTCAAAAGCACCGAGAATCGTTACTTATGAGCATACCTGTCGCTTCTTTGATGCGAAACTCCAAAAGGGCCAACCGGTTAGCCCACACATTCTTAACATGATTGAGAATGTCGAGAAATTGGAGGCACTTGATTGCAAAATCAGTGAGAGCATAGTCATTGACCGAATGCTTCATTCTCTTTATGATGGTTTTGCCCTTTTCAGGGCGAACTACTATATGAATGACTTGAAGAAAAGTCCTCATGAGCTACACTCACTTCTTGTACAGACTGAGAAGGATATGAAATTGAGTGGGAGCATGAAGCAGGATGTTCTCACGATTTCCAACAAGAATAAAGGTAAGGGCAAAGCTCCAGGCGACCTAACTGTAGGTAAGCCAAAGTTGAAGAAGCCAGGAAACGGTAAGAGTGGGCCTGGTGAGACTAGTGGCTCACAGGGCAAGGCAAAGAGCAAGGGCGGTGACATTGAGTGCCACCATTGTCACAAGACTGGACATTGGAGGAGGAACTGTCCCGTGTATCGTGAGGACATAAAAGCAGGCCGCGTCGTTCCTGTTGGTAAGTCATCTTATATTCATATGATTGAGATTAACCATGCAAGTTTCGGAACTTGGGTACTTGATACTGGTTGTGGTTCTCATCCGTGTAATCATTTGCAGGGCCTAAGAAACATCACACCTCTCGGAAAGGGTGATGTGGACCTGCAACTCGGGAATGGAGCTAGAGTTGCTGCAGTCTCAAAGGGAACATATGTAATCCAACTCCCTAGTGGTTTTGAGTTATTTTTAAATAACTGTTACTATGTACCCAGTTTGTCTAAGAACATTATTTCAGTTTCCGTACTTGATAAAGACGGTTTTTCATTTTTAATAAAGGATAATAGCTGTATTTTCTCTTTCAATGAAATGATTTACGGCAAAGCAGTTTCCATGAATGGAATTTACATCTTAGATCAAACCACGGAAGTATTACACGTGAATACTAAGAAATTAAAGGTTTGTGAGAAAGATCAAACCTATCTATGGCATTGTCGAATGGGACACATAAATGAAAAACGTGTAAAGAAACTCGTCGATAATGGGACTATTCCCGCATTCGATTTCTCTACATATGGCACGTGTGAATCTTGTCTCATTGGCAAAATGACTCGAATTTCCTTCAAAGGTGTTGGAATGCGCGCTAGTGACCTATTAGGACTCATACATACTGATGTTTGTGGACCTATGTTAATTACCGCTAGAGATGGCTATAGATATTTTATCACTTTCACGGACGATTTGAGTAGATACGGATATGTCTACTTAATGAAGCATAAAAGTGAGTCCTTTGAGAAATTCAAGGAATACCAGAACAGGGTTGAGAACCAACTGGATAGAAAGGTTAAAGCACTCCATTCAGATCGGGGTGGCGAATATCTTTCAAATGAGTTTGATCAATACCTTAAAGACTGTGGAATCGTTTTACAGTTAACTCCACCTGGAACACCTCAATTAAATGGTGTGTCCGAACGGAGAAATCGAACATTACTTGATATGGTTCGATCCATGATGAGTCACACGGTAGTACCTGATTCATTATGGGGTTTTGCTCTTTTGTCAACTGCTCTTATACTTAACAAAGTCCGACTAAAGTCATGACAAGACTCCATATGAAATGTGGAAGGGAACGGTCCCTAACTTGTCCTTTATTCGGGTTTGGGGCTGCGAGGCATATGTCAAGTGGAGACACGAGGATAAGCTCGTCCCGCGATTGGTCAAGACATACTTTATAGGTTATCCAAAAGGAACATTTGGTCATTACTTCTATTCGCCTACTGAACATCGAGTTTTTGTTGCGGCTAGTGCAACGTTCCTAGAGAAAGAATTTCTCGAGAACAAGACAAGTAATAGAACCTTCGAGCTGTCGGAGATTCCAGAACCAACAACCGAGGAACAGATGGAGGACGTTGTTCCTCCAACTAATGATACGGTTAATATTCCTGAGGAACCTAGGAGGTCGGGTAGAGTCTCTAATCCTCCGGACAGATACATTGGTATGGTCGAGGAGAATGACGTTTTGCTCCTAGAGAGTAATGAACCCGCTACCTATAAAGGTGCTATGGCCAGTTCCGACTCAAAGCTATGTCTCAAAGCCATGCAATCCGAGATGGACTCCATGTATGAGAATGACGTATGAGATCTTGTTGATTTACCTAATAAGGTAAAACCTCTATAGTGCAAATGGCTTTACAAAATAAAGCGTTCTGTAGACGCGCAACCAGATACCTATAAGGCACGACTAGTGGCAAAAGGTTTCACTCAAGTGCACGGATTGCATTATGATGAAATTTTTGCACCCGTAGTTATGCTGCGTTCCATTCAGATTATCTTAGCGATTGCCGCATTTCATGACTATGAAATTTGGCAAATGGATGTGAAAACCGCCTTCTTAAACGGTTATTTGGAAGAAGAGTTGTACATGGTGCAACCCGAAGGTTTCATAGATCCTGAACATCCTAAGAAAGTATGCAAGCTTAAGCGTTCCATTTATGGACTTAAGCAAGCTTCTCGGACTTGGAATCATCGTTTCGACCAGGTGATAAAAGAGTATGGTTTCACTCGATCGGTCGAGGAACTATGCTTATATATCAAGTCGAGTGGGAGCAAGATTGTATTCTTGATATTGTATGTCGATGACATACTCTTGATTGGGAATGACATTCCTCTCTTATCTTCGGTTAAAGAATGGTTGAAGAACCATTTCCAGATGAAAGATCTGGGTGAGGCACAACACATATTGGGAATCCGTATCTACCGAGATAGATCACGACGGACGTTATCACTTAGTCAGGAGTCTTATTTGGATAAGATTCTTGAGAGGTTCAGCATGACCAACTCCAAGAAGGGGAACCTTCCTATGACGTCGGGGATGCAGTTGAGCAAGTGTCAGTCACCCACGACACCTAAAGGGATTGAGCGCATGAGTCATGTTCCTTATGCATCTGCAATAGGATCAATCATGTATGCCATGATATGCACACGTCCAGACGTGGCATATGCATTGAGTATGACGAGTCGGTACCAAAAGACTCCAGGTGAAACACACTGGATAGTCATAAAAACATCCTCAAGTACCTACGGAGGACTAAGGATTGGGTATTGACTTATGGAGGCGATACTAAGCTATGCGCAATCGGTTACGCAGATGCTAGCTTCCAAACGGATCGGGATGATTCAAAATCTCAATCCGGGTTCGTTTTTACTCTTAATGGTGCTGCGGTCAGCTGGAAGAGTTCCAAACAGAGTGTTGTAGCAGATTCTACCACTGAATCCGAGTACTATGCCGCTTCGGAAGCAGCTAAGGAAGCGATATGGATGCGTCAATTCTAACAAGGACTTACGATAGTTCCTAGTTCGAATGACCTGATCACCATCTATTGTGACAATAGAGGTGCCATCTTCCAGGCTAAGGAGCCAAAGTCTAGCAACAAATCTAAACATGTACATCGTAAAGCTCACCTGATCCGTGATTACGTGGAGCAAGAGGAGATAGTGGTTGACAAGATTGCGACAGATGATAACATCGCGGATCCACTCACTAAACCGTTGAATTATGATAAGCATGTAGGGCACGTTATTTCCATGGGAATTAAACGTGTTCCTGAGTTGTAGTAGTTGATTATGGATTTGATACATTATCTTTTTCATATACTATTTATAACTTCATCGTTTTTATAATATTTTGTTTTTCATGTGGATTGTACTGACAACTTTGAACGCCACAAAGTGAACTGAATTACATTATATTTTGTTTGGTCCGTAATCGTCTTAATGAGCTGATAACTCTGGCTATTATATTGTGCAGTCGATTGATGGTGGGTTCAACGAGCCATAAGTCAAACGGTTGACTGATCGATCATAGATGCGAGATTATAACGATACCTCGTAGGACAAATTTTTGTGACAACGTAATGGAGTCCTAAATGTTTAAAAACATTCGGTGCCAGGTCGTGGATAGGACATCCATTGTATTCCTAGAGTCGATTCTTTTGACTATCGACTGTCTCTTGAGATTAAGGCAGTTTTTGGGTGACTTTGGTTTCTTTCTCACGGTCTGCCGTAACTGGAGGCTAAGTAGATTTTTTCTGGGTCATTTCATACTGTGCTTACATCTGCAGGATTCGAGTTGAGGAGAATATCCAACCTTTTTCAGGTATAGTTATTTCTCAGGGCCACTCGAGGAGTTGTAACTGAAATGCATGGCCATGCTCGAATGATGATTCGTTTATCAGTTAAGTTACTCTCTAGTCGGGGAAACCACTCTTGATACAAATCACTTGTAAAATACGACCTTTGTGAAGACAGATTTTGCAAATTGTTTTACATTGAGTGGGAGAAATTTTAGGATATGAGAATCGGTTATCGCACATACACTTGTGAGGAAAAGTGGGAGTTTGTTGGAGCTTGTGTCCTCCACAAATTAGTGTGATAACATTTATAAATCTCTTATAGGTTCACAAGGGTATACTTCGTATTTTATCAGTTGATTAACGATTACCTAATAACGGTTGGCTTGCTAGAAAGTTTGACGTTATTATCATACCAATGGCGGTGATCAACTGGTCCCTAAAAGTCACACCTAAAGGATGTGTTTGAGAGATGTGGTTATGGAAATGTAATCACATTGATGCCTTATATGACTAAACAGTTAGTCAATGAGTTGATGAGACAATTATTTAATGCCGATTAAATAATATTAGTTGAGATGAATTAACTGTCAATTCGTAAATTGAATATAATAAGTTATATTTAATTAATGTATATAATGTTAGCTTGGACGAATTAATATGTTAATTCGTAATTAAATGTAATCGGTTATATTTAATCAGCAAATGATAATTATACGATATTGTTATTATTATTGACCCGTATTAATAAATCAACCGCAAGCTGTTGTGTGTAGACTTGTTAATGCGGAATAATATAAATGACAATTTATATTTAATACATTTTATACATTTTGCATACTATCAAAATAAGAAGATTTAATCTCCTTATTTTGGGTAAGTAGAAAAACCGAAAAAAAAAGAGAAATAATCTCTTCTAATTTCGGTATTTGGGCCGAAATTTTGGAGAAAAAATATCTCCCTCATTCACTCTTATTTTCGGTTACAATAAGAGGTGAGGGGAGATCATTTTTTTCTACCCGAATTTCTAACCTAATTCTTGCCTCTCATCTTAACACAAAAAAAAAACCGAAAACCCTAATTAATTTTATAGAAATTGGGGATCGATTCTAGCAAGAAGCAAAGGGCATATCTCATATCGTCTTGGGTGCAACTGATAGGTGAATATCATTGCGATATTGTTCTTAGGACGATTTTGCTAGGACCGAAGGTTGTTTCTTCATTCTCTACTTTTGTTTATGTAATTCATTTTATGACTAGCATTCATCATTATAATTCGTTATAATCCTTAAAGTTAAAGGGAAGCATACAGATAATTCCCACATCGAGTTAGTTTATATCTTACAATTCTTAGGGAGTTTTAGGTCTCGGAGCCGATTCGGTCACAACTTTACAACACCTACATCGACTTAGTCCTCCCTATTCAACTATATGCATGGTCTAACAAGCCTTGAGTTGGTTTATGTCTTACAAGTCTTGTTGAAAGGATAATAAAATCATGTTAGGTTGTCAATCAAGCATTTTATCAAGCATACCATGTGCATAAATTGAAACTACAACAAGCAAGCATTCAAATGAACTTATTAAGTAAAGATCTATCCCATGATTAACTCCCCTAATCCTCCACTAGCCCTACTTAGGGAACTACTCACTCATTATCATGGAAAACATGTTAACAATGGTGTCAATCATCTTAACAAGTATAAACATGATAGAAGAGTAAAGCAAAGAATAATAATTAAGTGAGGAGTAAAGAAATTGTACCAACTTTAAGATGAACAAATGGAAAGGAAAGAATAATAGAAGAAAACTTGATTGATGATGAATAGTTGTCAATTCTCCAATAAACCCAAATAATCGTCAATTACCCCACTAGATCTAGGAATTCTTCAACAATAATTAAGGAAGGATTAAAGTGTAATTAAGCCAATAGATTTCTAATTAATCTCTAATGCCTCTCTAATCGACTTTTTCTAATCTTCTATTACAAAGGAGTATTTATACTAAGTACAAGTATTAAGTTAACTAAGGGCTTAAATGATAATTAAGCCCCTTAAATGAAGTCCAACGCCTTTCAAGTCCTGGCAATGGACGCATGACCTCCTCTTGATAGAAGCTCATCCTGCACTGAAAGACGCCCGTCCTGCTATGGGGACGCTCAGGCTGAGCTTGGGGACGCCCGTCCTTCTCATTAGGATGCCCGTCCTGAAGGGCAGTTTTGCTTCTTCTTTCATTTGGTCGTCCCTTAACTCGTGGAGATCCTTTAGAGGTCGTGGGGGTCCTTCGTCATTGCTCAATTACTTGTTGTATCAACTTAGGCCTTTAGTATCGGTCTCCTCTTTGATGCTTGGTCGTTAGATTCGATCATTTAGCTCCCTTTTGCTCTGTTTAGGCAAGGCTTAGCACTCCTCCCCTATCAAGGGCACCAAAACCTCATAGAATATGAAAAAATAGGAAGCTTAAGATAGAAACGGCCTTATTACATGCTAGAAAGCATAGGAACGAGACTGGTTAGGGGACTAAATGTGCGTAAATATGAATCACATCGAATATCCCCAAAACGAATCTTTGCTCGTCCCGAGTAAAAAGGTGACTAAAACTATGACCTTTATTTATACTACTATAATAACATAGCCAATTTGAGACAATTAGCGGGTCTCACTCCGCCTCTTCAACTCACAACAAGACATCTATCAGGTAAGATGCCTTCTTGTAAGGCAAGGTGGGGGTTGCCAAAATGGCGATGCATCCAAACATTACAACAACATCAGAGCCTTAATCCCAAAATGATTTGGGGTCGGCTGACATGAATCATCCTTTCGAACCTTCCATGGATGAACGCACGCCTCAAAATGCTAATAGAAAAGGGAAAATGAAAAATAAAAAGAGAGAACGAAAATATAATGGAAAGCAAACATTAAGCACACAAAACAAGTCAAAGGATGCATCTACAAAATAATAGCCAATTTGCTCATCTAAGTCGCGAAAATTATCTAAAAGGGAAGTAATTTAAGGGTACAAATTCCGTCATAGATATTAGTTCTCCAAGTTACTAACTCTTAGAGGATACAAACAAGTCACCTCCAAATTGTGTTAAACTAGGCTACTTTCATCCACAATTGCTAAATGCTTTTGTCAATGGCGATCGGATGGGATGTAAGGATGATCCTTATGATGTTAGTGGCATATGACATGACAAATGTCGGATTCTCTACAAGTGTAAAGGCCAAGGATTATCCCAAGCTCAACAAGGTGGCATAACAAAAAGGTTTTTGGGAATGAAGTGCTCAAGTGGATTAAAACAAAAGTAGTGGATTTGACTAATATTCAAAATTTGGCCTCATTTCAAATTCCGCATTTCACATTTCAAAACTTTAAGATGGGGATTGTCCCTCATTTTCTAGTGTCCTTTACTTTCACCAATTGCTTATTAGGCAACCAATTAACCTCTAGACAATAGCTTTTGGGGTGATAGTCAATTTTTCTTTTAGCGGTCGAATTCACAACCATGTGGGGGCCTAATTCAATGGATCCCTCACCAGAGCACATTGAAGTGGTACGCCTCCAACAAATTTCTCGGCAATTCAATAATTCAAAACATTTGAGGTTTCCTTAGCAATTAAAACGATTCCACGTCACAAAACTTTTGAAATGAGCACTTCAAACTTATTAATGAAAAGTATTTTTGGGTTGCCAAACCACTAAGTCAATCAAGGTCCCCTAGATGAATGGATCAAGTCCATATCACATCATAAGGTTAGATAGATGACTCACATGCAAACCCTTGACTAGGCTTTAGACCATGGGACAAAATATACTAGTATGACACATCCTAGGGTGTCTTGAGGGTATTCTAGCAAACAAAGTCTCAGGAGAAAAATTATCTACAAGGGCCTTATATACACTTGTCACACTTCCCAAATAGGCATTTTCACAAAAGTTTCTACCATGCAACTACATGCCATGATGCAACTAACATATATACAACTCTAATGCATATGCTTCTATCAACTATAATGCCATATAAACTAAATCAATTCCTAACATCACATGGGTATAAACCGCATCAATAAAAAAGTAGCCACATTGTCATTAACATATAACAAGGGAGAAGGAGATTTGGAAAGATCATACCATGCGGTCTTCTTTATCTCTTATGATCCGAATGTGGCGTAGTTGTCCCCATGTGATAAGAGTGACAAACAAACATGTATATACAATTCTATGCTACAAAGGAAGAACATGTTTTCGGAGTTTTTTCAATTTTTTTTTAATTTTTATCAATTTTGTAATAAAGGTTAGATGTTAGAATTCCCCATCCCCACACTAGTGTGGACATTTTCCTCAATGGACAAAATGATAGGAAATAAATGCAAATGCAAATGCAAATGCAAATGCAAATGTATGAAGCTATATGAAATGCATGAATTCTATACTAAATGCATACTACATGATATACATAACACATGAGGCAAATGTGGCTATTCTAAATGATGCATGCTTTCGACTAGGTTGGAGAGCTAATTTGAATTAACTTAGGTTGCTAGTGATCAAACTTCCCCAAACCGGTTAAAGTTATGAGAGGAGTTTGCCCATAAGGCCATGCATGCTATGCAAATTTGTCATTTTGGATTTTCCTTGTGGGATAAAGATTTGTCTTCACCTTGATGTTACTAAGGTGGAAAAGTCCTTGATGATGCTAGGACACTCACTAAGCAAAATCCAAAATGACAAGAATGTAAATTAATCAAAACTATACTATTATGCAAGTTAATTTTTGACATGTGAAAAAGAAAGAAAGAGCTTACAAAAGCCATGGTGGGTTCCACTTTGCCCTCCTCCACCACGTGAATGCTAAAGAACCCTTTCAATCATCATCATTGGTCCTTCCATGCTCATCACTCAAATTGACCTTTGATTCATCACTCTCATAGAAATCCATGAATTCGTTGTTGTGCTTTTTATTTGTATTAGCTTCGCAAGTGTATGAATGAACGTTGTACCTTGAAAAGGTCGAACCCTAGGGACAGAATTATGGTTCTAAGATCGTTTGTTTAAACTACTAGTTTAGTTCGGTTAAAGGAAGAGGGTTGATTTAAATTAGCTAAGGAACTAGACTAGAACAAGAGAAAGAACAACTAAATGTTTAAGATGATAAGAGACGATGATTAAGAGAACTAGGATATCGGGTTCACTCATGTAGGGAAAGGGGGGACAAGAACATAGATAGGTAAAACCAAGAGCATGCACAAGAGGAAGACTCGATCTCTCGATATGAGACTAACCCCTTAAATAAGATTGATTAAGCTCACCTAACTAACCCCACCTTGATTTTAACATGTGCTTCCTAATTACTTGTCAAGCTCTCACCCAACAAGTAGAAAGATAGATTAAATGCTAAAATTCTCACCTAAGCATTCTCACAAACACCTTGCGTGCACGATAAAAATCAACAAGCATAAACTCAATAGTTTCATTCTTTTTATGTCTTAATCCTCCCCTATAATCCTAAAAGAGTTCCCCCTCAATCCTAGTAAGGCACTACTCACACATACTCATGATAACAAAGGTAAAAGATGGAGACTTTAGCATATAACAAGCAAGAGAAAACATGTTTGTAAATATTACTAACTAAACAATTCAAATATGTAAACAATTGAAAGATGAATAATAATAGAGAAGAGATTATACCAATATTGAAGACAAAGTTGCAATCTTTGATTAAATAGAAGAATAATCTTCACCAATCTTCAATTAACAACCCAATACTAAATGTAAACAATTGATAACAATTAATTCTAAGCTAATCTATGAAGTAATTAATATTTGATTAAGGAAAGATTAAGGTTTTGATTAAGGGTTTGCATAAGATTAGGGAAATAATTTCAGATCTAGGGTTGTGTGTACAAATGATTACGGGAGGGGGTATTTATAGATAACACACGAATTAGGTTGGAAATTACAATGAAGGGTAAAAATGCGAAAAAGGGGTCCCAGCGAGTCGACCGGCTGCCGGTGGTCTGACTGACTGGGAGTTCCCTGGAAGAATCAAGCTGGAAAAAATATCATCAGGTGCTTCTGGCCGGTGGTCCACCGGCTGGGAGCTCATTTGACTTCCCCTCTTGTTTTGTTGACTTTGTTCTTCATCTTGCGCTCCTAGCCGGCCGTCCGGCTGCCGGTGCCTTGCCCGGCTGGGAGTTCGCTGGAACTTCTTCAATTTCTTCCTCCTTCTTGTTCTCCCAGCCGGGTAGCCGGCTGCCGGTGGCCTAACCGGCTGGGAGTTCTCTGTAACTTCCTTCCCAAAAATGACAATGCTAAGTGTTGGGGGAGTCCCAGCCGGCTGACCGGCTGCCGGCCTACCGGTTAGGAGCACTTCTCAGCATTTCTTTCTCCTATCTTCATGCTTAGCCTAGCAAACCGTCTCTCTTGCTCCGATTCCTCCATTTCCGCCTCAATACCTGCAAGACAGACATAATATCATAGACTAGAGAATCGGGGTACAAAATACAAGGCAAGACGTATAAAACCAACTTGAATTGAGTCGGAAAGCATGAAAATAAGGAAGGAAGTTGGTGTAAATGAATATTATATCAAACCTCCCCACACTTGATCATTACTCGTCCCCGAGTAAGTGGGTGAGTCAAAACTAGACCCTTATTCAACTATAGACTAACTAAACTAATAATATCCGATGGAAGGCAATTAACGGGCCTCCTCCGTCCCCTCAACTCAAAACGAAATGCAATGAGGTATGCACTCCTTTGCAAGGCAAGTGGGGGCTTCCGGAAAAATACGATGCATCCAATATGTAAGCACGAAAGCAAGTAATGGAATGCATCTAACAAAAATGGTCCACTTTCCTCATCTAAGTGGCCGAGTTTTCACCACAAAAACATGGTCTTGGTCGGGAAATACCGTCTCAGAATTCCAACGGAGGTGCCAACCCCCTAAGGGTGGCCCAAGCAACCCCTATGTGACTACCAAAGCTCAAGAAAAAAATTCGAGAGCGGGGAAAGGGGAAATGGAGCTTGTCCTCAAAGGTTTACAAGACCGACACAAGATTCAACCAAAGACCCATGACTAAAAGGACCCAAGTCAACGACATCCTCACAGTTTTCACTCGTCATTCAATTTAAGAACGGGTGTTTTTGTGTACAAAAATTAGCCAAAACACTCTCCTACTACGACTCATGAGAACGTGTCCGCAATCTAATGTGTAAGACCATCCTATGACCAAGTGATATGCAAAAATAGGGGTAATGCACATAGTATGAAACAAGGGTTGTAACGGGGCTAGGGAGTAGGACGAAACGGGATTGTTACAAGCAACGTTTGGATATGTGAGGTTCAAATCAAGAATAGTCACAAATCACTTTTCCCACTTCTTATTCCAACACATGAGACATGTCTATGCCATAACATAGAATTGATTACCAAAACTATGCAAAAATTGCATAAACCCAACTCAAATTGGAAAAACTTGAAAATACTTCTCTTATTTTAACAAATGAGGAACGTCCTCACCCTAACAAGAGTTCGGTCTCCCAAAATCAAGCAAAAATTGTGTAAACCCGACTCACTTTGGAAAACCATCAAATACTCATTATTCTAGCAACGGCTTTTTCTACCCCTTAAATGATGAGTAGGGGTGTTGCTTTCTCTTTCTCTATTTCTAAAACAAGTATTTACAATCACAACTTCTCTTTTTTTGTATTTTTCAAAACTTTTCTAATTTTCTCTTTTGTTTTCCATTTCCTTTTCAAAACCTCTTATTTATATGCAATTTGTCAAACTAAAACCAATATTCCAATCCAGGTGAATGCTTATATCATCCACTAACATAGGACCCAACACCTCCTAACTCACTACTACAAGTATGACTCATTCTTGATTAAGGAATATCATTATGGAATGTAGCTTGTATTGTGGTTATGCCAAATGAAATAGTGATGTGACTCATATTTGCGCACATTTAGTCCCCTAATTGAACCTATTTTGCATACTATTATAGCATTCCATAGCCATTTTATCCGTCAAATGCCTTCTATTTTGCTTTCCTATTGCATTATGTATGTTTTGTAGGAAAGAAGACAATTAGGCGGGAATTCTTGTCTCTCGTGCATATTTGGAAGGTTATTGATGATATTGGATGAACGAGTATGAAAGTAGAGGCAAGAACAAAGATCAACAACATAAGAATAAGAAGCATGCGAAAGGAGGTAAAGCAAGAAGCATTCTAAAGGACAATCCGAGCGTCCTAGCATGAAGACTCTCGTCGCCCCCTCACACAATCCGAGCGTCCCGACCAATGACCCGCTCGTCTCCCCTACCCAGAATACGAGCGTCTCCCTCCTTGGTACGAGCGGACAGTGACACCTTCAGCACGATATGCTCATCTCCTTGAGGATACTTGCATTTCCCTACTTTAGAACTTAGCATTGTTAATTACTAATTTATCCTTACTTAACCTAATGATGCACCACTATATATCTTCATTTTGTAATAATCAAGAAACACATTACATTAGATAGTAGGAAGCTCTCTTAGATTAGGAGTAGATTAGAATAGATTACTCTTTAATCTTTCCATAAATCACACATTAATCTTTCCTTAATTATTGTTCAAGTTTATTACTTTTGGGTAATTGAAGATTGTTGGGTTATTATTGGAGAATTGACAACTCTTTATCAATCAATCAAGTTCTCTTCTTTTATTATTTGCTTTATTATTTGGAATCATCTCAAGTTTGGTATAATTCTTTTACCCTTTACTCTTTATTGTTTCTTTTCTCATTCTCTTATCATGTTTACACTTGTTGTAATGATTGACACCATTAATGACATGTTCTCCATGATAATGAGCGAGTAGTCTCTTAGCTAGGATTAGTGGGTAATTAGGGGAAACAAACATGGGGATTAATCATGCTTAATCTAATATGTCTTCATAATTATCTTGCTTGCTTGTTGTGATGTCAACCTATGCACATGTTATATTTGATGAAATGCTAAGCCTATGAATCCTTGCATTTTACCCATCTCTTATCTATTCAACAAGAATTGTAAGACATAAACCAACTCGAGTCATGTTAGACCATGCATAGAAGTGAATAGAAGGAAAGTAAGTCTACTTGTAGGTGTTGTACAATCTAATCGATACGGCTCCGGGACCCAACTCTTCCTATGGACCGTAAGACATAAACCAAATCGGTTCCTCCACAACATTAATTGCTTGCAACTTTGTAAACATGTTTGTATGATCAACACCATGAATCCCTTATGACCCCATGATATCCTAGTACTCGTTATTAATTGGTTACACCTCTATTTACTTTATTGCTCGCATTAGTCTAGACACAACTACAAACCCAAACAAATTGTGACACTAGCATAAATTGAGATAGATAGACTTAGAACCCAAAGCACACCGTCCTATGGATCGACCTCAACTTAACCACTAACTAGTTGTTTGTTGAGAATTATAAATGTGTTTTGATTGGGTGTACAACGACACGCTCACGTAAAAAATGGTGCCGTTGCCGGGGACGGTGTTATGTGAGTAAGTTCTTACTTGTTTGTCTATTTTAATTGTGCTTTAACCTTGGGGAACTTGTTCCTCAAAGTTCGTTCTTACCGTTTTTGTGTAGTTTTTATGCTTGTAGTTGTCTCCTTGTATTAGCTATGATGGCTCAAGACTTGACATATGGAGTATGTGGTGGATCTTTTGAGTATGACTATGGGTATGGGGAGTTTGAGGAGCAAGTCAACACAAACCTACCTTACTATTCATACAATGAAAATCCTAACTACTACCCCAACCTTTCCCACCAAAATCCCCACATCCATTATCAACAACAACCACCCACCCAATACCTACTTCATAATGAATTTCAATTGCCACAATACAACCACTCTCATACCCACCCACAACAAGAAGATGAACCATTCAAAATGTGATTCTCCAAATGATGGGAGATCAACAAAACTTCTTTAAACAAATGATAGAGGAGAGCCAAAAGAGGGACAATGTTCTTCAAGGCATTATCACCCAAGGAGAGGAGTTGGAGATTCAAATTGACCAAATAAAAGAAGCCCAAGCAACCACTCCCTACCATTCCTTAGACATTGATCTTGAATGTGAGTTTGAAGTAGTGACCTTTGATATGGAAGACGAGAAGTGGGAAGAGCCAATCCCTTTGAGCTCTTGTGAGTATGAAAGTGTTGTGTTCAATGAAGAAGACATGAGGTTGAGTAAGCCAAATACTCTTAGCCTTTGTGAGTATGAGGGTGTGTCTTTTGATGTGAACATTGAGGTGTTGAAGAAAGAGTTAAATGAAGCCCCCATTTATGATTCTTATGAAGATATCCATGATGATAAGATCGTGTTTTGCAAGAACCCATGGGACAAGGAAGCAAAAGGTTGTAAGATCACTCTACTTGAGGAGCCTATCCTTGAGAAATTTGAAATACCTTATCATGAAGAAGAATGTCCCTTCCCTATTGCCTATAAAGACTACTTTACACCCACTATGGAACCTATGATTGTTGAAGACAATATGTTGGATCTCCTCCAAAAGGTCAAAACATCATATAAAGGGTACTTGGTGGAAAAGCTCAAGAAGAAACTTGCAAATGAAGCTACTTGTGGAAATTTGGCATCCACAATGTCAATTTCTAAAGAACCCGATCATCAATGCCATGAGAATTCTCCTTCTACTTTGGAAGGATTTAGTAATCAAAATGCTATCATCATCACCGAAATTGAAGAGGAAGGTGGTAAGTGGAAGTCTCCGAACCAATATGAACCATACTTCATAACTTATGTTGACAAGAATCATGGGCTTGATGGTTTGAAGCATCACAAATACTCAAGTGCCAAAAGAGAGATGAAAAAGAAAATGAATGACAATTTCCTTTGGCCAAGCTTTGTTTTGAAGTTAAGCAAACCATACTTATGCTTATTTGGGGCTTGTTCACAAGCTTTTGATCTCCTTCTAAGAGCCTTGAGTGCTATGGACAAAGAATTTCAACAATTTGAATTAGTTTGGTGGAGTCCTATCTCAAACCACCATTTCTAAGATATTTCTTAAACCTTTGCTTTGTATAATATTATACATTTTCGCACTTTTCTTACAATTTCTTGCATGAGCGTAGTGAGAGAGGGTTTTCTTACCCATTTATTGAGCATAATTTCAGAAAAAGATAAGGAGGAATAACAAAAGGGTGCAAGGGTATGATCTTTGAAAGAACAAAATGAAGAAGTGAGAAAAACGGCACGGGACGCTGGTCCCAAGGGCAAGCCGCTCGTCCTCAGCCTCTTCATGGGTAATGTTTGGTCCTGACCTGAAATCCGAGCGGATTACTAAACAAGACGCTCGTCCTAAAGAAGACGCTCGTACTAGAGGAAGGACGCTGGTCCTGAGTAGCAGCATGAAAAGATTTTTTGCACTGGAAAAGAATCCGAGCGGATTCTCAGTAAGACGCTCGTCCTGCTCGAGACACTCATCTCAAGCACGAAACGCTCGTCTTCAGCCAACCTCAGAAGAGCCAGAATCACTGGAAAATAATCCGAGAGGATTCTTGCCAAGACGCTCGGACTCCCTCTGAAAGACGCCCGAGCCCGACCCTCAGCCGCTCGTCCCTCACCCCTTTTTCTATATAAACACCCCCACCATCCCTTAATTCCTTACCTTATCAATCCTAAAACTCACATCATCACCTCCAAACACTCCCATCACAAAAATCAACCCCAAAAACCCTAACTCTCTCAAATAAAAAATGATGAACCTCAAGGGAAAAGCCAAGAAAATCGTTGAGTCCGCCACCAAGAAGCGCAAGGGCTCTTCTTCATCTTCCCAAGGAGGGATGCCGCCAAGAGGCAATCGCAATGTGATGATCGGAGGGGTGGAGCAACTTGAATACTTTCCGGAGGTGATCTTCACATCCAATGAGCACCACAACAAGTTCGTCGCATTGATAGGTAAGCATTACGAGCCGACTCAGTTCATTAATGCCAATGTGTTAGAGGTCCTAGGCATAAGGTACCATACGGAAATGTTCTTTGATGGTTTGGGGCTTGGAAAACTATTCTATGCCCACGAAGAGACCTACCTTAGCCTTACCCTGGAATTCTTGAGTAGCCTCCGCATCGTCACAAACACGCAAATAACCGTTTGTATGGAATTCCGATTGTGCAATCACGACCATAGACTAACCCTCAACCAATTTGCAAATATTTTTGGTCTTGTTGTGCCAACGAGAAACACCGACAAACCCGCCGACTTTGATGTGGACCAAGTTTGGAGGGCTATTTCCGGGAGGGATTTCATACACTTGAAACAATGCTATACCTTCGCAATTCAACATCCGGTGATTCGAATCACCGAACGCTTCATTGCCGGCACTATTAATGGGAGATTTGAGCAAGATAGGTTTACTCTCCTTGATTTGACCTTTCTAGTGTCCTATCTAAATGTTCGGGGGATAAGGCCTTATAGTTTCAACACCCTCCTTGAGATGCTCACAAGGTTCTTCGACTTTGCTCAAGGGAGTTCCCAAATTAAGACCTTCGTAATGGGAGGTCTAATCACAATGTTGGCTAATGATCTATGTCCCGAGTTCAACCTTCATGGGGCTTATGTGCAACTTGAGGGTAGTACTTTAGTTGATGAGGACGCCATCTTCAACCACCACCGGTGGTGTACCTACACTCAAACCGGGAGTGTGGAGCGGTTTACAAAAGGGTGCTCTTCTATTGTTCTTGCGGGGTTGAATGTACCCGCTACCGACCCTAGGTTGAGCCGGTACTCACCTACTCTGAGCTATTTTCTTGACATTGAGATCTACCCCAACCCGCCTCAAAGAGAAGAAGCACCCCGCCAACCTCAACAACCTCATGGGATGCCGGTAAGGGCTAATGCCCCACCTTCTTATGTACCCATCCCACCATACCCCACTCCTCATGTGCCCTTCACACCGCAAGTCCCTAATGCTCCAAACATGAATGATTAAATGGAGCTTATGAAGAAGGTTGATCTTGGAGTATACGATGGGAGGGTCGACAACTATTTGGCCCTTTATCCTCAATACTACCAAATGGCACAACAAGGGTATATCGACCCAAATGGCCCTCGTCCGTCTTGGGCTCAACCACACCTTTTGTTCCCTAATCAAGGGAACCAAGACGGTAACTATGGCGGTTAAGGTGGGGGATACTATGGTCAAGGAGGAGGGTATGACCAAGGAGGTTCTAGCGGGTATGGATACCGCAATGATGGTGATGATGACGAGTGAGAGATGCCTACCACACCATCTCCAATTGTACAATACTCTTCTCTCCCTATCTCTTATGTATAGTTGCATTGCATTTTAAATTATATTGCATTTATTTTACACTTCACTTGCATTTGTATTATACTTCATATTGCATCCATATTAGTTAGTTCATATAGTATAGTTTGCATTGTAATATATCTCACATGATTCATATAGTTAGTTGCATATAGACTAGAATTCTCACTAATGACCAAACCTATTCATTTCTACACTAGCAATAGTGTTTAAATCGGTTTGGGGAGGTTTGATCATAAGTGACCTAAGCATTTACTTAGAACATGCATTATATAATATAGTTTAGATTGCATTCATTTGTTATATACGTCATATAGAATTGCATTTAGTTAGAGCATGCATTCATTCATATCATTGCATTTATTCAAAAATCCAAAAAAAAAACATGTACTTTCTCTTTCATTCCTACTACTACATGTACATTGAGGATAATGTCCAAAATAAAGTGGGGGATGGGAATTTATATTCCAAAAACACATAAAAATTGAAATTTTTTGAAAAATACAAAAACATCTCTTTTTGTTTCATAAACATAAAAACCATAAAAATTTGAAAAATTGAAAAACTCAAAAACATGTTCATTTCCTTTGTAGTGTAATATTGTATATATTGTATATATTGTGTTTGTCCATCCTCTTTCACATTGATCGACTACGCCACATCCGAGACATGAGGATATTGAAGACCGCATGGTATGATCTTTCCAATCTCCTTTTTCCTCTTTATGTTAATGACTATGTGGCTTTATTTTGATTGATGCGGTATAAACAATGTGATTATAGAATTGCATTTAGATTATTTGGCATACTAGTTGGTAGAAGCATATGCATTAGGTTGTATATATGTTAGTTGCATCATGGCATATAGTTGCATTTAGGAAAAAATTTGTGAAACCGTCTATTTGGGAAGCTTGACAAGTGCATATAAGGCCCTTGTAGATGCTTTTTCTTCTTAAGACTTTGCTTGTTAGAATACTTGTAAAACACCCTAGGATGTGTCATGCTAGTATCCTTTGACCCATGGATTAAGGCCTAGTCAAGAGTACCTTGTGGTGTGATAACTCCTTGGCTACCGTTTATTCCAAGGTGACCCTTGAAACCATGCAACCATCTTCCATATTCTACCACATTTTGTCATCAAAAAGGGAATGGGCACAAAAATTGTTCAAAATTTGAGTTCAAGAATTGAAATGAAAAGTGAAAAAGTTTGCAATTGCATCAAAAGAAAAGAGGAATAACAAAAATGAAAACTCTTATGCTTCAAATATAAGCACCTTCACTACAAATAGGGTGACTTTGAAAATGTTCAAAAGAAAATGCAAAAAGTTGAAAGTTGTCAAGTATTGAAATGCCAAACATCAAAAGAAATGACAAAAAGAAAGTGCTCTCAAATGTCAAATGCCACAAGAAATTGGGGGGAAAAACAACAACAAAAAGCAAACTCCCACATGAAACTCAAATTCAAATGATCCCTTTATCCATTGAATCCACTTTTGTGTATGGTAGAGAGGGGACGACCCTTCTTCTTGTCTAGGCTAGAAGAGGAATTCCGCAATCCTCCAGTGTTTCTAACACCATAGGGAGTCTATTCTTGACAAAAGCATTTAACTATTGAGGACAAAGGTACCCTAGCGTGACACAACTTGGAGGTGATTTATTGGTATCCTTCTAGGCTTAGTAGTTTGAAGAAACCATATCTATAATGGAATGTATACCCTTAGATTGCTTTCCCTTTAGATAATTTCCGCCACTTAGATGAGGAAAGTGGCTATTCATTTTTGTAGATGCATCCATTACTTGTTTTGTGTGCTTTAATGCTTGGATGTGTCGCCATTTTGGCAAGCCCCACCTTGCCTTACAAGAAGGCATCCTACCTCATGATTGTCTTGTTGTGAGTTGAAGGGGCGGAGTAAGACCTGCTAATTGTCTCACATCGGTTATATTATTAAGATAGTTTAAATAAAGGTCTAGTTCTAGTCACCTCTTTGTTCGGGACGAGTAAAGGTTCGGTTTGGGGATATTTGATGTGACTCATATTCGCACACATTTAGTCCCCTAATTGAACCTATTTTGCATACTATTATAGCATTCCATAGCCATTTTATCCGTCAAATACCTTGTATTTTGCTTTCCTATTGCATTATGTATATTTTGTAGGAAAGAAGACAATTAGGCGGGAATTCCCGTCTCTCGTGCATATTTGGAAGGTTATTGATGATATTGGATGAACGAGTATGAAAGTAGAGGCAAGAAAAAAGATCAACAACACAAGAATAAGAAGCATGCGAAAGGAGGAAAAGCAAGAAGCATTCTAAAGGACAATCCGAGCGTCCTAGCATGAAGACGCTCGTCGCCCCCTCACACAATCCGAGCGTCTCTCTCCTTGGTACGAGCGGACAGTGACACCTTCATCACGATATGCTCATATCCTTGAGGATACTTGCATTTCCCTACTTTAGAACTTAGCATTGTTAATTACTAATTTATCCTTACTTAACCTAATGATGCACCACTATATATACTCTATTTTGTAATAATCAAGAAACACATTACATTAGATAGTAGGAAGCTCTCTTTGATTAGGAGTAGATTAGAATAGATTACTCTTTAATCTTTCCACAAATCACACATTAATCTTTCCTTAATTATTGTTCAAGTTTATTACTTTTGGGTAATTGAAGATTATTGGGTTATTATTGGAGAATTGACAACTCTTCATCAATCAATCAAGTTCTCTTCTTTTATTCTTTGCTTTATTATTTGGAATCATCTCAAGTTTGGTATAATTCTTTTACCTTTTACTCTTTATTGTTTATTTTCTAATTTTCTTATCATGTTTACACTTGTCGTAACTTGCTTGTTTGTTGTGATGTCAACCTATGCACATGTTATGTTTGATGAAATGCTAAGCCTATGAATCCTTGCATTTTACCCATCTCTTATCTATTCAACAAAACTTGTAAGACATAAACCAACTCGAGTCATGTTAGACCATGCATAGAAGTGAATAGGAGGAAAGTAAGTCGACTTGTAGGTGTTGTACAATATAATCGATTCGGCTCCGGGACCCAACTCTTCCTATGAACCGTAAGACATAAACCAACTCGGTTCCTCCACATTATTAATTGCTTGCAACTTTGTAAACATGTTTGTATGATCAACACCATTAATCCCCTATGACCCCATGATATCCTATTAATCTTTATTACTTGGTTACACCTCTATTTACTTTATTGCTCGCATTAGTCTAGACACAACAACAAACCCAAACAAATTGTGACACTATCATAAATTGAGATAGATAGACTTAGAACCCAAAGCACACCGTCCCATGGATCGACCTCGACTTAACCACTAACTAGTTGTTTGTTGAGAATTATAAATATGTTTTGATTGGGTGTACAACGACACGCTCACGTCAAATAGGCTAAGGCTCAAAGGGGTGCATCAAAAAGAGAACTAATGTAAGGGTCAAAACAAGGCTTGATTAGGCAATGTGAGGTTCAAATATGTGCAAACAAGTTTGTTTCATAAAATGTGCATAAAAAGGAAAGCAACTCACGGTCTAAGGATGGAATGACACAATTATGCGTCTAGACATAACACGTCTCGCGAGTAGACCTAATCCTAAGCGGGGGTCGGGTATGAATGCACCGAACCTAGGAGGCCCTAATCATCATATATGAGTAGCTTGGTCGAGACCAAAGTCTAGCCTACGGTCTTCGGTCTCACAAGGTGGTCTAAACTCGTTGGAAAAACTCCTCTTCCCATGACTAACCAAGTAGCCATGGGTGCGATCCACGGGGAGGGGGAAGGCACAATTGGACCATGTTCATCCTTGGGGTATTTACTTCCCTCGCTTGACCACATTTCAAGCAAACCATTTATGTACAAACTTATGCAAGACTATATGTAGAAACAACACATATATACATTTGACAAATGCATGCGAAAGTTAAACGAACATGAACTAAACATGCAACAAGTTGGCTAATTCTAGCAACACATCAACACCAACAATCCAAAGTTCCCCAAAGGAACATCCATGGCACAAAAATCTCATCCTCCTCCATATTATACGACAATATAAAAAGAGAAAGAATCGGAAAAAGGAGGAAGAGATAAGAACGTCTATACCAAGCGGTCTTCTAGTCTCCTTTTTGCCTCGGATAATCAATGTACCTATGCCACTTTGTTAGCCAAACAAATGTATATACAATGCAATATTTGTTTGATTTTTGAAGGTTTTTCTATTTTTTTGATTTTTTTTTTTGAAATTTACAAATTAATATACAAATATATACAAAATAGATATTTTCCTCCCCACACTTAATATTTACATCGTCCTCGATGGAACGAAATGTAGGGAGGAAATAGGAAATTGAAAGACATATTTTTGTAGTTTTGATTTTTTTGAAATGAAAACGTGTTTTTGTAGTTTTTTTGAAATTTTTGAAATTGAACAACTTGTTTTTGTTTGTTTTTTTTGGGCCTCCTCCCCACACTTGTTATATACAATATCCAGTGATGAGGGAAGTATGGATAGAAGGCAAATATGAAAGAAAAGAACGTATTTTTGGGTTTTTTGATTTTTTTGAAAATAAATGACATGTTTTTGTATTTTTAAATTTATAGGATCTCCTCCCCACACTTATTTATATACATAGTGTATGGAGAAGATTCGGGAATTAAAATACATGTTTTTGTAAAGTTTTCAATTTTTCAATTTTTTTGTATTTTGAAATGGGAATGCAATGCATGATTTAACTAAATGCATAACTTGAAATACAATGCAAGCTAGCCTATATGAATGCAATCCTATATGTGACAATTTTTACATAATTAAGATCTAATGCAAGTATAAATGAATGCAACTAAATGATTAGTTATCCTACATATTGTACAACTAACTAAATGCATACAAAAAGGGAAATATGAATGAGAAGTTTGGATTTAAGGAGATCATACATGGCAGTTGGATTGAGAGGGAGAGAGGAGGGCCATCATTACTAGGCCTCCTCAATTTCGGTGTCATCATCGTCATCATTGTCATCATCTTCATTATTTACGGTCCCAAACTCGGATTCACGGATGAAATCATCCGTGTTCATGGGCATGTCAGAGCCAAATGTTCCCGCTTCCGCGGTCATGTCAATGAACACCTCCTTGCTCCCTCCGGAGCCACTAGCATCACCTCCCTCGCCAAAAATTGAAGGAACGCCCCCAAACCATCGAGTGTCGTGTCCCTCTCCGTGAGTGGAAGGCAAGGTGGGGAAAACGGTGGCACTATAATAGTCCGGGCGCATGTTAATGTCGCCGTAGAGATACGTCCCGTCTTGTGGATGCCCACCATCCGGAGCTAGATAGTAGGAGGGGTGAAGGCCGGAAGAGTGCTTGTATTAGCGCCTCATGTAGTCGTCATAGACCAGAAATTGACCCACCGAGTGGTCAAAATATATACGGTACATGCGTTGTTGTAGACCGAGCCGCTCACTAGCAGCGGTTGCCATTCCTGTTGGAGTTAGTGTCCTCCACAATTGTAATACCCCGTATTTTAATGATAAGTTATGAGAATAGTTTATGTAATTTAATAATTAATTAAAGGCATTTCTAATAATGAATTACAAATAAGACGATAATTAAATAATAAAATAAGTAAAACAAGTCGGGAATTGGGCTTAGCTAATAATTGAGTATTGGACCATGTGACATTAAGTAATTGGACTGAAATTTAGTATAATAAGGTCAGAGTATAATCGGGATTTGCATCGGAAAATAATTATAATATAATATGGAAAGGTAGTAATTATATTATTACTAGTAATAATTTATGACAATAATAAATTAGTAAAGATAAAATAAGGGAATTATACCTATGATATATGCAATAATAATAATATAATTGTGATAATAATAATATAATGATAATTATAATAATAGTAATTCCTATACTAATTAGAATAAGGTTAATTATGTAGTTTCCTAATTGACCTCGCATTCTCTATAATCCTACCCTATAAATACCCTATTAAATCTGAGAAATAAATCACAAATTAAGAGGAGGAGCTTTTGGAGACGGAATTAGCAAGCGGTAATTAATAGGTAATAATTTCTAATCTTGTTTTATTTTCTTATACAGCTGAATGTCAGACGATCTTAAGACACTTAGAAACTGACCCAAATCTTGACGGAATGAGACCAAAATTTGGGAGGTGGTTCGTGGGGTTGCAAGGGTTGGAATGGGTGTAGTGGTGGTGTCAGGGATGGCCTAGGGTGGCGGTGGCAGGCGGCTAAAAGTGGCTGGTCAGGGGGTTATGCGGGTTTGGTTGTGGGGGATTGTAATGGGTAATTGAACCCTTAATTGACCTCGTCTTGACCTGGGTAAGGTGGGTTTGTGTCGGGGGTAGTTAGTCGACCATGTTTGTGGTGTTGGCGTGGCGGCAGGTGGTAGTTTTTGCTGGTGGTGGTCGGGAAAACGCGAAACAAGGGAAAACAGGGAGAATTGTCGTGACAGTTTTAGGGAGGCTTCTGTGACTGGTGTGGTTGCGATTAGGGGAAGTGGATGACACCTATAGAACCACCGTGTGTCATAGGTGACAGTTGTGGGGGTAGTGGGTGGTATGGGGCAGCGTAGTGGCCGTGGTAAGGTAAGTTGCGAGGTGGTGTAGGGTGTTGTTGTGTCTTTATATTAAGTGAGTGGATGGTTAGGGCGAGATCGTGTGGCCGTGTGTGGTGGCTGGGGCTGGTGTTTGGGGTGTGTCTGGGTTGGCGGCAGTGGGTAGTCACGGTGGGATCTGGTGGTAAGCTTGGTGGTTGTCGGGAATGGGAGTTTAGGACGGGTTTTTATGGGTGGTTCATGAGTTAATTACATGGGTGTTGGTCACGGTTTCTAAACCATGTATTGGGTGCGTGTTTGTTTTGTGACGGGTTTTAATTGATTAATTAGTTCGGGCGAGTCGGGTTCGTAGTTAAATCGGGTTCTTTGTTATCATAAACCTTTAGTAATTATAATAAATAATTAATTTGAATAATTAAATAAAAGGAATAAATAAATAAATAAAGTGAGTAATTATAATTGTTGTAATTGTTATTATTATATAGGTGACGGAAATTGTGAAGAATTATAATCGGATTGGATTTGCTTTATTTATTTGGATTGCGTAATTGGAGTGCTTGCTTGCCAGGTAGGATAATCTACTCAACTATATCTGTTTTCGTGTTTGATGGATGGATGTTATTGGAAGGATGATTGGTTTATGACTGCTTATTTAATAAAGTTAAATTAGTGAATATCATTGTTTATTGATTGGAGTTGTGTATATTTTATACGATTATATTGTGGAATGGTTTATGAGAATTGGACTGCCCCAAGCTTAGTCTCTGGTGGATAACGTGAGTTGTGATTGGACTGCCCCAGGCTTAGTCTCTGGTGGATAACGTGTGTGATTAATTGGAAGGCCACAGGCTTAGTCTCTGGTGGATAACGTGTGTGAGTGTTTGGACTGCCCCAGGCTTAGTCTCTGGTGGATAACGTGGATAGTTAATGTTGAGATGTGACATGTGAATCAGTCGAGATTGGAATATTGACAGTTGTGAGAGATTGGTATTTAATATATTTTATCCTACTCAACCATTGGTTGACGTGTTTACTTCTGTGTCAAAATAAAATTGATGCCTGCTTTAATTGATGGCATCCTGTGGTGAACCATTTAATATTTCCGGTTAAATAGGGAGCAGATTTGAATAGCAGGTTTTGAGTTAGCTGGATATGGGGATCTTGCGCGTGTGAGCTTTCGGACCTGCAGGAGTCTAGATCACAAATGTAGTTATATCACTTATTTAATTTCCGATGCGAGTCCTAAATATTTATATTAAGTTTTAGTTGGATAATTTGTAATAAACATGTAATCATTAAAGTTTTAATTTAAAGTACTTTGGTATTGTTGTACTTTGTTACTCAGTACCTCGGGAAACCGAGATGGTAACAGTCCTACTTATTTGGGAATGTCTAGCTAAAGGCTCCTGAATAAATGGGGGTGTTCCAAAGTGGTATCAGAGCAACCCTGCGACCGTGTGGTGAGCCTGTAGTCAGGAGTACTCGGGTCACCCACCTAGCGGGGGAGGATTCTGGGCTTGGCTGCGGTCAGCCTCCGGGCACAACGAGGACATTGTGTTATTTAAGTGGGGGAGTTTGTAACACCCCAAGAGATTGTGAGATAGTTGTCCCACATCGGAAAATTGAGAGGCTTATGATATGTTTATAAGGGCTTCCACCCACCACTTAGTAACAAGGCCTTGTGCTTTTGGGCTTAAGTGAGGATAAATAATAGGCCCAAAGATACAAATCTCATCTTATTGAGGTTGTGTTACGACGTCGCGGGCCGGGTTGTTATAAATGGTATCAGAGCAATAAGTTGGAATAATTAAATAATTATGCGCATCTTTTGTTATAGATTATTATTAATTTGGCAATGTATTCGCCAGTAGTTAAGCAATAAGTTGGAATAAAGATTAATTCGAATATCTTATATGATGTGATTTGTTAGTAATTAAAATTTTGTTATTTATTCAATCGTTAATTCATGTTGGAAGTGATAAGTGTTCTATATTACAATATGTGTTTCATGGTTTTGTGGCATTATAATAATGAATTGATTGTTCCTATTTTTAGTATTCCAAACTTCGAGGACGAAGTTTATTTTTAGGGGGAAAGAATGTAATACTACATAAATTTTGAATTATTGTTCTGATGAGATTGATGTAGTTGATAATCGAAGTTGCTTAGTAATGTTGAATGGTGTGATGTTGTGAATGTTGTGGTTGTAGTTATGAGCGAACTTCGGGACGAAGTTCATTTTAAGGGGGGAAGACTGTAATACCCCGTATTTTAATGATAAGTTATGAGAATAGTTTATGTAATTTAATAATTAATTAAAGGCATTTCTAATAATGAATTACAAATAAGACGATAATTAAATAATAAAATAAGTAAAACAAGTCAGGAATTGGGCTTAGCTAATAATTGAGTATTGGACCATGTGACATTAAGTAATTGGACTGAAATTTAGTATAATAAGGTCAGAGTATAATCGGGATTTGCATCGGAAAATAATTATAATATAATATGGAAAGGTAGTAATTATATTATTACTAGTAATAATTTATGACAATAATAAATTAGTAAAGATAAAATAAGGGAATTCTACCTATGATATATGCAATAATAATAATATAATTGTGATAATAATAATATAATGATAATTATAATAATAGTAATTCCTATACTAATTAGAATAAGGTTAATTATGTAGTTTCCTAATTGACCTCGCATTCTCTATAATCCTACCCTATAAATACCCTATTAAATCTGAGAAATAAATCACAAATTAAGAGGAGGAGCTTTTGGAGACAGAATTAGCAAGCGTTAATTAATAGGTAATAATTTCTAATCTTGTTTTATTTTCTTATACAGCTGAATGTCAGACGATCTTAAGACACTTAGAAACTGACCCAAATCTTGACGGAATGAGACCAAAATTTGGGAGGTGGTTCGTGGGGTTGCAAGGGTTGGAATGGGTGTAGTGGTGGTATCAGGGATGGCCTAGGGTGGCGGTGGCAGGCGGCTAAAAGTGGCTGGTCAGAGGGTTATGCGGGTTTGGTTGTGGGGGATTGTAATGGGTAATTGAACCCTTAATTGACCTCGTCTTGACCTGAGTAAGGTGGGTTTGTGTCGGGGGTAGTTAGTCGACCATGTTTTTGGTGTTGGTGTGGCGGCAGGTGGTAGTTTTTGCTGGTGGTGGTCGGGAAAACGCGAAACAAGGGAAAACAGGGAGAATTGTCGTGACAGTTTTAGGGAGGCTTCTGTGACTGGTGTGGTTGCGATTAGGGGAAGTGGATGACACCTATAGAACCACCGTGTGTCATAGGTGACAGTTGTGGGGGTAGTGGGTGGTATGGGGCAGCGTAGTGGCCGTGGTAAGGTGAGTTGCGAGGTGGTGTAGGGTGTTGTTGTGTCTTTATATTAAGTGAGTGGATGGTTAGGGCGAGATCGTGTGGCCGTGTGTGGTGGCTGGGGCTGGTGTTTGGGGTGTGTCTGGGTTGGCGGCAGAAGGTAGTCACGGTGGGATCTGGTGGTAAGCTTGGTGGTTGTCGGGAATGGGAGTTTAGGACGGGTTTTTATGGGTGGTTCATGGGTTAATTACATGGGTGTTGGTCACGGTTTCTAAACCATGTATTGGGTGCGTGTTTGTTTTGTGACGGGTTTTAATTGATTAATTAGTTCGGGCGAGTCGGGTTCGTAGTTAAATCGGGTTCTTAGTTATCATAAACCTTTAGTAATTATAATAAATAATTAATTTGAATAATTAAATAAAAGGAATAAATAAATAAATAAAGTTAGTAATTATAATTGTTGTAATTGTTATTATTATATAGGTGACGGAAATTGTGAAGAATTATAATCGGATTGGATTTGCTTTATTTATTTGGATTGCGTAATTGGAGTGCTTGCTTGCCAGGTAGGATAATCTACTCAACTATATCTGTTTTCGTGTTTGATGGATGGATGTTATTGGAAGGATGATTGGTTTATGACTGCTTATTTAATAAAGTTAATTTAGTGAATATCATTGTTTATTGATTGGAGTTGTGTATATTTTATACGATTATATTGTGGAATGGTTTATGAGAATTGGACTGCCCCAGGCTTAGTCTCTGGTGGATAACGTGAGTGGTGATTGGACTGCCCCAGGCTTAGTCTCTGGTGGATAACGTGTGTGATTAATTGGAAGGCCACAGGCTTAGTCTCTGGTGGATAACGTGTGTGAGTGTTTGGACTGCCCCAGTCTTAGTCTCTGGTGGATAACGTGGATAGTTAATGTTGAGATGTGACATGTGAATCAGTCGAGATTGGAATATTGACAGTTGTGAGAGATTGGTATTTAATATATTTTATCCTACTCAACCATTGGTTGACGTGTTTACTTCTGTGTCAAAATAAAATTGATGCCTGCTTTAATTGATGGCATCCTGTGGTGAACCATTTAATATTTCCGGTTAAATAGGGAGCAGATTTGAATAGCAGGTTTTGAGTTAGCTGGATATGGGGAGCTTGGGCGTGTGAGCTTTCGGACCTGCAGGAGTCTAGATCACAAATGTAGTTATATCACTTATTTAATTTCCGCTGCGAGTCCTAAATATTTATATTAAGTTTTAGTTGGATAATTTGTAATAAACATGTAATCATTAAAGTTTTAATTTAAAGTACTTTGGTATTGTTGTACTTTGTTACTCAGTACCTCGGGAAACCGAGATGGTAACAGTCCTATTTATTTGGGAATGTCTAGCTAAAGGCTCCTAAATAAATGGGGGTGTTCCAACAATAGTGCGTTTACATAATAAATCTCATTAAAGGAATATCATCAGATATTTAATTATTTGATCCTCGTCAGTTGATTAACGTAAATCGATAACGGTTGGCTAACTAGAGTTTGACGTTATTGTCGTGAGACGGCGGTGATCAACTGACCCCTTTCGGTCACACCTAAAGGAACGAACCCCAATAGACAACTATTTAATTGTATGAGATACAATTTATTTAGTCCCTTGATTTATAGACTAAAAGGTTACTCGATTATTTTTAGAGAGATTTCGAGTTGCGAACTCGAGGCATGACAGTTATTATTTAATTATGCGATAATTGAATAATAAATTTTGGGAGACGGGTTTTAGTTAATTAATAATTAATTCACTAAAATTGTACTAATTGATTAATGTGATTAATATTAGTACGTAAATAATATGTGTAGCGGTACACGTATATTTACGGAGTGATTTGAACGAATTAATTATGGAAGTATTTAAACATGAAAAGATGTTTAAAATAAAATTTACACGTATTTGTGAGACAAATATAAGAACCAATATGGACCCGTAAATAGGCAAGTGGACCGTGTAAAATAGAGCGTTGTGGATGATTAGGAACATAATCATTCCACCTTACTTTATATTCTTCCATAAGTTATCTTATAATCATATTGCATGTGATGTAAGATTGACACAAATAAGATAAAATATCACTCCACTCACCCTCTCACCTACCCGGCCCCCTTTCCTCCATATAGACCAATTTTGTTCATTTTTGTTGCTTGCTTGCACACTTCATTTTGCATGTGAACAAAATTCATCTATCTTCTCTCTAAAAATAATAACCATCATTTTTACTAAGTTGTTAGTAAACTAAAAATAATAACTAAGATTGTTAGTATTATTTACATATTATCAAGGGTTTATTTTACAAGTATCTAGTTAGTATTTGTAAGATAATTTGTGGGTGTAGTTCTTGGGTGCAACTTGAAGGAGACTTTCTTTTTGAAGGTTTTTCAAGGTGTATCATCCATATCTTTTTTGCTCAAGAACAAACTAGAAAGGTGATCTAGTTTGTGCCCATATTACCATAAAATCAATGTAAGAAAATTGTTTTTCCTTAAACTTTCATTTTTATGCTTTTATATTTGCATGCATGTTACATAGATCACCAAAATGATAAATTATGAGATAATTTAATTTTTATTAGAGAGTCTAATATGGATCTATGATCTTTCAAGTGGTATCAGAGCTTAGGCTTGTAATTTGCATGTTGATTTTAAGCATATTAATGAATTATGAGATAATTTATAAAAACTCACAAATTGTGTTATAAGAGGTTTAGCACGAAATTTTTGGGGCATGCATACCTACTGATCTCAAAATATTTGTGGTTAAGTTTGGTGATTTATGAAGTTATTTTGCTATTTTTAATGATTTTTGGTAGAAAACCGAGTCAAAATGCCGTATTTTAGTTAAAAATTGACTAAAAAATAGTTAAAAGTTGATTCGGGCCATGGAATTTTTATGGTGTTTCATGCATGTTTTCTACTGATTGAATGCAAAAGGTTGACGGTTGGTTTGAACTTTTTGCATGTTTATAGATTTTATGAGATAAAAGTCGATAAAAGTGAAATAAATTAATCATAATTTCGAAACAATTGATTCTGCCCTTGATAAAATTATGTACATTAAAAAATATTATTTAAATGTTAAAAGTGAATTTTAAAATGTGTTTTCGCCTTGGTTTGATGTTTATTGGTTTTAGTGGTTAAAAACCAATAAATATAGATCATTTTCTTCATAAATTTTAACCGGATTTTTGGGGCAAATTTTCTGACATTTTAGTATTCTTGGGAGTGTTTCAGAATACTCAAAATTTTTGTTTCAATTGTTTGGGTAATTTTTCAATTATTTTGGATTTTTACTTAAATATTATGATTTTACCGATTATATTAGCAAAATATCACCAAATCAAACTAATTATTCATCATAAAATTAGTGAGGACTAATTTTTAGGTTTAAAACTGTTTGGACAATTAGTTTGGACTTAAATGAGATTTAAGAGTTGATTATTGATTTTTACATGTTAAAAATCGATTAAATCTACAAAAACCGAGATGGATACCAACGATTGATAGATAGGGCGATTTTGGCATCATTCTACAACATTTTAAGCGTATTTATTTAAGTTGAATGAATGATTTTCATTTATTTAAAGTATTTATCTTGTTGTACCTAGTATGGCCTAGTTTAATTTTAATCGTTATTACCCGAAATGAATGGGAATATCGATTTGTTTGTAATTAAATACGATCTGGTATCGTCGGTTTGTAATTAATTAATAGTTTTATTTTATTTTATTAATTAATGTATAATAGGAATAGCTATGTAATTCAATTGTAATAGTTATTCTTACCGGCGTTTCCAAAAGACGTATTACATCGAGACGGAGTCTATTTTTGGAAGGTGTTCCAAATCCCACAAGAAGGAGCTACTTTTGGAATGAAGAGGCAAGGGACCAAGGAGTTGGTTTCCGATATGTAATAGACTAGTTTTTTATTAACTAGGTGACCGTACTAGGATTTATTCATATGCTTACTTGTTTGCTTGTTTTTATTTTCGTGCATGCCAAAATCGCCATTAACATGCATTTTATTTTCGCGGTTGTCAATTCACGTCATTTACATTCACCGACTTAGTTCACTTATAGGGAATTTATGACTAAATTGACAAGATCTCTCATATAATTAAAATTGAGATTAGCCTTACCAATTAGTAACACTTATGAATCTCTTGTTCATTAGAGCCACGCTCGCCCAAGCGGGGTGTTCTCTTTTTACCTTGGGTAAGTAGGGTGGTAAACGGTTATCACACGCTAAAATTGGTTGGACTCAAAAGGATATAAGACGGTCTTGTGTTCCGGGGCTAGTAGATGGATTTAAGGAAATTCGTTGACCAAGAGTTCTAGAGGTAGAATTAGTCAATGTGACTTACCAAATTTACTCAATTATGGGATGTTTCGCCCAAGCGATGCTCATTTTTGTTTAATATTTGGGTCTTGGAATCATTTATGTAATTTAGTGGGAGATCATTATATATATGCTAAAACTTGTTAAACATGTTTTCACAAGTAATTTTTAAAACAATGGATGTTAATTTTTCCTTTTTGTTGTAGCATTTTAATTCGCAATGGCAACTTCATCAACTCCATCGACTACTTCACTAGGCAAAGATTCAGGGCTAAGGTCCGTAATGGACAAATGTATCTTAAAAGATGACGGTAGTAACTTTCTTGAATGGGAATCCAACATCAAAAGTGCCGCGTTGTCCGACAATGTGCTCACTTACTTGACCAAAGCTCCTCCCATCGAGCCCGGTCCAAGGGCTTCATCGGCGGTGTGGACCGCCTATGATGACCATGTGAGGATGTCGAATGATATCAAGAATGTGTTGATATGGTCGATGTCCCCAAACTCACTTCCCACCAAGTTTGCCCACTTTAGGGTAAACTACAACATGAATGGCATGGATAAGAGTTATCATGAAATTCATGCACTCCTCACCCAAGCGGAGAGGGATATGGAAGCTAGTGGGAGTGACAAAGGGGATGTTTTAACCATGAAGTTAAAGAACATGTCCCTTGGAGTTAACAAAGGAAAAGGGAAGGAAAAGTCCCAATTTAAGAAATCGTCAAAGAAACATGACAAGGGAAAGGGGAAGGCCGTTGTGAATGGCAATCCCAAGGCAAAAAGTGTCAAACTCTCCGAGGCCGAATGTTTCCATTGTAATGGGAAGGGGAATTATAGGAGGAGTTGTCCCAAATACTTGGAGGATCTCAAGGAAGGGCGTGTGACGCCTATTGGTATGATTTCCTCTCTCTATGTGATAGACGTTAATTATGCTTGCACTTCCACTTGGGTACTTGATACCGGATGTGGCTCTCACCTTTGTAATCATTTGCAGGGTTTAAGGGACGTGCGAGCACTAGCAAAAGGTGATGTGGATCTCCGCATGGGCAATGGAGCTAGAGTAGCCGCCATTTCCGTGGGGACCTATGTGCTCACTTTAGCTAGTGGTCTAGAGTTGTATTTAAATAAGTGTTATTTTGTACCAACTTTAACCAACAACATCATCTCCATTTCCGCGTTAGACGCGGAAGGCTTTTGTTTTATGATTAAGGACAAGTGTTGTACTTTTTCTTTAAATGATGTGGTTTATGGCAAGACCATTTCAATTGGAGGCATTTATGTTTTAAATGATGTTAATGACGTTTATCATGTGGAAACTAAAAAGCTCAAAACGGGTGATCCAAATGAATCCTACCTTTGGCATTGTCGTTTAGGCCACATAAACGAAAGACGCATAAAGAGACTTGCTTCATCAAAAGTTCTCAAACCATTTGGTTTCGAATCTTATGGTACATGCGAGTCTTGCCTTCTAGGCAAGATGACTCGTGCACCTTTTGCGGGAAAAGGGACACGAGCTAGTGAGGTTTTGGCTCTCATACATATGGATGTGTGTGGACCATTAACCATCACCGCTAGAGGAGGTTTTCATTACTTCATTACTTTTACTGATGACTTAAGTAGATATGGGTATGTCTACTTAATGAAGAACAAAAGTGAAGCTTTTGACAAGTTCAAAGAGTTTCAAAATGAAGTAGAGAACCAATTGGATAAAAAGATTAAGACCCTACAATCCGATCATGGTGGTGAATATCTAAATTATGAATTTGATTCACACCTAAAAGATTGTGGTATAGTATCACAATGGACTCCTCCTGGCACACCGCAATTAAATGGTATGACCGAAAGGAGAAACCGAACTTTACTAGATATGGTTCGGTCTATGATGAGTCTAACTGAGCTTCCTAGTTCAATTTGGGGTTTTGCCCTCTTGTCTGCAATATTTTCATTAAATCGAAGCCCGACTAAAGCGGCCGATAAGACTCCATATGAGATGTGGACAGGGAAAGTCCCTCATTTGTCATTCATGCGTATTTGGGGTTGCGAAGCGTACGTCAAGATCAAGTCTGACAATAAGCTTGCACCCAGGTCTGACAAATGTCTTTTTGTAGGATATCCAAGGGAAACACTTGGCTATTACTTCTACAATAAACACGAGAACAAAGTGTTTGTGGCTCGTGATGCTGTCTTCCTAGAAAAGGAGTTTATTTCTAGGAGACAGTGGGAGAAAATTTGAACTTGAAGAAGTTCGAGAGCCACAAACCGAGAATGAGGTAGAGGAGAACGTGGAGGATAGCATTCCCTCTTCCTCTGATACGGTAATTGTTCCTAGAAAGTCAAGTAGGATTTCTAATCCACCTGACCGCTACCTTGGTAACATCGAAGAGGATGGCGTTTTGTTACTTTTGGAAAGTGATGAACCCACTACCTACAAATCGGCCATGTCTAGTCCCGACTCCTCGCTTTGGCTAGAAGCCATGCGATCCGAAATGGATTCCATGTACGAGAACCAAGTGTGGGACTTGGTGGATTTACCTGAGGGAGTGCGACCCCTTCAGTGTAAATGGATATATAAAATTAAGCTCGGCGTGGATAAACATGTGGATGTTTACAAAGCTAGATTGGTGGCAAAAGGTTACACCCAAGCTCATGGTTTACACTATGACGAAACCTTCGCTCCAGTCGCTATGCTTCGGTCCATTAGGATAATCTTAGCGGTTGCCGCATTTCATGATTATGAGATTTGGCAAATGGATGTAAAAACCGCCTTCTTGAATGGGATTCTAGAACAAGAGGTGTACATGATACAACCTGAAGGTTTTGTGGATACATCTAACCCTAAGAAGGTGTGTAAGCTTAAGAAGTCCTTTTATGGTCTTAAGCAAGCATCTAGGGGTTGGAATCATCGCTTTGATCATGTTATTAAACAATACGGTTTCACTAGAAGTGTGGAAGAACCGTGTTTATACATGAAGTTTAGTGGGAGTAAGGTTGCATTCCTTGTCCTATATGTGGATGACATATTGCTCATCAGGAATGATGTTCCATCGCTCACTTCCGTTAAGGAGTGGCTAGGGAAACACTTCCAAATGAAGTACTTGGGAGAGGCACAACGAATCTTGGGTATCCGGATCTATAGGGATAGGTCCAAAAGGATACTAGCATTGAGTCAAGAAGCTTATATTGACAAAGTTCTTGACCGGTTCAATATGAAAGACTCCAAGAGAGGATTTCTACCTATGGTCCAAGGGATTACTTTGAGCAAGTCACAGTCTCCCTCTACCCCTAAGGAGATTGAACACATGAAGACCGTCCCTTATGCTTCCGCTGTTAGGTCTATCATGTATGCTATGATTTGCACTCATCCCGACGTTGCGTATGCCTTGAGCATGACAAGTCGTTATCAAGCCAAGCCTGGTGAGAGTCACTGGATAGCCGTAAAGAACATCCTTAAGTACTTGAGAAGGACTATGGATTCGTTCTTAGTGTTTGGAGGAGAAACTGAGTTGCGTGTAAGAGGTTACACGAACGCAAGTCTCCAAACCTATCGGGATGACATGAAATTCCAATCCGGCTATGTGTTTATGCTAAATAGGGAAGCTGTTTGTGGAAGAGCTTCAAGCAAAGCGTTACTGCGGATTCTACAACAGAGGCTGAGTACCTTGCAGCGTCTGAGGCTGCGAAGGAAGCTGTTTGGATTAGGCAATTCATGGAGGGGCTAGGAGTAGTCCATTCCGCCAAAGATCCTATCACTCTATATTGTGATAACAGTGGAGCTATTTTTCAAGCCAAAGAGCCGAAGTCTAGTAACAAATCTAGACACATTGAAAGGAAATACCATGTAATTAGAGATTATGTGGAAAGGAAGAAAATTGACATTTGTAAGGTTGGGACAGATGATAATATTGCAGATCCTTTAACCAAGCCTTTATCAAAGGCTAAGCATGATGGTCATGTCGTCACAATGGGATTGAGACGAGTACCAGATTTTCTTTAGATGATGGATATGTAATAATTGGATAGTGTATCTCTTATTATATATATGATAATCACATTCATTGTTTTGGCATTCATTCTTTTATGAATCTTTTATTTAGTGTGACTAAATTTTTAAATACCTTGTTTATCTGAATAAGTTGTGGAGACAATGTTGAACAATATTCAAGTGAATAAGATGAACATTGTATTTTGTCCCTAGTCACTTAATGAGGTGACGTCTCGGAGTGACTAGATTGTAAGTCGATTGATGGTTGTTCAACACCATAAGATCATACGTGATGACTAGTCGATTACATAGGCAGAGTGTGTGACACTTTGCAGGACAGTGACCATTTAGAGAGTCCCTAAGTTCTATTATAGACGCCTGGTCGTGGCGGGGATCTCTAAGATGTTCTAATGAGTCGATTATTTTGACTGGAGACTATTATCTGAGCAAATGCAGTTTCCGAGTGACTTTGGTTTTTGTCCTAGGTCGTGCCGTGAAAGGAGGCCAAAAGGGCATTTACTAGGTCATGGTGATCTGTATTGTGCAATAGGATAGATAAGGCATACATGAATTGTCCACTCACGTTGGGTAAACTATATCTCAAGGCCACTCGAGAAGTTAATGACTACAAATGCGTGGCCACGCTCGGAAGTAATCTGTGAGAGATTTTTCCGGTCAGGAAGTCACACTCCCGATCGAGAAAACCACTCGCGATATGTTCATGTGCAACTGTGACCTGAAAGACACCTTGCATTGAGTGGGAGATTAAAACGGACAAGAGAATTGGTAGCGCACACCTTGTGTCGGACAAGTGGGAGATTGTTGGAGTTAGTGTCCTCCACAATAGTGCGTTTACATAATAAATATCATTAAAGGAATATCATCAGATATTTAATTATTTGATCCTCATCAGTTGATTAACGTAAATCGATAACGGTTGGCTGACTAGAGTTTGACGTTATTGTCGTGAGACGGCGGTGATCAACTGACCCTTTCGGTTACACCTAAAGGAACGAACCCCAATAGACAACTATTTAATTGTATGAGATACAATTTATTTAGTCCCTTGATTTATAGACTAAAAGGTTAGTCGATTATTTTTAGAGAGATTTCGAGTTGCGAACTCGAGGCACGGCATTTATTAGTTAATTATGCGATAATTGAATAATAAATTTTGGGAGACGGGTTTTAGTTAATTAATTGTTAATTCACTAAAATTGTACTAATTGATTAATGTGATTAATATTAGTACGTAAATAATATGTGTAGCGGTACACGTATATTTACGGAGTGATTTGAACGAATTAATTATGGAAGTATTTAAACATGAAACGATGTTTAAAATAAAATTTACATGTATTTGTGCGACAAATATAAGAACCAATATGGACCCGTAAATGGGCAAGTGGACCGTGTAAAATAGAGTGTTGTGGATGATTAGGAACATAATAATTCCACCTTACTTTATATTCTTCCATAAGTTATCTTATAATCATTTTGCATGTGATGTAAGATTGACACAAATAAGATAAAATATCACTCCACTCACCCTCTCATCTACCCGGCCCCCTTTCCTCCATATAGACCAATTTTGTTCATTTTTGTTGCCTGCTTGCACACTTTATTTTGCATGTGAACAAAATTCATCTATCTTCTCTCTAAATATAATAACCATCATTTTTACTAAGTTGTTAGTAAACTAAAAATAATAACTAAGTTTGTTAGTATTATTTACATATTATCAAGGGTTTATTTTACAAGTATCTAGTTAGTATTTGTAAGATAATTTGTGGGTGTAGTTCTTGGGTGCAACTTGAAGGAGACTTTCTTTTTGAAGGTTTTTCAAGGAGGATCATCCATATCTTTTTAGCTCAAGAACAAACTAGAAATGTGATCTAGTTTGTGCCCATATTACCATAAAATCAATGTAAGGAAATTGTTTTTCCTTAAACTTTCATTTTTATGCTTTTATATTTGCATGCATGTTACATAGATCACCAAAATGATAAATTATGAGATAATTTAATTTTTATTAGAGAGTCTAATATGGATCTATGATCTTTCAATTCCCAACTTCATCTCCTCCATGAAAGAGATTAAGTCAGCGTGGAGCGAGAGTTCTTGTTGCGGTTGTGACTAGAGGGCCCTTCTCCATGTTGGAAGGGACCGGAAAAGAAAGGGGAAGTAGGCATTGTGTACCGCAAAGTGGGTTGTGCGGTCATAGGATGCTCACGCGCATAGACAAGATTGTAATTTTGTTGTTGGGCGGTGGCGGTGGCGGTGCCTTCATCCGCCTCAATTTCAAGCAAGTTGTGCGGTGAATTTGGCACCACTTTCATTCTCTCGGGATTGGGGAGTGGAATTGAATTTCTATCCACCTCGTTCACTCGGATTTGCCCTTAGTTTTGCTTGTCACGGGGGTTCTTCTTGATCAAATTAAGGGTATATTGGATATAGTCCTTGGTTAGCATTGTTTCCCCCATTATAAACCGCATCCCATTCAAGTTAAGCTTCCGGATGAGGTGCTTGGCAAGGTGGGTGATGAGTCCACCCACCACAATTAGGGTTGATTGGCCCGGGGAATTACATAAGCAGTGAAGATGGAGGGCCATATGGTGCGCAATGTCGATTTTGAAGGTGGTGGGGTTGGAACAAAGGTAAGAGCCGTGAATTTCCAACTCCTCTGTTTGGAAGTTGTGATTCTCATCGCGGCCGAAAACAGTCCACCCCATATACCGATGCCAAATTCTAATTGCGGCATTGTGACAAGTGTTTGCCGCTCTCTTGAACTGGGGGTTGTCATCAACGCCGGTAAGGGCTTTCCATAGAGCACCATGGTAAAAGTTTTCGGGGGCTTTATGAGGAGGGCTTGGGTCTAGCCCAAAATGCGAAGCAAAGGTCGGTAATGTCAAAGAATAATCCTTGTTCATCAGACGGAAATACAAGAACACGACCTTTTTATTTTGGCGGTGTTTATCAATCCTCAAGGAGCTCAAAAATTCCCAAGTGAGACGGGAATAGGTTTTCTCATGTATGTCGTACATGAATTTCATACCAACTCCCTCAAATAAACCATGGGTGACACGGTCTAACCTTAATTCTCTCATAGATTGACAATCAATAAATCGAGTCGGGGTGAGGGGACGTTGTTTGAATAATACAAACTTACCTTTCATAGTGACAGAGCTAAACTTGAGGTCCGGGAATGCCGGATCGGGGATCATGTCGGTAGCCGCGGCTGCCACAAGTTCCGCTTGTTGTAGTGCTAAATCCCTCTTTCGGACTCTCTTTTTTGGTGCCATGGGTGTATTTGTGAGAGGGTTAGTGAAGGGGAGGGAGTTGGTGGTTGATTGTTGGTGTTTGTTGGTGGATTGGAGGTGATTGGGGGTGTTTTGGAGGAGAAAGGGGAAGGTTAGAGGAAGGAAGTGTCGTGCGATTTTATGAAGAAATGGGTTTGTTTTTGGGGTTTTTAATCCGTCAGATTACTCCCAACCAGTCGAGGGACCGGCCGCCAGTGCCCCGGCTGGGAATACATGTATAATTTTGAAAGTTTTCAAAACAATCAGGAAACTCCCAGCCGGTCCAGGGACCGGCCGCCGGTGCCCCGGCTGGGAGAACATAAAAAAGCTCATATCTTCACATATGTAGTCCCAGCCGGTGGGCCGGCTGCCGGCCTGCCGGCAGGGAGCTACACTTCCTCCTTTTCTTCATTTTTTCCTCAATGGGGGTGTTCCCAGTCGGTGGACTGGCTGCCGGCCTACCGGCTCACACCCCCTTCTCGTCTTTTTCACCAGTTTTCCAAGTAAATGCTCTCCCAGCCGGTGGACCGGCTGCCGGCCTGCCGGCTGGGAGACACCTCTCCTTAAACTGTCAATTTTTTTCAACAATCTTACAGGAACTTCCCAGCCGGTCCAGGGATCGGCTGACGTTGCCCCGGCTGGGAGTACACTTCCTCATATTTTCTTCAATATGCCCCTACTTTCAAATCACTTATTTAATTGGCCTCGAATTGTGCGTTTTCGCCTTTCTTAGCCGACTCATCAAGTCGGGAAAAGGCCAATTGAAGGTTATGCGCTTGTTCTTCATCAAATCCCAATTTTATTCACAATGACATCCCGTCATCAATCAAATAGTCAAGTACAAATGTTCCAAAATTCTCATCACCTATCTATATGCATGCTATGTACAAATGGTTGTTGTGGGACTCCACCAAACAAATTCTTGTTCATGTTTGAAATTACTCATCCCCCAAGGATGAGGGGTCTTCCAAGTCAAGTTCACCTCGGGTCTCAATGGGTTGACCCTCATAAAAGAATTTTACTCGTTGTCCATTCACTTTGAAGCATTCACCTTTATTGTTCTTAAATTCAAAGGAGCCATAGGGAAACACGGTCACCACCACAAAGGGTACCGACCATCGGGACCTCAATTTCCCGGGAAACAATTAGAAACGGGAATTCAAGAGTAGACCTTGTCTCCTACACCAATTTATTTCCTTGTAATCTTGGAATCGTGCCATTGCTTAGTCCGTTCCTTGTAGAGTTTGGCATTCTCATAAGCATTCATCCTCAACTCATCAAGCTCATTAAGTGAAGGAACCGCTTGTTGCCCACGGCATCTAAATCATAGTTGAGCTCCTTAAGAGCCCATCTTGCCCAGTGTTCCAACTCAAGAGGTAGATGACAAGACTTGCCAAAGACCAAATGATAGGGAGTGGTGCCTATCGGGGTCTTGTAAGCGGTTCTTAAAGCCCATAGCACATCATTGAGTTTGGTGCTCCAATCTTTTCTAGACTTGTTCACAACCCGCTCTAAAATATCCTTGATTTATCGATTTGATACCTCCACTTGTCCATTGGTTTGGTGGTGTTAGGCAAGAGCTACTTTGTGCCGGACGCCATATTTCTTGAGTAGAGCATAGATGGTGCGGTTAATGAAGTGTTATCTACCATCACTTATGATGGCTCGAGGTACTCCAAAGTGGGGTAATATGTACTCCTTGAATAATTTGGTCACCACTCGTGAATCATTGGTAGGGGCGGCGATTTCTTCTATCCACTTGGACACGTAATACACCGCAACCAAAATGTATTGGTTGCCAAATGATGACGGAAACGGTCCCATAAAGTCCACACCCCGTACATCAAAGTGTTCCACTTCCAAGATATTATTCAAAGGCATCTCATCACGCCTTCCAATGTTGCCTCTTAACACTACAAGAAAACACGACAAAGGCGACAGACATACTACAGTTGCCAAATTGGCGACAGAAAAAAAGATACGGGCGACCACTATCCGTCGCCAATTTGGCGACTATACCTTTTTATCCAAAAATTCGTATGAAATCCACGGGCGACGCAATGTTATCCAAATTGGCGACCGAAATCAGTCGCCAAATTTGGCGACCATTACCCGTCGCCAATTTGGCGACCAAAAACGGTCGCCAATCGTCTGTATATTTTTTTTTTGCCAGATTCTACACCCCGTCCCCTTCATTCACTTCAATCAACTTAAAAAAAAAAAAAACGCCCAGAAATCCGACGACCCGACGCCACCACCAACTACAACGACCACCGGACGCCACCACTCGCCGCCGCCATCCGCACACTACATCCCTACCGACCCTTTGTTTATAATAAAGGTTTGTTTTCGACTCAAATCGATTTAATTACTTCAATCCTTCATATTTTGTTCAAGTTGTGATGCTTATTTAGTATCTAGTTGTAATTTATACATTAGTGATGCTTATTATTGTATGTAGTTGTAATTTAATTAACATTTTTGTTAATTAATTTGAGTTAGGGTTAGAAATTGGGGTTTTTGTTAAATTAGTAATGTGATTTGATTAGGGGATTGTATAAGGTAGTATAGTTTTATGAAGTTAGAAATTGGGGTTTTTGTTAAATTAGTAATGTGATTTGATTAGTGATGCTTAGTTTTAGTAATATTGAAGTAGTATTGTTGAAGGTAGTATAGTTTTATGAAGGTAGTATAATGTTAGGATTGTATAAATTTGCCTTATAATTAACCAAATTAAGTTAGAATGATTTAATTAGCATTTTTGTTAATTAATTTGAGTTAGGGTTAGAAATTAGCATTTTTGACAACTTGTATAATTAACCAAATTAATTAAGTTAGAATGATTTAATTAGCATTTTTGTTAATTAATTAGCATTTTTCTTGAATGGAATGAGCATGATGTATAAATTTGTTAAATTAGTAATGTCATTTGATTAGGGGATTGTATAAATTTGCCTTATAATTTTGACAACTTGTTTAATATATAATGACCTAGTACCCGTTCAAGAATTACTCATTAGGAGCAATTCTTGAATAGTCCCCATTTTGGGACTGTCTTTGTACGTTTCAAGTCACTTAGGTAGTAAACACATAGTTGTGATTTTATTAATGAGAAAAGAATTTGGTTGCAAATTTCTCCAATGTTCTCTGAATACATATGTGGAATATGTATCTTTTCCACATTGTGTATTTGGAGAACTAAGGGGAATTGCTGCCGAATTTTTTTCTCATTAATAATTCACAAATGTGTGTTTGCTAGTGACTTGAAACGTACATTGATGGGTTTAGGTTGGAGTGATAAGGACCCAATTGAAATCTTGAAATTAGCATAAAATGGAGGATGAGATAACCATTGCTTTTTTTGTTGAAATTAAATATTATTATTTAAAATGGTTAGTTTGCTATATATTGCTTATAGATTAAAATGAAGAGATCTGAACGTAGCTGGATGTACGAAGAAAGAGTATATAAGAAGAAACGTCCTATCGCTAGATTTGTAAAGGGAGTTCGTGGATTTATTGAATTTGCTAGATGTCAAGATTCATATGATTTGGAACAACATAAACTTAGGTGTCCTTGTACTAAATGTAAAAACTTAAAATATTTATTTGACATTGAAGTAGAAGAGCATCTTGTTACAAATGGTTTTTTTCCAAACTACTACAATTGGATCTCCCATGGAGAAAAATATTATCCCGAAGAACCTCAAATCCAACAAAATGAGAACCCATATAGAGAAATGGTACTTGATGCCTTTCAGTCTAATGATTTCATTAATGACGACCGTGTACCAATGATTGATGAAGAACAACCAAACCCAAGAGCAAAAGCCTTTTTTGACATGCTAAGTGCTTCCGAAAAAAACCTTATATGAGGGGAGTAGAATGACATTGTTACAAGTTGCATCCAGGATAGTTTCTTTAAAATGTGAGTATAATATGCCATTTAAAGCCGTTGATAGTATTGCTACGTTGGTTGAGGATGTTATACCCGATAATAATGTTATGACCCGAAATTTCTATAATACCAAGAAAGTGGTCAAAGGTCTTCAACTTCCACATGAAAAGATTGATGCATGTCCTAAAGGATGTATGCTTTTTTGGAAAGATGATGCTTTGCTTGACAAATGTAAGAAATGTCAAAGGGATAGATATGAGACAAGTGAAGGAAATATTGTTTTGAAGGGGAAGAAGGGTAATAAAAGGAGTGGAAGAGAAAGAAACCAATATCGTAAAAACACATTAATTTATTTTCCATTAGCTCCTAGACTTCAAAGAATGTATGCCACGAAAAATCTTGCCAACCAAATGAGATGGCACAAAGAAAATCCTCGTACACCAGGAAAGATGTGTCATCCGAGTGACGGGGAGGAGTGGAAGCGTTTTGATAGGTTATATCCCGATTTTACCGAGGAACCTCGCAATGTGAGACTTGGCTTGTGTACGGATGAGTTTGACCCTTTTGGTCAGTTTGGTAGAAACTACTCGTGTTGGCCCGTAATGACCACGCCGTACAACTTACCTCCTTGGCTTTGTCTGAAAAGACAATTTATTTTCCTCTCTTTACTTATTCCCGGTCCTGATAACCCAAAAAACCATCTGGATGTTTATTTACAACCGTTAGTGGAGGAACTGAAGTATTTGTGGGAAGTTGGTGTAGAAACATTTGATGTGTCGAAGAAGCAAAATTTCCAACTAAGAGCTTCATTGTTATGGACTATAAATGATTTTCCCGCATATGGTATGCTATCAGGATGGGCAACCGCTGGGCGAAAGGCATGTCCTTATTGCATGGATAGGAGTAAAGCATTTTATCTTCCTAATTCCAAAAAAATTAGTTGGTTTGATTGTCATAGATGTTTCTTACCGGATGGACATATTCATAGAGAGAACAAGAAATCTTTCTTAAAAGGTAAGGAGGTGCGTGACAATGCTCCGGTTCGACTCCAAGGGGATGAGATATGGGAGGATGTACGTGATTTGCCAACAACTCGTCGATGGGACAAGAAGAGTTTAAAGAGTTGAAAAAGAAAAAAATGGTTGGTTTAAAAGAAGTATTTTTTGGGAGCTTCCCTCTTGGAAAACAATGTTGATCAAACACAATTTGGATGTGATGCACATAGAGAAGAACTTCTTTGAGTTACTTATTCATACGATTATGGATGTAAAAGGAAAGACACGTGATGATATTAATTCAAGAATAGAATTGAAGAAATTTTGTGATCGTCCTAAACTTCATATTCGTAAGGATGGGGCTAAACCAAAAGCCATATTTACTCTTGACAAAGCTCAAAGAAAGGTATTGTGCGATTGGATAGGAAACTTGAAGTTTCCCGATGGATATGCATCCGATTTGAGCCGTTGTGTTGATTTGAAGGAACTGAAGTTGAAAGGGTTGAAAAGTCATGATTGTCATGTTTTCATGGAGCGCTTATTACCCGTGGCTTTTAAAAATTTACTCCCGACTACAGTTTGGAATGCGATTCTGAGAAATAAGTCAATTTTTTAGAGATTTATGTTCCTCCACGATATCAGTTGAGGACATGAGTCGTTTAGAAGACCAAATACCAGAAATTTTGTGTAAACTTGAGATGATATTTCCGCCTTCTTTTTTCAATTCGATGGAGTATCTACCTATCCATTTGCCATATGAAGCTAAAGTTGGTGGACCCGTCCAATATAGGTGGATGTATCCTTTCGAAAGGTTTCTTAATCATGTGAAGAAAAAAATTGGTAATAAAGCTCGTGTGGAAGGTTCTATATGCAATGCCTACCTAACGGAAGAGATTGCCAATTTTTGCTCTCTTTATTTTGAAAAACATATTGAGACCAAAGCAAAATACTTGAATATTGATGAAGCGGATGAACTAGACACAAGTATACCCAAGTTTTTCCAAATGCGGGATGAAATAAGGTGTTCATCGTTGGGGAACAAGATTTCTGGATGACAAGGACTATAACCGTGCCCACCTTTATGTGCTATCTAATTGTGAGGTTTTGGAGCCATATGAAGCTCAATTTGTGACAGATTTCATTAAAGATCACCCTAATGTGAACAGAGAGGATGTTTGGCATAAGCATGAGGATCAATTTCCAGCCTGGTTTCGGAAGCATGTATGTAAGCTAAATATTCAAGATGATGTGATAAGAAGCTTGGCTTTGGGTCCTTCTCGAAAGGTTGTGACGTGGAATCGATATTCAATTAATGGGTTTAAGTTTCAAACATTTGACTATGGCAAAAGTAAGGCTAAATGCAACTACGGCGTTACAATTTCTTCTCTTGATGGCAATGATTATTATGGCATATTAGAGGATATCTTTGAGTTGTGCTACAATGGCCGGGATAGGAGTTATAAAACCGTCTTATTCAAGATTAAATGGAGGGATAATTCCGTAGCCGGAACGAGAGTCCATGATCGTTACAAACTCGTGGAAGTGAATCATACTCGAACCTACTCTCAATATGACCCATTTATACTTGCACAACAAGCTCATCAAGTTTATTTTGCATCTCTTCCGAGCACAAGCAATGATAGACAACAAAAGCAATGGTGGGCCGTTTTTAAAACAAAGGCACGATCGAAGTTGATACATCTTTTTTCCAAGAAGAGGTTGTATCGAAAACAGTTTTGTCCCAGTTGATCATGATGAAATTATTTATGCAAATGAGATAGAAGCGGAGGAGGAGTTAGAAGAGGAAGAAGAAGAGAATGATAAGGAGAGGGATGGGATAGAAGAGGGGGAAGAAGAAGAAGAAGAGGAGGAGGAAGAGGAAGAAGAAGAAGAAGAAGAAGAAGAAGAAGAAGAAGAAGAAGATGAGGATGATGATGATGATGAGTAAGAGAAGGTATTAAAAGTATACATATCAAAATTTGGAAACAATTATTAGCGTTTTATTTTGTCTTTTATACTTGTTTATTAGGTTTTATTTTTTTGTATCTTATAATAATTATCTTGTAATATTTGCTAACACTTTTTATTCAATTGTAGTACATATGGCTCCTGGAGGAAGTAGGCAGCGCGGAGGCTATAGTGAGGGAGGTAGGAGCTCCCGAGCGGGGAGGAGGACGTTGACCGTTCTACTACGGAGGTGAGTGAGGAGGAGGAGGAGGTTGCTATACCCCGACATACTGACAACAGGATGATCCTTGATCCGAATGGTCTTTGGTAATTTTTTATTCATTCTATTTTGTAATTTTTTTATTTAGTAATAAATGACTTTTTTTAGACATATGTTAATTATACATTATTTTTTTTTCCTATATAATTATGTTTTTAACATGTTTGATTTCAAGTTTAGAAGTCAAACAGTTGTTCGTGGTGTGACTAATAGCACCCAAGAGAACATGACACACGGCGTTACTTGTTGGAGTAACGCTAGTGATGAAGATAAGGAGATGTGGTTCAACAACTTCCGGGTATCTATTTATAAAATATATATTATTAAATATAATTTATTTATTCTTTTTACCTTATTATTAATTTGTTTCTCATCTATGTGTTTACTTTTTGTAGCGTGTGTTCTATTGGCCAACCAACCTTGAGCGCCTAGTTTGGCAAAGGTATAATGACATTGGCAAGAAGAGGCTAAGGGACAACATGTATAAGGTGTCTAAGAGGAAGAAGGCGCCATCTTTCATGAAAGGTATTTAGTTTCTTTTAATACCCGTAATTAGTTAAAATTCATTACATATTTTGAAAATATATTAATTAATAATTGTTATTTTATTGATTACGGGTTCGTCATATGAGGAATATACCAAGTACCGGAACAGTCCTGAGTTCAAGAAGCATCGGCCCGGAACAAGATCAACAGGAAAGGAGGAGATAAGGATGCGGATGTTGAGCCTACTCATTATGGAGGGTCTCAATCTTTTCATGATCGTGTGGTGTTAGATGTAAGTTATTTGTCTTAGCTTTTAATTTAATAGTCTTCTAATTTAATTAGTCTCATTAATTATCATGTTTGAGTAACAATTTCCTTGTTTTTTTTCCTAAGACCAAGAAGAATAAGGGTAAGGTACCCACGATTGTTGATCTCTTTGTTGACACTCACGCAAAGAAGACAAGCAAGGGCAAGTTGATCTTCGCGAAGGAAAAAGATCAACAATTATATGTAAGTGTCAAAAAATAAAAATTTCTTAGCTTTTTAAAGTATATGTTTTATCAATTTTTAGATAAGTAACCTCTAACCATTAATGTTTTATCAATTTTTTAGGAACAATTCCTTGTCCGTAGGAAGAACAACCCGGAAATTGATGACAATGAGCTATGGTTTGATCTTGTTGAGGGGTTCCAAAGAGGAGATGTGTATGGAGCCGGGTCGGCAAAGGAGATTTTCTACCCTCCTACAAGAAGAAGAGGGTCAATTTCCTCCCAACAACAACCTTATACCCCAAGTGTCGTGAGTGTGCTCCAAGCTCAATTAGCCGCCGGGGAGAGGCGGGATGCCGAGAGGGAGAGGCGGGATGCCGAGAGAGATCTTTGAAATTCGGAGGATGAAGGAGGAAATGGACCGGATGAACTCCTTCTTCGCCAATTGCAACACTGGGTGGCGCCCGCAACCAAAGGATCCTAGATATCCTAATCATGGAGGTGGTAGTGGAGCGGGAGCAAGTTTTCCTGTTATGTAGTTTTTTAGAAAACATGTTATTCCCGGATAATGTTAGATGACCAAAACTCGTAGAACTCGTAGTTGTGTGTATGGAACATGATTTTCTTTATCAAGTTTGGTTGTGTTGGCTTCCCATGTGTTCTCTGCTAGAAATGTTGGTTTATTTGCAGGTTTTTACGTATTTGGCTAGGTCAAAAACGATTTTTACGCTAAAAAAAATGTAAATTTGGCGACGGATACTGGGCATTTGGCGACGGGAAACCGTCGCTAAGTCTCTGATCATGAATTAATTTTATGGGCATTGGCGACGGGGAACAGTTGTTTTGGCGACCAAAAGCTGTCGCCAAAATGGCGACCAACATCTGTCGCCAAAATGGCGACCAAAATCCGTCGCCTTTTTTAAAAATATGGAGCTGACGTGGATTTTAGGAAAGCGACTAATAGCAGTCGCCTTTTTAGCGACTAATGACAGTCGCCAATTTAGGCGACGAATTTCGGTCGCCCGATTTAAAAAAATTCAGTCGCCAAAATTGGCGACGAACGCCTGTCGCCAAAAGCGACCAAACCCAGCTACGAAGTGCGGGCGACGGGTCTTAGTCGCTTTATTCTTAATGGCGACTGTTCTCAGTCGCCTTATATGGTCGCCAATTACCTTATTTGTTGTAGTGTAAATAGGGAGGGCCAATAGAATCCACAATGAAGAACCCGGGCTTGGGTCCTAGAGGTGGACAAATGCCCTCCATATGTTATAGCATGGCAAGCGTGAAGGATTGCTTGACCTTCCTCATGAGTGACACATCTTCTATAAATCCCGTCATTTCATCTCGTATATAGGAAAGGATCTTCCCACACATATCTCCTAGACTCATATCTCAACTTCTTCCTAGTTTGGTTGTCATGTTCCTCCAGGATAAAGTTAGAGGTCAAATAGTTAGCGATATCCTCATACCAAGGGTCGGAGTGCGTGATAGCTAAGATAGAGTCATCGGGCAACCACTCATCAATGGGAATCCCATCATCGACATCCCCTCGGGCTTCTCTAGTCAACCTTGATAGGTGATCCGCAACAAGATTCTCGGACCCCGGTTTGTCTTTGATTGTGACATCGAACTCTTGCAACAATAATACCCAATGGATGAATATCGGTTTAGCATCCTTCTTGACCATAATTTGCTTGATGGCGGTGTGATCCGTGTATACAATGATTTTAGAACACAAGAGGTAAGGCCTGAACTTCTCAAAAGCATACACCACCGCCAATATTTCTTTCTCCATGGTGGTGTAATTGCATTGAGAATTGTCTAAGGTCTTGCTTATTTATGCTATCACATGGAGCTTCTTGTCTTGCCTTTAACCCAAGACCACCCCCAATACAAAGTCACTTGCATCACACATCAATTCGAAGGGGAGGTCCCAATTGGGTGGTTGTACTATTGGAGCCGATATCAAGGCTTGCTTGAGCCTACAAAAACTTTCAACACAAGATTGATCAAATATGAAGGGAGTGTCATTAGCCGAAAGTGAGGTGAGGGGTTTAGCGATTTTTGCAAAATCTTTGATAAACCTTCGGTAAAACCCTGCATGGCCTAAGAAACTCCTCATACCCTTGACATTTGTGGGTGGGGGAAGTTTCTTAATTACCTCAACCTTTGCTTTGTCCACTTGGATCCCTTCCTTAGAAATAACATGCCCTAGAACTACTCCCTTTTTCACCATGAAATGTCACTTCTCCCAATTCAATTTCAAATTATATCGGATGCATGTTTCGAGCACGAGGGAGAGATTCTTTAGGCAATCATCAGATGAGGTGCCATGGACACTAAAATCATCCATGAACACCTCCATAGAATTCTCAATATACTCGGAAAAGATAGACATCATGTCCCGTTGAAATGTCTCGGGAGCATTGCAAAGGCTAAACGGCATTCTTCGATATGCGAAGACGCCGTAAGGACAAGTAAAGGTAGTCTTTGCTTGATCATCTAGGTGGATGGGTATTTGGAAAAATCCGGAGTACCCGTCAAGAAAGTAAAAATACTCGTGGTTTGCAAGTCTCTCTTGAGCATTTGGTCAATGAATGGTAAGGGGAAATGATCTTTGATCGAGGCGGAATTAAGCTTCCTATAATCAATGCACATTCTCCATCCCGTGACTGGTCGGGTGGATATGAGTTCACCGTCCTCATTCTCAACCACGATCATACCGCCCTTTTTGGGGACGATTTGAACCGGACTAACCCAATCGCTTTCCGAGATGGAGTAGATAATTCCGGCCTCAAGCAACTTATCAACTTCCTTCCTTACCACCTCCTTCAATTTCTCATTTAACCTTCTCATAGGTTGGGCGAAAGGAGTGAATCCATCCTCAAGTGTGATGCAGTGCATGCACACTCGGGGATCGATTCCCGTGAGGTCATCAAGGCTATACCCAATGGCTTTCTTGTTTTATTTAAGAACTTTCAAGAGTTTTTCTTTTTGGGAAGCCACTAGGTCCGCATTGATTATCACGGGGAAGGAGTGTGCCTCATCGAGATAGGCATACTCAAGGGAAGGGGGTAAAGGTTTAAGGTCTACCTTGGAAGGGTTCGTACCCTCAACTTCATCAATGATTGGTGGTAGAGCTTCATAATCCTCCTCTAAATGCTCCCCTGAGCATTTGTCCTTAGCTTCTTCAATAGCTTCTTCCAACATGTCTATGGAGTAAACACTTTCAAACATAGGTTGTGACATGGCTCCAGTCAAAGAGAATTCAACTACATTCCCTCCCACCTTGAAGGTGGGTTTCCCCTCCTTGACGCTAATATTAACATCTCCAGTTTCTAGGAAGGGTCTTCCTAGTATAATATGCGTTTGTTGATCCTCCGGGATGTCAAGTACTACGAAATCCGTCGGGAATTAGAAGTTGCCAACCTTAACCGGCACGTCCTCAATCACACCCATCGGTCTTTGTACCGATCTATCGGCTAGTTGTAGTGTCATGGAGGTGGGGATCATGTCATGTAACCCGACTTTCCTCGCAATGGGAAGAGGTAATATGCTAACACTAGCACCAAGATCACAAAGTGCCCTCTTAATGCTCACGTTACCCACCGTGCAAGGGATGGAAAAACTACCCGGATCTTATAGTTTCTCCGACATGGGATTGAGTAAGATCGGACTACATTCCCCTCTAAGAGACACTAGACCATCTCCTCCAATGCTTCTCTTCTTGGTCAACACATCCTTCAAGAATTTTGTGTAGAGCGGCATTTGTGTCACTACCTCGGTGAAAGGTAATGAAACTTCGAGTTTCTTCAACATGTCCAAGAATTTGGAGAACTTCCTCTCCTCATTCATGACTCTACTTCTATTACGAAATGAATTGGAGGGTTGTGGGCCTTTTCGGGCGTTGAGGCCTGCTTGGTGATAACCACTTCATTTGCTTCTTTTCTTTTCCCTTGGTCTCTTTCAACCACTCTTTCTTGGTCTCTTTCAACCACTAATTCCTCCAAAACAAAGTTCTCATCATCTTCAATATAGTCACTCACCTTCCCCTTCTTAATGTTGTCGACTCTACTTGTTGGTGAGGGAGGTGGACTCTCTTCACCATCTCTCATGACATCTCTCTTTCTCTTTGGTTCATAGTCCTTGTAAGGGTCTTCCAAGTCTTTTCCACTCCTTAAAGTCACCACGTGAGCTTATTGGTGTGGTGGTGGTCTATCCCTAGGATGAGAACCTTGAGGAGGCAATGAGTGTGGAGCTCTTTGTAAAGAAGAGGGGCTTTGGTTGGCCATATATGAATCAAATGTCCTTTGATGTGCTTGGAGATTTGAAAGTTCGGTCTTCAAACTTTTGAATTGATTGTCAACTTGGACCTCTCTTCTCTCGGCTTTGGAATCCATTTCCCTTAACAATTTCTCAAGAGAGGAGGTGGGGTTGGGTGGTTCTATGTATTATTGTTTATTTTGTGGAGGTTGGTAGGAATTTTGTTGTTGTTGATACCCTTGTTGGTATCCTTGTTGTTAGTTGTATGATTGTTGAGATGGTTAGTTTGGTTGATAGCCTTGTTGTTGGTATGGAGGGTTTTGGTTGCGGTTGCGGTAGTTGCCTCTTTGATGAGGTGTGATGTAGTTTGGATTGCCATGTTGCCTTTGACCTCGGTAGTTGGAGCCTTGGCCTTGGTTTTGATTGTTGCCTAGAATGATCGGGCTTTGGTGGAGGCATGTATTATTGAGGTTGTTGATATTTGGGGTCCAATGGTTGCCCCGCATAGGAAAGTTTTGGGTCTTGATTAGGAAAGGCACGGTAGAAGGTCTCATGGCGTTGGTAGGAGACCATCGGTGCACCTTGTCCTTGAAGAGAAAAGCACTCTTGTTGATCATCTTGTGGAATAGATGAACAATACTCAATGGTGTGCCCCCACACCGCCACGATAATCGCAAAACATTTGAGGAGGGTAATGCCTAGGTGGAGACCTAGGTTCTTGGACGTAATAGACCTTCGAATGGCTAGGTCCGCCCTCATTGGCATGCTTTGAATCCCCATGCTTCTTCCCCATTTTGAACTCTTCAAATTCCTTTGTCAAAGTATCCAATTTTGCCTTTTACTCCATCTCTATCTTGGAAGGTCCTTCACTTTTGTAGTCCACTTCTCTAGCATAGTTACTCTTCATCTTGGAAATGTTTTGTATCATTTCCACGATTTGAGCGTTGTTCATACCATCAAAATTTCCACCGGTTGCCGCCACGATCATGTCCCGGAACCTTTGCTCAAGAGTTTAGAAAAAGGTTTGGGTGGTCATCCATTTTGGGATACCATGGTGTGGACAAGATGCGAGGAGGTCTCTAAAACGTTCCCAAGCTTCACTTAAAGTTTCAATGGGTCTTTGTTTGAATGTTTGAATCTCATAGCGAATTCTTACGGTCTTAGATGGTGGGTAGAACTTGTTGATGAAAGCCTTGGGGAAGACCATCAAGAGAATTTGCTCTTCGGTTACACCGTTGTGCTTGACAGAACCCGCTTTCTCTTTGAATGAGCTGAGATGTTGGTGTGCATCCTCACTTTTCATCCCATGGAAGACATCTTGTTGCATGTAGTTGATCACATGGTGTTGAAGTTCAAATGTATTGGGAGCGAGAGCTCCATAGTTGATAGCCGAACAAGCATGGTTGGGGTTCGGTCTATTGTAATATCCCATAGGTTGGTCCGCCATATCGTCGTTTATGAGGTTGTTTCGTGGAGATTCGGTATCGTTTGTATGGGTGGAATATTGTGAATGTGTTGGTGAATTTCATGGTGAGTTGATGGGAGAGTTATGTGGAATATGAAGGGTGATAGGGTGGAGGAAGAGGGTGTTTGGTTTGAATTATCAATTGTGGAATTTTGGGTGATTGGTGGGTTAAGAATGGGTGGAGATCCTCGAATTGCCTAAAGAGCTAATCTTCTTATTGCCCGGAATGTCTTCTCGATCTCGTGATCAAGTGGGAAAAGAGGTCCAATGTAGCACTTATTCATGCACTTAACAAAAGATCAAATAGTCCTAATGCAAGGGTTGCACTAGGACAAGGGGAGAAAACAAACAAGCAACAAATAAAGGAACTAAGCCTAGATGAAAACAAATAATCCTATCCAATATTGTCGTTCCCGACAACGGCGCCAAAAACTATTTGTGCTTTTTATTTGTATTAGCTTCGCAAGTGTACGAATGAACGTTGTAGCTTGCAAAGGTCGAACCCTAGGGACGGAATTATGGTTCTAAGATTGTTTGTTTAAAATACTAGTTTAGTTCTATTAAAGGAAGAGGGTTGATTTAAATTAGCTAAGGAACTAGACAAGAACAAGAGAAAGAACAACTAAATGTTTAAGATGATAAGAGATAATGATTAAGAGAACTAGGATATCGGGTTCACTCATGTAGGGAAAGAGGGGACAAGAACATAGATAGGTAAAACCAAGAGCATGCACATGAAGAATACTCGATCTCTCGATATGAGACTAACCCCTTAAATAAGATTGATTAAGCACTCACCTAATTAACCCCATCTTGATTTTAACATGTGCTTCCTAATTACTAGTCAAGCTCTCACCCAACAAGTAGAAATATAGATTAAATGCTCAAATTCTCACCTAAGCATTCTCAAAAACATCTTGTGTGCATGATAAAAATCAACAAGCATAAACTCAATAGTCTCATTCTTCCTATGTCTTAATCCTCCCCTATAATCCTACAAGAGTTCCACCTCCATTCTAGTAAGGCACTACTCACACATACTCATGATAATAAAGGTAAAAGATGGAGACTTTAGCATATAACAAGCAAGAGAAAACATGTTTGCAAATATTACTAACTAAACAATTCAAATATGTAAACAATTGAAATTAAAGATGAACAATAATACAGAAGAGATTATACCAATATTGAAGACAAAGTTGCAATCTTTGATTAAATAGAAGAATAATCTTCACCAATCTTCAATTAACAACCCAATACTAAATGTAACAAATTGATAACAACTAATTCTAAGCTAATCTTGAAAGATCATAGATCCATATTAGACTCACTAATAAAATTAATTTATCTCATAAATTATCATTTATATGATCTATGTAACATGCATGCTAATATGAAAGCATAAAAGGAAAGAACAATTTCCTTACATTGAATATTTGGTAAAATGGGCACAAACTAGTTCTCCTTACTAGTATGTTCTTCAACTAAAATGATATGGATGATCCTCCTTGAAAACCTTCAAAAGAAAAGTCTCCTTCAAGTTGCACCCAAGAACTAACCCAAAAATAATAACAAGTTTGTACTAGTAACTTGTTAATATTGCTCCCTTGATAAATATTATTAATATCACTAACTTATCTTAGTAATATTAATAATGAATACTAGTGATGAATTATTGTAGAGAGATAGAGAGAAATGTTCACATGCAAAAGATGGTAGAGTGTAAGAATGAAGTAGTGTAGAAATGTGAACAAATATGGAGTGTAAAAGGGGGAAAAGTGGCGGGTGGTGGAGTCCTCAAGTGGACAATTTTTGTCTTATAATTTTATCTTACATCACATGCAAAATCTAGTATAAGATATATATTATGGTAGTATACAAAATAAGGTAAAATGATTATGTGAGTAATCATCCACTACACTTATTTTACACGGTCCACTTGACCATATACGGGTCCATGTTGGTATTTATATTTGTCGCACAAATCCGTGTAATTTTCATTTTAAACATCGTATCATGTTTAAATACTTCCATAATTAATTCATCCAATTCACTCCGTAAATATACGTGTACCACTACACATATTATTTACGTACTAATATTAATCACATTAATCAATTAGTACAATTTTAGTAAATTAACAGTTAATTAACTAAAACTCGTTTCCCAAAACTTATTATTTAATTATCGCATAATTAAATAATAACTGTCGCTCCTCGAGTTCGCAACTCGAAATCTGTCTAAAAATAATCGACTAACCTCTTAGTCTATAAATCAAGGGACTAAACAAATTTTATCTCATACAATTAATTAGTTATCAATTGGGGTTCGTTCCTTTAGGTGTGACCGAAAGGGGTCAGTTGATCACCGACGTCTTACGACAATAACGTCAAACTCTAGTCAGCCAACCGTTATCGATTTATGTTAATCAACTGACGAGGATCAAATAATTAAATATCTGATGATATTCCATTAATGAGATTTATTATGTTAACGCACTATTGTGGAGGACACTAACTCCAACAATCTCCCACTTGTCCGACACAAGGTGTGCGCTACCAATTCTCTTGTCCGTTTTAATCTCCCACTCAATGCAAGGTGTATTTCAGCTCGCACTTGCACATGAACACATCGCGAGTGGTTTTCTCGATCGGGAGTGTGACTACCTGACCGGAAAAATTCCTCACAGATTACTTCCGAGCGTGGCCACGCATTTGTAGTCATTAACTCCTCGAGTGGCCTTGAGATATAGTTACCCAACGTGGGTGGACAATTCCTATATGCCCTATCTATCCTTTTGCACAATACAAGTCACCATGACCTAGTAAATGCCCTTTTGGCCTCCTTTCACGGCACGATCTAGGACAAAAACCAAAGTCACTCGGAAACTGCACCTGCTCAGATAATAGTCTCCAGTCAAAAGAATCGACTCATTAGAACATCTTAGAGATCCCCGCCACGACCAGGCGTCTATAATAGAACTTAGGGACTCTCTAAATGGTCACTGTCCGGCAAAGTGTCACACACTCTGCCTATGTAATCGACCAGTCATCACATATGACCTTATGGTGTTGAACAACCATCAATCGACTTACAATCTAGTCACTCCGAGACGTCACCTCATTAAGTGACTAGGGACAAAATACAATGTTCATCTTATTCACTTGAATAGTGTTCAACATTGTCTCCACAACTTATTCAGATAAACAAGGTATTAAAATTTAGTCACACTAAATAAAAATTCATAAAAGAATGAATACGAAAACAATGAATGTGATTATCATATATATAATAAAAGATACACTATCCAATTATTACATATCCATAATATAAAGAAAATCTGGTACTCGTGTCAATCCCATAGCGACGACATGACCATCATGCTTAGCCTTTGATAAAGGCTTGGTTAAAGGATCAACAATATTGTCATCTGTCCCAACCTTACAAATGTCAATTTCCTTCCTTTCCACATAATCTCTAATTACATGGTATTTCCTTTCAATGTGTCTAGATTTGTTACTAGACTTAGGCTCCTTGGCTTGAAAAATAGCTCCACTGTTATCACAATATAGAGTGATAGGATCTTTGGCGGAATGGACTACTCCTAGCCCCTCCATGAATTGCCAAATCCAAACAGCTTCCTTCGCACCTCGGGACGCCGCAAGGTACTCAACCTCTGTTGTAGAATCCGCAGTAACACTTTGCTTGAAGCTCTTCCAAAGAAAAAACTCCTCCATTTAGCATAAACACATAGCCGGATTGGGATTTCATGTCATCCCGATCGGTTTGGAAACTTGTGTCCGTGTAACCTCTTACACACAACTCAGTTTCTCCTCCAAACACTAAGAACGTATCCTTAGTCCTTCTCAAGTACTTGAGGATGTTCTTTACGGCTATCCAGTGACTCTCACCAGGCTTGGCTTGATACCGACTTGTCATGCTCAAGGCATACGCAACGTCGGGGCGAGTGCAAATCATAGCATACATGATAGACCCAACAGGGGAAGCATAAGGGACGGTCTTCATGTGTTCAATTTCCTTAGGGGTAGAGGGAGACTGTGACTTGCTCAAAGCAATCCCTTGGCCTATAGGCAGAAATCCTCTCTTGGAGTCTTTCATATTGAACCGGTCAAGAACTTTGTCAATATAAGCTTCTTGACTCAATGCTAGTATCCTTTTGGACCTATCCCTAAAGATCCGGATACTTAAGATTCGTTGTGCCTCTCCCAAGTCCTTCATTTGGAAGTGTTTCCCTAGCCACTCCTTAACGGAAGTGAGCGATGGAATGTCATTCCCAATGAGCAATATGTCATCCACATATAGGACAAGGAATGCAACCTTACTCCCACTAAACTTCATGTATAAACACGGTTCTTCCACACTTCTAGTGAAACCGTATTGTTTAATAACATGATCAAAGCGATGATTCCAACTCCTAGATTCTTGCTTAAGACCATAAATGTACTTCTTGAGCTTACACACCTTCTTAGGCTTAGATGTATCCACAAAACTTTCGGGTTGTATCATGTACACCTCTTCTTCTAGAATCCCATTCAAGAAGGCGGTTTTGACATCCATTTGCCAAATCTCATAATCATGAAATGCGGCAACCGCTAAGATTATCCTAATGGACCTAAACATAGCGACTGGAGCGAAGGTTTCATCATAGTGTAAACCATGAACTTGGGTGAAACCTTTTGCCACCAATCTAGCTTTGTAAACATCCACATGTTTATCCACGCCGAGCTTAATTTTATATATCCAATTACACTGAAGAGGTCGCACTCCCTCAGGTAAATCCACCAAGTCCCATACTTGGTTCTCGTACATGGAATCCATTTCGGACCGCATGGCTTCTAGCCAAAGCGAGGAGTCGGGACTAGACATGGCCGATTTGTAGGTAGTGGGTTCATCACTTTTAAAAAGTAATAAAACACCATCCTCTTCGATGTTACCAAGGTAACGGTCAGGTGGATTAGAAATCCTACTTGACTTTCTAGGAACAATTACCGTTTCAGAGGAAGAGGGAATGCTTTCCTCCACGTTCTCCTCTACCTCATTCTCGGTTTGTGGCTCTCGAACTTCTTCAAGTTCAAATTTTCTCCCACTCTGTCTTCTAGAAATAAACTCCTTTTCTAGAAAGACAGCATCACGAGCCACAAACACTTTGTTCTCGTGTTTATTGTAGAAGTAATAGCCACGTGTTTCCCTTGGATGTCCTACAAAAAGCCATTTGTCAGACCTGGGTGCAAGCTTATTGTCAGACTTGATCTTAACGTACGCTTCACAACCCCAAATTCGCATGAATGACAAATGAGGGACTTTCTATGTCCATATCTCATATGGAGTCTTATAGGCCGCTTTAGTCGGGCTTCGATTTAGTGAAAATACTGCAGACAAGAGGGCAAAACCCCAAAATGAACTAGGAAGCTCAGTTAGACTCATCATTGACCGAACCATATCAAGTAAAGTTCGGTTTCTCTTTTCGGCCACACCATTTAATTGCGGTGTGCCAGGAGGAGTCCATTATGATACTATACCACAATCTTTTAGGTGTGAATCAAATTCAATATTTAGATACTCACCACCACGGTCGGACCGTAGAGTCTTTATCTTTTTATCCAATTGGTTCTCTACTTCTTTTTGAAACTCTTTGAACTTGTCAAAGGCTTCACTCTTGTTCTTCATTAAGTAGACATACCCATATCTACTTAAGTCATGAGTAAAAGTAATGAAGTAGCGAAAACCTCCTCTAGCGGTGATGGTTAATGGTCCACACACATCCGTGTGTATGAGAGCCAAAACCTCACTAGCTCGTGTCCCTTTTCCCGCAAAAGGTGCACGAGTCATCTTGCCTAGAAGGCAAGACTCGCATGTACCATAAGATTCGAAACCAAATGGTTTGAGCACTTTTGATAAAGCAAGTCTCTTAATGCGTCTTTCGTTTTATGTGGCCTAAACGACAATGCCAAAGGTAGGATTCATTTGGATCACCCTTTTTGAGCTTTTTCGTTTGAAATGGCCTTGCCATAAACCACATCATTAAAAGAAAAATTACAACACTTGTCCTTAATCATAAAACAAAAGCCTTCCGCGTCTAACGTGGAAATGGAGATGATGTTCTTAGTTAAAGTTGGTACAAAATAACACTTATTTAAATACAACTCTAAACCACTAGTTAAAGTGAGCACATATGTCCCTACGGCAACGGCGGCTACTCTAGCTCCATTGCCCATGCGGAGATCCACATCACCTTTTGCTAGTGCTTGCACGTCCCTTATACCCTGCAAATGGTTACAAAGGTGAGAGCCACATCCGGTATCAAGTACCCAAGTGGAAGTACAAGCATAATTAACGTCTATCAAATAGAGAGAGGAAATCATACCAATAGGCGTCACACGCCCTTCCTTGAGATCCTCCAAGTATTTGGGACAACTCCTCCTATAATGCCCCTTCCCATTACAATGGAAACATTCGGCCTCGGAGAGCTTGACACTTTTTGCCTTGGGATTGCCATTCTCAACGGCCTTCCCCTTTCCCTTGTCATTTTTCTTTGACGATTTCTTGAATTGGGACTTTTCTTTCCCTTCTCCTTTCTTGACTCCAAGAGACATGTTATTTAACTTCATGGTCAAAAAAACTCCCTTTTCACTCCCACTAGCCTCCATATCCCTCTCCGCTTGGGAGAGGAGTGCATGAATTTCATGGTAACTCTTATCCATGTCATTCATGTTGTAGTTTACCCTAAAGTGGGCAAACTTGGTGGGGAGTGAGTGAACGATTCGATCCACCACAAGAGCTTTAGGAATCTTACACCCTAGACGCTCTAGGATGTCAACATATTCGACCATTTTAAGTACATGGGGACCAACCTTTTGGCCCCTCTCAAGCTTAGCTTCAAAGAAGCGTGCCGCTGCAACGTATTGACGGACTTTTGGTGTTTGTGAAAACATAGTGATCATACGAGTGAATATCTCGTAAGCATTTAAAGAAACGCATGATAGCTTGAGCTTTGGCGATATTGACCATATCAACACATTCTTGATATCATTCAACATCCTCACATAGTCATCATAGGCGGTCCGCACCGTCGATGAAGCTCATGCACCGGGCTCGATTGGAGGAGCATCGGTCAAGTAAGTGAGCACATTGTCGGACAACGCGACACTTTTGATGTTGGATTCCCATTCAAGAAAGTTACTACCGTCATCTTTTAAAATACATTTGTCCATTACGGACCTTAGCCATGAATCTTTGCCTAGTGAAGTAGTCGATGGAGTTGATGAAGTTGCCATTGCGAATTAAAATGCTACAACAAAAAGGAAAAATTAACATTCATTGTTTTAAAAATTACTTGTAAAAACATGTTTAGCAAGTTTTAGCATTTATATAACGACCTCCCACTAAATTATATAAATGATTCCAAGACCCAAATATTAAACAAAAATGAGCATCGCTTGGGCGAAACATCCCATAATTGCGTAAATTCGTAAAGTCACGTTGACTAATTATACCTCTAGAACTCTTGGTCGACGAATTTCCTCATATTCATCTACTAGCCCCGGAACACAAGACCGTCTTATATCCCGTTGAGTCCAACCAATTTTGGCGTGTGATAACCGCTTACCACCTACTTACCCAAGGTAAAAAGAGAGCACCCCGCTTGGGCGAGCTTGGCTCTAATGAACAAGAGATTCATAGGTGTTACTAATTGGTAAGGCTAATCTCAATTTTAGTTATGTGAGAGATCTTGTCAATTTAGTCATAAATTCCTTATAAGTGAATTAATTCGGTGAATGTAAATGACGTGAATTGACAATCGCGAAAATAAAATGCATGTGAATGGCGATTTTGGCATGCGCGAAATAAAACAAGCAAACATGTAAGCATATGAATAAATCCTAGTATGGCCACCTAGTTAATAAAAACTAGTCTATTACATTTCGGAAACCAACTCCTTGGTCCCTTGCCTCTTCATTCTATAAGTGGCTCTTCCTTGTGGGATTTGGAACACCTTCCAAAAATAGACTCCGTCTCGTTGTAATCCGTCTTTTGGAAACGCCGGTAAAATAACTATTACAAATGAATTACATAGCTATTCCTATTATATATTAATTAATAAAATAAATAAAACTATTAATTAATTACAAACCGACGATACGAGATCGTATTTAATTACAAACAAATCGATATTCCCATTCATTTCGGGTAATAACGATTAAAATTAACTAGGCCATACTAGGTACAAAAAGATAAATACTTTAAATAAATGGCAATCATTCATTAAACTTAAATATATATGCTTAAAATGCTGTAAATATGATGCCAAAATCGCCCTATCTATCAATCGTTGGTATCCATCTCGGTTTTTGTGGATTTAATCGATTTTTAACATGTAAAAATCAATAATTAACTCTTAAATCTCATTTAAGTCCAAACTAATTGTCCAAACTGTTTTGAACCTCAAAATTAGTCCTCACTAATTTTATGATAAATAATTAGTTTGATTTGGTGATATTTTGCTAATTTAATCGGTAAAAATCATAATATTTAAGTAAAAATCCAAAATAATTGAAAAATTACCCAAAAATTGAAACAAAATTTTTTAGTATTCTGGAACACTCCCAAGAACACTAAAAAGTCAGAAAAATTGCCCCAAAATTCCGGATAAATTTTGTAAAGAAAAAGATCGATATTTATCGGTTTTTAACCACAAAAACCAATAAACATCAAAACAAAGTGAAAACACACATGCAAAATCACTTTTGATATTTAAATAATATTCTTAAATGTACATAAATTTATCATGGGCAGAATCAAAAATTTCGAAATGATGATTAATTAATTTGACTTTTATCGACTTTTTACTCAAAAAATCAATAAACATGCAAAAATTCGAACAAACCTTCAACTTTTTACATACAAACAGTAGAAAACATGCATGAACTACCATAAAAAAAAAAGCCATGCACCGAATCAACATTAAACTAATTTTAGTCAATTTTTCACTAAAATGCGACATTTTGACTCGGTTTTCTACCAAAAATCATTAAAAATAGTAAAATCACTTCAAAAATCACCAACAAATTCCACAAACCTTTTGAGATCAGTAGGTATGCATGTCCCAAAAATTTTGTGCTAAAACCTCTTCTAACACAATTTTTGAGTTTTTACTAATTATCTCATAATTCATTAAAATGCTTAAAATCAACATGCAAATTACAAGCCTATGCTCTGATACCACTAGAAAGATCATAGATCCATATTAGACTCACTAATAAAATTAATTTATCTCATAAATTATCATTTATGTGATATATGTAACATGCATGCTAATATGAAAGCATAAAAGGAAAGAACAATTTTCTTACATTGAATATTTGGTAAAATGGGCACAAACTAGTTCTCCTTACTAGTATGTTCTTGAGCTAAAATGATATGGATGATTCTCCTTGAAAACCTTCAAAAGGAAAGTCTCCTTCAAGTTGCACCCAAGAACTAACCCAAAAATTATAACAAGTTTGTACTAGTAACTTGTTAATATTGCTCCCTTGATAAATATTAGTAATATCACTAACTTATCTTAGTAATATTAATAATGAATACTAGTGATGAATTATTGTAGAGAGATAGAGAGAAATGTTCACATGCAAAAGATGGTAGAGTGTAAGAATGAAGTAGTGTAGAAATGTGAACAAATATGGAGTGTAAAAGGGGGAAAAGTGGCGGGTGGTGGAGTCCTCAAGTGGACAATTTTTGTCTTATAATTTTATCTTACATCACATGCAAAATCTAGTATAAGATATATATTATGGTAGTATACAAAATCAGGTAAAATGATTATGTGAGTAATCATCCAGTACACTTATTTTACACGGTCCACTTGACCATATACAGGTCCATGTTGGTATTTATATTTGTCGCACAAATCCGTGTAATTTTCATTTTAAACATCGTATCATGTTTAAATACTTCCATAATTAATTCGTCCAATTCACTCCGTAAATATACGTGTACCACTACACATATTATTTACGTACTAATATTAATCACATTAATCAATTAGTACAATTTTAGTAAATTAACAGTTAATTAACTAAAACCCGTTTCCCAAAACTTATTATTTAATTATCGCATAATTAAATAATAACTGCCGCTCCTCGAGTTCGCAACTCGAAATCTCTCTAAAAATAATCGACTAACCTCTTAGTCTATAAATCAAGGGACTAAACAAATTGTATCTCATACAATTAATTAGTTATCAATTGGGGTTCGTTCCTTTAGGTGTGACCGAAAGGGGTCAGTTGATCACCGTCGTCTTACGACAATAACGTCAAACTCTAGTCAGCCAACCGTTATCGATTTACGTTAATCAACTGACGAGGATCAAATAATTAAATATCTGATAATATTTCATTAATGAGATTTATTATGTTAACGCACTATTGTGGAGGATACTAACTCCAACAAATCTATGAAGTAATTAATATTTGATTAAGGAAAGATTAAGGTTTTGATTAAGGTTTTGCATAAGATTAAGGAAATAATTTCAGATCTAGGGTTGTGTGTACAAATGATTAAGGGAGGGGGTATTTATAGGTTAAACACGAATTAGGTTGGAAATTACAAAGAAGGGTAAAAATGCGAAAAAGGGGTCCCAGCCGGTCGACCGGCTGCCGGTGGTCTGACCGGCTGTCGGTGGTCCGACCGGCTTCCAGTGGTCTGACCGGCTGGGAGTTCCCTGGAAGAATCAAGTTGGAAAAAATATCATCAGGTGGTTCTGGCCGGTGGACCGGCTGCCGGTGGTCCACCGGCTGGGAACTCATTTGACTTCCCCTCTTGTTTTGTTGACTTTGTTCTTCATCTTGCGCTCCCAGCCGGCCGGTCGGCTGCCGGTGCCTTGCCCGACTGGGATTTCGCTGGAACTTCTTCAATTTCTTCCTCCTTCTTGTTCTCCCAGCCGGGTGGCCGGCTGCCATTGGCCTGACCGGCTGGGAGTTATCTGTAACTCCCTTCCCAAAAATGACAATGCTAAGTGTTGGGGGAGTCCCAGCCGGCTGCCGGCCTACCGGCTGGGAGCACCTCTCAGCATTTCTTTCACCTATCTTTATGATTAGCCTAGAACACCGTCTATCTTGCTCTGATTCATCCATTTCTGCCTCAATACCTGCAAGACGGACATAATATCATAGACTAGAGAATCGGGGTACAAAATACAAGGTAAGACGTATAAAACCGACTCGAATTGAGTCGAAAAGCATGAAAATAAGAAAGGAATTTGGTGTAAATGAATACTATATCATTCGCCTCCCTCACTATTCACTTCTACGGTATCACCATTATTTGAGGCTTCCTCCTTTCCTTTATTATTGCTATTAGTTCCTTCATTCCCATGGGCCGAAATAGGGAACAGTATGTCGATTTGAGCCCAGGAAGGAAGTTCTTCCTCCTTTTAGCTCTCCTAAGGCTTCCTCCTTCTAGCTTCCTAGCAATGGATTAAGTGCTATAGGCTCTCTTAGCCTAGGCATAGCTTCCCCACACTTGAAATTCATCTCCTTCACACTTCAAATTTGATTAGTAACCCTCCCTCAATTACTCTCATGTCAAAAATTATGCTTAAAACAAGGTAATTAAAATGTAATGCAAAGAAGTTAAGTGCAATAAAGTAAGTTAGTATATTTACATGTGGTGGTTTAGGGAGGACTCCACCAAACTCTCCTCCATTTCAATGCTTTGTAAAGGTGGGAGAAGCTCGAGGCATATGGCCTCAACCTCTTCTATGAAGGCTCCTTCATAATATGGCGTGATTCGTTGACCGTTGACCTTGAACCTATTTACTTCTTCCGACATTATCTCAAAGTTTCCATACTTTCCAACATTCGTGATCACAAAGGGACCCGTCCATCCTGAATTCAACTTTCCGGGGTAGAGTCGATATTTAGAGTTAAATAGAAGGACTTTATCTCCCTTGTGCAATGCCTTTTGCTTGATCCTCTTGTCATGGAGCATTTTAGTGCGTTCTTCATAGATCTTTGCATTCTCATATGAGTGAAGTTGAAATTCCTCCAACTCTTCGATTTGTAAAAACCTATTTTATCCACTTAGCTTGAGATCAAGATTGAGAGCTTTGATTGCCCAAAAGGCCTTGTATTCCAATTCAATTGGCAAGTGGCAAGCCTTTCCATTGACTAACTTATAAGGATAAGCTCCTGTGGGGGTCATATAGGCTGTTCTATAAGCCCAAAGAGTGTCATCAAGTTTCATGCTCGAATCCTTACGAGTCTTGTTAACTACTTTCTCAAGGATTTGCTTGATCTCTCTATTGGAAACCTCGACTTGGCCACTTGTTTGAGGATGATATCCCAAGCCGGTTCTATGTTGAACACCATATTTTGTCAAGAGAGATGAAATTTTATTCTCATGGAAGTGTGTCTCTGATGAACGTGTCGTTGTATGCTCTCAAACACATTTATACCCAACTAGTAGCATAGCAAGCAAGTCGGGGTCGAACCCAAAGGACGGGGGTACTAAAATTGTTCAATCTAATTATAGTTGCACTAGGGTGTCACGATTGGTTTGAGTTTAAGATTCTAAACTAACGAAAGTAATGAAAAATAATGAAAGGTAAAACAATAAGCAAGCATTCATATGAACTCATTAAATATAAATCTTCCCCATGATTGAATCCTTACGAGTCTTGTTAACTACTTTCTCAAGGATTTGCTTGATCTCTATATTGGAAACCTCGACTTGGCCACTTGTTTGAGGATGATATCCCAAGCCGGTTCTATGTTGAACACCATATTTTGTCAAGAGAGATGAAATTTTATTCTCATGGAAGTGTGTCTCTTATGAACGTGTCGTTGTATGGTCTCAAACACATTTATACCCAACTAGTAGCATAGCAAGCAAGTCGGGGTCGAACCCAAAGGACGGGGGTACTAAAATTGTTCAATCTAATTATAGTTGCACTAGGGTGTCACGATTGGTTTGAGTTTAAGATTCTAAACTAACGAAAGTAATGAAAAATAATGAAAGGTAAAACAAGCAATAAAAATAAGGGTGTGATCAAATGATAAACAATACTAGGGAATCATGGGATCATAGGGGAATCATGGTGAGATCAAACAAACAAGTTTCATAGATTCAAGTAATTATTATTGTTGGAATTAATTTAGTGTATATCTTAAAATTCCTAGAGGAAACTTAGGTCTCAGAGCCGAGCCGGTCAAGACTTTACAACACCTACAAGTCGGCTTGGTTTTCTCTATTCATGGTGAGATAACATAAATGAGTCCTAGGAAGGTTTGGGTCCCGGAGCCGAGTCGGTCAAGACATTACAACACCTACAATCGACTTAATTCTTCCTAAACAACTATATCCATGTTCTAACAAGCCTTGAGTTGGTTTATGTCTTACAAGTCTTGTTGAAAGGATAAGAGAAACATGCTAGGTTGTCAATCAAATATTTCATCAAACATGACATGTGCATAAGTTGGAAAAACAATAAGCAAGCATTCATATGAACTCATTAAATATAAATCTTCCCCATAATTGACTCCTCTAACCCCCCCCCCCCCCCCCATCCCTAGTTAGGAAACTACTCACTCATTATCATGGAAAACATGTTAACAATGGTGTCAATCATCTTAACAAGTATAAACATGATGAAAGAATGAAACAATAAACAATAAACGAGTAAAGAGTGAAGGAATTATACGAATCTTAAGATGAACAAATGGAAAGGAAAAAATAATATAAGAGAACTTGATTGATTGATGAAGAGTTGTCAATTCTCCAATAATAACCCAATAATCTTCAATTACCCAATAAGATCTAAGAATGCTTGAACAATAATTAAGGAAAGATTAATGTGTAATTTGTGTAAAGATTAAATGCTAATCTATTCTAATATACTCCTAATGAGAGCTTAATCTAAACTAAGGAAGCATAATCTCTTGATTATTACAAATGGAGTATATATAGTAGTACAAGGATTAGGTTAACTAAGGGTTTAAATGACGGTTAGACCCTTTAATTAAATTTAGCGCTTTCAAAGTCCCAGGAGGAACCGCACAACTCCTCATTGCGAAGACAATCTTCCTGCCGAACAATTTGCTCGTCCTGGCTTGGGGACGCCTGTCCTGAGCTTGGGGACGCCTGTCCTGAGCTTGGGACGCCCGACCTGAGCTTGGGGACGCCTGTCCTGACGGTCAGCTTGTCTATTTGAGCTCGGATTGTAAAACGGACGTCATTTCCTCATCCGGACTCCTATTAGAGTGATTCAAAAGCCTAGACCACTTGATTTTTTGATGGAGTTTCATCTATCATAGTTTCGGAGACAAAAAAGCAACTCTTGGTTTGGTTCCAAGGAATTTCCTCTTGTAATGGACCCCTTCTCGTCATCCTTGCTCAACAACTTGTGGGGATTGATTCTTGGGTCGTGGGCGTTGTCCTTCATTACCCTTGAAGATTCGATCGATCCAAAATACTCAAGAGGGGGGGGGGGGTGAATTGGGGATTTAAAACTTTTTAAGGCTTTTTCGATTGTATGAATATAATTGATTATTTAAAGTTTATTGATTAAACTTTAACTAATCAACTTGTTGAACAAGTAAAACGAACTAACCAAATGAACGAAAGAGAGGAGACACACGGTTTTTGAAGTGGTTCAGTTTCACAAATCGAAACCTACGTCCAGTATTCTCGATTAATAAATTTAGTACCGTTCTACGGATTACAAATTTACTAACCCAACTCGTACAACTAACTCTAGCTGTAACTCAATGAGTACCGTTAAATACTCGAGTGACTAACTTACGCTAATAAGAAAGCACTAATGATTCTACTAGAAGTTCACGTTAATGAACGAATAAGAAATCAATTAAGCACTATTATCTTATAACGATAACAATAAGAACAAATGCACAAGTTTATAAAATACACGACCTTTCTTTAAAAATAACAAAACGGTTTTCTTGCTTTAAAACACGGTTTTTGCTTTTTAAAATAATTCAAAGTTATGCTCAAAGGTCTTCTTTTTTTAATGTAGCAAAGAGTAAAGTATTTATAGCAAAGGAGGAAGCATGGCACTCGGTTTCCTCAAAACCCTAGAGGCCGAAATAATAAGATGTGGAAATAGAATCATATCTTATTATATTTATCCATAAAATCTTAGGAAAAGATATAATTTGTCAATAGATACAAAATTGTTATGTATTTTTAACATATTAAAAATCAACGCATTAAAAATACGTCATATACAAAATTGACTTAGTAATTCATAATTACTTGTACCAAAATATTTTACCAATTATAAGTCACAACATCTTGTGTTTATAATTAATTATTCATTCAAATGCAATTGTTTCCTTAAACAATAATTTCATCTAAGTAATAAAACAATTCGATCACTTAGACCGTATCTTATTTAATCAGATTATAATGAGATACGTAAATATTACTTCCAAAATCGTCCGTCAATTTTAAGTAATTTTAATTAACCCGTATCATCATACGATCAATTAAATGATCAATTAAGAGTGTTACCCTTTAGGTATGACCTAAGGGGATCAACTGATCACCACCGTCGCACGACAGTAATGTCAAACTCGAGTCAGCCATTCATTACCGATATGTGTGGACCAGTTGACAGTAAAATATTACTTCCCAATTGTATTCTTTAAAATGAGACTTAAACATGTGATCATCATGATCAACAGTTGTGATCGCATTATTGTCGGAGGACACATATTCCAACATTCTCCCACTTGTCCTCGACAAGTGTGCGTCACCAATTCTCTTGTCCTATTACTATCTCCCACTCAATGCAAGGTGTCTTTCAGGTCGTACTTGCAAGTGATCATATCGAGAGTGGTTTCCTCGATCTGGAGAATAACTGATTGACCGGATTTATCTACCATAGATATCTTCGGAGCGTGGCCACGCATTTCCAGTTCATTACTCCTCGAGTGGCCCTGAGATATTGTTATAACCCTAAATAGGGGTGGACAATTCCTATCACACTCATTCCCTTCGACTAGCCACAACCATCATATCCAAAAATATGCCCATTTGACCCCATTTACGATGGTCGTAGTAACACAAATCAAAGTTAATCTGAAACTGTGCCATCTTAGGCGAATAGTCTTTAGTCAAAAGACTCGACTCATTAGAATACTATAGTAGCTCTCGCCACGACCAGGCTATATAAATTTGCCACTCTATAAGCGGTCGTAAGGCCCGACAAAATGTTCCTAACAGTCTGCCTATGTGATCGACTAGTCATTTTCATATGACTCCATGGCACTTGAACTTGCCATCAATCGCATCACATTCTAGTCACTTCGAGACGTCACCTCATGTAAGTAACTATGGGCGAATACAATGCTAATCCGTGTTCATTTTAATGGGGTTCAATTGTCTCTACAACCCGTTTGGATGTAACAAAGTATAAGGTGAGTTAATAATAACTCAAACAACAAATGTCGACATCACATTCGGGTAGTCAATACCGTATTACAACCTTGTGATGCATATCGTAAGTGTATAAACACTAGTCGATTGCAATAGAAGTTTAACATACCATGTGTCCATGTGTTCAAACTTCTTTTATCGCATTTTCCTTTACATTCATGTTATCTCTCATAGCATGAACCTCACCAAGTACACATATAGGTTCCCAACCTCGGTTTGGGTTCTTTATCTTGAAAGAACTTCCTTGATCGATTATCACATAACCAATGAATTTGTGGTGAATGATATAACTTGCACTGATCAAGTACTCTACCCACTCACAATGCACTAGGTAAATGTTTTGTAGAGTCTTGTAACAATTGTCAAGATGATTAGCCTAGCACTTCTCAAAAGTCCTAGCATATTAGAAAATATTAGTTTTGAGTAATTTCTTACTTCAACTAAGTATCTTTCCAAACTTCTTATTTCTCCTTTTAGCTTGAAAAGCTCAGGATTTTCATAAATCCTTACGCGTGTTCGAACTTTAATATGTGCAACCTCTTGACACATAACAGAGTGTTCTGTCCGACACAGAAATCGCTCATCGGTTCTCCTCGAGAATACATGGCGATTCTTCTATGGCTTGCCAATGAACCATCGTGCTCTTATGCATACGATTCATATTTGGACATGTGCATGATTATTCTAATGGCGGAAACATTAGTAACTTTTTAATCATGTCATCAACCATTCTTAGGTTCAATGAATGACCATGACTGCTAATGGCAATTCCATTTTCATTAACATGAATAACCTACGTTTCTCGTTGATTTGATGTGTATATCTCAATACTAATCCAACATCTCATGATGTGATTGGATTCATCATAGTCCATTTTCATCCAGAATTGAAAACTCAAAAACTTCTTTATGAAAGAATAGTATTAGCTCGTCATTCTCAATGAGTAATGAATTATAAACTTTTCAAGATGATTGCTCCCACTAAATTCCATGTCTTCACATGATAATTTCCAACTCCCACTTAATTCCACATGTTTCACAGTTTACTACTTAATCGAAACATTTCAAGAATTGAAATATATTTTGCTTTGCTAAGTAATTAAGATAAAACCATATATGTTCCCAACATATCCTTTCAAAATACCTATTTTGAAGAGGTTTCATTTTTACCTTATGGAAAGAGATTTATATCTCTAACTCATTCATTTTATAATGATGCGTAGCAATGTCATTGTTTAAATATGAATAATATCTAATATACGTCCTTCTCAAAATACCCTTTTCGGAAGCAGGTTTAACCATCTCATTTTCATAATGAGGTTAAGTAATGATATTTAAGTAATGATATTAGCGTGGTTCATTTAGGCTCTTAAGTAAAATATCAATATTGAAACTATTGGTCAAATGTTGTTCATAAACTAGTCAAAACTCTCGTTAAGACTTTACATTAGTCATTCTTATTCCAAAACCTTCTTTTGGTCTCCTTGTGTAGTTATCTTGAGAACATATTCTTTTGATTACTTCACTTGGTCTCTTTTCTCATGTAGATCTATTCGAGACCATAGATCTCATCTATTCCTGTATACTATATAAATAGGTATACCTTTATTCAAATCATTCTCCCTTGCGTAGATCACATTTACACAAGTACACAAATTTTTCTTGGCGTTCTCTTGCGTAGATCTCATTTACACAAGTACACAAATTTTTCTTGGTGTTCTTTGTGTCTTCATTTTCTCCCACTCTATCTTTAGAATGAATACACTAGAGATTCAAAGATAGCATATGAGACACAAATAATGATTTTTAAAGCATAAGGAGGACTATCTCATAGGTTGACTAATTGTTTTAGATTTGATAAGCGTACTTTGTGATTGACATTTCTTTAAGAGAGTTCATTAACTCAATATCACTTTATAATTGATCATACACAAGCCTTAAGCTTGTGGACATATAATGAATCCCATCATTATAGTTGTCTATTAGATCACTTTAAGTTAATGATCATATGTTTCTATGAGCAAGCGTATAAAGACGAATTTTAGAAAAAGGATAAAATACGATAAAACGGGTGACTTGGGTTGCAAACCAAGCCACCATTATCCAAAATACAATCATTATCCAAAATAAATTTCCATGTCGAACACGGAAATCAAAAGGTTCTAAAATCCGAAACATAAATTAAAATAAGACAATAAAAAGCCAAGCTTCATGGAAGCTACTTCTAGCTTCTTGATGGTTTCTCAAGCTTGCTTTTCTTTTCCCTTATCCTTGCTTGGTGGAGGCCCTATTTACAATAAAAAAAGGGGATACATTATCACAACTTTGTATCACAATACCATAGTTGAATTAGAAACATAAAAGAAAGGATAGTCATTTACCTACTGGAGTGATCTTTCCAGCTTTAATGTCACCAAGATATTTGGAACAATTTCTTTTCCAATGTCCAACACCATTACAGTAATGGCATTTATCAAGAGGACCCTTCTTGATCTTGGAGGTGCTAGCTTCATAAGTCTTAGCTTTGGGGAAAGTGGGAGCTTGCTTCTTACCCTTCTTCCCATTCTTTTTGAACTTCCCCTTGCTTTTGGTGCTTATGTTAAGCACATCCTTAGGTGGGTTAACATTTAACCCCATGTCTCTTTCGGCTTGCACAAGTAACTTGTGCAATTCTTCAAGAGACACGTCCTTGTCTTGCATGTTAAAATTCACCCGGAATTGAACATGCGCTTTGACTTTGGATAAGGAATGTAGAATCCTATCTACAATGAGTTCTTTGGGGATTTCAACCTTTTGAATCTTCAAGGTCTCGACTAGCTCCATCAATTTGAGCACGTGAGGGCTAACCTTTTGGCTCTCTTTGAAGTCGAGATCAAAGAATGCCGCGGCCGCCTCATATTGGACGTTCCGCGGAGTTTGTGAAAACATTGTCACAAGATTGGAATAGATTTCATTAGTGGTGCCCATCTTAAAGGCTCTCCTTTGGAGATCCGCCTCCATCGCAAAGATTAACACATTTTTCATTGCGGCGGACTCCTTGTGGTAAGCCTCATATGCTTCCCTAGTAGCGGCACTCGACCTAGCATTAGGTTCGGGTGGAGAGGCCTCGGTGAGGTAACGAAGCTTGTCGTCACCTTGGGCGGCTAGTTTGAGTTGGGCATCCCAATCGGAGAAATTTGACCCATTCTTTTCAAGTTTACAACGATCCATGAAGGATCGGAGCCATGAAGTATTAGTGAGAGGCGTGGCGTTGGCGTTTGGAGTGGCCATTTGTTATGAGAAATAAAAGCGGTCTACAAAACAAAATAGAAGGAATAAAACATTTGTCGTTTTCAAAATAATAATACTCGTAAAAATTTAATTTAAACAAGTTTTATTGCATTTATCTAGTGACCTCTACCCAACTTGATAAATGATTCCAAGACCCAAATTCATATTAACTTAGGGCACGGTGTGCCGAAATACCCTTTATTAACATAACTTGGTGGATTAACCTCTTAATTGATTCTACTTTTAGAACTCTTGGTCGATAAAATTACATTAATATTTTATCTCTAGCCCGAAACACATCCGGAAATCGTCGTGAATACTTTCGTTGAGTTCAACCCAAATTTCAAATAAATGTGTCCATGATCCAAACTCATATCAACTTAGGGCACGGTGTGCCGAAATACCCCTCATTAATATAAGTTCGGTGGATAGACATTTATCACCCACTTCCCCTACGTAACAAGGTTTGTACCCCGGTGTGGCCGAGTGCACTCCCTCACGAAATAGGTTTTCATGGTTTCTACTTTTTGGTAAGGCTAGGTCTCAATTGTTTATTTTTAGCGAGAGGTCATGTCCATTTATTATCTATCACGTTTTAAGTGAACTAAAGCGGTGAACTACGATAATTATAATTGACACGGTCGATAAACTCGATTAAAAGAATGATGCATGTTTTAGTTATGGCGATTTAGCGATGCATGCAACATATAAATAAAATGCAAAGCATAAAATAAATCCTAGTATGGTCTTCCTAAAAATAGAAAATCTAATTGACTATTACACATTCGGAAACAAACTCCATTGGTCCCTTGAACTTCGGTTTTGGCACGCATCTCGAGGTAACACCGTCTTTATGTATCGCCTTCTTGAGTGACACCGTCTTCAAGGAACTCCGGAATAAATAAATTACGTAACAAATTACATAATTTCCTATTATACATTTGTAATTAAAATAAAATAAATCTATTAAATTACAAAAGGGTGATACGAGATCACAATAAATTACAACCGAATCGATATTCCCATACATTTCGGGTAATACCAATTAAAAACTAAGGCCATACTAAGTAAAAATTACATAATTCAAAAAATTACATAAAATAAAATTATGACAATCATAAATAAAATTCAGCATTATAATATGTATGAACATGCCCAATTTTATGCTAAATCGCCTTTACGGAGCCAATATCGTATATTAAACGATGTATCCGGATTTGCGTGATTTAACGTTTTAAATTCACAATAAATTACATAAAATCATATTTATGCACAAGTTAATTACCCTAACCAACTTAGGACTCAAAATTAGTCTCCACTAACTATTTGACTATAATTAACTTATATTTCTTAAAATTGTTCATTAATGGACTCAAAATCACAATAAAATGCTATAAACTTCAAATAAATCACAAAAATTTCAAATAAATTTGAAATTTGAAATTTAAACTAATGAACATTATGGAAAAATACCATGACACTCATAATATTCAAAAACTTAGGTTAAAATTTCGAAAAAAAAATTATCGGAAAAACTATGTTGCGGTTTATGGGATTTATCAGTTATAATCATAAAAACATGAGAAAAATTATATTCATCAACTTTTCAATTTTAGATCTGAAAAAGATAATAAAATGCAACATGTGACGTTTTTCCTTAGTCATGAAGTATCTTTTAGTAATTATTCACTAATTAAGTCACTATTTATGCTATTTTTCATCAAAAATTCATAAATCATGCATGAAGACTTCATTATAGCCTATTATTTTACACACATTTTTTAAAATTGCATGTGACAACATACTAAATTTCTATGACCAGATTCGAAATATTTATCATATTAACCTATTTTTCTATTTAAATTCGATTTATATCATGAAAAATCCATATTTCGAGCATAAGAACTCCAAAAATTATGAAAATTTACATGTCATCTAAAAATATTATATGTGAAAACATATCCAAAAACCACTGGAAAAATCAAAGTTTAGCTAATTTTAGTCCGAAAATGACATTTTAATCATAAAATCACATTTTTAATGCCATTATTATATAAGATGAACAATAAAAATCCATAAATTAACTCAAAAATCCTAAATACATTTTAGGACCAGAAACTTTAACATGCATAAATTATTTCATGATATATCATAATAACACAAATTTATGAGTTTTATATGTTAATCGTATAACTCGGAAAAACTATAACCGATTTGCATGCAAACAACCTGGCTCTAATACCACTTGTTAGAAATTTATATCTCACTACTTAACATATTCATATATGTGATGATTTAATTTAGTCATAAAATTAAACTTGGATCTTATGCATGCAAACAATAATAAAAATAAGGAAGAAATCATCAACCCTTACATTGATATTTCAGATTATTGGGAACAAGTAAGATCTCCTTCTTACTTGTTCTTGAGCACTCCTAAAATGGAAGAACAAGGATTCAAGTAGAGAATCCCTCCCAAGGATTAATACCCAAGGTAACTACTTAATAAAATTAATATTATTATTACTAGAACAATATTAATTTAAATAAAGTTGACCAAAATATTATTTTTGTTCTCTTAATTTTCGGCTAAGAGAAGAGGAGAAAGAGGAGATTTTATCTCACTAAAACTCTTATTTTAGATGATGTGTTGAATGAATAATACACTAATGTTTTTAGTAGTGTATATTAGGTAAAAAAAATAGAAGAAAAACCCATGGTTTTCCTTCACCAAAACCTGGTAGGGGGGGGGGGGAGTATTGATGCCCAATGCATGAGCAAGGTGCTCTTCACAATAACCACTAGGTATGCATGGCTAGGTTTAGGAAGAAATGATTATGTTTACCACTTACATAATCAACATAATATTTTCCCTAATACTCCCCATTATTTCGGTTATATTAGATAAAATGGACTCCATTTTATCTTTGTCAATTTCTCAATTTGTCACATGTCACATGTCATGTAAAATTGTTATGTATTTTTAACATATTAAAAATCAACGCATTAAAAATACGTCATATACAAAATTGACTTAGTAATTCATAATTACTTGTACCAAAATATTTTACCAATTATAAATCACAACATCTTGTGTTTATAATAAATTATTCATTCAAACGCAATTGTTTCCTTAAACAATAATTTCATCTAAGTAATAAAACAATTCGATCACTTAGACCGTATCTTATTTAATCATATTATAATGAGATACGTAAATATTACTTCCAAAATCGTCCGTCAATTTTAAGTAATTTTAATTAACCCGTAGCATCATACGATCAATTAAATGATCAATTAAGAGTGTTACCCTTTAGCTATGACCTAAGGGGATCAACTTATCACCACCGTCGCACGACAGTAATGTCAAACTCTAGTCAGCCAATCATTACCGATATGTGTGGACCAGTTGACAGTAAAATATTACTTCCCAATTGTATTCTTTAAAATGAGACTTAAACATGTGATCATCATGATCAACAGTTATGATCGCATTATTGTCGGAGGACACATATTCCAACAAAAATATCTTTTCATAAATAACCATATCAAGCTAAATATTCTAGAGAATAAAATCTTAACAATAATAAACTTATATCATTAGGTTTATAGGCCTTGTTTTTCGTGAAACCCTAGCTTGACATTAGGTTAGATTTAGGGTTTAAGAGTATGCTATATTAGAAACCCTAATTAGCAATATGACTCAACTCATAAGTTGATCCAACATAATTACCAACCATAGGTTTAAAATAAAACCACACTCTATATGAATATGGGCTTCCTTAATAAATAAATACTTTTTGCTAAAACATTTAAAAGAGACAAAAACATTTTTCAAAAACAATTTGAAAACATTTTATCGTGTGTTTTATAAACTTCACATCTCAATGTTATAGTAGAAGAGCTATAACATTGAGCTCTTATATAAGTAATGTTATAGCTGTGAGGCCATAACTTTACCAATGTATGATGTCCATTCTTACGTTACCATTACGAGATAATTACCTACGCTATTCTAATCTTCGTTAGGAGATCTTCGAGTGTAGGCTACTTCATTATTCAAGCTTGATCAGTCTTTAGATGAGCTTTATCTTCTCATGACGCTTGAATAACTCTTTCACTATCTTGTAATATCTTGATCCGTGATTGAGGGCTTGATCACAATATGTTCTTGTATACTTCCATCACAATTCTTTAATGCTTTCGATTAGTAAGTCCAATCAAAAAGACTAAACAAACAATTACGCGCAAAGAGTATATAGAACATAAAGCACTCTTGATATCATCAAAACATAAACATATATATCTATATGGTTCAATAAATTCCCCCTTTTTGATGATGGCAAGTCTCCTAAAACTGTGACTAAGTATGTAGTTCCCCCTCAATATAATACCGTCATCTTTATAGATAAAGATCAACGCAAGATCAAACAATTATGTTCAAGACCAAAGGCTTTAAGGACTTTAAGAGACAATAGGTCTTGACAAGGAGCAAGCTTAGGCAAATACTAAATCATGGTCATTTCTTCGCGCTCTTGACATCATCGAAAAGACCAGAACAGACATAAAATTACTAGAATGATATCAACCGAGGCAAGAAATATATATTAACCCAAGCATATATTATAGCATAAGAACGATTTCAACATAAACAAGCTGAAAAAATAAAGTGTGTAATACAAACCAAGATAAGATTTTGTAAGAGAGAAAGAAAATAGTCACTCTCCTAACTACAACCTACAGAAGCATGCATGCAATCTAACATGATAGACATCTCTAGCTACCGTACATATACACTCCAACCAATCGAGGTCCAAAACACATGCCGAGGACTTACATATGAATGTGAGGTGAGGTAATTGGGTAAGAAGGGGCAAAATAATTTGAATATGTGGAGGTAAAAGCCAAGCTAGCACCGATCACAACCAAAAGTAACCATATTCCACTTTCCAACCCAACATGAAGGATGATACACCATGCCAAGTATGGCACACACTCACTCACATCAACAAGTACTTTTCCTCAAGGAATATGAAAATGAATAAGAATAGGAGTAATAAGAGATTTTTGCTTTTCCATCTTTTATAATAACATTTTTCTCCTTTTTTTTCGTATTTTTTTTCATCTCATTTTTTTCAGTTCATCTTTTTCTTCCTTCCTTCCAATATTCATCACAACACCAACCAAATTGACCACAACAAGACTTCCAAATATACCAACAAGACTAGCTTGACAAAGGTAGGCCATATGGAATGTAGTTGAGTAAATAGGTCAAAACAAGACAAATTTGGCTAATGTGAGATTAATAGGTAAAACGTAAAGAAAGGGTCGCCTCTCCACATGTGTCACCACCACAAACCGAGTGTATACAGGTAATAAGAGACAAATTTCATGCTTATGCAATTTGATGTTACATGCCATGTAAGGAGTACTACTCACATCCTAAATGAAACCAATCATGAATGTCATTGGTTTATGAAGCGCTAAACCTTAGAATGTATATGTGATGAACAAGAGTTATGGTTTGTATACAACACAAAATATAACAAACTAGCAAACGGAATATTCTCTTAAAATAATAAAATACTATATAAGAATGTACTTGCAGCGGAAAATACGGACACAAACATACAATCTCGTCTTAACTAGTCAGTCATACGGTTAGGAAATAATTATGATAGTTTAGGTGCCACCGATTAAACCAATTTCCAACCGTAAAGTCTCAAAACGTTCTCTAGCTAAAGGTTTTGTCAAAATGTCTGCCCATTGTTTTTCAGTACTACAAAATTCGAGTTTTATATTCCCTTTTTCAACATGGTCGCGTATAAAGTGGTGTCTAATTTCAATGTGTTTGGTACGCGAGTGCTGCGCGGGGTTTTTAGAAATAATAATAGCACTCGTATTATCACATAAAATAGGAATACAACCTCGTCAACACCATAATCACATAATTATTGCTTAAGCCATAATAATTGAGTACATACCAGTCCTGCTGCAATATATTCGGCTTCAGCTGTTGAAAAGGCAACTGAACTCTGCTTCTTCGAACCCCATGTGATAATGCAAGGTCCAACGAACGTGGCAACACCTGACGTACTTTTTCTGTCTAATGAGCATCTTGCGTAGTCGGCATCAGAATATCCGACCAGATCGAAATTGCACTCCATAGGATACCATAAATAAAGCTTAGCCGTTCCAATTAAATATCGTAAGATTCGTTTTACGGCTGTCATATGCGATTCTTTGGGAGATGATTGATATCTCGCACAAACGCATACGCTAAATATAATATAGGGTCTACTTGCAGTCAAATATAACAATGACCCAATCATCCCACGGTAAGTTGTTTCATCAACCGACTTACCGTCTTCATCTAGGGTTAACTTCTTGTTTTCAACCATTGGAGTAGGCATTGCATGAGAATTTTTCATTCCAAACTTGCGAATCAATTCCTTGATATATTTTTGTTGATGGATTTTAATGCCTTCATCGGTTTGTTATATTTGCAGACCTAGGAAGAATTTCAATTCTCCCATCATACTCATCTCGAACTCGGATGTCATTAACTCGGAAAAATACTTGCACAGACTCCGGTTAGTCGATCCAAAGATAATGTCATCGACGTAGATTTGAACAACCAAAAGATCAGAACCCTCGGATTTTAAAAATAGGGTTTTATCAACAGATCCTCTATTGAATCCACTGTCAAGTAGAAACTTGGATAATCTGTCATACCATGCCCTTGGTGCTTATTTCAATCCATATAGGGCTTTATCTAATTTGAAGACGTGGTCTTCGAATTTACTATTCTTAAATCCAGGGGGTTGTTCTACGAAGACTTCTTCCTGTAGATACCCATTTAAAAATACTGTCTTGACGTCCATCTGGAAGAGCTTCATTCCTTTATGAGCTGCTAACGCTATCAGAAGTCTAATAGCTTCAAGACGAGCAACAGGTGTGAAAGTCTCGTCATAATCTATTCCTTCTTGTTGATTATAACCTTGGACCACCAATCTTGCTTTGTTTCGAACAATGACTCCGGCATCGTCTAGTTTGCTCCTAAAAACCCATCTTGTACCAATGACAGATCGATCCTTAGGTCTAGGAACTAAATGCCAAACCTTATTTCGTTCAAACTGTTGAAGTTCTTCTTGCATGGCTATAATCCAATATGATTTAGCAAGAGCTTCATTGATATTTGTTGGTTCGATCATGGATAGGAAAGAGTAGAAGGAGCAGAAGTTATTCAAGGATCATCTCGTTTGAACACCCTTCTTAATATTCCCTAGAATATTGTCCATGGGGTGTGAGCTCTTGTATTTCCACTTTGTTGAAGTACTTGGTTCTTCATCGTTATTTGAGCTTGTCCCAACTTCATTTGGATCGGAATTGGAGGAAGTTCCCCCTGAATCCAATCCGGGTGTTGTATTAGAGCCGTTTATAACTTCGGACTCTACACCTTGATTCGGATCCAATGTTATAGTAACATCACCTATAACATTAGTTTGGGAGTCCTTATTTTGAGTCAATGTTATAGTATCATCAACTATAACTTTGGTTTTCTCCTTTTTATCTTTTGAGGAACGATCAAGTTCATCACTTGTTCCTTCAATCTCATTGTCCTCCAATTCCAGTTCCGGGGGATCGTCTTTTGAAAGACGGAAGTCGGGTTCATCCAAGTCTTCTTCCCCATCCTGTAATGGCTTATCAAACACGTTATCCTCATCAAAAATAACGTGGACACTTTCTTCAATACAAAGAGTTCTCTTGTTGAAGACTTTGTAAGCCTTGCTATGATCTGAGTATCCTATGAAAATCGCCTCACTCCTAGGGTTGAATTTACTTAACCGGTTTTTACCGTTATTGTGAACAAAACATTTACTCCCAAAGCAACGAAGATGGAAGATATTAGGTTTTCGACCTCTAAGGAGTTCGTAGGGGATTTTCTTAAGAATAGGTCGAATCATAGCACGATTATGGATATAACAAGAAGTACTAATGGCTTCAGCCCAAAAGTTACGACGTAAACCACTACACAAAAGCATTATACGAGCCATATCTTCCAGTGTTCTATTCATACGTTCAACGACACCGTTTTGTTGAGGAGTCCTTGGTGCAGAAAAGTTATGCCCTACACCATTAACTCTGCAATATTCTATGAAAGCTTGATTGTCAAACTCGGTGCCATGATCCGTACGAATAGATACAAGATTAGTCTTATATTTGTTTTGAACACATTTCATAAGACAATCAAATTCATCAAACGTTTCATCTTTTGAATGAAGAAAGATAGGCCATACATACCTTGAGTAATCATCTACAAGAACAAAGACGTACCTGGATCCTCCTCTACTCCTTACCTTCATAGGACCACATAAATCCATGTGTACTAATTCCAAGGCTTGATTTGTGCTTACTATTCTTTTAGGTTTGAATGATGATCTTACTTGTTTGCACCAAGCACACGTGTCACACATCTTTTCTTGGTCGAACTTGATCTTAGGTAACCCTTCAACCAAGTCCCACTTCTTGAGTTTGTTCGATGTTAGTGAGCTAATGTGACCAAACCGTTTATGCCATAAACAAGGATCATCAAGTGTAACTTTCATGCATGAAAAAGAGTTACTAGGCACAACATTTAAATCTACCATATATACGTTCCTTTTCCTATAGCCTTCAAGAATAACACTGCTAGTTCCTTCAATGATAATGCGACAACTATCAGTATGGAAAACAACTTTATTACCTTTGTCGCATAGTTGAGATATGCTAAGCAAGTTATTCTTTAGACCATCCACTAGATAGACATCACTGATCGCGTGTGACTTCGAAATTCCAATTTTACCAACGCCGATCACTTTTCCCTTTTTGTTGTCCCCGAACGTCACCTTTTCTCCGTTGAAAGGCTTGAGTGAAAGAAACAAATTTCTATCTCCAGTCATGTGTCTTGAGCATCCACTGTCAAGATACCATTGATTGTTTTCTTTCACTACTACCTCTTCATCGTCATCTTCGTCCGATTCTCCAAGAAAGCAATAGTTTGTGTGAGAGTTGGTGCTTTCATTGTCGCTGTCGGAGATTAGGTTAAGACTAATACTGCTGAGACAAAGGTTGGCTACTTCGTCGTCTTCAGATTTCTCGTCATCTTCTGAGTCAAGGTCTCCCCAACATGAAGCCATCATTACTTGTTTGAACTCTCTCTTTGTCTTCTCGCGTTTCGCCTTGTCCTTGATTTTCTCCCATGTTGGACAATCCTTGATCATGTGATCGGATTCTCCACACTTTAAGCAACCTCTGTTTGCGAAAGATGACTTTGATTATGTAACTTTCTTGTTGGACGACTTGTTGTTGTTGTTGTTCTAAGATGATTTTGCTTGTTTGTTTCGAAAGATTCTATTTTTGAAACGGCGTGCAAACAAGACGGTTTTATCTTCTATGTCAGAGTCGACATCTTCACTTTTTAAGGCCATACTCTTATTTCTGCTAGGTTCAGCATCATCTTTGTTAAGAGTAATTTCATGGGCCATGAGAGCACCAATGAGTTCTTTGTAGGAAAGGTTTTCAAGATCTCGTGATTCCTCCATTGCTGTGACTTTGGCACGCCACTTTTTAGTCAGGCTCCTAAGAACCTTTCTTGCAATGTCCTCGGTACTGAACTTCCTACCTAGGTTTTTCAGTTCATTTATAATGCTTGAAAACCTTGCTGACATACTATCCAATGACTCATTAGGCTCCATTATGAAGAGCTCATATTTTTGCATTAACAAATCTATACGATGCTTCCTAACAATGGAAGTACCTTCATAAGCAAGTTCAAGCCCATCCCATATCTCCTTGGCCGTTGAACAAGAAGAAAATCGATCAAACTCTATAGAGGTCATGCCGTTTTGCAATAGACTTATTGCTTTAGAGTTTTTTTCGGCTTTCTTGTAGTCGGCCTCGACATAGTCGTCTTCCTTCTTCTCATAGGTAGTGCCTTCTTCGGATGCGACTAGAATTTTGTGAGGTCCGTTTTGGATAATCCTCCAGCACTCCCAATCATGACCTTTCACATAGTGATTCATCATGTTTTTCCATAACCCGTAATTCTTCCCATCAAAGACGGGACACTTGAGATATTTGGAATCCATTTATCACGTGATAGGCAGCGGAATATAAAACGATAAGATAAATAAGAAAAAGATAGATCAGCCTCTTTGCGGTTAGGCAATCAAGAGCACGAGGCTCTGATACCAATTGAAGAGTCTATCGATCCAAAATACTCAAGAGGGGGGGGGGGGTGAATTGAGGATTTAAAACTTTTTAAGGCTTTTTCGATTGTATGAATATAATTGATTATTTAAAGTTTATTGATTAAACTTTAACTAATCAACTTGTTGAACAAGTAAAACGAAATAACCAAACGAACGAAAGAGAGGAGACACACAGTTTTTGAAGTGGTTCAGTTTCACAAATCGAAACCTACGTCCACTATTCTCGATTAATAAATTTAGTACCTTTCTACGGATTATAAATTTACTAACCCAACTCGTATAACTAACTCTAGCTGTAACTCAATGACTACCGTTAAATACTCGAGTGACTAACTTACGCTAATAAGAAAGCACTAATGATTCTACTAAAAGTTCACGTTAATGAACGAGTAAGAAATCAATTAAGCATTATTATCTTATAACGATAACAATAAGAACGAATGCACAAGTTTATAGAATACACGACCTTTCTTTAAAAATAACAAAACGGTTTTCTTGCATTAAAACACGGTTTTTGCTTTTTAAAATAATTCAATGTTATGCTCAAAGGTCTTTTTTTTTTTTTTTAATGTAGCAAAGAATAAAGTATTTATAGCAAAGGAGGAAGCATGGCACTCGGTTTCCTCAAAACCCTAGAGGCCGAAATAATAAGATGTGGAAATAGAATCATATCTTATTATTTTTATCCATAAAATCTTAGGAAAATATATAATTTGTCAATAGATTATCTTATCATATATTCACCGAATATTCTTTCCTTAGTTCCCTAGTTATGTCGAAACAATAAGGAAAAAACATAACAACTTTCCTTATTTTATTTAAGCAATCTCCTAGAAAAGATATAGGATAAATATAAGATAATCTAATCAAATATATACTTAATATATTTTTCTTAAACCCTAGATATCCGAAATATAAGATATGTAAACAAATCATATCTTATTATTTCATTCCTTAAAATCTTTAGGAAATAATAGAGAATAACCAAAAGATAATCCATAAATTATTCTCCTATTATCTTTTCCTTAAATCTTAAGATATGATAAGATTTTTCCATAACAAAAATATCTTATCATAAATAACCATATCAAGCTAAATATAAAAGATATGTTAAGATAATTCTAGAGAATAAAATCTTAACAATAATCAACTTATATCAATAGGTTTACACGAGAGTCCACACGGCTCATAGGCCTTGTTTTTCGTGAAACCCTAGCTTGACATTAGGTTAGATTTAGGGTTTAAGAGTATGCTATATTAAAAACCCTAATTAGCAATATGACTCAACTCATAAGTTGATCCAACATAATTACCAACCATAGGATTAAAATAAAACCACACTCTATATGAATATGGGCTTCCTTAATAAATAAATACTTTTTGCTAAAACATTTAAAAGAGACAAAAACATTTTTCAAAAACAATTTGAAAACATTTTATCATGTGTTTTATAAACTTCACATCTCAATGTTATAGTATAAGAGCTATAACATTGAGCTCTTACATAAGTAATGTTATAGCTGTGAGGCCATAACTTTACCAATGTAAGAAGTCCATTGTTACGTTACCATTACGAGATAATCACCTACGCTATTCTAATCTTCGTTAGGAGATCTTCGAGTGTAGGCTACTTCATTATTCAAGCTTGATCAGTCTTTAGATGAGCTTTATCTTCTCATGACGCTTGAATAACTCTTTCACTATCTTGTAATATCTTGATCCGTGATTGAGGGCTTGATCACAATATGTTCTTGTATACTTCCATCACAATTCTTTAATGCTTTCGATTAGTAAGTCCAATCTAAAAGACTAAACAAAAAATTACGCCCAACGAGTATATAGAACATAAAGCACTCTTGACATCATCAAAACATAAACATATATATCTATATGGTTCAACAACCCTAGAACTTGATTTATTAAACTATGGCCTTTAGCCTTGGTCTCCTCTTCGATGCTTGGTCGTTGGATGTTATCAATTTAGCTACGTTTCATTCCGTTTGGGCAAGGTTAGTGTTCCTCTTCTACAAAGGACACCAAACCTCATAGAATATGCATAATAGGAAGCTAAAGACAAGAAACGACCCTAAGACACACTAAAAAGCATAGGAACTAGGCTAGTTAGGGGACTAAATGTGCGTAAATAGGAGTCACATCAAATATCCCGAAACCGAACCTTTGCTCGTCCCGAGTAAAGAGGTGATTAAGATTATGACCCTTATTTAACCTAATACTACTAACATAGTCGTTGTGAGACAATTAGCGGGTCTCACTCCGCCCCTTCAACTGACAACAAGACATCCATGAGGTAAGATGCCTTCTTGCAAGGTAAGGTGGGGCTTTTTCAAATGGCGACACATCCAAGCATTAAGCACACAAAACAAATAATGGATGCATCAATAAAAGAATAGCCACTTTTCTCATCTAAGTGGCGGAAATCACCTACAAGGGAAGCAATTCAAGGGCACACACTCTATCATAGATATTGGTTCTCCTAGTTACTAAGTCCAAGAGGATACAAACAAGTCACTTCCAAGTTGTGTTAAACTAGGTTACCTTTGTCCATAATTGCTAAATGCTTTTTGTTAAGAACCAAGTCCCTATGGTGTTAGAAAACACTGTAGGATCACGGAATTCCTCCTCTTGCCTAGACAAGTAGAAGGGTCATCCCCTCTCTCATCAATGGATAAAAGGGTTTCAAAGTGTATGAGTTTCATGATAGTTGTTTTCTTTTGGTTTTATTTTTTCCCCCATTTTTGTAGCATTTGACGATTAAGAACATTCTATGCCATTTTTTATGTTTGGCATTTTGATACTTGGCAATTTTAATTTTGCATTTTTTGAACATTTTTCAAAGTAACCCTATTTGTAGCAAGGGTACTTCTATTAAAGCATAGGAGTCTATATTTGCTAATCTTTTCATTTGATGCAATTTGCAAACATTTGATTTCGATTTGGTACTTGAACTCAATTTGATGTTTTTGTGCCCATTCCCTTTTTGTTGACAAAATATGATGATATAAGTGTAAAGACGGTTGCATGGCATCAAGGGTCACCTTGGAATAAACGGTAGCCAAGGAGTTATCACACCACAAGGCACTCTTGAGTAGGCCTTAGACCATGGGACAAAAGATACTAGTATGACACATCTTAGGGTGTCTTGAGGGTATTCTAGCAAACAAAGTCTCAAGGAGAAAAATTATCTACAAGGGCCTTATATACACTTGTCAAGCTTCCCAAATAGGCATTTTCACAAAATTTTTCTAAAATGCAACTACATGTCATGATGCAACTAACATATATACAACTCTAATATGTATGCTTCTATCAAATAAAATGCCTTATAATCTAGATGCAAAATCTTAGCAACACATTGGTTCATACCGCATTAATCAAAATATAGCCACATTGTCATTAACATATAAAAAGGAGGAAGGAGATTTGGAAAGATCATACCATGCGGTCTTCTATTTCCTCTGTGCCTCGAATGTGGCGTAGTCGACCCAATGTGATAAGAGTGACAAACAAACAAACAAACAAATATATACAATATATACAATTTTACACTACAAAGGAATGAAAAAAAAATACATGTTTTTGGATTTTTAAAGCTTTATGGAAATTGAAGTACAAATGCAATGCAATGATATGAATGAATGCATCCTCTAACTAAATGCAGTTCTATATGACATATATAACAAATAAATGTAATCTAAACTACTCTAGATGATGCATGCTCTATGTTAATGCTTAGGTCACCTATCATCAAACCTCCCCAAACCGATTTAAGCACTATTTCTAGTGTAGAAAGAAATAGGTTTAGTCATTAGCGACTATGCATGAATGCAAGTTTAACTACATGAATTAACTATATGAGACATGTTATAATTCAAGTTATACTATATGAAATGCAAACTAATGAACATGAGAGAGCTAGAAAAGGAGGGGGAATATACTCACAATTGTCCAAGGTTTAGATGCTATGTGAATGAAGATAGGATGAAGGTAAGATGAAGGGGACGAGAGGTAATGGACGGAGGAAACAAGAAAGCATGTGGAGCCGAGCGGCCTGGAGTGAGGTCGGGCGGATTCTGAACCAGGGGAAGAAATTAACCCTTTGGGTCTGGGCGGGTCATGCTCGATCCGGGCGGCTCGAGGGCAATCCGGGCGGGTTAGAGGTTGAGCCGGGCGGATTCTAGGCCAGAAATGCCTCCTTCTTGTTTCTTGGTTGGGCCCGTGGGGGTTGAGGTCTAGCTTTAAGCTAGATAGCCCAATCATGCCCTCTTCTTCAATCCTTTTCATTTCTTTACATTTCCTATCTTCTCATTTCATCTTTTCCTTCAAAATGCTCAATTAAAATATGAGTACCCTCTCTTTCATCTCTCATGCAACAGTTAAATGAATGAATGCAATATTACACTAAATGCATATATACAAGTTAATGGTTATTGAGGGACTCCATAAAACCAAAAAAATTCGATTAACAACTTTAAAAGTATCACTAGCCCTCAAAGCACGTAGAAGTCGGTCAAATTCTTGGGAGTGGGACATAAATAGGCATGGATATCAACACAAGATTATACAATTGAATAATTCCCAAGTAATAGACCGAACAAGTATGTCAAGAACATTATTATTTTTTTTTTGGTGCTCATGTCAAGAACATTATTGACATGGCTGTCGCAACCCTATCAAAAATAAACAAACCGGCTCAACTAATAAATATAGTAGAGGTAAGTCGGGTATCGTATCCACAGGGAGATGGGAAAATGTATGCTAAACTAAGTCTGCCTAAGTAACCGATTCTTGGAGTTTTGATGGTTTGTTCTAACCTACGGAGATTAAAAGAGAAAGAAAGCAGGAGAAATCAACAGATAGAGAGAAATAGCTAGGACAGTAGGTTCATCATGGTTCTCTAGGAGTCTAGTCTAGGGTCATAGGTCAGCATAAACTCGGTCTGCAGGGTGATGAAAAGGTCATCTCGGTCCGGTATTCGCCCTAAAACAATACTAGCTTTGCTTTCACCCTCACTAGCATACCCTAATGTTCATTGCAGATCTTACCCCTTCCAATCTCTCGATCTAAGTCAAGGTGTACTAATTCAATTAGCTAAATTCGTTGACTCAAGCAACTAATTGTTATTAAAAGCAATGATTAACAACACAAACCTAATATGCGCCAAACCCTAATCACCTATTCATAAATCCCTAATTACCATGGCTCCCCTATGTCCTAGCATAGGAGGAATTAGCTATGCATGACAAATATTGAAGAAATAATAAATAGCACGACAAATAAATTGAACATAATAAGTAATTAGATGAGAGATAAGAGAAAGCGAGATCAATAGAAAAGATAAGAATAAGAATGAAATTGCAATAAAGATTAATTAAAGCGAAGATTAGGAATACCGAATACAAGAGAGTAGCAATGGAGTAATGAGGTCTAGAAAGTAAAGTTCTAAGAGAAGGAATGAGAGAAGAGAGAAGAGAAAAAAGAGATGTTATGACTACCGTCCCTTCTCCTATTTATTCCTAGTTACAAAAGAATATCCGAAAATTAACTAAAATCTACGTATAAAGCTAAGCCTCTCGATCGAGTAGAATGAAACCACTTGATCGAGGAAAATCCAGAGCAATTGTATCGATCAAGAACATTAAGTGCTCGATCGAGGAACCAGAAAATACCCCATCTCGATCGAGTACAGTAATAACTCGATCGAGAATCTTCAGTAGCATAAAGCATTCGATCGACGGTTTCAGAAGCCAACTTGGCCGATCGAGCTGTACTAGCGTGGATGAACTCTTGAACACCTTCCGAGGCCACTTCTAGAATCTCTAAGTGACAGATTCCAAGCTCCGATTCTCCCTTCTCCAAAATGCATGCGATTGGGACAGGTTTCAGGCTCAATTTCGCTCCTTTCCGGTTCATACCTGCAATTAATACAAGAAAAACCAAAGTAGACTATTCGGGGGACATTTGTAGCTAGATGCCACATAAATAACATAGAAATGCGTGTAAATATAGGGTAAAAACCTTCTATAAAATACACGCATCAAACCTCCCCAAACCAAATCTTTGCTTGTCCCCAAGCAAACTATAAATGCAACTAAAGACAACTAATGGAATAGGACCAACTTATCAGCTATAAATCATCCACCCAAGCCAATTTAATGCAACAGCTAACGAAGTGGCGAATAGCAAGTGCAAACGAGTTAAATCAATGCTTTAAACTATTGAACCGTCGACCTTGCAAGACTCATATATATCGGACTCTAACGGGTCACTCATCACACAAATTAGGCATAAGGTGAGTATAATTTAATGAGATAGAAAGAAGTAAAGACGCTCACCTAACTCGACCTATAGGAACATGCATGTAGCTGACATGAAACCGATTTCTACCAACCGTACATATGCATTTCAACCAATCAGGACCAAGACACACGCCGAGGACTTATATATAATGTGAGGTGAGGTTATTGGGTAAGAAGGGGCAAAATAAATTTGGATAAGTGGAGGTAAAGTCAAGCTAGTACAACCATAACCAAATAATAGACTCATTCCGCTTCGCTACTCAATACAAAATGTAGAACTGTGCCATTTTGGCAAAGCATCACTCATATCAATAAAGGACTCCCCATAAAAGGTAATGATAAGCATGGGAGTATTATTAAACGATCTTTTTCATATGTTTTTTTCTTTTTCATTTTTTTCTTTCTTTAATATTTCTTTTTCAATCTTTTTCATTCCAGTTTTCCAATTCACTACTTTAATTCATACCACCAACTTCAGGTCTTTCAAAGCAAGCCAAATAGACATGGATAACAGCATACCCGCAAGAACCACTGAACTAGCTTGACAGGGCAGGCTAAGTTTGGATGTAGTTAAGGGGTCAAAAGGCAAATTTGGCTATTGTGAAGTTTATGGGTAGAAATGAAAGAAGGGTTGTAAGTCACCTCGCCACGTATGTCACCACCGCAAACCTAATGCATACAGGTATTGAGAAAAGAGCGTCATGCACGCGCAAATTGATGTTACATGCCTTATAGAGAGTACTACTCACATCCTATATGAAACTGGTCATGAATGTCACCAGTTTATCAGGCTCTATGTAATACTACGGTTTTATGAGTCTATGGGTACTCTATCGAGTGGGGTTTACTCTGTCGAATAAGTAGTTTTTGACGCAAAACAGTAGTCTGCCTGTAGGGTACTCGATCGAGTAAGTTGGGTACTCGATCGAGTAGAGGGCACTTGATCGAGTAAGTGCCTTACTCGATCGAGTAAGTGTGTTTTACTGGTTTATTTTGACGGGTTTTGCTAATAACGCGAGATTAATATAAAAGGCTTCCGTCATTTTCTTTAGTCACTTTTCACCTCTCTAAACCTTTCAAAAGAAAAAGAAGTTACGTAGTTCTCTCTAGTCGTGTTGTTGGAAAATCCTAATGGTTAGAGTCGTCGGATCGTTAAGTTCTTTACGCCGTTGAGACCGTCGTATTGTGGGTAAGCTCCTAGTATGATTTTTATATTGTTTCATTGAGTTTGGTTAAAACCCTAATTGGGTAGATTTGGGGATTTGGGGGTTTTTATGATTGTATGATTAAGGTAGTACTTGTGTGAATGTATGTGTAGGAGGAGGGTTCGTAGAAGAGAGGTTTTAAGACAGCTGCTAGATCGTCTGATTCTGTGATTGCTGTTCCAGGTAGGGTTTCCCTACTCAGTATTAGTTACATGATGTGTGTGGTGTTTGTGCTGTAGTTAGTGATTGTTGATTGATTCAGACAGTTGTGATTTCATATTGTTGATTGTTTCAGACGGTTGTTGATGTTGTATGATGGTTACTGTTTAACTGTCTGTGTTCTTCGGGGTGCGTCCCTGGCTGAGTGGAGTCACTTGCGAGAGTGGCTTCACGCCCTTGATTCGCCTCATGTGGAACCCGCCACAAGAGAGATGTGCACATTAATGAACATGGGTTTATCGCTCAATGGAGATGAGCGGGGCTTAGGTGGGAACGGCTGCGGTCCCCCACTGGCGGCGAGGAGTATCTGTTGCGATGGGTACTCTGGCAGGGCTACACACTTTAGTGTGTAGTCAGTTATGCGGTGATTGGAGATGGAGACTGGGATTGTGTGTGAGCTGTTTGTATGATTGTTTCAGTGTGACTTTGATTGTGTAATTAGTACTGACCTCGTTTAATGTTTTTAAAAACTGTGGTGATCCATTCGGGGGTGGTGAGCAGTTATTGAGCAGGTATGATATGACGCGTATGGGATAGCTGGGATGAGTCATCACGTGGTAGTTAGAAGTCTTCCGCTGTGTCAGACGATGTTTTATGGTTTTGACAGTTTTATTAGTAGACCATCAGAGAACCTTGTATTTCAGTTTAACAGTTTTGATTTTGATCATGTAATCACTTTAAACTATATTGTTATTTAAATTATGTTTCTTCATTGTCATTTGATTATCATTGCCTCGGGTAACCGAGATGGTGACGTTCTTATACCTTAAGTGGTCCTGGTAAGGCACTTGGAGTATGGGGGTGTCACACTCTAAATCTTAGAATGTATATATAGCTTGTCAATAAGAGAGTCAAGTCTATTCGTTCAGATAAGTTTAAACCAAAAACTCGTAGATTATGCACATTACCATGCCAACAAGAGTGTTAAAAATGTGCAAGGCAAGGGTAAAAGACTCAAAGTAGCATAAAAGTTCAACGTTCCGACTCAACCTAAATGCATAAATAGATGTGAATTTTTTGAAATTTTTTTGAATTTTATGAGATTTTTGAATTAAAACAACAATGCATGCGAAAATAAATAAACGTGTAAACAAAAATGCAATAAAACAACATGCAGACACAGATACAGATGTATACCTCCCCAAACCAAATCGTACAATGCCCTCATTATACCAAAAATACGGAAAGGAAATGCAAACTGAGGAGAAAAGGAGAGTGGGACTCGGGAAACTTATAAGAGAACGTGAAGTAGGGACTTCCCCAAACCGACCGGCTACATGGGAGGTGGGAAACAGCCCCGTAATAACTCCTCAGGACACGGGTGTAAACAGCAGTACTCGATCGAGATATAAGTAAGTCGATCGAGTGGATAAGACTTGAGATGGTGCTCGATCGAAGAGGTGAGGCTCTCGATCGAGTGGTCCTATTTTGCAGGTACTCGATCGAAGAAGTCAAGTGTTCGATCGAGTGAAAATTGGGAGCAAAAATGTTCGATCGAGTTGATAGAGTACTCGATCGAACAATCTTCATGGGAATCCTGCAAAAACGCAGCAAGCAACCTACGGGGCTAACAAAATAGCTCAAACGTTCAGCCTATTGTTCGCAAAAACTAGCATCTAAAGCACACAAAAACAAATTAAAAAGTTTCAAGGAAAGTACAACAAATTACAAGCCGGGTTGCCTCCCGGATAGCGCAAGTTTGAGAGGTCCCGCACAACCTTTTGGCTTTCATTATCTGGCTCATCGGGATTGTCTAAGTAGAGAACTTCAACTTTGCCAACCAAGTCATTTGCTTCATAGTAATGTTTCACGTATTAGCCATTCACTTTAAATCTTTCTCCCTCGGAATTCTCCAACTCAACGGATCGAAACTTAATGACAGCAGTTATTGTATAAGGGCCACTCCACCTGGACTTCAGCTTACCAGGAAATAAGCGCAGTCGGGCATCAAACAGCAACACTTTCTGCCCGACATGAAATTATCGAGGTATGATCCTTTTGTCATGACATCTCTTCGTTTTCTCTTTATAGATGCGTGAGCTATCAGAGGCATTTAGCCTAAACTCCTCCAGTTCATCTAGCTGCAGTAAAAGGTTCTAACCACACAACATAGGATCGTAGTTTAGTTCACGAATAGCCCACCAAGCCTTACACTCTAACTCAACAGGTAAATGGCAGGATTTCCCATAAACCAACCGATATGGTGATGCACCAATCGGTGTTTTAAAGGCAGTCCGATATGCCCATAATGTGTCATCCAGTTTAAGACTCTAGTCCTTCCGTGATTTAGAAACTACCTTAGCCAAAATCTCATTTAGTTCCCTATTAGAGACCTCAACCTGCCCACTAGTTTGGGGATGATACCCCAAACCACGGCGATGTTGGACACCGACTTTAGACAGTATAGATGTATGTTTCTTTTCTTTAAAGTGCATTCCCCCATCACTAATGACGACCCTAGGGACACCAAATCGGGGAAAAATAATCTTTTTAAACATTTTAGTCATAGTCTTGGCATCACAGTTAGGTGAAGCAATCGCTTCCACCCATTTAGACACATAATCTACAGCTACCAATATATACCTGTTACCTTACTAGACGCACGGGAATGGTCCTTGGAAATCAATGCCCCAGACATCAAAAACCTCGACCTCTAGAATACCATTTTGCGGTATCTGAGGTCTCTTAGATATATAACCAGAGCGTTGGCAAGCATCACAAGCTGAAACAAACATTTTAGCATCGGCAAATAAAGTAGGCCAGTAAAAACCAGATTGAAGTACCTTAGCCATGGTTAGCGACGGACCGTGGTGACCACCATAAGAGGATAAATGATAGCTTTCCAAGATTGCTTTAGTCTCCCACTGCGGAATACACCGTCTGCACACTCCTTAAATAAATAAGGATCATCCCAGAAGTACTGCTTAGCATTATAAAGAAATCGCTTCCTATGTTGATAAGACAGGTCAGGTGGCAGCTCGCCATTGACAACGTAGTTAGCCAAACCTGCATACCATGGATCATGGTTAGTATTAGTAAGTACGGCAAATAAAGAGTCATCAAGAAAAGAATCATCAATAGGTAAAGGATCCTCTCCCTCCTGCTGCGGTAATCGCGACAGGTGATCAGCTACTACATTCTCTGTGCCCGTCTTATATTTTATTTGCAGATCAAATTCCTGGAGAATGAATATCCACTCAACAGTCATGGTTTAGCCTCCTTCTTAGTAAGAAGGTGTCTCAGCACTACATGGTCAGTAAAAATAGTAACTTCTAACCCTATCAAATAAGAGCAAAATTTCTCCAGCGCATAAACCACAGCTAACAGCTCCTTCTCAGTAGTGGTGTACTTCACTTAAGCCTCATCCAGAGTTCGGCTCGCATAGTAGATTGCACTTAAAGCTTTGTCTTTCCGCTGACCTAACTTCGCTCCTAGTGCATAGTCACTAGCTAGCATCGCACATAATCTCAAATGGCAGCTCCCAGTTGGGAGGCTGGATAATCGGTGCTGAAATCAAGGCTTGCTTTAACCTGTTAAAAGCATAAAGACACTCATCAATAAATACAAAGGGGGCATCCTTAAGCAACAGTTGTGTAAGCAGTTTAGCAATTTTTGAAAAATCCTTAATGAACCGGCGATAAAAGCTGGCATGACCAAGCAAACTCCTCACTCCTTTAACATTAACAGGAGGAGGCAATTGCTGAATCACTTGCACCTTTGCTTTATCCACGTCGATGCCTCTATCAGAAACCAAGTGCCCTAAGACAACTCCCTCGTTGACCATAAAGTGGCACTTCTCCCAGTTAAGCACAAGATTAACCTTAATGCAGTATTGCAACACTTTATCAAAGTTAGACAGACAATTATCAAAATCACTTCCATAGACGCTAAAATCGTCCATAAAGACCTCTATAATAGACTCTATATACTCAGAAAATATCCTCATCATGTACCTTTGAAAGGTGGCAGGGGCATTACATAAACCAAAAGGCATTCTACGATAAGCAAAAACACCCTGAGGACAAGTAAAAGTAGTCTTTTCCTGATCATCCGGATGAATAGGGATCTGAAAGAACCCTGAATATCCATCTAAATAACAGAAAAACTTATGAGAGGCTAATATTTCTACCATCTGATCAATGAAAGGAAGGGGAAAATGATCTTTCTTTGTGGCGGCATTTTGCTGTCTGTAGTCTATGCACATCCGCCAACTAGTTACTACTCTAGTGGGTATTAATTCATTTTTATCATTCTTAACCACAGTAATTCCTCCTTTCTTAGGAACCACCTGAACTGGACTCACCCACTTAGAATGACCAACAGAGTAGATAATACCTGCGTCGAGTAACTTCATTACCTCAGCCATCACAACATCCTACATCTTCTGATTCAGCCTGCGTTGACCTTATCTGCAAGGTTTGTGATCTTCCTCTAGCTCAATTCTGTGCATACAAATGTCAGGACTGATGCCCGGAATATTTGCCAATGAATAACCCATTGCTTTCCTGTTTTTCTTAAGAACAGCTAACAAAGAGGTCAGCTGCTTATCATCCAATTTGGTACTAACAATGACTGGATATTGCTCAGTACCATCTAAAAATGCATATTTAAGATAAGAAGGAAGAGGCTTACGCTCGGGTACCTTTACCTCCATAGCGCAATGAGTATTTACCAATTTTTCCACTGTCTCTCCTTCAGCGTCGGTGACTTCACGCTCATCTATCGCAGCTTCAAGCAAACCCAACACAGCGTAATTGTTCTCCGGGTTATCTGCACACTCATCTAGCAACATCAAAGCTTCCAGTGGATCCTTAATCAAGGAATCCGACCAGAACTCATAAACAGACTCATCAACGATATCAACTGAATAACAAGTATCCTCTATCATTGGGCGAGCAAGTGTACTAGGCAAACTGAAAGTGATGGCGTCATCCCCCACTGCAAGAGTCAAACGCCCTTGTTTGACATCAATAATGGCCCCGGCTTTACATAAGAATGGTCTTCCTAATATAATCGGGGTCCGGGTATCCTCAACTATGTCTAAGACAATGAAGTCCACTGGTATAAAGAACTTGCCTACTTTAACAGGCACGTCCTCTAGGATACCTAAGGGTCGTCTAACCAATCTATCAGCCATCTGGAGGGTGATATTAGTCATTTTAATGTGACCCATATTAAGTTTCTTGCAGACAGAGTAAGGCATGACACTGACACTGGCTCCTAAATCACAGAGAGCCTTATCTATCACTTCATTTCCTATGGTACAGCTAATAGAGAAACTACCCGGGTCTTTCATTTTAGGTGGAGCTTTATTAAGAATTAAATTACTAGACTCTTCCATGAATGCAACAGTCTCGAATTCACTCAGCTCTCTCTTACGCGTCAAAATATCATTCATAAATTTTGCATAAGAAGGTACCTAGGTAATTAGTTCAGTAAAAGGAACGGTCACCTGAAGATTCTTGACCACATCCACCAATTTACCGTACTGTCACTTGACCTTAGCATCTTCCAGACGTCCCGGATAAGGAATTCTGGTAACAATAAGTGGGTCCGCGACTTTCTCTTTACCTTTGTCTAAACGTGGCATCTCCGCAGCAGGGGAAGATGACACAGTAGCAGGTTTAGACATCGAAACAGTATCTGCACTGTTAAAAGTACTCGATCGAGTACAATTTCCACTCGATCGAGAACTTTCGGCAGGGGAATTACTCGATCAAGGAACACATACCTCTTAATCGAGATCATTGATTTGGGCACTCATTGATCGAGTACATGGATCACTCGATCGAGGACTTTTGGAGGACAAACCTCTCGATCGAGTACCAGTTTCACTTGATCGATAGCATGGAAGATGTTCAGCAGCGACGTCTTCAGTTTGTTCTTCCAAAACAGTTTTCGGACTTTCATTTACAGATAAATCAGCACTTTCCGGCATTTTTGGTCCATCATAAGTAAGAACACTTCGGAGATTGATTACATTGATTGGATCACAAGGAGGTAAGAGACTCGCTTGGTTTATTTGCTCGGATACAAGTTGCGCAACGTGATCCTGCAATTGCTTCATAGATCCTTCATTTTATTCCGCATTCTTCTAGACTTGAAGTGCTAAAGATAACACCAAGCACTTCAGCTCTGATATTTCTATATTCATGGAAGAAGGTTCGGCTTGTTGTGGTGTTGGATCAATAGAACGAGAGGTACTTGGCACGACAATATCTTCATAAAATTTAGAGAATGAGACTCCTTGCTTGAATTGTTGATAAGCACGAACTCGCTCTAATTCAGCCATACAAGTAATAGGATCGTGTCCTTCCGCACCACATCTACCACAAACCACCTCTTGCTCAATCATAGCATGAACATGCTCATGTTCACCTGTAATTTGTAGAATCTTCGGATTGGCACACCTCACATTAGGAACTTCCACCATGGCTAAAAAGGATTCATCAGCTCTTTCCTTCACTCGTCTACCTCCTCTGGGATTTCCATAGTCAGCTACATGAATGGCCATGTCTTCAGTAAGATGCCATCCCTTATCATCCTTAACGTTTTTCTGAAATCTCCCTTTGGCGGCATTATCTAATATGGCTCTCTGATCAGCATACAACCCATTATAAAATTGGGTGAATAAGAACCATCGTTGGAAACCATGATGAGGCACAGAACGAAATAGTTTCTTGAACCTAGTCCAAGCTCCATTCAAATCTTCGGTAGGCGGTTGTGTGAATGTAGTGATTTGGCCCCTTAATGCATTAATGTGTTGTGCTGGGAAATACCTTATGTAAAAGGCTAAAGCTAGGGAATTCCAGTCAGTAACACCAGCAGCTTCCCTATCCAAATCTCGCAACCATTCCCGGGCGTCATCAGTCAAAGAAAAAGGAAAAAGAACTCCCTTGACCCTATCCTGTGTCACCCCAGCATCTAAAGGAATGGTGGAACAATACTCAGTAAACAACTCCATATGCTTACACGGATCTTCGCCAGCGGCTCCCTTGAAGAGATTCCTCTTAACCAACTGAATGTAGGCTGGATGGATTCCAAAGGTGCCTGAATCTGTAGTAGGAAGCAAGAACCCCTTAGGCATAGAATCTACATTAGGTTTTGAGTGACTGGCGATGTTCGGCATTCTAGTAAGCGAAGTTGTTAAAATAGCATATATGAGAATGCCCTCTTCTAGGACATATTACCTGCAGCACAATTAAATCACTAGAGAAAAATATGAGATCAGTCTCAAGGAATGAATTCCTTGAGACGAGAGACAAACTTAAAATAAAACAACAAAATTACGCCACCTCCCCGACAACGGCGCCAAAATTTGACACGGCTGTCGCAACCCTATCAAAAATAAACCAACCAGCTCAACTAATAAATATAGTAGAGATAAGTCGGGTATCGTATCGACAGGGAGATGGGAAAATATATGCTAAACTAAGTCTGCCTAAGTAACCGATTCTTGGGGTTTTGATGGTTTGTTCTGAACTACGGAGATTAAAAGAGAAAGAAAGCAGAAGAAATCAACAGATAGAGAGAAATAGCTAGGACAGTCGGTTCACCATGGTTCTCTAGGAGTCTAGTCTAGGGTCATAGGTCAGCATAAACTCGGTCTGCAGGGTGATAAAAAGGTCCTCTGGGTCCGCTATTCGCCCTAAAACATTACTAGCTTAGCTTTCACCCTCACTAGCATGCCCTAATGTTCATTGCAGGTCTTACCCCTTCTAATCTCTTGATCTAGGTCAAGGTGTACCAATTCAATTAGCTAAATGCGTCGACTCGAGCAACTAATTGCTATTAAATGCAATGATTAACAACACAAACCTAATATGTGCCAAACCTTAATCACGTATTCATAAATCCCTAATTGCCATAGCTCCCCTATGTCCTAGCATAGGAGGAATTAGCTATGCATGACAAATATTAAAGAAATAATAAATAGCACAATAAATAAATTGAACATAATAATTAATTAGATGAGATATAAGAGAAAGAGAGATCAAAAGAAAAGAAAAGAACAAGAATGAAATTGCAATAAAGATTAATTAAAGCGAAGATTAGGAATACCGAATACAAGAGAGTAGTAATGGAATAATTAGGTCTAGAAAGTAAAGTTCTAAGAGAAGGAATGAGAGAAGAGAGAAGAGAAAAAGAGATGCTATGACTGCTATCCCTTCTCCTATTTTTTCCTAGTTACAAAAGAATATCCGAAAATTAACTAAAATTTGCATATAAAGCTAAGCCTCTCAATCGAGTAGAATGAAACCACTCGATCGAGGAAAATCCAGACCAAACGTCTCGATCGAGAACATTTAGTGCTCGATTGAGGAACCAGAAAATACCCCATCTCGATCGAGTACAGTAATAACTCGATCGAGAATCTTCAGTAGCATAAAGCATTCGATCGACAGTTTCAGCAGCCAACTTGGCCGATCGAGCTGTATTAGCGCAGATGAACTCTTGAACACCTTCTAAGGCCACTTCACGCATCTCTAAGTGACAGATTCCAAGCTTCGATTCTCCCTTCTCCAAAATGCATGCGATTGGGACAGGTTCAGGCTCAATTTCGCTCCTTTCCGGTTCATACCTGCAATTAATACAAGACAAACCAAAGTAGACTATTCGGGGGACATTTGTAGCTAGATGCCACAAAAATAACATAGAAATGCGTGTAAATATAGGGTAAAAACCTTATATAAAACACACGCATCAATTATGACAAAAATTACAAGAGATATGATGGATGAAAGGGACATGAAACAAGTAATCACTTAACTCTTCACTCAACTCGTCCTCCAAATAGTCAAAATCACCACATTCAAGGCAAGTACTCTCAGTTTTATCCAAGGTGACTTCAATGGTGCCTATTTGGGGTTCTCAAATGTCCTCATATTCCTCATCCTAACAAGGACCATTATCAAAGGGGTTGTCGTAACAAGGCTCACCAAGCTCAATACAATTGTCTCCCTCTAACATTTCATGGAAGTTGGGTTCATTGTTACACAAAAAGAGTAGGATGACGACATCCAAGCATTGGTTTCACAATCAAGAATGTACTCCTCATCATCATCACTCTCTTCAACTATCACTCCATCTTCCCAAGGAGGGGCAAATTTGTGAACATAGTAGGTTGGCTCAAGGTTATAGGAAGGTGTCTCATTCTCATAAATCTCATTTTCATCATAGTTTTCCTCAATGAATTTTTGAAATGTGGTATTTATCTCTTCCAACATACCCTCCTTTGCTCTTTCAAAGATGTCATGTACAATTTTCTTAAGACATTCGTGTTGGAATATGTGTCCTCCGACAATAGTGCGATCACATGATTTAATATCATATTTAAATCTCAAATAAAGAATACGTGAGGGATGATTTATTATATAATCAACTGATCGTCATTAATCGGTAATGATTGGCTGACTAGAGTTTGACATTACTGTCGTATAACGGTGGTGGTAAGTTGATCCCTTAAGGTCACACCTAAAGGACAATTCCCTTAATGTATAAATTGATTAATTGTATGACGATACAAAGTGATCAAATCCTTAAAAGTGAACAATTTACTTATAAGAGAGAATATTGATATCTTATTGTAATGGGATTAAATAAGATTTATTTTAGTAATAAAAATGCTTTGTTACTAAAATTGATTATTGTTTGAGAAACAATAGAGATAAGAATGAATGGTTGATTATAATTACAAGATGTTGTGAATTATAATTATATGACCCATTTTATTTATATGATCAAGTATCATTAGTCAATTTGTTGGATATAATTTAATTAATTTATAAAATGATATTTATGTGATAAATATGCATTAAAATTAATTAATACTATGTAATATACTACATGTGACATATTGTGTGACAATTGACAATTTGACAAAATAAAATGGTAGCCCATTTTATGACATATGGACCGAATGGAGGGAGTATTATGGGTGTGAGGATGACATTATTTTATGGGATAAATTAAACATCATCATAGCTAGTGCACACTAGCTTACACACCTAAGATATTGAGAAGACCAAAAGTAAAAAGCAAGATGCCAATTTTGGCACCTAGCCCTTGCCCCCAACTGGTTTTCCCCTCCTTTCTCCCTTAAGAGATTTGTTCTCTACTACCAATTATTCATTCATATAACAACACATGCAAAGCTTGTTCTATATTCTCCTACTTCTCTCTAAACAAGTTTTAGAATACAATAAATTGTTCATGCATTCTAATATTATAACAAGGTTACTAGTGTCGTAATAATAACTATATTAGAATACAATTTAAGGATACTAGTATAATAATCTAGTTAATTAGTATACTAGTTTAAGGGTAAGTCTTGGGTGCAATCTAAGGAGGATTTCTATACTTGGGATCTTGGAAGATCATCCATTATATTAAGCTCAAGAACAAGTGAAGGTAGGAGACCTTCATTTGTGCCCATTTGGCCGAATTATTGATGGTGAGAAAACGATTTTCTTATCTCTTCTTTTTTAGTTTGCATGCATAAGATCAACAATTTATTTTATGGCTAAATAAATTAATTCATATATGAATATGTAAATTAATGATATTATATGATTAACAAGCGGTATCATGAGCCTTAGGTTGTTTGCATGCAAATCGGTTTATAGTTTTTTCGAGTTATATGATTAACATACAAAACTTATTAATTTGGTTTTATGAAGATAAACCTAAAAATAACCTTGCATGTTAAAAGTTTCTGGTCCTAAGTGATTTTTAGGACATTTTGGTTTATTTATGGATTTTATTGTTCATTTTATATAATATTGGCATTAAAATGTGATTTTTATGATAAAAATGTCATTTTTGGACGAAAAATAGCTAAACTTCGAATTTTTCTGTGGTTTTTGGATATGTTTTCACATATATTATCTACTGATGGTCTGTAAATTTTCATGATAAAATGAGTTGTTTTGCTTGAAATATGGATTTTTCAAGTTAAAATCGTATTTAAATGGGTAAATAGGTTAATATGAGTTATATTTCGAATCTGGTCATGGAAATTTAGTATGTTGTCACATGCAATTTTAAAAGATGTGTGTAAAATATTTGGCTATAATGAAGTCTTTATGCATGATTTATGAATTTTTGATGTAAAATCACATAAATAGTGACTATAATTAGTAATAATGCTAAAACATACTTCATGACTAAAGGAAAAACGTCACATGTTGCATTTTATCATATATTTCAGATCTAAAAGTGAAATGTTGATCAATATAACTTTTCTCATATTTTTATGGTCATAATTGTTAAAACCGATAAACCGCAACATTGTTTTTCTCGATAAATTTTCGAAATTTTTAACCTAAGTTTTGAACATTATGAGTGTCATGGTATTTTTTCCAAAATGTTCATGAGTTTAAATTTCAAATTTTGAAATTATTTGAAATTTTTATGATTTAATTTGAAGTTTATAGCATAAATTTTGTATTTTTGGGTCCATTTATGAACAATATTAAGAAATCAAAGTTAATTATAGTCAAAATGTTAGTGGAGACTAATTTTGAGTCCTAATATGGTTAGGTTAATTAACTTGTACATAAATATGATTTTATGTAATTATTGTGTTTTTTTTAAAAGGTTAAATCACGCAAATCCGTAAAAACCGATTAATATACGATATTGGCTCTTTAAAGGCGATTTAGCATAAAATTAAGCATGTTCATACATATTATAATGTTGCATTTATTTATGATTGTCATATTTTAATTTTATGTAATTTTTGAATTATGTAATTTTACTTAGTATGGCCTTTGTTTTAATTGGTATTACCCGAAATTTATGGGAATATCGATTCGGTTGTAATTTTTGTGATCTCGTATCACCGTTTTGTAATTTAATAGATTTATTTTTATTTTAATTACAAATGTATAATAGGAAATTATATTTTGTAATTTAATTATTCCGGAGTTCCTTGAAGATGGTGCCTTTCGAGAAGACGGTCCATCAAAGACGGTGCTACCTCGAGATGCGTGTCAAAACCGAAGTTCAAGGGACCAAAGGAGTTGGTTTCCGAATTTGTAAAATAGTTCATTAGATTTACTATTTTAGGAAGGCCATACTAGGATTTTATTTATGCTTTGCATTTTATTTATATGTTGCATGCATCGCTAAATCGCCATAACTAAACATGCATTTTATATCGAGTAAATCGACCGTGTCAATTACAATTATCGTAGTTCACCGCTTTAGTTCACTTAAAACGTGATAGATAATAAATTGACATGACCTCTCGCTTAAATAAACAATTGAGACTTAGCCTTACCAAAAATTAGAAACCATGAAAACCTATTTCGTGAGGGAGTGCACTCGGCTTTACCGGGGTACAAACCTTGTTACGTAGGGGAAGTGGGTGATAAATGTCTACCCACCAAATTTATAAAGATAAGGGTTGTATTCGGCTTTACCGATGCCCAAGTTGATGTAAATTTGGATCATGGACACATTTATTCGAAATTTGGGTTGAACTCAACGAAAGTATTCTCGACGGTTGCCGGATGTGTTTCGGGCTAAAGATAAATATTAATGTAATTTTATCGACCAAGAGTTCTAAAAGTAGAATCGATTAAGGAGTTAATCCACCGAGTTATATTGATGAGGGTTGTATTCGGCTTTACCGATGCCCAAGTTAATATGAATTTGGATCTTGGAATCATTTATCATAATTGGGTAGAGGTCACTATGTAAATGCTTTACTTGTTATTTACAAGTATTAATAAAACGATAAATGTTAAGTTTTCCACTATTCCGTTATCATATTGTTCTATTTCTTTACCACAATTCATATACGATATCATTTCGATTTTTGATTCAAATCTCCATTAAAACATCGTAACTAAAGACAAATATGAATTTTCTTCTAAAAACCTCGTATTATCCATTGTAATGATCTCTTGTGAAGAGTATAGATAAAAGTTATTCGTGATCAAAAGGGTTTTTTGATTCTTGACTAACATATCTACTTACAATGAATTGTTTCTCATATGCTTAATTGAGTTAAGTACTTTGAAACGTTAAATCATTTTGGTAACTAGATTTGTTGGAAATCAAAATTGACCAAAATACCGCAACCACTTCAATGAAAGTTTTAAGACTAAAACGATTGAATTGAAGAGTAGTCTTCTTAAGATTCAACTTTGTTTCTATAAAGTAAAGATTCATTGAAATGAGTGGGAGCATTCTCTTAAACCGTTAAGAAAAGGATAAGGTTCAAAGAAGTAAAATTAGAATGGAATACAAGGTAATGTTAAAAGTAAAGTTATTGAGAATAACGATACTAAACCTATCAATCCCGACCGATAAAGTTTCCATTCTCTTAATTGTTGGACGCTAGAAAGGAAACTACCCCAAATATGAAGAATCAACAAGTTAGTTGTGGGACATCTAATGGGACCTTCTTCTTTAAATGTTTATTTGATTGACATAAAATTTTGCTAGTACTACTTCGTCAATATTAGAAACCGATGGTGGTTTTCATCATTGTATTTGATACATAGGATGATTAGAATATGACGACTAGCAACAATGATGTTGAGAGATAGAGTCATTGTGTACTCAATCTAGTTTTTGGGTTTAGAGTTGTACTTAATTGTGACTAGTAAGTGCATAAACTCTAAATAAGAATATAAACTTGTTAAGATACAAAAGAGGTTTCACTTTTGTGACCCTATACACCATGATTTGATGTATGGCTAGCCCATTATCAAGGTGATTTTATTCTAAACCAAACTAGAATGATATATCATGTAGATGATGCAAGACTCAAATTGGTAATCCAAGATTAAACCTTAAATTCTGGAATGATGAATGCAAAGAGTTATTGAGTACTCTTGAAACCATTAGATTGCTAATCTTATGGTATATGCGTATCTTGTATTCAAAGCAAGATGTCTCGTGCCTTTTGGTTGAAAAGGAGATCGAGGTTGTAAATCATTGATCCAAAATAGGTTGATCATTTTCTTTTACCAACGATTTAGGTTGACACTAATGTGTTCACTTAATAAGGTAAATAGAGAAATCTTTGAAGAAGTTCAAAGAGTTCCAGGAATCACGATTTAGTCGTGATGGGATTATCAAAGTGAAGACTTTGATATAAGCCAAAGGAAATGTGATATAGTATCACAAATTAATCTCTCTTAGCACGCATTATGGGATAATGTGTGGTTGGATAAAGAAATCAAACGCTATTCGATATGGTTTGGACTTCAATCAAGTTACTTTGAGTTACTTGATCATTTTGGGGATTTTATCATTTTGTCTAAGTTGTTTTTCCACTAAATCTAAACAATTCATATGAGATATGAAATGGTAGAGTACCATGTTTGTAAGTTTACACAAGAAACAAATGCTCATTTTTCCTTACAATAATCACGAGTACAACAGGATTGTGGCTCGTAAAGCTGTCTTTCTAGAATACAAGTTTATTTCTAAAAGACAGAGTGGGAGAAAATATTTAAGAGCCACAAAAGAATAGTATGTCGCAAGAAACTGGTCTTTCTTGGCTACATGAGACGTTTTGTGTAAGACGTTATTTCTTCAAAACCTAGGAGGATAAAGTCATCAGTTGTTGAAGATGATGAATTAGTGTTACTTTTAAGAAAGTAAAGAGCTTACAACTTACAATGAAATTGTTTGATTCAAGTTACTTCTGGAAAGTAATGATCATATGACTTAAATAAGAGTGTTTAAGTCACAACTCAATACAATGCTAAGAGCCATGATAATCTGAAATAAATTCCGAGTGGAATTGTTGGATATCTAAGAGAGTTATCAAAGCTTGATTAGTTGCAAAGTATTTTGCACTATTCGAATCTTCTTAGGGATTGTATTTCATTATGGTTATATACATATAACGAGTGAATCTAAAACCCACTTCTTCAATTAGAAGGAATGTATTCAATACATGTCATGAGTTTTATAGATTCTTAAAATCCTAAGATAATGTGCAACTTAAGAGATTGTCTTAAGTAGGACATCAATAAGTTGGAATCAATGTTTTGATCATGTTATAAAACTTTTCTCGATAAGTCGAGAAGTTTTGTTTATACATGAAGTTTAGTGGGAGTTACGGAGATTTTAATTAGTCTAATATGTGGATGACATATTGATCATTGCGAATGATTTAAGACTTGGAGATATATATAATACATCTTTAATATCCAGATTTATGGAGATAAATTCACATGATATTAGCGTCAAATAAGAAGTCTTATGTTGATAAGATTCATGACTAGTTCAATCAAATTGAACATATTTGATTGATTCCATTTGCTTCCGCTACCGAATCAATTAAATAGGAAATAATGTATAACACTTCATATACTTTGAGTATGATGAATTGTTTTAAATCGAATTTAAGTAATAGTTACCAAGTAAGCCATAAAGATTACCCTTAAGTGCTTGCAGAAGCATTAAGGATGTAAAGCAAAGTGTTTTTGATGCAATTTTGTGTAAGGGTGTTACACAAATGACAATTGACAATTGGGATTGCACATGGTTTCCGACAAAACCATAATCAAAACACATTAGGATGGTTAAGATACCATTGTGGCTATGTTATTTAAGAAATAGATTTTCTAGAATCGTTCTAGGCAATAAAGAACAATGAGAAATATTTACAACGGAAATTGAGTACACTTGCAATCATGGGATGTGCAAGAGGGATGAGTCCCGCACACTGTGAAAACAGTGGGAGCTATTTTAAGGCAAGAAAGCCTATGTCTAGATTGGATCTAGACACGTACTCAGAAAGTTTTGTAATGCAAATGTATACATTACGAAAGGAAAACAAGTATGTAGCAAGGTTGAGCAGGGAGTTGCTAAGACCTACTTACAATGCCTATTCATAGGCTTAACATGATGAGTCATGTCATTTCAATTGGATTGAGATGAACAACTACATATAAGACCAAATTAGATTATAGAATATGAAATAATAATCAGGCATTGACTATTCATATGTGATAATCGCATTTGTCGTTCGAGTTTTACTTTAAAACTCTTTTATTATACTTTGTTACATCCAAACGGGTTGTATGGCGATATTGAACCCCGTTAAAGTGAACCCGGATTAACATAGTATTCGCCCATAGTCACTTGTATGAGGTGACGTCTCGAAGTGACTAGAGTGTGATGCGATTGATGGCAAGTTCAGTGCCATACAGTCATGTGAGATGACTAGTCGATCACATAGGCAGAATGTTAGGAACACTTTGTCGGGCAAAGGACCGCTTATAGAGTTCCTAAAAATTTATATAGCCTGGTCGTGGCGAGAGCTACTATAGTATTCTAATGAGTCGATTCTTTTGACTAAAGACTGTTCGCCTAAGATGGCACAGTTTCAGATTAGCTTTGATTTATGTTACTACGACCTTCGTAAATGGGGTCAAATGGGCATACTTTTGGTTATGATGGTTGTGGCTAGTCGAAGGGAATAGTGCGATAGAAATTATCCACCCCTTTGTCAGGGTTAAAACAGTATCTCAGGGCCACTCGAGGAGTAATGAACTGGAAATGCGTGGCCACGCTCGGAAGGTTTCTATGGTAGAAAATTCCGGTCAATCAGTTATTCTCCAGATCGAGGAAACCACTCTCGATATGATCACTTGCAAGTACGACCCAAAAGACACCTTGTATTGAGTGGGGGATAGTAATAGGACAAGAGAATTGGTGACGCACACTTGTCGAGGACAAGTGGGAGATTGTTGGAATATGTGTCCTCCGACAATAGTACGATCACATGATTTAATATCATATTTAAATCTCAAATAAAGAATACGTGAGGGATGATTTATTATATAATCAACTGATCGTCATTAATCGGTAATGATTGGCTGACTAGAGTTTGACATTACTGTCGTGTGACGGTGGTGGTCAGTTGATCCCTTAAGGTCACACCTAAAGGACAATTCCCTTAATGGATAAATTGATTAATTGTATGACGATACAAAGTGATCAAATCCTTAAAAGTGAACAATTTACTTGTGAGAGAGAATATTGATATCTTATTGTAATGGGATTAAATAAGATTTATTTTAGTAATAAAAATGCTTTGTTACTAAAATTGATTATTGTTTGAGAAACAATAGAGATAAGAATGAATGGTTGATTATAATTACAAGATGTTGTGAATTATAATTATATGACCCATTTTATTTATATGATCAAGTATCATTAGTCAATTTGTTGGATGTAATTTAATTAATTTATAAAATGATATTTATGTGATAAATATGCATTAAAATTAACCAATAACATGTAATATACTACATGTGACATATTGTGTGACAATTGACAAATTGACAAAATAAAATAGTAGTCCATTTTATGACATATGGACCGAATGGAGGGAGTATTATGGGTGTGAGGATGACATTATTTTATGGGATAAATTAAACATCATCATAGCTAGTGCACACTAGCTTACACACCTAAGATATTGAGAAGACCAAAAGTAAAAAGCAAGATGCCAATTTTGGCACCTAGCCCTTGCCCCCAACCGGTTTTCCCCTCCTTTCTCCCTTAAGAGATTTGTTCTCTACTACCAATTATTCATTCATACAACAACACATGCAAAGCTTGTTCTATATTCTCCTACTTCTCTCTAAACAAGTTTTAGAATACAATAAATTGTTCATCCATTCTAATATTATAACAAGGTTACTAGTGTAGTAATAATAACTATATTAGAATACATTTTAAGGATACTAGTATAATAATCTAGTTAATTAGTATACTAGTTTAAGGGTAAGTCTTGGGTGCAATCTAAGGAGGATTTCTATACTTGGGATCTTGGAAGATCATCCATCATATTAAGCTCAAGAACAAGTGAAGGTAGGAGACCTTCATTTGCGCCCATTTGGCCGAATTATTGATGGTGAGAAAACGATTTTCTTATCTCTTCTTTTTTAGTTTGCATGCATAAGATCAACAATTTATTTTATGACTAAATAAATTAATTCATATATAAATATGTAAATTAATGAGATTATATGATTAACAATTCGGTGGCCATGAACTCAACAAATTCCCAAAATTCCTCACAACTCATCTCACATATCTTACCACCACTCAAGTGAAATGCTAAGTTGCGGGTTTCAAGGTTCATGCCATTATAAACAATACAACATGCTTCATAATTTGAAAGAGTAAAACCATGATGCCAAGTATGAGTCATATAGTCTTCAAATCTTGCAATATATTTATCAAATGACTCATTTTCAAATTACCAAAAAGTAGACATGCCGAACAAATGAAATAAAGCAAGTGCAAGAATTAAAATTCTTAAGGAACCAAGATCCCTCAAGAAAAAGCACAACTAAAACTAGACAAAAGAACGATTCAAATACACAACACCGTCCCCAACAACAGCGCCATTTTAATGAACGTGTCGTTGTACGCTCTCAAACACATTTATACCCAACTACTAGCATAGCAAGCAAGTCAGGGTCAAACCCAAAGGACTGAGGTACTCAAATTGTTCAATCTAATTATAGTTGCACTAGGGTGTCACGATTGGTTTGAGTTGAAAATTCTAAACTAATGAAAGTAATAAAAAACAATGAAAGGTAAAAGAAGCAATAAAAACAAGGGTGTGATCAAATGATAAACAATACTACAGAGTCATGGGATCATAGGGGAATCATGGTGAGATCAAACAAACAAGTTTCATAGATGCAAGCAATTATTATTATTGGAATCAATTTAGTGTATATCTTACAATTCCTAGAGGAAACTTAGGTCTCAGAGCCGAGTCGGTCAAGACTTTACAACACCTACAAGTCGACTTGGTTTTCCCTATTCATGGTGAGATAACATAAATGAGTCCTAGGAAGGTTTGGGTCCCGGAGCCGAGTCGGTCAAGACTTTACAACACCTACAATCGACTTAATTCTTCCTAATCAACTGTGTGCATGGTCTAACAAGCCTTGAGTTGGTTTATGTCTTACAAGTCGTGTTGAAAGGATAAGAGAAACATTCTAGGTTGTCAATCAAGCATTTCATCAAATATGACATGTGCATAAGTTGGAAAAACAATAAGCAAGCATTCATATGAACTCATTAAGCATAAATCTTCCCCATGATTAACTCCCGTAATCCCCCACTAATCCCTAGTTAGGAAACTACTCACTCATTATCATGGAAAACATGTTAACTATGGTGTCAATCATCTTAACAAGTATAAACATGATGAAAGAATGAAACAATAAACAATAAACAAGTAAAGAGTGAAGGAATTATACCAATCTTAAGATGAACAAATGGAAAGGAAAGAATAATAGAAGAGAAGATGAACAAATGGAAAGGAAAGAATAATAGAAGAGAACTTGATTGATTGATGAAGAGTTGTAAATTCTCAAATAATAACCCAATAATCTTCAATGACCCAATAAGATCTAAGAATGCTTGAACAATAATTAAGGAAACATTAATGTGTGAAGAGTCTATCGATCCAAAATACTCAAGAGGGGGGGTGAATTGAGGATTTAAAACTTTTGAAAGTTTTTTCGATTATGTGTATATAATTGATTATTTAAAGTTTATTGATTAAACTTTAACTAATCAACTAACGAGCGATTAAAACAAAGTAAACGAAAGAACAAAAGAGAGGAGACACACGGTTTTTGAAGTGGTTCAGTTTCACAAATCTTAACCTACGTCCACTATTCTCGATTAATAAATTTAGTACCTTTCTACGGATTACAAATTTACTAACCCAAATCGTACAACTAACTCTAGCTATAACTCAATGAGTACCGTTAAATACTCGAGTGACTAACTTACGCTAATAAGAAAGCACTAATGATTCTTGCAAAGGTTCACGTTAATGAACAAGTAAGAAATCTATTGAGCACTATTATCTTATAACGATAATTTAACAAATGAATATACGAGTTTAAAACACACGACCTTTCAAAATAACAAAACGGTTTTCTGCTTGAAATACACGGTTTTGCTTTGTAAAAATAAAATCAATTTTATGCTTAAGGTCTCTATTTTAAATGTTGCAAAGAGCAAAGTATTTATAGGAAGGAAAGAACAAAGCACACTCGGTTTCGTGAATCCTTAATGGTCGAAAATAGGAGATATGTTAACAAATCATATCTTCTATTATTTCTTTCCTTAAAGTCTAAAAGATAATAAAGAATATTCTAAAAGATAGAATACAATCTATTCAAATAGTATCTTTACCATAAATTCTAAGATATGATAAGATTTCTTATAACAAGAATATCTCTTACCATAAACAAATATATTAAGTAAGATATATAAGATATGTAAAGATATTCCTTATAGAATAAAATCTTTACAAGACATACCTTAAGTCACACGAGATGTCACGGCTCATATGCCTCGTGACTCGTGCAAACCCTAGCTTAATATATGAGTTTGAATTTAGGTTTTAAGAGAGGCTTTGTTGAAACCCTAATTAGTAGCATGGTCCAACTCATAAGTTGACCCAAAACGAGTACTAGTCAACGTTCAACATGAAACCGAACTCCGCACTAAACCGGGCTTTATTAAATAAATACTCTTATCAAAACATCTAAAATAAACTTTAAACAATTTTCAAAAACAATTTTGAAACAATATATGTCGTGTATAATAAACTCAGCATCAGAATGTTATAGTAGGAGAGCTATAACATTGAGCTCTTTTACTAGTAATGTTATAGCTGCAAAGCTATAACTTTACCAACTTAAGAAATTCATTCATAGTTACCATTACGAGACAATCACCTACACTATTCTAATCTTCATAGGAGATCTTTGAGTATAGGCTACTTCATCATCCAAGCTTGATTAATCTTTAGACGAACTTCGTCTTCACATAATTCTTGAATGAATCTTCAGATTGTTTGATCTTTAACTGAGGCTTGACTATCATATACTTCCATCACATTTCTCTTTGTTGCTTGTAAAAGATAAGTCTAATCTAAAAGACTTAAACAAACAATTACGCGCAACGAGTATATACAATATTAAAACACCTTGACATAATCAAAACATAAACATATATACTATAAGGTTCAACAAATTCCCCTTTTTTGATGATGGCAAGTCTCCTAAAATTGTGCCTAAGTATAAAGTCGCCCCTCAATATAATACCGTCATCTTAATAATAAAGATCAACGCAAAATCAAGATGATTAACATATAACCGAAAACGTAAGGACTTTAAGACACAATTGGTCTTGACAAGGAGCAAGCTTAGGTAGATGCATACCATAGACGTGCTTTTCCGCCTCTTGACATCATCGAAAAGTTAAGAACAAAACTAAAATGACTAGAATAATATAAGACGAGACAAGATATAAAACATCATAGAGAAGAAATTAACCCCGCATAACCATAAGGATCTAGAGGATTAATTGTCATAGAAACTTAGGAAAATATGTTAGTGCCAATGGGCCGAATAAACACATATTTGAAGAAATATTCGGGCCATAATCCACAAGTATATGCCAAAATGGGCCGAATTAAGTTTGCAAAATACACCACTAGAATAATAAAAAGATGCTAAAAATAGAAAGTGCTAAATAAGGTAAGGCAAGGCAAGGTTAAATGTTACGGGTTTTGTATGGGTTCACATAGTCGGGACGAGTACGATGTTCCAAGGCATCGAGACGGTCAAACGAGCTCCTCACGAGTTGAGCAAGACTTTGAAGACTACATTCAAAGTTGAGAACCTTCAAGGACAAATCTTTAGTCGCCTCCAAAGTGAGTGATTGATCATTTGCCATAGCTTTTCCATGCCTGACCAAAGCACCGCCTTGACTTGTGAGAAAGGTAAGACGATCTCCATGTGGGAACACTTCCCCACGGATGGCCTTCAATTCCCTTTCAAAACCCATTAACCTTTTATCCACCTCATCCATCCAAGTATAAACCCGAGAAGCATCCAAACCCGACTCCAAAGACCGTGATGGTCCACCTTGCGATAAAACCGTAGTCAAGTTAGTGGATTGGTCCTCAAACTTCTCCATCAAAGAAGTCATAAAACTTTCCATTTTTGCCTCCATTGCCCCCAAACCCGAATCATGGGGAACCTTCTCAACATCCTTCACAAGTAACAACTCGGGTCCATCAACCACAAGACCCATAAGCTTAATCAAGCGATCACACATACAATCTTTTGCACTCACACCGTAGCTAGCCCGTCCCACCACTTGTTTTACCTCTAACAACCGAGACACCCACATCCCATATGGAAGGTCGACTGTTGTACTAACTTTTTCCTTGGTAACCGTGAGACTTGTTTGGACAATACGGTTTAAGACAAGACTTGCTAAATTCACTCTTTGACCCTCCAACCAATAATAAATGATAACAGCCTCATAACTAGAAACCTTGTCTCGTCCCCCCCTTCTCGGCACAACAGTGTTCCAAAGAAAATTTAGGAGGAACTTAATTTTGGCCGAGAGAGGAGGAACAACAATGTTCCCACCGTCCGTCCCAACATCTTCAAAATACTTTTTAATCAACATCTCCTTTTCACCAACGACATTGAACCACTCAAGACTCGGATTAATTTCAATTCCGTCATTGGGAACCAAAAAAGCAGAGCAAAAATCCGAAACAGAGACCGTCACATCAACACCATTAACCGTCACATGCAAGACCCCTTTCTTAATCGACACACTAGCGAAAACTTGAACAACTTCAACCGGATAAATTGGACCCGAAAATTGACTGATGTGACTCCACCCTTGAAAATCAAGAAAATCGATGAAAAATTTAAGAGTCGAGACATTAACCAACCAAGATTTAGGATAATATCTTCCTCCATGGATAGAATAGTTCAATACACGAGAAACAAGGACACTTTCATCATGCGTCAAGCGAACTCGATTTAACCCTTCCCTTTTAGCGTGTTTCGAAACATCCCGGAGTAGAGTTCTTGTAACACCATTCCTTACGATAACCTCGGATTCATCAATATCATTACCCTTATCAACAACTACCTTATTCTTCCCCTTAAAAAGTGGGCGTCTCTTTCCCTCGGACATCGTGTCGTCTCGACCGTGAAACAGGGGTGTGGATGATTTTGGTTGAGGTGAAGGAAAAGATGGTAGTGGTGATGGTGGGTTGTTAAAGTTGCGGTTTTGTTGATGTCGTATTGATGATCGTGTTTTAGCATGGTGAGAATTCATGGTGATGTTGATGGTTGAGTGAAGAAGATGAAGATGAGATTGTGGTAATTTTTTGAGAAGAGAAAAAGTAGTCAAGTAGGGTGTGGTAAGGTGTACACGGCAAAGGGGGGGTAATTATAAGGGTCTAGGTCTAGGTCTTAGGCAAGTGATGATTAATTTTGGTAAGTGTTAAATTGTGACAAGTATTAAAGTAGGAATAGGAGATGTTAGGTGATCAAATTAATATGGTAAAAGATAAGATATGGAAAGTTAGATTAATTGAAGTATATTAGGGATAGGAAGTGCAAAACGTGTGATTTAGTGAAGCTATTTTAGGAGAATTTTGTATAAATTGGAAAACAAAAGATATGGTGTATCTTGACTATTTTTGATAAAAGATTAAGTTATACCAACTAAATTCTAAATAAAAAATAGAATTTATGATAAATATTTTCCTATAAACGAAATTATTCATGCAACGCAATATACGGACATAGTCATACAATCTTAACTTAAACTAGTCAGTCATAAGGAAATTAAACATATATAGAAGCTTAGGTACCACTGATTAAACCAATTTCCAACCGTAAAGTCTCAAATCGTTCTCTAGCTAATGATTTTGTCAAAATGTCTGCCCATTATTTTTCAGTACTACAAAATTCAAATTTTATATTCCCTTTCTCAACATGGTCTCGAATAAAATGGTGTCTTATTTCAATTTGTTTGGAACGTGAATGTTGTGCGGGATTTTTAGAAATAATTATCGCACTAGTATTATCACATAAAATAGGAATACATCCTACGTCAACACCATAATCACGTAATTGTTGCTTAAGCCATAATAATTGAGTACATACCAGTCCTGCAGCGATATATTCGGCTTCAACAGTTGAGAGAGCAACCGAATTTTGTTTCTTCGAACCCCACGTAATAATACACGGTACGACAAATGTGGCAACACCTGACGTACTTTTCCTGTCTAGAGAACATCCTGCGTAGTCGGCATCAGAATAACCGACTAGATCGAAGTTACACTCCATCGGATACCATGAATATAGCTTGGCCGTTCCAATTAAATATCGTAAACTTTGTTTTACGGCCGTCATATGCGATTCTTTGGAAGAAGATTGATATCTCGCACAAACGCATACGCTAAACATAATATCGGGTCTACTAGCGGTCAAATATAACAGTGACCCAATCATTCCACGGTAAGTAGTTTCATCAACTGATTTACCGTCTTCATATAATGTCAATTTCTTATCTGCAACCATCGGTGTAGGCATAGCATCAGAATTTTCCATTCCAAACTTCCGAATTAATTCCTTGCTATATTTTTGTTGATGGATCTTAATGCCTTCATCAGTTTGTTGTATTTGCAAACCTAGGAAGAATTTTAATTCTTCCATCATACTAGTCTCGAACTCGGAGGTCATCAACTCAGAGAAATACTTGCATAGACTTCGGTTGGTCGATCCAAAGATAATGTCATCGACGTATATTTGAACAACCAAAAGGTCAGAACCCTCGGATTTTAGAAATAGGGTTTTATCAACAGATCCTCTGCTGAATCCACTGTCAAGTAGAAACTTGGATAATCTGTCGTACCATGCCCTAGGTGCTTGCTTTAAAACGTATAGGGCTTTATCCAACTTGAAGATGTGATCTTCAAATTTGCTATTCTTAAATCCGGGGGGTTGTTCAATGAAGACTTCTTCCTGTAAATACCCATTCAGAAATGCTGTCTTGACGTCCATCTGGAAGAGGAGCTTCATTCCCTTATGTGCTGCGAATGCTATCAGAAGTCTAATAGCTTCAAGACGAGCAACAGGTGCGAAAGTCTCGTCATAATCTATTCCTTCTTGTTGATTATAGCCTTGAACCACCAATCTTACTTTGTTTCTGATAATGACTCTGGTATCATCTAGTTTGTTCCTAAAGACCCACCTTGTTCCAATGACAGATCGATCCTTTGGTCTAGGAACTAAGTGCCAAACCTTGTTTCGTTCGAACTGTTGTAGCTCTTCTTGCATAGCTACAATCCAATCTAATTCTGCAAGAGCTTCATTGATATTCTTTGGTTCGATCATGGATAGAAAAGAGTAGAAAGAGCAGAAGTTATTCAAGGATCATCTTGTTTGAACACCCTTCTTAATATTCCCTAGAATATTGTCCATGGGGTGTGAGCTCTTGTATTTCCACTTTGTTTAAGTACTTGGTTCTTCATCGTTATTTGAGCTTGTCCTAACTTCATTTGGATCAGAATTGGAGGAAGTTCCCCCTGAATCCAATCCGGGTGTTGTATTAGAGTCGTTTATAAATTCGGACTCTTCACCTTGATTTGGATCTAATGTTATAGTAACATCACCTATAACATTAGTTTGGGAGTCCTTATTTTGAGTCAATGTTATAGTATTATCAACTATAACTTTGGTTTTCTCCTTTTTATCTTTTGAGGAACGATCAAGTTCATCACTTATTCCTTAAATCTCAAAGTCCTCTAATTCCTGTTCCAGGGGATCGTCTCTTGAAAGACGAAAGTCGGGTTCATCCAAGTCTTCTTCCTCATCCTGTAAAGGCTTATCAAACACGTTATCTTCATCAAAAATAACGTGGACACTTTCTTCAATACAGAGAGTTTTCTTATTGAAGACTTTGTAAGCTTTGCTATGATCTGAGTATCCTATGAAAATTACCTCATCACTCCTTGGGTCGAATTTACTTAACCGGTTTTTACCATTATTGTGAACAAAACATTTACTCCCAAAGCAACGAAGATGGGAGATATTAGGTTTTCGACCTCTAAGGAGTTCGTAGGGGGTTTTCTTAAGAATAGGTCGAATCATAGCACGATTATGGATATAGCAAGAAGTACTAATGGCTTCAGCCCAAAAGTTACGAGGTAAACCACTACACAAAAGCATTGTACGAGCCATATCTTCCAAATTTCTATTCATACGTTCAACGACACCGTTTTGTTGAGGAGTTCTTGGTGCAGAAAAGTTATGCCCTACACCATTAACTCTACAATATTCTATGAAAGCTTGATTGTCAAACTCGGTGCCATGATCCGTACGAATAGATACAAGATTAGTCTTATATTTGTTTTGAACACGTTTCATAAGACAATCAAATTCATCAAATGTTTCATCTTTTGAATGAAGAAAGATAGGCCATAGATACCTCGAGTAATCGTCTACAAGAACAAAGACGTACCTGGATCCTCCTCTACTCCTTACCTTCATAGGTCCACATAAATCCATGTGTACTAATTCCAAGGCTTGATTTATGCTTACTACTCTTTTCGGTTTAAATGATGATCTTACTTGTTTGCACCTTGCACATGTGTCACACATCTTTTCTTGGTCGAACTTGATCTTAGGTAACCCTTAAACCAAGTCCCACTTCTTGAGTTTGTTCAAGGTTAGTGAGCTAATGTGACCGAACCGTTTATGCCATAAACAAGGATCATCAAGTGTAACTTTCATGCATGAGAAGGAAATAGTAGACACAATATTTATGTCTACCATATATACATTCCTTTTCCTATGACCTTCAAGAATAACGTTGCTAGTTCCTTCAATGATAATGCGACATCCATCAGTATGAAAAACAACTTTGTTACCTTTGTCGCATAGTTGAGATATGCTAAGCAAGTTATGCTTGAGGTCATCCACAAGATAGACATCACTGATCGCGTGTGACTTCGAAATTCCAATTTTACCAACGCCGATCATTTTTCCCTTTTTATTGTCCCCGAACGTCACCTTTCCTCCGTTGAAAGACTTGAGTGAAAGAAACAAATTTCTATCTCCAGTCAAGTGTCTTGAGCATCCACTGTCAAGATACCATTGATTGTTTTCTTTCACTACTACCTGTAGAAAGGATTAGATACAGTTTTTAGGTACCCAAGCTAAGTTGGGTCCCTTATGATTAGTTACTATATATACTAAATCCTTTCGCACCCAAACTTGCCTAATAATAGATTTTCTGAACCTTGGGTTATTTTTCTTGGGAGGAGTTCTAGGTTTAGGGTTTTCTCTCGGTCTAGGAATTTCTCTAGGTCTTTCATGAATATATCCCTTGTGAACAGGTTTACTAGGTTTAGGTCAATAAGGATTTTGTGAAGTGCTAGGTTTCTTGTTGTAGTCAAAAGCCATGTCATAGAACCAACGAAATTTATTGTTCCTTTCTTCGTTAGGTTCATATATGGGGGTTTCATCATCCTCGACAACTGTGTCAACAGTTTTAGCATGGTCGGCATTTTTTCGTATATCATGAGCCTTTTTGACACAATTGTTTTGGATGTGACCCGTATGACCACAGTAATTGCAAATCAGATATTCAGAAAGATCAGCATACTTCCTTTTTCTGAAATCAAGGTCCGAAGGTGTTGATTTGCATTTAGCGTGATCTCTACGGCTGTAGCACTCATGTCCTAACCCCATCTTCATATTATTGTCAGATTGTTCGGTTAGGAAGTTTAGGACTTTTGTGCTACCCTCCCACTTATGATGGACCTTCCTAGCATGTAAGAGTAGATCCTTTAGGGTTTTAATCTCTTCTTGACATTTCGTGTGATCCACATCATTATCCTTCTTAAAGTTATCACGAAAGTTTGGAATCGTTTGTTAAGAAGGAATACAACATCGGAATGTTGTTTCTTAACATTGACCATGTCGGTCTTAGATTCCTTTAATTGCTTTGAAAGGGAATCTATCTCTTTCTTTTGGTCTAAGATCACTGCTTCATCAGATGTGACCTTAGTTTCCAAAAGTTCTCTCGCTTTTCTAAGTTCTAAAGTTATAGCTTCATTAGCTATAACTTTGGCTTGAAGATGCTTGATATTAAGCTTTAGGTCTGAAGTTATAGCTTCATTAGCTATAACTTTGGACTCTAATTCCTTCTTTTCAGCCATAGTAGAATCTAATGTTGTTGCTTTCTCAGCTATAACCTTAGATTTTAACTTCTTAGCTTTGGCCTTCAGAGTATGATTCTCTTCTGCAATTTAAAGAATCTGTTCCTTTAGATATTTTAGCTCCAAGTCCTGTTCGTGACACTTATCAAGAGATTGTTCAAAGAATTCAATTAAAGCACTTTTAGACAATTTCTTAACACGTTTTTTTGAGTTCAAGATAACTTACCTCTTCATCGTCATCTTCGTCTGATTCTCCGAGAAAGCAATAGTTTGAGTGAGAGTTTGTGCTTTCATCGTCGCTGTCGGAGATTAGGTCAAGACTAACACTGCTGAGACAAAGGTTGGCTACTTCATCGTCTTCAGATCCCTCGTCATCTTCTGAGTCAAGGTCTCCCCAGCACGAAGCCATCATTACTTGTTTGAATTCTCTTTTTGTCTTTTCGCGTTTTGTCTTGTCCTTGATCTTCTCCCATGTAGGGCAATCCTTGATCATGTGATCAGATTCTCCACACTTGAAGCAACCTCTGTTTGCGAAGGACGACTTTGATTCAGTAACATTCTTGTTGGACGACTTGTTGTTGTTATTGTTGTAGGATGATTTTGTTTGTCTGTTTCAAAAGATCTTATTTTTGAAGCGGCGTGCAAACAGAACAGTTTCATCCTCTAGTTCAGAGTCAACTTCTTCGCTCTTTAAGGCCATACTCTTATTTCGGCTTGGTTCAGCGTCATCTTTGTTAAGAGTAATTTCACGGGCCATGAGAGCACCAATGAGTTCTTGATAGGATAGGTTTTCACGATCTCGTGATTCCTCCATTGTAGTGACTTTAGCACGCCACTTCTTAGTCAGGCTCCTAAGAACCTTTCTAGCAATGTCCTCAGTACTGAACTTCTTAAATAGGTTTTTCAGTTCGTTTATAATGCTTGAAAACCTTGCGGACATACTATCCAAGGACTCATTAGGCTCCATAATGAATAGCTTATATTTTTGCATTAGCAAATCTATTCGGTGCTTCCTAACAATGGAAGTACCTTCATAAGCTAGTTCAAGCCCATCCCATATTTCCTTGGCCATAGAACATGAAGAAAACCGATCAAACTCTGTAGAAGTCATCCCGTTTTGCAGGAGACTTATTGCTTTGGAGTTCTTTTCGGCCTTCTTGTAATCGGCCTTCTTGTAATCGGCCTCGATATAGTCCTATTCTTTATTTTCGTAGGTAGTGCCTTCTTCGGATGCTACAAGAATTTTGTGCGGTCCGTTTTGGATAATCATCCAACACTCCCAATCATGACCTTTCACATAGTGAGTCATCATGTTTTTCCATAACCCATAATTCTTCCTATCAAAGATGGGACACTTGAGATATTTGGAATCCATTTATCACGTGATAGGCAGCGGAATATAAAACGATAAGATAAATAAGAAAAAGATAGATCAGCCTCTTTGCGGTTATGCAATCAAGAGCACGAGGCTCTGATACCAATTGAAGACTCTATCGATCCAAAATACTCAAGAGGGGAGGGGGGTGAATTGAGGATTTAAAACTTTTGAAAGCTTTTTCGATTATGTGTATATAATTGATTATTTAAAGTTTATTGATTAAACTTTAACTAATCAACTAACGAGCGATTAAAACAAAGTAAACGAAAGAACGAAAGAGAGGAGACACACGGTTTTTGAAGTGGTTCAGTTTCACAAATCGAAACCTACGTCCACTATTCTCGATTAATAAATTTAGTACCTTTCTACGGATTACAAATTTACTAACCCAACTCGTACAACTAACTCTAGCTGTAACTCAATGAGTACCGTTAAATACTCGAGTGACTAACTTACGCTAATAAGAAAGCACTAATGATTCTTGCAAAGGTTCACGTTAATGAACAAGTAAGAAATCTATTGAGCACTATTATCTTATAACGATAATTTAACAAATGGATATACGAGTTTAAAAAAGATGACCTTTCAAAATAACAAAACGATTTTCTGCTTGAAATACACGGTTTTGCTTTGTAAAAATAAAATCAATTTTATGCTTAAGGTCTCTATTTTAAATGTTGCAAACAGCAAAGTATTTATAGGAAGGAAAGAACAAAGCACACTCGGTTTCGTGAATCCCTAATGGCCGAAAATAGGAGATATGTTAACAAATCATATCTTCTATTATTTCTTTTCTTAAAGCCTTAAAGATAATAAAGAATATTGTAAAATATAGAATATAATCTATTTAAATATTATCTTTAACATAAATTCTAAGATATGATAAGATTTCTTATAACAAGAATATCTCTTACCATAAACAAATATATTAAGTAAGATATATAAGATATGTAAAGATATTCCTTATAGAATAAAATCTTTACAAGACATACCTTAAGTCACACGAGATGTCACGGCTCATATGCCTCGTGACTCATGCAAATCCTAGTTTAATATATGGGTTAGAATTTAGGTTTTAAGAGAGGCTTTATTGAAACCCTAATTAGTAGCATGGTCCAACTCATAAGTTGACCCAAAACGACTACTAGTCAACGTTCAACATGAAACCGAACTCCGCACTAAACCAAGTTTTATTAAATAAATACTCTTATCAAAACATCTAAAATAAACTTTAAACAATTTTCAAAAACAATTTTGAAACAATATATGTCGTTTATAATAAACTCAGCATTACAATGTTATAGTAGGAGAGCTATAACATTGAGCTCTTTTACTAGTAATGCTATAGCTGCAAAGCTATAACTTTACCAACTTAAGAAATGCATTCGTAGTTACCATTACGAGACAATCACCTACACTATTCTAATCTTCATAGGAGATCTTTGAGTATAGGCTACTTCATCATCCAAGCTTGATTAATCTTTAGACGAACTTCGTCTTCACATAATTCTTGAATGAATCTTCAGATTGTTTGATCTTTAACTGAGGCTTGACTATCATATACTTCCATCACATTTCTCTTTGTTGCTTGTAAAAGATAAGTCTAATCTAAAAGACTTAAACAAACGATTACGCGCAACGAGTATATACAATATTAAAACACCATGACATCATCAAAACATAAACATATATACTACATGGTTCAACAATGTGTAATTTGTGCAAAGATTAAAATGCTAATCTATTCTAATCTACTCCTAATGAGAGCTTAATCTAAACTAAGGAAACATAATCTCTTGATTATTACAAATGGAGTATATTAATAGTACAAGGATTAGGTTAACTAAGGGTTTAAATGACGGTTAGACCCTTTAATTAAATTTAGCGCTTTGCAAGTCCTAGGAGGAACCGCACGACTCCCCATTGCGAAGACAATCTTCCTGCCAAACAATTCACTCGTCCTGGCTTGGAGATACCCGTCTTGAGCGTGGGGGTGCCCGTCCTGAGCTTGGGGGCGCCTGTCCTGACGGTCAGCTTGTCTATTTGAGCTCGGATTGTAAAACGGACGTCATTTCCTCATCCGGACTCCTATTGGAGTAATTAAAAAGCCTAAACCACTTGATTTTTCAAAGCCGTTTCATCTATCATTGTTTCAGATCCAAACAAGAAACTCTTAGTTTGGTTCCAAGCAATTTCCTCTTGTAATGGCTCACTTCTCGTCATCCTTGCGCAACAACTTGTGGGGATTGATTCTTGGGTCGTGGGGATTGATTCTTGGGTCGTGGGGGTTCTCCTTCATTACCCTAAAACTTGATTTATTGAACTACGGCCTTTAGCCTTGGTCTCCACTTCGATGCTTGGTCGTTGGATGTTATCAATTTAGCTCCGTTTCACTCTGTTTGAGCAAGGTTAGTGCTCCTCTTCTACAAAGGACACCAAACCTCATAGAATATGCATAATAGGAAGCTAAAGACAAGAAACAACCCTAATACACACCAAAAATCATAGGAACTAGGCTAGTTAGGGGACTAAATGTGCGTAAATAGGAGTCACATTAGTCTCACCATCACTGATGATAGCTCTGTGGACTCCAAAACTTGGAAATATCACTTTTCTTAAGAGTTTGGTTACTGTCTTTGCATCGTCGGTTGGATTAGCAATTGCTTCTACCCACTTTGATACATAATCAACGGCAACTAGAATGTATTTGTTGCCTTGGGATGATACAAAGGGGCCTTGGTAATCAATTCCCATACATCGAAGATTTAAACTTCAAATATGCCTCGTTGTGGCATCTCATTTCTCCAAGATATGTTCTCGGTTCTTTGGCAAGGATCACAATAAAGGATGAACTCTCTAGCATCTTCGAACATGGTGGGCCAATAGAAGCCCGATTGTAGGATTTTGGCAACCGTCCTCCTTGCTCCATGGTGTCCTCCATATGGGGATGAGTGGAAAGCCTCCAAAACTCCTTGAACTTCCCATTGTTGCACACACTTTCGGTATAGGCCATCACTACATGCCTTATAGAGGTTAGGATCATCCCAAAAATACCTCTTCACTTCAAATAAAAATCTCTTCCGTTGATTGTAGTTCAAATTTGGGGGAAGAACTCCTCCTACAATGTAATTTTCAAAATTGGCATGGTGTCGTGTGTCGCTCGAGTTGCATATGGATGGCCATTAGGATATCATCGGGAAAGGAATCATTAATTGGTGTATCTTCTCCATTGTTGTCAAACCGAATCCTTGACAAGTGATCCGCAACTACATTCTCGTCCTTTTTCTTGTCTCCTATCTCTAAGTCAAATTCTTGAAGCAACAATATCTACCTCAACAAGAGTGGTTTTGATTATTTCTTTGTCAAGAGTTTTCTAAAGGCACGGTGGTCCGAGAACACTATCACTTTGGATACAAGCAAGTAGGAGCGGAACTTGTCCAGAGCATACACTATAGCAAGAAGTTCCTTTTCCGTGGTATCATAGTTGACTTGTGTAGCATCAACGGTTTTGCTTATATAGTATATGGTATGTAAATCTTTCCCAATACGTTGGCCAAGAACCGCGCCAATGGCATAGTTGCTTGCATCACACATTATCTCGAAAGGCAACTCCTAATTTGGCGGTTGTATAATCGGTGCCGAAATTAGAGCTTCTTTAATCCTGTCAAAAGCCTCAACACAATCATAAGTAAATTGGAATTGGGCATCCTTGAGCAAGAGTTGAGTAAGGGGTTTTGTAATTTGAGAAAAATCCTTTATGAATCGACGGTAAAACCCGGTGTGACGGAGAAAACTCTGCACCCCATTTACATTCACGGGTGACGGCAATTTCTCTTTCACCTCAACTTTAGCTTTATCAACCTTGATTCCCTTTTCCGAAATCAAATGACCCAAGATCATGCCTTCATTGACCATGAAGTGACACATCTCCCAATTTAAAACAAGGCTAACATCTTCACATTTTTGCAAGACAAGTGACAAATTATGCAAACATGACTCAAAATCTTTCCCATAGATACTAAAATCATCCATAAATACTTCCATTATGGTTTCTATGTAGTGGGAAAAGACACTCATCATGTAACGTTGAAATGTGGCAGCAGGATTGCATAGCCCGAAGGGCATTCTCCTATAGGCAAAGGTACCATAGGGGCATGTGAATTTGGTCTTGTGTTGGTCATCCGGGTGTATCGGGATTTGGAAGAATCCCGAATACCAGTCAAGGTAGCAAAAGAACTTATTAGAGGCTAGCCTCTCAAGCATTTGATCAATGAATGGGAGAGGTAAATGATCTTTTCTTGTTGCGGAATTCAACTTACGATAATCAATACACATTCGCAAACCGGTGATCTTCCTTGTGGGTATTAGCTCGTTCTTGTCATTTTTCACCACCGTGGGGTTGGAGTTAGTGTCCTCCACAATAGTGCGTTAACATAATAAATCTCATTAATGGAATATCATCAGATATTTAATTATTTGATCCTCGTCAGTTGATTAACGTAAATCGATAACGGTTGGCTGACTAGAGTTTGACGTTATTGTCGTGAGACGGCGGTAATCAACTGACCCCTTTCGGTCACACCTATAGAAACGAACCCCATAGACAACTAATTAATTGTATGAGATACAATTTATTTAGTCCCTTGATTTATAGACTAAAAGGTTAGTCAATTATTTTAAGAGCGAATTCGAGTTGCGAACTCGAGGAACGGCAGTTATTATTTAATTATGTGATAATTGAATAATAAATTTTGGGAGACGAGATTTAGTTAATTAATTGTTAATTTACTAAAATTGTACTAATTGATTAATGTGATTAATATTAGTACGTAAATAATATGTGTAGTGGTACACGAATATTTACGGAGTGATTTGGACGAATTAATTATGGAAGTATTTAAACATGAAACAATGTTTAAAATAAAATTAAACGTATTTGTGCGACAAATATAAGAACCAACATGGACCCGTAAATGGGCAAGTGGACCGTGTAAAATAGAGTAGTGGATGATTAGTAACATAATCATTTCATCTTACTTTATATACTACCATAAGTTATCTTATATTTATTTTGCATGTGATGTAAGGTAAAATAATATAAGATAATTGAACACTCTTCCTCACCTAACACTCCACCCCACCGGTTTTGTCCCCCATATAGACCAAAATTGTTGTTCATTTTTTATCATTCACTTGTGCACTTTGCATGTGATTTATTTTGGTCTTCCTCTCTCTAAAAATAATACACATCTCTACTAAGATTGTTAGTATACATATTAATATTTACTAAGAGAGTTAGTAATATTAAAATATTATCAAGGGTATAATAATAACAAGTTTCTAGTTAATTACTTATTATTTTTGGGTTAAGTTCTTGGGTGCATCTTGAAGGAGATCTTCTCTTTGAAGATTAGTAAGGAGGATCATCCATTTGGTATAAGCTCAAGAACAAGCTAGTAAGGTGAACTAGTTTGTGCCCATTTTACCATAAAATCAATGTAAGGAAATTGTTTTTCCTTAAACTTTCATTTTCATGCTTTTATATTTGCATGCATGTTACATAGATCACCTAAATGATAAATTATGAAATAATTTAATTTTTATTAGAGAGTCTAATATGGATCTATGATTTTTCAAGTGGTATCAGAGCTTAGGCTTGTAATTTACATGTTGATTTTAAGCATTTTAATGAATTATGAGATAATTTATAAAAACTCAAAAATTGTGTTAGAAGAGGTTTTAGCACGAAAATTTTGCGGCATGCATACCTACTGATCTTAAAAGATTTGTGGTTAAGTTTGGTGATTTTTGAAGTTATTTTGCTATTTTTAATGATTTTTGGTAGAAAACCGAGTCAAAATGCCGTATTTTAGTTAAAAATTGACTAAAAATAGTTAAATGTTGATTAGGTGCATGGATTTTTTATGGTATTTCATGCATATTTTCTACTGATTGTATGAAAAAGGTTGAAGGTTGGTTCGAATTTTTTTGCATGTTTATTAATTTTATGAGATAAAAGTCGATAAAAGTGAAATTAAATAATCATAATTTCGAAACATTTGATTCTGCCCATGATAAACTTATGTACATTTAAAAATATTATTTAAATGTTAAAGTAAATTTTAATATGTGTTTTCACTTTTTTTTTATGTTTATTGGTTTTAGTGGTTAAAAACCGATAAATATCGATCTTTTTCTTCATAAACTTTATCCGTAATTTTTGGGCAATTTTTCTGACATTTTGGTGTTCTTGGGAGTGTTCCAGAATACTAAAAATTTTTGTTTCAATTTTTTGGGTAATTTTTCAATTATTTTGGATTTTTGCTTAAATATTATGATTTTACCGATTAAATTAGCAAAATATAACCAAATCAAACTAATTATTTATCATAAAATTAATGAGGACTAATTTTGAGGTTCAAAACAGTTTAGACAAATTATTTTGGACTTAAATGATATTTAAGAGTTGATTATTGATTTTTACATGTTAAAAATCGATTAAATCCACAAAACCGAGATGAATACCAACGATTGATAGGTAGGGCGATTTTGGCATGATTTTACAGCATTTTAATCATATTTATTTAAGTTGAATGAATGATTGTCATTTATTTAAAGTATTTATCTTGTTGTACCTAGTATTGCCTAGTTTAATTTTAATCGTTATTACCCGAAATGAATGGGAATATCGATTTGTTTGTAATTAAATACGATCTTGTACCGTCGGTTTGTAATTAATTAATAGTTTTATTTATTTTATTAATTAATGTATAATAGGAATAGCTATGTAATTCATTTGTAATAGTTATTTTTTACCGGCGTTTCCAAAAGACGGATTACATCGAGACGGAGTCTATTTTTTGAAGGTGTTCCAAATCCCACAAGAAGGAGCCACTTTTGGAATGAAGAGGCAAGGGACCAAGGAGTTGGTTTCCGAAATGTAATAGACTAGTTTTTATTAACTAGATGGCCATACTAGGATTTATTCATATGCTTACTTGTTTGCTTGTTTTATTTTCGCGCATGCCAAAATCGCCATTCACATGCATTTTATTTTCCGGTTGTCAATTCACGTCATTTACATTCACCGAATTAATTCACTTATAAGGAATTTATGACTAAATTGACAAGATCTCTCACATAACTAAAATTTAGATTAGCCTTACCAATTAGTAACACCTATGAATCTCTTGTTCATTAGAGCCACGCTCGCCCAAGCGGGGTGTTCTCTTTTTACCTTGGGTAAGTAGGGTGGTAAACGGTTATCACACGCTAATATTGGTTGGACTCAACGGGATATAAGACGGTCTTGTGTTTCGGGGCTAGTAGATGAATTTATGAAAATTCGTCAACCAAGAGTTCTAGAGGTAGAATTAGTCAACGTGACTTACCGAATTTACACAATTATGGGATATTTCGCCCAAGCGATGCTCATTTTTGTTTAAGATTTGGGTCTTGGAATCATTTATATAATTTACTAGGAGATCATTATATAAATGCTAAAACTTGCTAAACATGTTTTTACAAGTAATTTAAAAAAAAAAAGAATGGATGTTAATTTTTTCCTTTTTGTTGTAGCATTTTAATTCGCAATGGCAACTTCATCAACTCCATCGACTACTTCACTAGGCAAAGATTGATGGCTAAGGTCCGTAATGGACAAATGTATCTTAAAAGATGACGGTAGTAACTTTCTTGAATGGGAATCCAACATCAAAAGTGCCGCGTTGTCCGACAATGTGCTCACTTACTTGACCGATGCTCCTCCTATCGAGCCCGGTGCTAGGGCTTCATCGGCGGTGCGAACCGCCTATGATGACCATGTGAGGATGTCGAATGATATCAAGAATGTGTTGATATGGTCGATGTCGCCAAAGCTCAAGCTATCATGCATTTCTTTAAATGCGTACGAGATATTCACTCGTATGATCACTATGTTTTCACAAACACCTAAAGTCCGTCAATACGATGCGGCGGCACGCTTCTTTGAAGCTAAGCTTGAGAGGGGCCAAAAGGTTGGTCCCCATGTACTCAAAATGGTCGAATATGTTGACATCCTAGAGCGTCTAGGGTGTAAGATTCCTAAGACTCTTGTGGTGGATCGTATCCTCCACTCACTTCCCACCAATTTTGCCCACTTTAGGGTAAACTACAACATGAATGACATGGATAAGAGTTACCATGAAATTCATGCACTCCTCACCCAAGCGGAGAGGAATATGGAAGCTAGTGGGAGTGAAAAGGGAGATGTTTTAACCATGAAGTTAAAGAACATGTCCCTTGGAGTCAAGAAAGGAAAAGGGAAGGAAAAGTCCCAATTCAAGAAATCGTCAAAGAAACATGACAAGGGAAAGGGGAAGGCCGTTGAAAATGACAATCCCAAGGCAAAAAGTGTCAAGCTCTCCGAGGCCGAATGTTTCCATTGTAATGGGAAGGGGCATTATAGGAGGAGTTGTCCCAAATACTTGGAGGATCTAAAGGAAGGGCGTGTGACGCCTATTGGTATGATTTCTTCTCTCTATGTGATAGACGTTAATTATGCTTGTACTTCCACTTGGGTACTTGTACTTGATACCGGATGTGGCTCTCACCTTTGTGAAGGAAAAGAAGATCTATATACTCAACATATTCATATATGTTTTATTTTAATTTGTCATAAAATTAAATGGTGGATCTTATGCATGCAAACTAATAAACAATATAAAGAAGAAACCATCATCTTACATTGTGATTTTCGGATTTATGGGCACAAGTGAGTTCACCTACTCACTTGTTCTTGAGCTTTTCTTATGGATGAACAAGATTCAAGTATAGAATCCCTCCCAAAAGCATATACCCAAGGAAACTCATAATTAACCAATATTATTTAGATCTAGTAATAATATTAGTTTTACTATAAAATTGACACAAAATAAATTGTATTTTTACTCTTGAAAATTTCGATCAAGAGGTGGAATTTTGTGAGATTTTATTTCTCTAGAATTTTACAAATTGTAGAGAGTTTATAATTTTCTTACTCTAGAAAAAATATTGTGAAAGGAATGAATAATGATATGTAAGAGAAAAACTCTTCTCTCTTTTCATGTGGAATGGCCGAAAAAATGGCCTTGGGTAGCATGCCCAATGCCTTTCATTTTTGCTCTTCTCAAAAGGTAGGTGTGCATGGCTACTACTTAGATATGATAATTGTGTTTTCCACTCAAGATAAAAACACAATACATATCTTACACTCCCTCCTCATTTTCGGTTTTAAGCATAAAATGGAGAATCCATTTTATTTTGTCATTTGTCAAATTTGTCACATGTAACATGTTACATGACATGTGACAATGTAATGTATTTTTAACATATTAAAAATAAACATACTCATAAAATATGTCATTTACAAAATCGACTAGTAATTCGTAATTACTTGTACCAAAAATGTTTCCAAATTATAAACTACAACATTCTGTATTTATAATAATTTATTCATTCCGTTTCAATTGTTTCTGTAAACAATAATTTCATCTAAGTAATAAAATAATTCGATTACTTAGACCGTGTCTCATTTAATCATATTTACAATAAGATACGTAAATTATACTCACAAAATCATCCGTCAATTTTAAGCAATTTAATTAACTCGTATCGGTATACAATCAATTAAATAATCAATTAAGAGCATTTCCCTATAGGTATGACCTAAGGGGATCAACTGATCACCACCGTCGCACGACAGTAATGTCAAACTCTAGTCAGCCAATCATTACCGATATGTGTGGACCAGTTGACTGTAAAATATTACATCCCACATGTATTCTTAAAATGAGATTTAATAATGATATTTAAATCATGTGATCGCACTATTGTTAAGGACACATTTCCCAACAATCTACCACTTGTCCTCGACAAGTGTGCGTCACCAATTCTCTTGTCCAATTACTATCTCCCACTCAATGCAAGGTGTCTTTCAGGTCGTACTTGCAAGTGATCATATCGAGAGTGGTTTCCTCGATCTGGAGAATAACTGATTGACCGGATTTATCTATCATAGATACCTTCCGAGCGTGGCCACGCATTTCCAGTTCATTACTCCTCGAGTGGCCCTGAGATATTGTTTTAACCCTGACAAGGGGATGGACAATTCCTATCGCACTCATTCCCTTCGACTAGCCACAACCATCATAACCCAAAATATACCCATTTGACCCCATTTACGAAGGTCGTAGTAACACAAATCAAAGTTAATCTGAAACTGTGCCATCTTAGGTGAATAGTCTTTAGTCAAAAAAATCGACTCATTAGAATACTATAGTAGCTCTCGCCACGACCAGGCTATATAAATTGCCAGAACTCTATAAGCGGTCATAAGGCCCGACAAGGTGTTCCTAACAGTCTGCCTATGTGATCGACTAGTAATCTCACATGACTCTATGACACTTGAACTTGCCATCAATCGCATCACACTCTAGTCACTTCGAGACGTCACCTCATATAAGTGACTATGGCCGAATACAATGTTAATCCGAGTTCACTTTAACGGGGTTCAACGTTGTCTCTACAACCCGTTTGGATGTAACAAAGTATAATAGAAGAGTTTTAAAGTAAAACTCGAACGACAAATGCGATTATCATACATGAATAGTCAATACCTGATTACTATTTCATGTTCTATAATCTAATTTGATCTTGCATGTAGTTGTTCATTTCAATTTAATTGAAATGACATGACTCATCGTGTTTAGCCTTTGAGAAGGCTTTGGTTAGTAGGTTTTATCAATTTCTTGTACCTTGCTCAACCTTACTACATACTCGTTTTCCTCTGTAATGTATACATTTGCATCACAAAACTTTCTGAGTACGTGTCGAGATCCAATCAAGACATAGGTCCTCTAGCCTAAGAATAGCTCCCACTGTTTTCACAGTGTGCGGGACTCATCCTCTTGCACATCTCATGATTGCAAGTGTACTCGATTTCCGTTATAAATATCTCTCATTGTTCTTTATTGTCTAGAACGATTCTAGAAAATATATTTCTTAAATAACATAGCCACAATGGTTTCTTAACCATCCTAATGTGTTTTGATCATGGTTTTGTCAGAAACCATGCGCAATCTCAATTGTCAATTGTCATTTGTGTAACACCCTTACACAAAAATTGCATCATAAACACTTTGTTTTACTTCCTTAATGCTTCTGCAAGCAATTAAGGGTAATCTTTATGGCTTACTTGGTAAAGATTACTTAAATTCGATTTTGAAAACAATTCATCATACTCAAAGTATATGAAGTGTTATACATCATTACTCATTTAATTGATCCGGCAGCGGAAGCAAATGGAATCAAATATGTTTAATTTAATTGAACTAGTCATGAATCTTATCAACATAAGACTTCTTATTGATGCTAATATCATGTGGATTTATATTCATAAATCCGGATATTAAAGATGTATTATAATACTCCAAAAGTCTTACATCATCCGCAATGATCAATATGTCATTCACATATAAGACTAATTAACATTTTCGTAACTCCCACTAAACTTCATGTATAAACACAACTTCTCGACTTATCGAGAAAAGTTTTATAACATGATCAAAACATTGATTCCAACTCATTGATGTCCTACTCAAGACCATCTCTTAAGTTGCACATTATCTTAGGATTGTAAGAATCTATAAAACTCATAACATGTATTGAATACATTCCTTCTAATTGAAGAAGAGGGTTTTAGATTCACTCGCTATGTATTTCATAATGAAACACAATCCCTAAGAAGATCCAAATAGACTTAAGCATTTTAACTAGTGCAAAACTCTTTGCCACCAATCTTGCTTTGAAATCTCTCTTTATTAGTGCAAAAACCCTTTGTCACTAATCAAGCCTTTTTATTTCGGATTTTCATGGTTTTAAGCCTTGCAGTGAGTTGTGGCTTAAACACTCTTATGTAAGTCATATATTCATTACTTTCCAGAAGTAATCAACTTGAATCAAACGATTTCTTTTGTAAGTTATAAGCTCTTTACTTTCTTAAAAGTAGCATGAATTCATCATTTTCAACAAGTGACGAATTTAACCTCCTAGGTTTTAAAGAAATAACATCTTACACAAAACGTCTCATGTACCAAGAAAGACCAGTTTCTTGCGACATAACATTCTTTGTGGCTCTTGAATAATTTCTCCCACTCTGTCTTCTAGAAATAAACTTGTATTTTAGAAAGACAGTTTCACGAGCCGCAAACCCGTCGTTCTCGTGATAATTGAAAGGGAAAAATGAGCATTTGTTTCTTGTGAAAACTTACAAATATGGTACATTACCATTTCATATGATTTAGTGGAAAATAATTTAGACAAAAATGATAAATTCCCCAAAAGGATCAAGTAACTCAAAGTAACTTGATTGAAGTCCAAACCATATTGAATAGCGTTTGATTTCTAATCCAACCACACATTATTCTATAATGCGTGCTAAGAGAGATTAACTTGTGATACTATATCACATTTCCTTTGGCTTATATCAAAGTCTTCACTTTGATAATCCCATCACGACTAAATCGTGATTCCTTGAACTCTTTAAATTTCTTCAAAGATTTTTCTATTTACCTTATTAAGTGAACACATTAGCGTCAACTTAAATCGTTGGTAAAAGAAAATGATTAATCTATTCTGTATCAATGATTTACATTCTCGATCTCCTTTTCAACCAAAAGGCACGAGACATCTTGCTTTGAATACAAGATACGCATATACCATAAGATCTAATGGTTTCAAGAGTACTCGATAACTCTTTGCGTTCATCATTCTAGAATTTATGGTTTAATCTTAGGTTACCAATTTGAGTCTTGCATCATCTTCATGATATATCATTCTAGTTTGGTTTAGAATATAATCACCTTGATAATGGGCTAGCCATACTCAAATTGTGGTGTGTAGGGCCACTAAAGTGAAACCTCTTTGTATCTTAGCAAGTTTATATTCTTATTTAGAGTTTATGCACTTAATAGTCATAATTAAGTACAACTATAAACCCAAACTAGATTGATTACACATGACTCTATCTCTCAACATTATTGTTACTAGTCGTCATATTCTAATCATTCTATGTATCACATACATAATGATGAAAACCTCCACTGGTTTCTAATATTGACGAAATAGTACTAGCAAAATTTATGTCAATCATATAAACATTTAAAGAAGAAGATCCTATTAGATGTCCCACAACTAATTTGTTGATTCTTCAATAATTTGGGGTAGTTTCCTTTCTAGTGTCCAACATTTAAGACAATGGAAACTTTATCGGTCGGGATTGATAGGTTTAGTATCGTCATTCTCAACAACTTTACCTTTAACATTACCTTGTATCAATTCCATTCTAATCTTTACTTCTTGAACCTCGTCCTCATCTTAACGGTTTAAGAGAATGCTCCCACTCATTTCAATGAGTCTTTGCTTTGAGAAGCAAAATTGAATTCATGAAGATTACTCTTCATTTGTTCGTTTTAGTCTTAAAACTTTCATTGAAGTGGTTGCGTTATGTTGGTCAATTACGAATTCTGACAAATCTAATTACCAAAACAATTTATCGCTTCAAGGTACTTAATTCAATTAAGTATATGAATAACAATCCATTGTAAGTAGATATGTTAGTCAAGAATCAAAAACCTGTTTGATAATGAATAACTTTAATCTATACTCTTTACAAGAGATCCTTAGCAATGGTTAATTCGAGGTTTTAGAAGCAAATTCAAATTTTGTCTTTAGTTACGATGTTTTAATGGAGATTTGTATCAAAATCGAAATGATATCGTATATGAATTGTGGTAAAGAAATAGAACAATATGATAACAGAATAGTGGAAAAACTTAACATTTATCGTTTTATTAATACTTGTAAATAACAAGTAAAGCGTTTACATAGTGACCTCTACCCAACTATGATAAATGATTCCAAGATCCAAATTCATATTAACTTGGGCACGGTAGGGCCGATTCATCCCTTATTAATATAACTCGGTGGAATTAACTCTTTAATCGATTCTACTTTTAGAACTCTTGGTCGATAAAATTACATTAACATTTATCTTTAGCCCGGAACACATGCGACTACGGTCACGAATACTTCCGTTGAGCTCAATCCAAATTTCGAATAAATGTGTCCATGATCCAAATCCACATCAACTTGGGCACGGTAGGGCCGATTCATCCCTTATCAATATGAATTCGGTGGATACACATTTATCGCCCACTTCACCAATGTAACAAGGTTTGTCTTACGGTAAAGCCGGCTCAACTCCCTTGCGAAACTGGTACTTCATGGTTTCTACTATTTGGTAAGGCTAAGTCTCAATTGTTTATTTTAGCGAGAGGTCATGTCAATTTAATATCTATCACGTTTTAAGTGAACTAAAGCGGTGAACTACGATAATTGTAATTGACACGGTCGAAAAACTCGATTAAAATGATAATGCATGTTTTAGTTATGGCGATTTAACGATGCATGCAACATATAAATAAAATGCAAAGCATAAAAATAAATCCTAGTATGGCCTTCCTAAAATAGAAAACTATTTAACTGTTACATATTCGGAAACCAACTCCATTGATCCCTTGAACTTCGGTTGTGGCACGCATCTCGAGGTAACACCGTCTTTATGTATCGCCATCTTGAAGAAATCCGTCTTTGGGAACTCCGAAATAAATAAAATTACATAACAAATTACATAATTTCCTATTATACATTTGTAACTAAAATAAAATAAATCTATTAAATTACAAAACGGTGATACGAGATCACAAAAAATTACAACCGAATCGATATTCCCATACATTTCGGGTAATACCAATTAAAATCTAAGGCCATACTAAGTGAAATTACATAATTCAAAAAATTACATAAATTAAAATTATGACAATCATAAAGAAAATGCAGCATTATAATATGTATGAACATGCCCAATTTTATGCTAAATCGCCTTTAATTAGCCAATATCGTATATTACTCGATTTTTACGGATTTGCGTGATTTCAACATTTTATAATCACAAAAATTACATAAATTCATATTTATGCATAAGTTAATTACCCTAACCTCTTAGGACTCAAAATTTAGTCTTCACTAATTATTTGACCATAATTAACTCATATTTATAAAATTGTTCATTAATGGACTAAAAATTACAAAAATAAGCTATAAACTTCAAATAAATCAAAAAAATTTCAAATAAATTCAAAATTTAAAATTTAAACTCATGAACATTCTGGAAAAATACCATGACACTCATAATGTTCAAAAACTTAGGTTAAAAATTTCGAAATTTTTCCGGAAAAACAATGTTGCGGTTTATCGGTTTTAACTAAAATAATCATAAAAATATGGGAAAAATTATATTCATTAACTTTTCAATTTTAGATCTGAAAAAGATAATAAAATGCAACATATAACGTTTTTCCTTAGTCATAGATTATGTTTTATTAATTTTTCATTAATAATGTCACTATTTATGCTATTTTTCTTCCAAAATCCATAAATCATGCAAAAAGACTTCACTATAGCCCATTATTTTACACACATCTTGTAAAATTGCATGTGAAAACATACTAAATTTCTATGACCAGATTCGAAATTTATCTCATATTAACCTATTTTTCACCTAAATCAGAATTTAATAATGAAAAATCCATTTTTCGAGCATAATAACTCCAAAAATTATGAAAATATCCAGATCAACTAAAAATAATATATGTGAAAACATATCCAAAAACCACTGGAAAATTCGAAGATTAGCTAATTTTCGTCCAAAAATGACATTTTTATCATAAAAATCACATTTTAATGCCAATATTATATAAAATGAACAATAAAAATCCATAAATTAACCAAAAATACTAAATACATTTTAGGATCAGAAACTTTAACATGCATAAATTATTTTTGTGATATATCATAATAACACAAATTTACAAGTTTTATATGTTAATCGTATAACTCGGAAAAATTATAACCGATTTGCATGCAAACAACCATGGCTCTGATACCGATTGAAGGAAAAGAAGATCTATGTACTCAACATATTCATATATGTTTTATTTTAATTTGTCATAAAATTAAATGGTGGATCTTATGCATGCAAACAAATAAACAATATAAAGAAGAAACCATCATCTTACATTGTGATTTTCGGATTTATGGGCACAAGTGAGTTCACCTACTCACTTGTTCTTGAGCTTTCCTTATGGATGAACAAGATTCAAGTATAGAATCCCTCCCAAAAGAATATACCCAAGGAAACTCATAATTAACCAATATTATTTAGATCTAGTAATAATATTAGTTTTACTATAAAATTGACACAAAATAAATTGTATTTTTACTCTTGAAAATTTCGGTCAAGAGGTGGAATTTTGTGAGATTTTATTTCTCTAGAATTTTACAAATTGTAGAGAGTTTCTAATTTTCTTACTCTAGAAAAATATTGTGAAAGGAATGGATAATGATATGTAAGAGAAAAACTCTTCTCTCTTTTCATGTGCAATGGCCGAAAAAATGGCCTTGGGTAGCATGCCCAATGCCTTTCATTTTTGCTCTTCTCAAAAGGTAGGTGTGCATGGCTACTACTTAGGTATGATAATTGTGTTTTCCACTCACGATAAAAACACAATACATATCTTACACTCCCTCCTCATTTTCGGTTTTAAGCATAAAATGGAGAATCCATTTTATTTTGTCATTTGTAAAATTTGTCACATGTAACATGTTACATGACATGTCACAATGTAATGTATTTTTAACATATTAAAAATCAACATACTCATAAAATATGTCATTTACAAAATCGACTAGTAATTCGTAATTACTTGTACCAAAAATGTTTCCAAATTATAAACTACAACATTCTGTATTTATAATAATTTATTCATTCCGTTTCAATTATTTCTGTAAACAATAATTTCATCTATGTAATAAAATAATTCGATTACTTAGACCGTGTCTCATTTAATCATATTTACAATAAGATACGTAAATTATACTCACAAAATCATACGTCAATTTTAAGCAATTTAATTAAATCGTATCGGTATACGATCAATTAAATAATCAATTAAGAGTATTTCCCTATAGGTATGACCTAAGGAGATCAACTGATCACCACCGTCGCACGACAGTAATGTCAAACTCTAGTCAGCCAATCATTACCGATATGTGTGGACCAGTTGACTGTAAAATATTACATCCCACATGTATTCTTAAAATGAGATTTAATAATGATATTTAAATCATGTGATCGCACTATTGTTGAGGACACATTTCCCAACACTTTGTAATCATTTGCAGAGTTTAAGGGACGTGCAAGCACTAGCAAAAGGTGATGTGGATCTCCGCATGGGCAATGGAGCTAGAGTAGCCGCCGTTTCCGTGGGGACCTATGTGCTCACTTTAGCTAGTGGTTTAGAGTTGTATTTAAATAAGTGTTATTTTGTACCAACTTTAACTAAGAACATCATCTCCATTTCCGCATTAGACGCGGAAGGCTTTTGTTTTATGATTAAGGACAAGTGTTGTACTTTTTCTTTTAATGATGTGGTTTATGGCAAGGCCATTTCAATTGGAGGCATTTATATTTTAAATGATGTTAATGACATTTATCATGTGGAAACTAAAAACCTCAAAACGGGTGATCCAAACGAATCCTACCTTTGGCATTGTCGTTTACGCCACATAAACGAAAGACGCATTAAGAGACTTGCTTCATCAAAAGTGCTCAAACCATTTGGTTTCGAATCTTATCGTACATGTGAGTCTTGCCTTCTAGGCACTCGTGCACCTTTTGCGGGAAAAAGGACACGAGCTAGTGAGGTTTTGGCTCTCATACATACGGATGTGTGTGGACCATTAACCATCACCGCTACAAGAGGTTTTCACTATTTCATTACTTTTACTGATGACTTAAGTAGGTATGGGTATGTCTACTTAATGAAGAACAAGAGTGAAGCTTTTGACAAGTTCAAAGAGTTCCAAAATGAAGTAGAGAACCAATTGAATAAAAAGATAAAGACCCTACGGTCCGACCGTGGTGGTGAGTATCTAAATATTGTATTTGATTCACACCTAAAAGATTGTGGTATAGTATCATAATGGACTCCTCCTGGCACACCGCAATTAAATGGTGTGGCCGAAAGGAGAAACCGAACTTTACTAGATATGGTTCGGTCTATGATGAGTCTAACTGAGCTTTCTAGTTCTTTTTGGGGTTTTGTCCTCTTGTCTACAGTATTTTCACTAAATCGAAGCCCGACTAAAGCGGCCGATAAGACTCCATATGAGATATGGACAGGGAAAGTCCCTCATTTTTCATTCATACGTATTTGGGGTTGCGAAGCGTACGTTAAGATCAAGTCTGTCAATAAGCTTGCACCCAGGTCTGACAAATGTCTTTTTGTAGGATATCCAAGGGAAACACGTGGCTATTACTTCTACAATAAACACGAGAACAAAGTGTTTGTGGCTCGTGATGCTGTATTCCTAGAAAAGGAGTTTATTTCTAGGAGACAGAGTGGGAGAAAATTTGAACTTGAAGAAGTTCGAGAGCCACAAACCGAGAATGAGGTAGAGGAGAACGTGGAGGATAGCATTTCCTCTTCCTCTGAAACGGTAATTATTCCCAGAAAGTCAAGTAGGATTTCTAATCCACCTGACCACTACCTTGGTAACATCGAAGAGGATGGTGTTTTGTTACTTTTATAAAGTGATAAACCCACTACCAACAAATCGGCCATGTCTAGTCCCGACTCCTAGCTTTGGCTAGAAGCCATGCGGTCCGAAATGGATTCCATGTACGAGAACCAAGTATGGGACTTGGTGGATTTACCTGAGGGAGTGCGACCCCTTCAGTGTAAATGGATATATAAAATTAAGCTCGGCGTCGATAAACATGTGGATGTTTACAAAGCTAGATTGGTGGCAAAAGGTTTCACCCAAGTTCATGGTTTACACTATGACGAAACCTTCGCTCTAGTCGCTATGCTTAGGTCCATTAGGATAATCTTAGCGGTTGCCGCATTTCATGATTATGAGATTTGGCAAATGGATATCAAAACCGCCTTCTTGAATGGGATTCTAGAAGAAGAGGTGTACATGATACACCCTGAAGGTTTTGTGGATACATCTAACCCTAAGAAGGTGTGTAAGCTCAAGAAGTCCATTTATGGTCTTAAGCAAGCATCTAGGAGTTGGAATCATCACTTTGATCATGTAATTAAACAATACGGTTTCACTAGAAGTGTGGAAGAACCGTGTTTATACATGAAGTTTAGTGGGAGTAAGGTTGCATTCCTTGTCCTATATATGGATGACATATTGCTCATTGGGAATGATGTTTCATCACTTACTTCCGTTAAGGAGTGGCTAGGGAAACACTTCCAAATGAAGGACTTGGGAGAGGCACAACGAATCTTGGGTATCCGGATCTATAGGGATAGGTCCAAGAGGATACTAGCATTGAGCCAAGAAGCTTATATTGACAAAGTTCTTGACCGGTTCAATATGAAAGACTCCAAGAGAGGATTTCTACCTATGGGCCAAGGGATTACTTTGAGCAAGTCACAGTCTCCCTCCATCCCTAAGGAAATTGAACACATGAAGACCGTCCCTTATGCTTCCGCTGTTGGGTCTATCATGTATGCTATGATTTGCACTCGTCCCGACGTTACGTATGCCTTGAGCATGACAAGTCGTTATCAAGCCAAGCCTGGTGAGAGTCACTGGATAGCCGTAAAGAACATCCTTAAGTACTTGAGAAAGACTACGGATTCGTTCTTAGTGTTTGGAGGAGAAACTGAGTTGCGTGTAAGAGGTTACACGGACGCAAGTTTCCAAACCGATCGGGATGACATGAAGTCCCAATCCGGCTATGTGTTTATGCTAAATAGAGGAGCTGTTTGCTGGAAGAGCTTCAAGCAAAGCGTTACTGCGGATTCTATAACAGAGGCTGAGTACCTTGCAGCGTCTGAGGCTGCAAAGGAAGCTGTTTGGATTAGGCAATTCATGGAGGGACTAGGAGTAGTCCATTCCACCAAAGATCCTACCACTCTATATTGTGATAACAGTGGAGATATTTTTCAAGCCAAAGAGTCGAAGTCTAGTAATAAATCTAGACACATTGAAAGGAAATACCATGTAATTAGAGATTATGTGGAAAGGAAGGAAATTGACATTTGTAAGGTTGGGACAGATGATAATATTGCTGATCCTTTAACCAAGCCTTTATCAAAGGCTAAGCATGATGGTCATGTCGTCGCTATGGGATTGAGACGAGTACCAGATTTTCATTAGATTATGGATATGTAATAATTGGATAGTGTATCTCTTATTATATATATGATAATCACATTCATTGTTTTCGCATTCATTTCTTTTATGAATTTTTTATTTAGTGTGACTAAATTTTTAATACCTTGTTTATCTGAATAAGTTGTGGAGACAATGTTGAACATTATTCAAGTGAATAAGATGAACATTGTATTTTGTCCCTAGTCACTTAATGAGGTGACGTCTCGGAGTGACTATATTGTAAGTGGATTGATGGTTGTTCAACACCATAAGGTCATATGTGATGACTGGTCGATTACATAGGCAGAGTGTGTGACCCTTTGCCGGACAGTGACCATTTAGAGAGTCCCTAAGTTCTATTATAGATGCCTGGTCGTGGCGGGGATCTCTAAGATGTTCTAATGAGTCGATTCTTTTGACTGGAGAATATTATCTGAGCAAGTGCAGTTTCCAAGTGACTTTGGTTTTTGTCTTAGGTCGTGCCGTGAAAGGAGGCCAAAAGGGCATTTACTAGGTCATGGTGAGTTGTATTGTGCAATAGGATAGATAGGGCATACAGGAATTGTCCACCCACGTTGGGTAACTATATCTCAAGGCCACTCGAGGAGTTAATGACTACAAATGCGTGGCCACGCTCGGAAGTAATCTGTGAGAGATTTTTCCGGTCAGGTAGTCACACTCCCGATCGAGAATACCACTCGAGATATGTTCGTGTGCAAGTGTGACCTAAAAGACACCTTGGATTGAGTGGGAGATTAAAACGGACAAGAGAATTGGTAGCGAACACCTTGTGTCTGACAAGTGGGAGATTGTTGGAGTTAGTGTCCTCCACAATAGTGCGTTAACATAATAAATCTCATTAATGAAATATCATCAGATATTTAATTATTTGATCCTTGTCAGTTGATTAACGTAAATCGATAATGGTTGGCTGACTAGAGTTTGATGTTATTGTCGTGAGACGGCGGTGATCAACTGACCCCTTTCGGTCACACCAATAGGAACGAACCCCATAGACAACTAATTAATTGTATGAGATACAATTTATTTAGTCCTTTGATTTGTAGACCAAAAGGTTAGGCAATTATTTTAAGAGATAATTCGAGTTGCGAACTCGAGGAACGGCAGTTATTATTTAATTATGCGATAATTGAATAATAAATTTTGGGAGACGGGTTTTAGTTAATTAATTGTTAATTTACTAAAATTGTACTAATTGATTAATGTGATTAATATTAGTACGTAAATAATATGTGTAGTGGTACACGAATATTTACTGAGTGATTTGGACGAATTAATTATGGATGTATTTAAACATGAAACGATGTTTAAAATAAAATTACCCGTATTTGTGCGACAAATATAAGAACCAACATGGACCCGTAAATGGGCAAGTGAACCGTGTAAAATAGAGTAGTGGATGATTAGTAACATAATCATTTCATCTTACTTTATATACTACCATAAGTTATCTTATATTTATTTTGCATGTGATGTAGGATAAAATAATATAAGACAATTGAACACTCTTCCTCACCTAACACTCCACCCCACCGGTTTTGTCCCCCATATAGACCAAAATTGTTGTTCATTTTTTATCATTCACTTGTGTACTTTGCATGTGATTTATTTTGGTCTTCCTCTCTCTAAAAATAATACACATCTCTACTAAGATTGTTAGTATACATATTAATATTTACTAAGAGAGTTAGTAGTATTAAAATATTATCAAGGGTATAATAATAACAAGTTTCTAGTTAATTACTTGTTATTATTTTTGGGTTAAGTTCTTGGGTGCATCTTGAAGGAGATCTTCTTTTTTAAGATTAGTAAGGAGGATCATCCATTTGGTATAAGCTCAAGAACAAGCTAGTAAGGTGAACTAGTTTGTGCCCATTTTACCATAAAATCAATGTAAGGAAATTGTTTTTCCTTAAACTTTCATTTTCATGCTTTTATATTTGCATGCATGTTACATAGATCACCTAAATGATAAATTATGAAATAATTTAATTTATATTAGAGAGTCTAATATGGATCTATGATCTTTCACGTGGTACCTCCTTTCTTGGGTACCACTTGAACGGGGCTAACCCAAAAGAATCCGATATAGAGTAAATGATTCCCGCATCAAGTAATTTCATAACCTCCGCTTTTATAATTTCTTGCATATGGGGATTTAGTTTCCTTTGGCCTTGAATGGTAGGGCTATGATCATCTTCTAAATATATCCTATGCATGCATAATTCGGGGCTTATTCCCTTAAGATCATCTAGACTATAACCTATAGCCTTTTCATGTTTCTTTATCATATCAAGCAAACTCTCTAATTGACATTCATCAAGTTTTTCATTGACAATCACGGGTTTGGTTTTAGACTCATCAAGGTAAGCATACTTCAAAGTTGGGGTAAGGGGTTTTAAAGATGGGGTTTGTACCTCAATTTCTACCTTTGATGGTTCGTTGAGCACACTTTCCACCTCCATTACACTTTCCACCCTCATTGCTTGTTCCACCTTGATAATTTGTGATGGCTTGTTGAGAATAGCATCTATCCTCATGTATTGCTCATAGGTGAGCTCTTTGTTGGCTAAAGCGGCTTCAAGGAGATCTACTTCCAATGCCCAATGTTTACTGTTGGCCTCACTTGCTTTCAAGGCCGCCAATGCTTCCAAAAGGTCTTTGATGAGAGTAGAGCCCACATGGTCCTCTACACAACAATATATAAGGTCCATCTTGCAACGTAAACTAAGAGAAAAAGGTGAGAAGTACCTTGAGGAAATGTTTTTCCCCAAGGCAAAGAAAGACACAACTAAAAACAATGATTGATAACAATTCAATTGAACACCGTCCCCGGCAACGGTGCCATTTTGATGTAACGTGTTGTTGGAGCTAGTGTCCTCCACAGTTACTGTGATGAAGTGTATGAATCTCTTATAGGTTCACAGGGTATACTTAGTATTTTATCAGTTGATTAACGTTTACTAATGACGGTTGGCTTGCTAGAAGTTTGACGTTATTATCATACTGATGGCGGTGATCAATTGGTCCCTAAAAGTCACACCTAAAGGATGTGTTTGAGAGATGTGATTATAGGAAAATATAATCACATTGATGCCTTATATGACTAAAAGGTTAGTCCATGTATTTGACTAAAAGGTTAGTCAATGTGATGATGAGTTGATTATTTAATACAATTAAATAATATCAGCTGAGACGAATTAATTGTTAATTCGTAAATTGAATATAAACTGTTATATTTATTTAATGTATATAATGTTAGCTTAAACGAATTAAGATGTTAATTCGTAATTAAACATAAACGGTTATATTTAATTAGTAAATTATAAATATGCGATATTTATAGTTAATGTATATATTATACGATATTGTCATAATAAATGATGACAGACCGGTATTAATAAATCGACTACAAACTTTTGTGTGTCGACTTATTAATGCGTGACGACATAAATGACAATTGATAATTATACACATTTTATACAAATATGATAACAACCTAAAATAAGAAGATTTTCTTCTTATTTTCTTTGGTGGTTACACGGTTCAAAGGAGAAAAAAATAAGAAAAGATCTTCCCCTCTTTTTCTCCTCTTGTTACACGGTTATAAGGAGAGAGAGGTGGATTGTTTTTCTCACTTGATTTTTCTCTACACTCCCATCACAAAAAACCCTAAAAATTAATCAGCAATTAGGGTTCTCTTTCTAGCAAGAAAAGGGCATTTTCTCGGAGCATCTTGGGTGCAACGATTAGGAGAATATCGATCTCGATATTTGTTCTTAGGCCAAATTGCTAGGACCGGAGGTTAATTCTAATCTCTATTCTTTTGTTTATGCAATACGTTTATGACTCGTAATTTTATATTTCATAATTTCGTTATAATCCAAATTTTCTTGATGAAATATACCGATATTTCCCACAAGTGGTATCAGAGCATAGGCCACGAAATTATTTTATATGATTTTCATAAATGGATTTAAACAAAAAAAAATTTGAAGAAAAAATTTCGGCCGTATCAAAATATTTTTTTTGCCGAGATAATTTTTTGTTTTTGATGTTTTGTTCCATTTTGATTTATTGATATTGTTGTTTTAACATGTTAAGATGATAATATGATAAATTTGTAGATGTTTTGATTTAACAAGAATTAAATTGAAATGTAAATGGAAATTGTTTTTGATTGATGATGTTCATTTGTTTTGCTATATAGCCTTGGCATACATGATGTTAAATTGTTGTTTAAGAATCATGATTCATTAAATTTAATAATGTTCAAATCAATTGTGAAGAATCAAATATTCAAATAATCGATTTAATCATAATTTAGATATTCTTTTTAAGAGGTTAAATTGAATCATCTAGTTTGGATCTATGTTTAAATTAAATGTTGATGATTATGCCAATCTTGTTCTAGTAGAAACATTAAACAAATTTGTTCTTCATAAAAGGGTTTTTTTTCGAAAAAGAAAAAAAAGCTGTTTTTTGGATTTTGGGCAGAATGCCGAGAGCAGAGAAAAAAAACTGTTTTTTTTATTTTAGGGTAAATGCCGAGCGGAGCCGAGAGCAATTAAAAATTTTTTTTTCGTTTTTTTGTTTTGGCCGATTATTATTATACATCATATCTATAATGTATGATTGTTGGTTGTGAAAAGGTTCACAAATTTTAGATACCCAATTATTTTAAAGTGGTTTAAAATGATGTTGGATTAATTCATATTACAAGTTAATGTGTATTAAGATTGGAATTATTGTGAGTAATTGAGGAATTGTCACATAATTTTGATCATTTTAAAATAGGTGGTTTGGATAAATTACGCTACATAATTAAGGAATTATGTCTTGAATGATTAATTTATAGTTGATGCATTTTATTTAGTTGTATGAATTGTTGAATGGTTTATTTACGTATTATTGCAATCTGTTGTAATTTTGTATTACCTAGTGTGGCCTTAGTTGATTATGTTTTCGTAATGATGGAAACATAGTCTTGATGTAATTTTGAGATCTCGAATCTCCTTTGGTTTTCTTTAATATTATGTTTTTGAAATTAGAATGTAAATAGGTTTATTTTGTAATTTATTAATTGTATTTTTGAGAAGACTAAAGGTGGAGATTGGATTACTCACTCCCGCTACATGGACCCAGATGGAACATCAAGACAAGCTTCTCGGGTCCTAGGAAGGATTCCAAAGTTGTATTTATGTTCATTTTTGGTAGATAGGCCACAGTAGGACTTTATTTTGTTTTACGTTTTTCCATTCTTGTTGCTTTTCTTCGCATGATAATTAGTGCATCATATTCCGCCTAAACCAAACCACCTACTTAAATGCATGAAAATTGATTCATGTTTGGATGTTAGTTATCATGGACATAAAGATGTCACACTATTTTAAGCCATCATCTTAGTTTATTCATTCTCGCATGCTAGATATTAGTTCACTTAAAATGTATTAAAATAACGTTGATGGGATCTTCCTCTAAAACTAAAATAGAGACTAGTCTTTATAGGCCAAACAACTATAAATCCCTTCTTCGTCGGTAGGCATATAGGACCTTACTCTCCATGTGACCTCTTCTACGTTGGGTAAGTAGTTTGTGTTGACTTATTTTATCTCAACATTATAATCCGAAGAGTTTCTCGTGATTATGATGGACTATAGATAGAATTTACAGAAATTTATCAACCAAGAATTCTAAAAGTAGAATTAGCCAAGAGGTTGGCTTATCAATTTACAGAAAATTGAGTCTTGGGATCATTTATATAATTCTTGAGGGAGGTCAATTGTATAAATGCTTGAGTCTTCGCATTATAACAGTTTTGTATTAGACTTAAATCATAACGATGAGTATGCTTATTATATTTTTCTTCTTCTTTTCGCAGTGTAGAATTCGTTTTATATTGATAATTCTGCTTACAACAAATGGCTGGAAATAATGATATCCCTATGCCAAGTACCACACTTGCACGCGAGTCCTGGCTCAAACTTTCATGGACCACATGAACCAGTCCACACGACTGAAGAATGACGGGTCCAACTTTGCGGATTGGGAGTCATCATTACGGAATGCTGCCATTACTGACGGTAAGCTCAAGTACTTAACTGAGCCAATACCGCCAAACCCAGGCCCCAATGCAAGAGCTAACGAGTCACTTGCTTATAGTGACTTCGTCATGGAAGCAGGTGCGATAAAGAACGTACTCATTTTTGCAATGAAAACCAATTCGCAAAGACGCTTCATTGCCCAAGGTGCAAATAAGATTTTCACCACGCTCACTAATGAGTTCTCAAAAGCACCGAGAATCATTACTTATGAGCATACCTGTCGCTTCTTTGAGGCGAAACTCCAGAAAGGCCAACCGGTTAGCCCACACATTCTTGACATGATTGAGAATGTCGAGAAACTGGAGGCACTTGATTGCAAAATCAGTGAGAGCATAGTCATTGACCGTATGCTTCATTCACTTTATAATGGTTTTGCCCTTTTCAGGGCAAATTACTACATGAATGACATGAAGAAAAGTCCTCATGAGCTACACTCACTTCTCGTACAGACCGAGAAGGATATGAAATTGAGTGGGAGCATGAAGCAAGATGTTCTCATGATTTCCAACAAGAATAAGGGTAAGGGCAAAGCTCACGGCGACCTAACTGTAGGAAAGCCAAAGTTTAAGAAGTCAGGAAACGGTAAGTGTAGGCCTGGTGAGACTAGTGGCTCACAAAACAAGGCAAAGAGCAAGGACGGTGACGTTGAGTGCCACCATTGTCACAAGACTGGGCATTGGAGGGGGAACTGTCCCGTGTACCGTGAGGACATAAAAGCAGGCCGCGTCACTCCTATTGGTATGTCATCTTATATTCATATGATTGAGATTAACCATGCAAGTTTCGGAACTTGGGTACTTGATACTGGTTGTGGTTCTCATCTGTGTAATCATTTGCAGGGCCTAAAAAACATCACACCCCTCGCAAAGGGTGATGTGGACCTACGAGTGGGGAATGGAGCAAGAGTTGCTGCAGTCTCAATGGGAACATACGTAATCCAGCTCCCGAGTGGTTTTGAGTTATATTTATATAATCACACTATGTACCCAGTTTATCTAAGAATATTATTTCTGTTTCCGTACTTGATAAAGACGGTTTTTCATTTTCAATAAAGGACAATAGCTGTATTTTCTCTTTTAGTGAAATGGTTTATGGCAAAGCAGTTTCCATGAATGGAATTTATATCTTAGATCAAACCACAGATATATTACATGTGAATAATAAGAAATTAAAGGTTGGTGACAAAGATCAAACTTATCTATGGCATTGTCGAATGGGACACATAAATGAAAAACGTGTAAAAAAACTCATTGAGAGTGGGACTATCTCCACATTTGATTTCTCAATATTTGGCACGTGTGAATCATGTCTTATCGGCAAAATGACTCTAATTTCCTTCAAAGGTGTAAGAATGCGCAATAATGACCTATTAGGACTCATACATACTTATGTATGTGGACCTATGTCAATCACCGCAAGAGACGGCTATAGATATTTTATCACTTTCACGGATGATTTGAGTAGATATGGATATGTCTACTTAATGAAGCATAAAAGTGAGTCTTTTGAAAAATTTAAGGAATGCCAGAATAAGGTTGAGAACCAACTGGGAAGAAAGGTTAAAGCACTCCGTTCAGATCGTGGTGGCGAATATCTTTCAAATGAGTTTGATCAACACCTTAAAGACTGTGGAATAGTTTTACAGTTAACTCCACCTGGAACACCTCAATTAAATGGTGTGTCCGAACAGATAAATTGAACACTACTTGATATGGTTCGATCCATGATGAGTCACACGGTAGTACCTGATTCATTATGGGGTTTTGCTCTTTTGTCAGATGCTCTTATAATTAACCGAAGTCCGTCTAAAGCTGTCGACAAGACTCCGTATGAAATATGGAAGGGAACGGTCCCTAACTTGTCCTTTATTCGGGTTTGGGGCTGCGAGGCTTATGTCAAGTGGAGACACGAGGATAAGCTCGCCCCGCGATCGGTCAAGACATACTTTATTGGTTATTCAAAAGGAATGTTTGGTCAATACTTCTATTCGCCTACCGAACATCGAGTTTTTGTTGCGGCTAGTGCAAAGTTCTTAGAGAAAGAATTTCTCGAGAACAAGTCAAGTAATAGAACCTTCGAGCTGTCGGAGATTCAAGAACTAACAACCGAGGAACAGATGGAGGAAGATGTTCCTTCAACTAATGATACGGTTAATATTCCTCAGGAACCTAGGAGGTCGGGTTGAGTCTCTAATCCTCTAGACAGATACATTGGTATGGTCGAGGAAAATGACGTTTTGCTCCTAGAGAGTAATGAACTCGCTACCTATAAAGGTTCCATGACCTGTTCCGACTCTAAGCTATGGCTTGAAGCCATGCGATCCGAGATGGACTCTATGTATGAGAATGACGTATGGGATCTTGTTTATTTACCTAACAAGGTACGACCTCTTCAGTGCAAATGGCTTTACAAAATAAAGCATTTTGTAGATGGGCAACCAGATACCTATAAGGCACGACTAGTGGCAAAAGGTTTCACTCAAGTGCACGGATTGCATTATGATGAAATCTTTGCACCCGTAGTTATGCTGCGTTCCTAGAGTCGATTCTTTTGACTATCGACTGTCTCTTGAGATCAAGGCAGTTTTTGGGTGACTTTGGTTTCTTTCTCATGGTCGACCGTAACAGGAGGCTAATCAGATTTTTACTGGGTCATTTCATACTGTGCTTGTATCTGCAGGATTCGAGTTGAAGAAAATATCCAACCTTTATCAGGTTTAGTCATTTCTCAGGGCCACTCGAGGTGTTGTAACTGAAATGCATGGCCATGCTCGAATGATGATTCGTTTATCAGTTAAGTTACTCTCTAGTCGGGAAAACCACTCTTGATATTGATCACTTTTAAAATACGACCTTTGTGAATACGGATTTTGAAAATTTTTTTACATTGAGTGGGAGAAATTAAAGATATGAGAATCGGTTATCGCACATACACTTGTGAGGACAAGTGGGAGATTGTTGGAGCTAGTGTCCTCCACAGTTACTGTGATAACGTGTATAAATCTCTTATAGGTTCACAGGGTATACTTAGTATTTTATCAGTTGATTAACGTTTACTAATAACGGTTGGCTTGCTAGAAGTTTGACGTTATTATCATACTTGATGGCAGTGATCAACTGGTCTGTAAAAGTCACACCTAAAGGATGTGTTTGAGAGATGTGATTATAGGAAAATATAATCACATTGATGCCTTATATGACTAAAAGGTTAGTCCATGTATTTGACTAAAAGGTTAGTCAATGTGATGATGAGTTGATTATTTAATACAATTAAATAATATCAGCTGACACGAATTAATTGTTAATTCGTAAATTGAATATAAACTGTTATATTTAATTAATGTATATAATGTTAGCTTAAACGAATTAAGATGTTAATTCGTAATTAAACATAAACGGTTATATTTAATTAGTAAATTATAAATATGCGATATTTATAGTTAATGTATATATTATACGATATTGTCATAATAAATGATGACAGACCGGTATTAATAAATCGACTACAAACTTTTGTGTGTGGACTTATTAATGCGTGACGACATAAATGACAATTGATAATTATACACATTTTATACAAATATGATAACAACCTAAAATAAGAAGATTTTCTTCTTATTTTCTTTGGTGGTTACACGGTTCAAAGGAGTAAAAAATAAGAAAAGATCTTCCCCTCTTTTTCCCCTCTTGTTACACGGTTATAAGGAGAGAGAGGTGGATTGTTTTTCTCACTTGATTTTTCTCTACACTTCCATCACAAAAAACCCTAAAAATTAATTAGCAATTAGGGTTCTCTTTCTAGCAAGAAAAGGGCATTTTCTCGGAGCATCTTGGGTGCAACGATTAGGAGAATATCGATCTCTATATTTGTTCTTAGGCCAAATTGCTAGGACCGGAGGTTAATTCTAATCTCTATTCTTTTGTTTATGCAATTCGTTTATGACTCGTAATATCATATTTCATAATTTCGTTATATTCCGAATTTTCTTGATGAAATATACCGATATTTCCCACATGTGTCATCAACGCTCTCAAACAATAATTATAATCTCAAAAAACTACTCTTAGTAGAGTGGTAAGTAGAGGTCGGATCTCAAGGGATGTGTATTGAACTAAGTTATCAAATGCAAGTAGCTATGTCTTATGTCACAATTTGGTTTGAGTTGAGAATGTAGTCTAAACTACTAACAAAGTAAATGTAAACAAATGGAAAGCAAAGAAAAATAAGTAAATGGGGATGTAAACAATTGATTAAAGGCAATAGGGTGTTATGGGTTCATAGAGGAATCATTATGAGATCACATAAATAGGTTTCATAGATGCAAGCAATTTATTGTTGTAATGGAATCACGTTAGTTTATATCTTACAATTCCTAGAGAGGTTTAGGTCTCGGAGCCAAGTCGGTCACAACTTTACAACACCTACATCGACTTAGTCCTCCCTATTCAAATATATGCATGGTCTAACAAGCATTGAGTTATTTTATGTCTTACAAGTCTTGTTAAAAGGATAAGAGAATCATGTTAGGTTGTTAATCAAGCATTTTATTAAGCATAACATGTGCATAAATTGAAACTACAACAAGCAAGCATTCAAATGAACTTATTAAGTAAAGATCTACCCCATGATTTAACTCCCCTAATCCTCCACTAACCCTACTTAGGGAATTACTCACTCATTATCATGGAAAATATGTTAACAATGGTGTCAATCATCTTAACAAGTATAAACATGATAGAAGAGTAAAGCAAAGACCAATAATTAAGTGAGGATTAAAGAAATTGTACCAACTTTAAGATGAACAAATGGAAAGAAAAGAATAATAGAAGAAAACTTGATTGATGATGAAGAGTTGTCAATTCTCCAATAAACCAGATAATCTTCAATTACCTCACTAGATCTAGGAATTCTTCAACAATAATTAAGGAAGGATTAAAGTATAATTAAGCTAATAGATTTCTAATTAATCTCTAATGTCTCTAATCGACTTTTTCTAATCTTCTATTACAAAGGAGTATTTTATACTATGTACAAGTAACTAAGGGCTTAAATGACCATTAAGCCCCTTAAATGAAGTCCAACTCCTTGCAAGTCCTAGCATGGGACGCACCACCTCCTCTTGATAGACGCTCATCCTGCACTGAAAGACGCCCGTCTTGCTATGGGGACGCTCGGGCTGAGTTTGGGGACGCATGTCCTTCTCATTGGGACGCCCGTCGTGTCTCTGGGAAGCCCGTCCAGAAGGGAAGTTTTGCTTCTTCTTTCATTTGGCTGTCCCTTAACTCGTAGAGATCCTTTAGAGGTCGTGGGGGTCCTTCTTCATTGCCCAATTACTTGTTCTATCAACTTAGGCCTTTAGTATCGGTCTCCTCTTTGATGCTTGGTCGTTAGATTCGATCAATTAGCTCCCTTTTGCTCTGTTTAGGCAAGGCTTAGCACTCCTCCCCTACCAAGGGCACCAAAACCTCATAGAATATGCAAAAATAGGAAGCTTAAGTTAGAAACGACTCTAATACATGCTAGAAAATATAGGAACGAGGCTAGTTCGGGGACTAAATATGCGTAAATAGGAGTCACATCAATAGACCGAGATTTAATACTAATAGATTAAAAATTCACGTCATAAATATTATACTTTGATCATAATCTAATGAATGAAAATGAGTTTCTAAATTAAAGAATGTGTTACTACTATTTCTGGTAAAAATACTTGACAATAATTAATCAATTGAAAGAATGTGTGACTAGGGTGCTTGACTTGAGTATGCGAAGGTGGAGTCCATGTTTTACTCTTCCCGATGCTGATCTCACATAAAAGGTATAATAAACTAGTCCCGAGGTGTAATACCCGGCCTTTAGAAGACTATTTTAGGGACCTTTGGGGGTGAAGGAGTCCTAGATTATATACCTTTTGGGATTTGTCATACTTATATGACGGGAAGTGGGTCTGAGCTCGATCGAGTAGGTGTAGCACGACGGAGTACGTGTTGTACTCTACCGAGTAGGTGGTACTCGTTCGAATATGGAGGTTACTTGACTGAGTATGTCGGTTCAGCAGGTTTTATATCCAGGAATCAAGATTAGAATGAGTTGGGATTTATCATTTCTCCATCTCTCTTTTACCCTAAAGCATTCTAGGAGGCAGTTTCCCTCTGTAATTCACCATTTTCCTCTATTCACAAAATGAGGATTGAGATCTCGAGAGATAGTTCAGGAACGAGATTTGCATCTTTGTCTAGTAATCCCTTTGCGTGGAAGCGGAGGTGATGCCTTCAATATGATTGTATGCTTGGTTATCATTGCAAGAGCATTCGATAGAGATAGGGTTTCCCTACTAAGTTTCAGTTTACATGCTTGGTTATTTGATTGGTGATTATTGTGCTTTATGATAGTAATTGTATATTTGTGATTATCGTATTGAGATGATGGAGGTTATGGTTGTGAAGCAATATCAAGAGATTAGCTTCACCCCTCGTATCGTTCCTTGTGGGTCCCGTACATAAGAAGGATGTGCACATTAAGGATCGGAGTTTCTCTCTGCGGTGAGGGTATTGGTGTTCCACGTTGCGATTTGGACACATGTGATTTGTGCAGACTCGCTGCAGAGAGGGATGTTATGTTTCTAGCTACAGTTCGGACACGAGTGGAGGATGATGAGTCAGAGTTTAGTACGGTAAAGTTGTTATGTCTGAGATATATTGTTTCTGACCTTCTTTTATGTGATCTGTTATACTTGTTGTTACTGACTTTGTGTGCATTCTGGTTGTTTGTTCCTTTGTCTTGTCTGTGGTGATACATTTTTTGTTGTGGGCAAATGGTGAGCTGTGAGTCTTGACAAGTATTCTTGTGGTTGCTATGAGCTGCTGCTCGGTTGTGGGAGGATGCGTGACCACACGAGTCTCACTTAGTTCATATGACAGTTATATTGATTGATTGTACTTTCACTATTAGACATTTGAACTTGTATTAGAGTTGTAAACAGTTATTAAGATTTAATGGTCATAATTTGCTAAATCGTTATTTTAATTGTCTTATGATACGTACTACCTCGGGTAACCGAGATGGTAATATCCTTATTTACTAAGGAAGATCTTGCTAAAGGCTCTTTGGTAAATGAGGGTGTTATAAAGTCTTATCAGGGCGACAATTTTAGAACTTGAACCAAAGAATCCAATAAACATAGGGAGTTAATTAAAATGAACCCGATATATGGATGTTAGGAGCCCCTCATGTTTGAATTTGGGTGAGAAGGCGTCCTTATTCCAAAATCCTGGCCCTAAAAGTCTTGAGTCGGTAAGTGCGTGGTAAGATAAAGTGTGTGGTTAAAGATGTGTATGTGTTCCATGTGTTATAAGTTGACTTTATATGTGAAAGGTGACTTGTGTTTAACTAATATGAGAAAGTGATGAATAGATGAGTAATCAAGTGATTTCAAGTGAGTGTACTGGAGTTGACGTGGGCATGCTATTGAATGGTTGGTATATGCAATATAGGTGTTTTGTTTACGTTATTATAGTCGGATGGGAGCTAGTATACTTATATTTAGGTGCTAGTTAGTTTGACACTAGCTTTCGCTGGAGTGGTATTACTATGAAACGAGGTTGTATGTCATATTTCCTAATTGACTTGTTGGAACTTTACGTTGATACTATTGTGAGGTCAAACATTATTGCTGCTCATGATAATTATAGCATTCCGCTAGCTTATATGTGTATTTGTTTCAATTTGGTAACTCTTATAGCTTACTCACGAGATAAAGCTTACGCTTATAGGTGTGTAGTGTTTTAGGGTGAAAGTGGGATTCGAAGTAGATGAACATGTCAAGGATTGTACGACAATAAGTGACCAGGTGTTATGACGTGTTATTTAACTCGGGATAGGTCACAAGCAGATGGCTCTTGGCCTAGACAACGTCCTAGGCGTAGAAGAGATCGGAGCAAGTGGTCCCTCAAGCTAAGCCTCGTCCCCCAGTTGCGATTAATAAATGAAAAGAAAACGAGAGACAGAATATGGTGTCGGCGGCCCCATTTTGCCTTGATCCGTAAACTCCTGATTCACTCATCCAGTTGTGATGTCATTGCAACAAAACCCTTGACAAAACAAAACAAAATAGTAGAGTTTGGGAAGTACGTTTGATCATAGACCACCGAATGTATCTTTGCGTTGCAGAAACGATAAAATTTTATCATTGGACAGATATCCTTGTGCCTTTGGGGTACTCAACCGAGTTGAGAAAGGGAACTCGAGCGAGTCACCTACACTCAGCCAAGTACCAGACGTACTCAATCGAGTGGTCACAGGCAATAGCAGATGTTTTTACAACCCATAACACTCTAACGAGTATCCGAGTAAACTCGACCGAGTGCAATGTACTCGACCGAGTGTATCCCAGCACTCGACCGAGTGCTCATATGAAGCTGGAAATCCCGAGAATTCGACTTTATATCTTCCTAATTCGATCCTTTTATTCTTCTCATATCCAACACTCCTTTTCAATTTAACTCTGAAAACGATTCTCCATACTCATCTCTAGTTGATTAGAAGTAGAAAACTATATCAATACTCTTGGATCTTGGCTACTAATTGCCCTAGTTGGTATCAAATCTCACCGAGTCACCTACACTCGACCTAGTGGCAGACAAACTCGATCGAGTGATCACAGGCAGTAACGAATATTTTTGCAACCCAGAACACTCGAACGAGTATCCGAGTCAACCCGACCACGTGCAGTGTACCAGACCTAGTATGTCCCAGCACTTAACCGAGTGCCCACCTGTAGCTGGAAATCGTGAGAATCTGACTTTGTATCTCCATAATTCTATCTTTTATTCTTCACATCCATAGCACTCCTTCTCACTCTAACTCTCAAAACCGTTCTTCACACTCATCTCTGGTTGATTAGAAGTAGAAAAATACATCAATACTCTTGGATCTTGGCTACTAATTGCTCTAATTGCTATCAAATCTCACGATCTCAAGGTAATTCATCTCTTTTCCTCTTGTGATGCATCAAAATTGATTTTTCCCAATAGTGCAAGAGGAACCCTTGATTTCTACACTAGATTTGTGTATGTATACTAGTTTCTTAATAGAAACTATTTCCAGTAGCCATTAATTAGACTACAATAAATGATTTTTCTCCAAATCCCTACAATTCAAAATTCTAGGGTTTGAGTAGCAAACTTCGATTTTTATCACTCGAATCCATCTTAACATGCTACAAAATCTTAGTAAATATGAATATTACTTGATTCAATTCCTTGCTATTATTTCAATTATTATACCCAATTTCAACCAAAAATCGATATTTCATATTCTAGGGTTTGGGTAGTCCGAAAATTTCTCACATTTTCGATCCGGATTATGTTTGTAATTTGATTTTAAAGCTATGTAGAGGCGAGAAAGGGCTAACAAGAGAACACGCGGTTAAACGGCAAGCCGGGAAGGAGGAGGACAATCAAGCCAACCTCTAGTGCCCGCGGCTCCGGGACACCCCAATGTGCTTTTTGAGAATTTCGCTCAACGGAATGCCTTCATGGAACTTATGGACATGCCTATGTCCGCAACTCGGTGTGTGGCCCAGGCAATACTGGAGACACTCGATTTGCAAGTGGGCATGCGCCACATGTAACACCCATTCTTACCCGACTAAGGTAATGGGAGCATGTTACCATCTCGGTTTCCCGAGGCGGTGAATCAGAGTTGCAGTTAAGAAAAATTTAATATAAACAAAATATTTAGTGGATTACATAACCATGAATGAATAAATCAAAGAAATGATACAACTCATAACTACTATACTTTTCTAATGAAGTGGCACTCGGTTCCAAGTTCAAAGCTCGTCCCGTCTCCCACGTGACACCAAATCAACCTATACTCATCCTGCTCCTCATATGATTAGAAATATCATATGGATCGGCACGTGCCACCCCGCAAATAGGTGACAATTTACACACAACCCAAACATGTCAGTTTCAATAAATAAACATGACAGACAACACAATATGTAAGTATGCAATATGTTAATGAAATGCATAACTCATGACTATATAACACCACGACGGTACCGAGACACTGTAGATACCCAATATCTGTTGAATCCCTAACAAACACCCGATGATTATAGGATTACAACGTGCTTAGGACTCGCTGCGTTTAATCGACAGTTTGTATAACTATACATCGAAAAACTCAAAACGATTTCAAAAACAAAACATTTTCAAAACTTTTCAAAAGTACTGGAGTGTTTTATGCACGACGATGGGGTCGCAATGACACTAACTAGAGTCAAAACCAGCACCGGACCAAAAACCGACTCGAAATTCAAATCTCGACTCCAACAACGAGTCAAACACAAAAAACAAACATCACAAAACCTTCCATGCTAAGTATACGCGGTATACTTGATGGTCAAGTACAACAATCATGACATCCAAAACTTAAGATAGAACAAATCATGATTCCAAATGCGTATTAGTGACAAGACAGCTCGAAGACCCGCGAAATGACTCGCGCCTCTTCGAGTAGCCAATACGGCCATGTCGCTCAAAACGCACACAACCACACAATCCTATATAAATACCCCTCAAATTCCACCATTTAAAGGTACGCGAGCATCCGCACCCTCTTTTCTCCCTTAAAATTCTAGACCTCGACTTCCCGAGTCAACAAACGACACGTATTTCCGACCTACCGATCGAAAATACGAGCCATACACATTGTTTGGTACCGTCATCATGCATTAAATAACTTGACCAGCCATTTCGACAAAATACACTATCAAGAAACAAACAACACTCTTTACTTTGCTAAAACGGTTTTCAACTGAGTTTTCCGACTTTACAAGTTTTTACACTTCCGTCGATTTCTCGCCAACAACCTAGCATGTAAGTATGAGGTGTAATAAATCCTCTCCTTTCATGTTCTTTTATCTGTTTTTATGACCTTAACATGCTAAAACATGCATAACATGGTCCAAAATACGGATCGAATGAGCCAAAACTGAGTTTTGACCTGAAACAGGAGCCCCTACACTACGCCAAATATGACCATCAATAAGGAGCGTATTACAATGATTTAATGCATTTAATAATGACACTTAGATTACCATTTTCAAAATATTGGCGGAAACCTAGACCGCGCTAATAAGAATAACGGTTTCCGTCGAAAACCGTTCTTATTATAATGTGACACCGGTTGTTTAACAAACCGTTTAATGGTTTCCAAAAACTCGTTATAGAATCACCCTTATCAACGATTGTTAGACAACCGTTACTAGTTTAAGAAAACGGCGTTTCGAAAACCGTTACTAAATTAACACCAGCAACGGTTTTTGGTACCCGTTGTTATGTTATAGCTACGGGTTTCTTGTAACCGTTATCATTTTCTATTATGAAATAACGGTTTCTCTGTACCCGTTGTTATTTATCATTTACGGGTTAAAAATAACCGTTATATACTTTTTTCAATGTTTAATATTCAACCGATGCATGTATGATAAATAATGAACCGTTGCATGCATTGTTTTGTTTGACCATTATTACTATCCATCCATTATTATATTCACACATGCATACATATTTTCCTATAAATATCACTTATAATGTGATCAATTAACCATATTCACCAATTCAAAGTTCAATTAATCATAGCCAATAATTTAATTAAAAATATTACACTTCGATCACCATGACGTCGTCGTCTTTTACACCCGCCGAATCACAATCAAATACCCGCTATGTCATTTGTGGCGGATCACAAATTCTCATTTGTGACGGACATATCCGTCACAAGCTTGTGACGGGTCAAATATTATCCACTTGAATAGGTAAAGACAAACACTTTGTGATTCCCTAGACTTGTCTTATCTACACAAGTGGGAGATACTTGACCCATCATAAGCTTGTGACGGATAATGTCCGTCACAATCAAGACGCTTTGTACTAACTTAATACGGAGTACCAAATATGGAAGATGCTTTTTTATTGCGGGAAAAACTTGACACAATGAAAGATAAATGACAACGGTTACTGTAATACTACGGTTTTATGTGCTGTTGGGTACTCTATCGAGTGGGGCTTACGCTGTCGAGTAAATGTGTTGTGATTTCAAAATAGTGATCTGCTAACGGGTACTCGATCGAGTAAATGGGTTACTCGATCGAGTAAGGGGCACTCGATCGAGTAAGTGACGTACTCGATCGAGTAAGTGGGTTTTTACGAGTATTTGGTCGGGTTTTAATGGCAACGCAAGATTAGTATATAAAGGATTTCTACCAGTTTCTTTGTATTTTTAAATCATTCTAAGTTTCACAAAAGAGAAAACAAGGTTACGTAACTCTCCTCTCTCACATTGCAATCAAATCCTAAGGCTTGTGTCATCGGAATCCTGAGTTCTTTATACCGTTGAGACCGTCATATTGTGGGTAAGATCCTTGTACCATTTTTATGTTGATCCGTTAATTTTGGTTAAAACCTTAATTGGGTAAATTGGGGGTTTTGGGAGTATTGTGTTTATTAGATAGTGATTGTATGATTGTATGTTTGATAGGAGGTGCTTTCGGTGAAAAACGATTTTGATTAGCTTATTGTGACGATCTTGGTGATTGCTTTTCTAGGTAAGGTTTCCCTACTCAATTATTGTATAAATTATTATAAGATGGTTTTTTGGTTGATTGGCATGATGATTATATCGTAATTGGTATTGGCATTGTTTAGAATGGATATTGTGATTGGTTGTTGTTGATTGTCTGTGGTTCTCGAGGTGCGCCCTCGGCTGAGTGGAGTCACTTGCGGGAGTGGCTTCACGCCCTTGATTCTCCCTCTGTGGAACCGGCCACAGAAGGGGATGTGCACATTAAGGAACACGGGTTATTCGCTCGATGGAGTTGAGCGGGGCTTAGGTGGGAACGGCTGCGGTCCCCCATCGGTGTGAGGAATATCTCATTGCGATGGATATTACGCGAGCTACACACTTTAGTGTGTAGTCAGATGATTGGTGATGTGACGGTGTTGGAGATTGTGATTGTGTCTGTTGTTGTTTATCTTATATTGTTTATGCAGTAACTGACCCCGTTTAAATGTTTTAAAAATTGTGGTGATCCATTCGGGGGTGGTGAGCAGTTGTCTGGCAGGTATACCGTGGATGTGCGCGGGATTAGCTGGGGATGGAGTCACCATGAGTCTGATAGTAGTCTTCCGTTGTTGTGTCATGACATTTTATTTACTTTAGTTGGTTTTGGTTTGGAACAGTTGTATTTTACTTTACAGTTGGTTTTGTTATGTAATCACTTAAACTTATCTATTAAAGTACGTTCTTTTATGGTCTATTTGATATTCATTGCCTGGGGTAACCGAGAAGGTAGCACTTCCATGCATTAGGTGGTCTTGGTAAGGCACCTTGGTGTATGGGGGTGTTACAAAGTGGTATCAGAGCGACGATTTTAGAACCTGTAACTAATGAACCTAATGAATCTAGAGAGTCAAAATAAAATGAACTCGGGTAGGAGTTGTTAGGAGCTAATGCAAAGACTTAGGAGACGTCCTAAAGTCGCGAACTCGCCCTACAACTTTAAACCGGTCACTATGAGGTGTCATGGGATCGCTATGTGTTTACTTATGTTATATGAATATGTTGGATGAGGTGTTATGTGGTTGAATGGAGGTGTGGTGGAAAAGATGAAGGTAATTGTTTATGATAACATGAATTGTGGTTGGGATCGCTACTAGTTTACTATTGTTTATATGCATATAATTGGATGAATATGGTGGATGAATATGTTGGGTGAATAAATTGTATGAATACGTTGTATGAATATGATCTATGAATTGGTTTGAAAAGTTGAAGTAAGTAATTGCATGAGAATATAAAATTCATGTGGAGAACATGTTTATGTGATGGAAGTGGATTTTCTACTGTTGCTATGTTAGTAACATGTGAATCGGGGATTTTATGTCGTATATTATGTTATTGTTTTACGTAAAGTTATAGAATAAATGCATGTGGGTAGTATATGATTGATAAGTTGAATAATATATGTGCATGATGGATGTTGTTGTTTGGCTTTTGTAGATAGTAACATATGGTTAGGGATACTTGTTTTAAGTGTATCGAGTTGGTTTTGTTTACTTTGTTGTTGTGTAAGTTGTTTGGAAGAAAGAATCAAGTAGTTATGTTGTCCGATTATAGAGAGGTTGCCTTTAAACTGTTATAACTTTAGATGTATATATGATTTTGATGTGATTCTAATTGGAGGTGATAGCGTGTTCTTTTACGATTCTAACAATAGGTCACACGCCCAAAATGACCAAGAAACGAGTGAGATATGATCGTTTTACGAAAATTGGACACTGCTGAGAAATGCGTCGGGTACTCGATCGAGTGGCCCTTACTCGATCGAGTGCACCTCTTGTTACTCAATCGAGTACCCCTTACTCGATCGAGTAGCCCTGTTAATTTGTTTTACATGCTTCTGACCTTCACCTACTCGATCGAGTAGGCTGTACTCAATCTAGTGACCCCTGTTTTGGGTCATATGCTTATCTTTTGACTTCGTCGCATATTATGTTTAATTCAAAGGTGTTATTTTGCTTCTTTATGCATTGTTTTACATTTGTGTTTGTCTTGAAGTGTAAGTTACCCAATCTTATGATGTAATGAGTGGCACCTTATGGTGGGTATGAGTTCGGTGGGGAGTACATGAGTTATATGTGGTTGTGATGGATAGTTGAAAAAGAAAAGGAAGATTGATGAGCTTATTGGGGCATGGTGCAAGTTTTGTGAGACGTGGTGAGTGATATAATTGCAAATTTGAGTAATCTAAAGGTAAGTGCATATGAGCAAGGAGTGATGTAAGTGTAAGGAACGTGAGAATGAAAAGGTTGAGATGAGGGATGCGAATAGTGACAATTGGGATGTGTAAGGATTTATGGAGGGAGATGGTTAGGTTTGTGATGGTTAAGGTTATAATTGATGGAAGGTCGTCATAGAGGGATGGAAACGAATGGTGTATAGTGAGATCGATTTATGCCGCGATGTGAAGATAATGGCCGAGTTTGGGAATTTGTATTATCAAGAGGTAAGCCTAGTGTGTGATTTCCTAGGGAAATCAACGGTATGTAATGAGTTTTGGTTTCTAGGGGGAAACAAAAAAAGGTCATTGAACAATAAACGTTGATTTTATGGATTGATTAGTGGCAAGTGTAAGTGAGTAGAATGATGAGAGAGGACCCATGGTAAGAAAGAGTGAGAAGGTACCTATATGAAGTAATGGAATTTGAGTTTTGAAGCAATAAAAAGGTAACCGGATTACTAAAGAGTTAGGCACAAGGAGTAAGGAGATTAACTATTAATTGGTATGGTTGAGTGTAAAGGGAAAAGAAGGATGAAAGTAAGCTAAGAGAATGTCGACTAGAGTTAAGGAACAGAAAAGTAAGGAATCATGGAAATGTGCGATAGCATCATGAGAGGGTGTGAGTTAATGGTTTTATAGGAGTTTCAGGACAACATGTTAGCCATGAGTTTCGAGGAAGTAAGGAAAGTAAAAGTTGGTAAAGTATTTGCACGATATGAGGTTTTGGTGATGAGTTAGGTGACGATTCAATTAAGGATAGAATTGGGAAGAATGTTGAGGTGAATTTTGTTGATGGATTTGATATTCGTTATTTGGAATGCTAACCAAAGATAGGAAAGGAACTGTTATATTTAGAGGTGAGTGTAATAGATTTGTTATACGGACAGTGGTGTTGTCACTAGTGGTTAAGGATGATGATAGATAAGAAAGATAGAAATTTTAAAGGGGTTGATTTTGTAGATGCCGGATTGATATGTACAGTTGTGAGGAAGTATAAGATGTGGTCATAGGAGGCGGTTTCTAGTAGTTAAGTATTAGCTGTATGGTTATATTGGGCAGGAGGTGATGGTTATGCGAATGGGAGAATGTGTTATGAGAGGCATACGAGTTAAGCCCGGACGAGAGGTAACCTTTATCAAGTGGTAACTTACGTGATCAGGATTGACTAGTTGGATGTGATTACGGGTCTATGATGTGTATAAATGTTTGTGTGAGGTTCTGACCTCACAAGAAGTGGTATGGTGTAATAGTTATAAAGTTGTTATCTGAATGTTCTGTAATGTATGTTAGGTACGATAACCTAATGGAATGATATTGAAAAAGTGATAGTTTGGGTGATCTGGAATGGCTAGTTATACTTGTATGTGTATTCATGATATATGTTTATTCCGCGAAATGGTGTGGATGATATTCATGAGGTTCTTATCTGTTTATTCCGTGTAATATGTTGGGTTGTGATCTAGTAAAGCGGTTTTGAGGAAGTTTTCTTGTCCGGGAAGTTATACTGAGTCAGTGTTTATGGGAATTGTGTAAGTTGCGATGACTGTGGATGTGGCTGTTGTGCCTTGGGTGGTGATCCAGGCACGGTACTTCGTGCTGTGATGCAGGTATTTTCGCGCTGCGGCGCCGCTGTTGGTGGCGGTGTTGCGATGCCGTCATCGGTTGTGGTGGAGTAGGAGGGATGATTACGATACGAGTTTTCGAAAGTACATACCAGTTATACATAGATTGTTGTTTTGTTTACTGTTGTTTCTTGTGAGTCTCGTTTGGACATATAGACTGTTGTTTTGTTGATTGATGTTCTTACCAGTTTCAGCTTGGGAATGAGGGTAGGGTATGATATGGAAGAGAGTTGTGTATGTTTCCGTTGTTGTCATAGTATTGTGATATCCTGTTGATGGGACACAGTTGTGAGAGATTGTTAGAGTACTTGTGATCTTCTTTTAGAGGAGGCATTGGTTGACATAGTAATGGCAAGTGATTTGTGGAACATTTGTTGTACTGATCTGGAAGTTGCAGGTGGTTCATAATCTTTTATTGGGACAATGAGTGTAGGGTGGTGGACATTAGTATCATGTTAAGTGGTGGATGAGTTGTGGTAATAAAAGGGAGAACTTGAGGACCTAATGTGAGTGTGTGTAACAAGTGTGGATCGTGAGTTATGCTTTTGGAGATAGGTGCTTTATATAGAGAGGTATATCGTTTTGCGGTAATAATGAAGAGTTGGTGTGGTGATTTTGATGAGGATTTTATGGTATAGATTAGATGGAGTGCAGAATGAATTGAGGAATGAGGACTGTTAGAGGAAGAGAGACCTGGATATAGGAATGGTTGTAGATGTTGAGGTTAGTCGGTTATCTTTGACATGCGGTGGTAATGAGGATAATGAGAAGATATGGCTAAGGAGCTAGTATTAGTGAGTTACGAGGACGTAACATGTTTCTTAAGAGGAGTAGGATGCGACAAAGAGAGTTTGATGGTTGTACATGTTGTAGTAGATTTGGAAGTTTGAGTCTTGGTGGAGAATAAAGAATGGATTTGTGCTGTGGTTGATTTTATTAAAAGTTATGGTCGTGCTTGTGGTAGTATGATGTTTAGGAGTGAGAGTAAACTTCGATAGTGTTGACAGTTGGATGATGATGTTTATGAGTGCTAATAAACTTCGAGGACGAAGTTCATTTTAAGGGTGGTGGAATGTAACATTCCGTTGGTGGTTGATCTTGCTTGGTGGATATTCTTGATGTTGGATTTGATAGTGGACAATATGTTACTGAAACGGAGCTAGCGGCGTTTATGGATGGTATTCGATAGTGTATGGAGTTACGGTCGAGAGGATATAATGTGGTGGATATACTATCGTGAGCCATGTTGTGGAGGTAGGCATAGTTGGTGGAGTTGGTGTTAAGAGTTTGTGTTTTATAGGTTGGGTTTGAACTTCGGGGACGAAGTTCGTTTTAAGGAGGGAAGATTGTAATACTACGGTTTTTATGTGTTGTTGGGTATTCTATCGAGTGGGGCTTACTCTGTCGAATAAGTGTGTTGTGATTTTGAAACAGTGTTCTGCTGACGGGTACTCGATCGAGTAAGTGACGTACTTGATCGAGTAAGTGGGTTTTTACGAGTATTTGGTCGGATTTTGATAGCAACGCGAGATTAGTATATAAAGAATTTCTACCAGTTTCTTTGTATTTTTACATCATTCTAAGTTTCCCAAAAGAGAAAACAAGGTTACGTAACTCTCCTCTCTCACATTGCTATCAAATCCCAAGGCTTTTGTCGTCGGAATCCTGAGTTCTTTATACCGTTGAGACCGTCGTATTGTGGGTAAGATCCTTGTACCGTTTTTATGTTGATCCGTAAATTTTGGTTAAAACCCTAATTGGGTAAATTGGGGGTTTTGGGAGTATTGTGTTTATTAGATGGTGATTGTATGATTGTATGTTTGATAGGAGGTGATTTCGTTGAAGTACGATTTTGATTAGCTGATTGTGACGATCTTGGTGATTACTTTTCCAGGTAGGGTTTTCCTACTCAGTTATTGTATAAATGATTATAAGATGGTTGTTTGCTTGATTGGCATGATGATTATATCGTAATTGGTATTGGCATTGTTTTGAATGGATATTGTGATTGGTTGTTGTTGATTGTCTGTGGTTCTCAAGGTGCGCTCTCGGCTGAGTGGAGTCACTTGCGGGAGTGGCTTCACGCCCTTGATTCGCCCTCTGTGGAACCCGCCACAGAAGGGGATGTACACATTAAGGAACATGGGTTATTCGCTCGATGGAGATGAGAGGGGCTTAGGTGGGAATGGTTGCGGTCCCCCACTGGCGGTGAGGAATATCTGGTGCGATGGATATTCTGGCAGGGCTACACACTTTAGTGTGTAGTCAGATGATTGGTGATGTGACGGTGTTGGAGATTGTGATTGTGTCTGTTTGTTGTTTATCGTATATTGTTTATGCAGTAACTGACCTCGTTTAAATGTTTTAAAAACTGTGGTGATGCATTCGGGGGTGGTGAGCAGCTGTCTGGCAGGTATACCGTGGATGCGCGTGCGATCAGCTGGGGATGGAGTCACCATGAGTCTGATAGTAGTCTTTCGCTGTTGTGTCATGACATTTTATTTACTTTAGTTCGTTTTGGTTTAGAACAGTTGTATTTTACTTTACAGTTGGTTTTGTTATGTAATCACTTAAACTTATCTATTAAAGTACGTTCTTTTATGGTCTATTTGATATTCATTGCCTCGGGTAACCGAGATGGTAGCACTTTCATGTATTAGGTGGTTGATACGTGCATTTTATATAGTCTTTTTAGGCCTCTTTATGCACGTATTTCTATGTTATCTTCGTAGTTTTATGCTACGAAATACCCCGAATATGCTACTTTGGTTTGTTTTGCCTTATTTGCAGGAATGGACCTGAAAGTGGTAGAATCAAGCCTTTTATCGTCCGTTTTGCATGCATTTGGAGGATGAGTAGATTTGGAGCGGAAATACTGCTTTTATGGGATGGGTGAAGTCATTTCGGAAGCTAAATCACCAAGTCGAGGCTGAAATCAACGAAACAAGTAGCTGGTTGAATCCAAGTCATTCGATCGAGTGCTTTAATGGTCGATCGAGTGGTTTTGGTTAGAGGAAGACTTCGATCGAGTAAAGCCTATGTTCGATCGAATTGCTTTATTTTGGGTTTCCTCGATCGAGTTGTTTCTTTACTCGATCGAGAGGTTTTGCTGAGAATCTGTTCGATTGAGCAGTTTAAAATAGCTCGATCGAGTAAATCTCTATTGGGATCGGGCTTTTTAGCTTTAATTCGTTTCTAGGTCAAATAAATTGTAATTCCTATAAATAGGAAAGACGACAAACACTTTGAGGGACACGTCTTTATTACTAAAAAACTGTTCTCTGCTTCTCTTTATTTCCGTATCTTACTCTGTAATTTTCCTTTCCCTTTTACTCTCTTTATTTAATGTTTATTATTCTTTTATCCCTTGTTCTTGCTCCTTTCTTATTTACTATGTCTAGCTAATTACCCTGCTAGGATTTAGGGGAGTCAATGAACCGATGTTAATTGCTAATTAGGTTTACAGATCGTTCGTTGTTGTTATGTCTATCTTGTTAATCACTGTTGTGGACAACGCCCGCGGGAGCTGCGTCCGCGGGATCCACAGGAGGCATTATCGACTCGAGGTTCTTTCAAATCGAATTAAGACAAATTAAAGTCGCCACCATGTTTTATGGGAACATGGAACCGTTCAAGTCAACGTTACACCTTTCATCGAAAAGCATAAAGCCAATCGACTACGAGTGATTAAAGATAAAGACTTGTACCCTATATCACTCGATTTGAATGACTCTCGTAATCCAATGGTATTTAGACGGATCCACAAACCATAGATCTTGAGTAAGGGGTGAGGGTACGTGTTAGGAAGCTCATAAGGACACCTAACCCCGCCCGTCAATAACGGCCTCTACTAAGTGAAGTATCGTATTTCAAACAAGGTCGTAGCTACTGCGATATATGATATGCAAACATCGTTTTAAAACCCTACCATGTGAAGTTTCTATGTCGATTTAGATGCAACTAAACTAACTTTGTCAAAGTTGTAATTTAGTGTTGGAGTAAGTGTCCCCGACAATAATGCGATCACAATTGTCGATCATATTGATCACATATTTAAATCTCATATCAAGAATACGAAAGGGATGATACATTACATATATAGTCAACTGGTCCACACATATCTGTAATGATTGGCCGGCTAGAGTTTGACATTACTGTCGTGCGACGGTGGTGATCAGTTGATCCCTTGAGGTCCCACCTAAAGGACGATTCCCTTAATTGAAAAGGTTAATTAATTGTATGTCGATACAGATTGATTAATTCCTTAAAATTGAACAAATTATTATCATAAGAGAGAAAATGACATCTTATTATAATGTGATTAAATAAGATTTTATTTAGTAATTTAAGAAGTTATATTACTAAAATTAATCGGTGTTTGCGAAACACACGAGATGAGAATGATGAGTTAGTTATAATTACAAGATGTTGTAAATTATACTAACTAGTATTTAAATGACCATTTTATGAGAAAGTAATTTTGAATTACTAGTCAACTTGTTAAATATGATTTATTTAATTTGTAAATGATATTTAATTTGTTAAATATGCATTTTAAATTAAAACATGACATAAGACATGTCACATGTCACATGAAATACAATTGTGCAATTGACAAAAATAAAATGGACTCCATTTTACAACATATCAACCGAAATATTGATGGGCATTTTAGAAGTTTTGTCTTATTCTTTTGTCTTATTCATTTGTCTATGACACTTAATAGTGACATGACTATGGACAAAGGCTTACACATTTTGTCTTGTGAAGATAAAAAGGAAAAAGATAAAGGGGTCCTAGAGCCCTCTAACCCACCGGTTTTTCATATAGAAAATTGAGAGATTTTCTCAATTATTCATTTTTCTTATGTTTTATGATAAACAATAAAACTTCTCTCTCTTGTTCTTCATAAAATTCATTTTTATGAATCTAATTTGTGCAAATCAATCACTAACAATACTAGTAGTAGTATATGAGTGTTAGTAACCAATTTTAAGGTAAACCACATTTCAAATATCTAATACATATTAGTTTGTGGGATTTTGGGGTAGTCTTGGGTGCTACTTATTGGAGGGCTTCTATTTTGAAGTCATGAATGTTCATCCATTATTGGAAAGCTCAAGAACTAACAAGAAGGAGATCTTGTTGGTGCCCATAAATGACCGAAATTTAGATGGTGAGAAATCGATTTTCTTATCTCTTCTTATTTAGTTTTCATGCATAAGATCAATAATTTATTTTATGACCAAATAAATTTTAACATATATGAATATGTTGAGTATAATGAGATATAGATTTCTAACAAGCGGTATGAAGAGCCTTAGGTTGTTTGCATGCAAATCGGTTATAGTTTTTCCGAGTTATACGATTAACAAATAAAACTTATAAATTTGTGTTTATTATGATACATCATGAAATTTATTATGCATGTTAAAGTTTCTGGTCCTAAAATGTTTTAGGATATTTTGGTTTAATTTATGGATTTTATTGTTCATTTTATATAATAATGGCATTAAAATGTGATTTTTATGATAAAAATGTCATTTTTGGACGAAAAATAACTAAACTTCGATTTTTCCAGTGGTTTTTGGATATGTTTTCACATATATTATATACTGATGCTCTGTAAATTTTCATAATTTTATGAGTTGTTATGCTCGAAATATGGATTTTTAATCTTAAATTCGAATTTAAATGAGAAAATAGGTTAATAAGAGTTATATTTCGAATCTGTTCATAGAAATTTAGTATGTTGTCACATGTAATTTTATAAGATGTGTGTAAAATATTTGGCTATAATGAAGTCTTTATGCATGATTTATGAATTTTTGATGAAAAATCACATAAATAGTGACTTTAATTAGTAAAAATGCTAAAACATACTTCATGACTAAGGAAAAACGTCACATGTTGCATTTTATCATATTTTTCAGATCTAAAATTGAAAATTTGATAAAAATAATTTTTCTCATATTTTTATGGTAATAATTGATAAATCGGATAAACCGCAACATTGTTTTTCCTCGATAAATTTCGAAATTTTTAACCTAAGTTTTGAGCATTATGAGTGTCATGGTATTTTTCCAGAATGTTCATGAGTTTAAAATTTCAAATTTTGAATTTATTTTAAATTTTTATGACTTAATTTGAAGTTTATGGCATAATATTGTATTTTTGAGTCCATTTATGAACAATTTTAAGAAATATAAGTTAATTATTGTCAATATGTTAGTGGAGACTAATTTTGAGTCCTAATATGGTTAGGGTAATTAACTAGTACATAAATATGATTTTATGTAATTATTGTGATTTTAAAAGGTTAAATCACGTAAATCACGTAAATCCGTAAAAACCGATTAATATACGATATTGGCTCCTTAAAGGCGATTTAGCATAATATTGGGCATGTTCATACATATTATAATGCTGCATTTTATTTATAATTGTCATAATTTTATTTTATGTAATTTTGAATTATGTAATTTTGCTTAGTGTGGCCTTAGTTTTTAATTGGTATTGCCCGAAATGTATGGGAATATCGATTCGGTTGTAATTTATTGTGATCTCGTATCACCCTTTTGTAATTTAATAGATTTATTTTATTTTAATTACAAATGTATAATAGGAAATAATGTAATTTGTTATGTAATTTATTTATTCCGGAGTTCCTTGAAGACGATGCCACTCAAGAAGGCGATCCATTAAAGACGGTGTTACCTCGAGATGCGTGCCAAAACCGAAGTTCAAGGAACCAAGGTGTAGATACCTCATTTCTGCACCTCCCGCAAACCACCCGGTGATGATTGGGCCGCATGTTTGATACGCGGAACGATTTGTGACAATTCGTAGGATTATCGTCAAGTGATTGCTCAAATATTAATGTCTACCTCTTAGTTGTCATCTACGTCCCGATACGGTCGTTTTGACAGTAATTAGAGTACATTCGGAGTCCGGGCCTAAAACCGTCTCCATTTTCTCGATAACCGTTAAATCCCGAGTCGAATGTTCGAATGTTCCTGATATTTCTATTCCATATTTCATAAATTTTATCTTTTAGTAAGCAATTTCCCGTAATATTCACATAAGATATTAAGGAAAACCGAATTATTTCCGTCCTACCATAACTCAAACACGGAGATCTTTCTTCTGCAGGAGGAAACCACTTGGGAACAGTACGCAGTCTTGCGCCTCTTCCAAGAGACGCAGATGGTCGCTGCGCGCCTCTTCCCAGCCCTTTTCTGCATGTTTCTCGTATCTTTTTCATATCTTTCCGAGATTCACTTCCAAAGAGTCTCTGAAACCCTAATTCCTTCACGTGATTAGTATAAATAGGAGCCTTCGCTCCTCATATTTCTCACGCGAGTGTCCGCCATTCTCTTCTCCCTTTGCATTCTAGACTTTGTTCTTACTTTTTGGCGTCTACGTGCTTGAACTTTCGACCACGTAAGCTCGGATCCTTCTGAGTACCAGCCTCCCCGTTGCATGACCGACCAATTTGACCAACTACACTAATAATCAACTTAATTAATTAATCGTTTTCCTCTTACGAGGGCACATTCTTTACATTCGCGTCGAGCATCACTAATCGATATCTTAGTCCTTCTCATTTCGTCAACATGTAAGTCTGAGGGTGTAATCTCTCTTTTATTTATTATATTTATTTATTGTATCATCATCAATTGTAAGGTTTATGTCGAAAATACCATTAAAACCGATTTCTAAAACCATGTTTTAAAACCTCTTTTTACGGATTTCCAGTAGATAACCGTCGAGAAAGGACGCAAAGAATCGCGCCGCCTCTTGAAGGAGCGCGCTTCTGCTGCGCCTCTTCGTGAGGCTGCCGCAGTTCCTGCTTCCTTTCTTCTTCGTTCGTCCTCTGTTGTTCGTCAAAGTTCTTTTATTTGTTTCGTTTGTTTGTTAATTCTTCATCATGATAGCATATAATTCACATGTATATTATTCATCTTTAATATGTTTTAATCATCGCAAATCCGACTTAAATCCCTTATAATCCAATATTTGCGGGTTTTTGTCATTAAATTCAATTCCGGGTTATAGAGATTCAATTCATCAATATTGGGTTTCTGGAATTCGTCTTTGATATAGTTTTCATATGTTATTTGTCACATCTATCGCGTATTCGTCATTAATCCATCGTATTTAACCTAATTAATTGAATTAATTTGTTTCACTTGTTAATATTTTTCACTCCTGTAATTAATCCATCATAATTCCGTCTCATCCATGTTTATTGCTTTTATGACCCATTCATATGTTAAATAAACATGCTAATCACTTCCATCCGAGTAAATAATACCAATTGATCATTAAATCACCAATTAACATTAACGGCTTGCAATTACGGCTTCACAGCCAGAACTGAGCCAAGGAATAGACGCAGTGTCTGCTGCGCCTATTCCAAAGGACGCAGCTCTGCTGCGCCTGTTCCTGGCTGAGTTCTGTCCCTGAACTCCGTTTCTGCCTTGACATAGTGTAATTAGTTTACATATTAACTAACTATTAATCGTGTTATCACCTTCTGTTTTGTTCGTTAATTCTTTCTTCTTTTCTTTTTCTCAAATTATCCGTTTTAAAGGTATTTTCGACATAAATCGCCTAATCCGATGTAATTAATGTAATTTTTATTATTGTAATTCATAATTATTTTATTTCTTGTATCATTTGTATGTTCTCACATGTAATCAACATTAAATCCAACTTCGACCCAATTGTATGTTAATTACGTGTTAACCGACTTAGTATTAATTCTCACATGTTAGGATTAAAACTTGGATGTTGCATTGCATGCATATAGCCGACGATATATCAAGTACGAATAACTTCCCTAATCATTAGTAGAGGCCGCTATCGAGGCGGGCGGGATTAGGTGTTCGATCAAAAGAGCTTCCTAATACGTACCCTCACCCCTTACTCCAGATATCCGTGAGCACCCGTGTTCATTGGCATCCACGAGAGTCATTCTAGACATAGAATGCTAAGGGTAACGATTGCTTAGTGTTCATGTCTCTACTTTGTGTCTTGACATGACACGAGGTATTCGAACGGTTCCAATTTCCCATAAAAATTGGTGGCGACTCCATACAAATGCAAACGCTTGTTTCCCAAGCGCCCCCGTGGCCCCCGCTGTCCACAGTTTGGCGACTCCGCTGGGGATAATACACTTACGTGTAGCCAAGGGTGAAACTTGAACAAGGTTAGGAAATAGTTTGTACAAGACAATTGTCGGTTTTCATAACTCGGTCTTCCTAGACCGTTTTATTCGGCCTTCCTAGGCCCAACCCAACCCATTCGACCAATCGTCCCGTCTAAACGGTCCTAATTCTTATTTGGGCCTAAGGATGGATAGCGATTGACGTCATCCATACCATGGTGCTTACTCTTGTTTGTATCAAGGGCCTTCACTACTTGAGGAAATGGACTAGGAATCGGCCTTACTCTTGTTTGGTACGAGCCTCTCCACAGACTTTGGGTTTGATGGTTCGGTATGGCAACCCACCCTTTAAACCAAAACCCTTCTAAATACACTCAGCATCCCGTTATAATGCTTGTATAAATGTGTATACCTTACGTGATCACAATTTCTAAACGAAACCATGACGATTTTTCAAATATCAAAACCCGTTTTCAAACAAAAATTTCGAAATGGGCTTTTAATTAGCGCAAAATCCGGTCAAAACTCTGTCCATTTGTCGTGTCAAAATTCGGGCCACAAGCCCATTTCAAAACCTCACTTCGAGTCCACTCCTACAACTACACTATAGTTGACTAGGACACACATTTTCAAAAACCTTGTCTCTCTTCAAAACTCACTCAACACAAGTGGCACACACCCACTTCACGAGTCAAAACTTTTCCTCTTTTAGCAAGTGTGTTAGAATGGTCGATCGTGTTTTGATTCGTCGCCGATATCTTATCCAGTTTCCAAGATGCCCGGATCAAGTGATGAAGCAAACTTCAACCAACTTCAAAATAGTAATGATCGAATCCTAGCCGCGCTAGCCCAAATGCAATCTACTCAAGAACAAACCTATGACCGCCTTGAGCTCATCGAAGGCCGTATCTTTGCCGTGGAGGGAAGGTTGCCTCCTCATGAAAGTGAAGTACTACGTGACTCTGACAACGAATCCAAGGATGAAAATCCTCTCATGGGGATGACTGTAGCTGAGAAAAGACTCCAATACCTAGAGGAGCAATTGATGTACCTTAAGGGTTATGACATTTATAGGGAGAACAATCGCAAGTATGAGGCCGTCAATTCCACATTGCCAACTAACTTTAGTATGACGGATATCCCTAAGTTCAAGGGACACGAGAACCCTTTGAACCACATTCGTGCCTTCAAGGATTACATGTCTATCAAAGGCATCAAACCCGAGATGTTCTTAAGGATCTTTCCTTCATCTCTCGATATCATCCCAAGGCAATGGTTCTACTCTTTAGATCACAAGAAGGTCGCTACTTGGGAAGATGTCGCAATCGAGTTCTCCAAGCAATATGCGGATAATGCCGAGATCCAAGTCAAGATGCGTACTCTAGAGGTTCTTACCCAAAATGACAAAGAAGGATTCACCGACTTCCTAAGTAGGTGGAGGAAGACTAGCACTCAACTAGTAGAACGCCCGGACGAGGCTACTCTTGTGGAGAAGTTTGTGGATAATCTCAAGCCCATCTATGCCAATCATTTGAGATACCAAAACATCAAGACTTTCAAAGACTTGACCGTATTAGGGACAAGGATTGAAGATGACATCCGTAAAGGACTCTTGTCCAAAACGGTAGGTCGAGGATATCAAGGGTCCACAAGTCGTTCATACGGCTCTACTAGTAAGACCGATGAAGTTAACCTTCTCGAGCCATCCAAGAAGACTACCCCACCAAGGAAATTCACAAACCTTGGGGACACTTACTCCAACGCTCTAAAAAGGTTAATGAAGCAAGGTAAACTCCAACCCATTGGACCTACTCCCGAACCCGAAAGGAAGTCCAAGTTTTGGGACGAGAACTCATACTGTGAATACCATAGGGGCAAGGGGCACGACACAGAAAAATGCTACAAGTTGAAAAACGTGCTTCAAGACATGATTGAAGATGGTCGACTCCCAATACCACCGGGAGGTAAGCCCAACAACACTCAGAATCCTCTTGGAGTTCTATTGATCACAAGTGATGAATCTACCTTAGATTGCTCATACCTCATTTCTCCCATCGAAAATGAAATTCATGCAATCGAGAATGAAGGGCTCTACACTACTATCTCCCCTACCATTTCCGACTTCATCACATGGGCAAGGAGTGTAGATAGGCAAGTTTGGGAACTAGAAAACATGGTAACAACCTTACGCAATCCCAACGCAATGCCCGAAGAGCGTGTGCCACTAATCTTCTCTCAAAATGCCACTATGCAAGAAATAATCACCGTGGTTGATAAACTAGTCGATCAAATCATACGACTAGAAGATGATATCGTGAGAATGAGGGAACTAGTTGCAATCAATGGGGTTTGGGCCGATGATGATGAGGACGAGTATCTCATTGAAAACTCCCTAGTCAAAGAAATAGTCCAAAATGGTGAAGACCAAGACGTGGATCACCTAACTCGTTCGGGTCGTCCATATCAAAAAGCTACTCAAAACGGTCCAACCAACGTTGTTACACCAAATGACAACGAGGATGACTCCACTGATCATTTGCTCAAGCAATTACAGAAAACAAAGGCTGATCTTTCAGTCTGGCAACTAGTAGCAAGCTCATTCCCACATCGCCAAGCTTTACTGCAAGCTTTGGCCAAACTAAACGTAGCACACAACTCCACTCCTGAAGATGTAGTCAACTTGGTCTTCCAAGAATCACCTAAGCTAAGTAATCCTATTACTTTCTCAGACGAAGATTTGCCACCTTTTGGCGCTAGTCACAACCTCGCTCTATACATCACTGTCATTTGTCTAAAGAAGAATGTACCAATGACCTTGGTGGATGATGGCTCCGCGGTCAACGTCATACCCCTCAAAACGGCATACAAGCTGGGCATGAAAGAGTCGGATTGGACCCCTACCAATCAAGGTGTGCGTGCATATGACGGTACACGACGAAAAGTAGTAGGACTTGCTAACCTAACCATAGCCACAAGGCCGATTGAACGAAAGGTTAATTTCCAAATAGTGGACATCGAGGCTTCCTTCAACATACTTCTGGGAAGGCCTTGGATTCATGCTTCCAAAGCGGTAACATCCACCCTTCATCAAAAGATCAAGATCCCACTAAACGGCAAAGTAGTGACGATCACTTCGTCACCCATCAAGGCAATAATCGAAAAACAGTCGAACAATCAAGTCCTTGCGGATCCTATATACGAACTTGGGGGCTTCCAAAGTGTAAGTGTCATAGAAAGTGAGTTGGCACCCTTATACTATAATCCCTACTCTAACTTGGTGGTCAACCACATACTCAAATCCCAGGGATACTTCCCTGGAATGCCTTTGAACCCTCTTCGGAAGAATACCTTCGCACCATACAAGGAAGGCAACTCAACAAGGATACCACTTGGACTAGGGTACAAACCTACAAAAGAGGAGGTTCTCGAAATGCTCGCCCAAGTCCAAAACCGCAAGCACGTAGGAGTCCAAATGAGGCCCTATCTCCCTACTTTAAATGGGTACTTTGTTCAAGAAGGAAGTCTAGAACTCTTTCACGGATTTCCCGAACCTTGGCATTATCTCGAGAGGAAGTTAGCCGGAATCGAGATCTTTCACGATTGCTACTTCATCCCTCCAGAAACGGTTCCTACCGTCAAAACCCGTCAAGCACCTTGCTTAGACGAACAAGCTATTAGCCAATTGTTTGGAGAAGATCGATTCATTAGGGCCGCGCAGGATGAGATCATTACTATGTTACTTCAAGACGATCGCTTCAACCCCACCGCGTTAATCACACAAACCGACGCGAAACAGCAGAAAGAATGGAGAAAATCTATCAAATGGACCAACAATCAAGGAAGACTCTTCAAGCTCACCACTGGAGAAGGAGAGATGTTCAAAGGAGAACCAGAAGACGATGAGTTCGAGTCGGAGTCGGAGTCTAGAGAAGTCATTAGAGAGTCTACTCCTGTCGTCATCCCCACTCCCTTCGTTTCTCCTAGCTTAGTCTCGAGTAGTCACAGTAGTTCGGGAAATGCCCCAACCACAGTCCCTTTGCCGCCACTGACCATGGATCAGTTGGCTTCTTTGTTTCAACTTTACTCAAATTTTAATATGAATAAATCAGGTTCTGCTTACTCTTTGTGTTATCTTGAGTGCAATTCTGTTTACGATGATACTGAGGATGACCAAGACCCAGACTCAATCGAAATACCTCCCTACGTAGCCAAAGAAATACTACAGGAAGGGGAAGGGGAACCAGTAATAGAGAACACCGAACCCATCAACTTAGGAACCGAACTAGAACCCCAAGAACTTAGGATAGGGACTACCTTGAGCTCTACCGAAAGGGCCGATTTCATAGATCTCCTAAATAAATTCAAAGACATTTTCGCTTGGTCCTACAAAGACATGCCAGGGATCGACAGGGATATCGCTGAACATAGGATTCCGATTAAGCCAGGTTTCAAACCTGTGAAACAGAAGCTTCGACGAATGAGAACGGAATGGGCTCTAAAGATTAAGGAAGAAGTTGACAAACAATTCAAAGCCGGGTTCATCAAAGTTTCCGAGTATTCTGACTGGGTAGCTAATATAGTACCCATACCCAAGAAGGATGGGAGAATCCGCGTTTGTGTTGACTTTAGGGACTTAAACAAAGCAAGTCCAAAAGATGACTTCCCTCTACCTCACATCGACATATTGGTAGACAATACTGCGGACCACGCATTACTATCCTTCATGGATGGGTATGCGGGTTATAACCAAATCAAGATGGCCATGGAAGATATGCATATGACCGCATTCGTCACCCAATGGGGAACCTACTGCTATACGGTAATGCCGTTCGGGTTGATCAACGCCGGAGCTACATACCAACGCATCGCAACTACGCTCCTACATGACATGATGCACAAAGAAGTTGAGGTATACGTAGATGACATGATTGTCAAATCCAAGGAAAGAGAAGGGCATATTGCGAACCTTCGCAAGTTCTTCGCAAGGCTACGAAAGTACAACATGAGACTCAATCCTCAGAAATACACATTCGGGGTAACATCTGGTAAACTCCTGGGATACGTTGTTAGCCAACGAGGTATAGAAATAGATCCTTCCAAAATCAAAGCTCTGATTGAAATGCCACAACCTCAAACAGAAAAAGAAGTCAGAGGATTCCTAGGAAAGGTGCAATATATAAGTCGATTCATATCGAAACTTACGATGATTTGTGAGCCTATCTTCAAGAAACTCAAGAAAACAGACCACACCATGTGGGATGACGATTGTCAAAAGGCATTCGACCGGATCAAGGAGATATTGGCTAAACCACCAGTGCTCATGCCACCACAACGAGATCAACCTCTTGGTTTATATCTCACAAGAATCCGAAACGGCCATGGGTGCCATCTTTGGCACAAAACGTAGGAAGTGAAGAAAGAGCTATCTACTACCTTAGTAAGAAGTTCTTGGAATACGAGTGCAAATACTCACAACTCGAAAAGACATGCCTCGCTCTTGTGTGGGCAACGAAGAAGCTACGCCATTACATGCTTAGCTACTCCGTCAAAATATACTCCAAAATGGATCCAGTCAAGTACCTCTTCGAGAAACCCGTCCTCAACGGACGTCTAGCAAGATGGACCTTGATGCTCTCAGAATTCTACCTCAAATACGTGCCACTGAAAGTTATAAAAGGTCGCGCCGTCGCCGAATTTTTCGTAGAAAATCCAATCAATGACGCACAAACAATAGCTACTTGGTCATTTCCAGACGAGGATATACTTTAAACTGATGTAGACTCCTGGGACCTATACTTTGATAGAGCATCGAATTTAACAGGATTCGGAATAGGAGTGTTGCTAATTTCTCCTGAAGGCGAGCATACACCAATTGCTGTCAAACTCGACTTCGAGGTAACAAACAATGCTGCAGAGTATGAAGCTTGTCTCATTGGACTACAAGCGGCAGTGAGCTTAGGCATCAAAAACCTCCGAGTACATCGGGATTCATCACTGATCATCAACCAAGTTACAGGATCTTGGAAAATCCGAAGCGAAAGCCTCGCACCTTATCAGGCTAGGATAGACCAAGTCGCTCAATTCTTTGATCACGTAACCTACCTACACCTACCTCGGGAGGAAAATCAATTCGCAGACGCTCTTGTGAAACTCGCATCATTGATTAATATGCCAGATCACATGGTGGAAATGCCTTTTTGCATCGAACGACGGTCAGAGCCGGCTTATGTCCACCAAATCACCGATGAAGAGGAAACCGCGCAGGAACCCTGGTTCCAAGCAATCCTGAATTTTAAGCTTAATGGTACATATCCACCAGATATGGACAAGAGGGGACAACGCGCTATACGCCTACTAGCTTCCCAATACATTCTCATGCAGGGAGAATTATACAAAAGAACACCTCTTGGTGTAGTCCTACGTTGCCTTGATCATTCACAGGCACGAAAGGTGATGGAAGAAGTCCATGACGGAGAATGCGGTCCTCACATGAGTGGGCCCATGATGGCAAAGAAAATCACACGTTTGGGATATTATTGGACCACAATGGAATCCGATTTCATCAAATACGTAAGACATTGCCACAACTGCCAAATCTTCGGGAATGTACAACATGTCCCTTCTTCATTGCTCTATACAATGACATCTCCTTGGCCATTTTCTGCATGGGGAATTGACATAATCGGGAACATAACCCCCGCCGGAACAGGAGGTCACTGTTTCATTCTAGTAGAAATCGACTATTTCACCAAATGGGTAGAAGCGGCTTCCTACACTGGTCTTACAGCTAAAAATGTGGTAAAATTCATACAAAACAACATCATCTGTCGATATGGTTGCCCACATGAGATCATTAGCGATAACGGATCACATTTCCAAGCTGAAACCGAGCAATTGCTCGCCAAATACAAGATTAAGCATCACCACTCTTCGCCCTATAGACCACAGACTAACGGCGCGGTAGAGGCGGCAAACAAGAATGTTGTCACGATTCTCAAGAAAATGATTGACAACTATAGAGATTGGCCAAGCAAGATACCCTTTGCCTTATGGGGGTATCGTACATCTGTCAGGACGCCCACTGGGGTTACTCCTTTCTATTTGACCTACGGTATGGAAGCTGTACAACCAGTCGAGCTAGAAATACCATCCTTGCGTATTTTACTCGAAAGTCAAATCCCGGAAGCCGATTGGAAGAGGGATAGATATGAAGAACTCATCCTCCTGGATGAGCGCAGGCTGCGCGCCTTGCATAATGTCCAAACATATCAAGCGCGTATCAAACGGGCTTTCAACAAAAGGGTTAGGCCAAGGAACATCAAAGAAGGAGACTTGGTGCTTAAATCGGTTAGAGCTCTCTTACCTGTTGACTCACGAGGAAAATTCAAACCTAATTGGGCCGGACCATTTCTAGTCAAATCCATACTCCCAGGGGGTGCGGTTAGGATCACAGACCTAGATGGGAACGAGTTTTCAAACCCAACAAACCTTGACCAACTGAAACGATACTATGCCTAGAATAGGAATGAAAACGCGCCTCGCGTAACCCCACGTGTCGCTCTTGTGGCACTAAATAAACGGCCCCCGGCCAAGCGGAAATAAGCTAAATGTCACTGTGCTCTTGCATTTTGACAAATTTGTCATCCTCTTATCCTCAAACAAACTAAATTCGCACCTTCAGAGTAAGCAAAAGCTCATGCTTATTTTCTACGTTCATTACAAGCTCTTGCTTCGAACAATTATTCTTTTACATTTATTCGAACTACGCGCAAGGGTTTGATTTCGCTTTTTAAGTGAATACGTAGGCAATCCTTCACGGGATTCAACCCATTATATCTAAAATGTAAATAGAAGGACATTTGCATTGCATTTGAAATTCGACAAGAATAATAGATAGAAAATCACCACGGTTTCATAACCACTTAACCTTTTTATTCCATTCATCTTCTAATAATAATACGCTACATAATAAAAAAATAGAATAGGCTAGGATTCTAAAAATCCCTCCTTTTTATTACAACAACAATAATAATAATAATCAAACAATAATAAAGAGACTTGGGCTATTCCTCCATCTTCCCCTTGCCCTTGTCATTCTTGTCATATTTCTTGTCACGACCTCGAGCCGGATGCTCTTGCGCCACTTCAGACCTAATCACCAACGGCCTTTCTCGAGGTCTAGCTTTTCCATTCTTGCCAATCACCATCTCTGCGACAGGAGTAGTCTTCGGTTTCTTCGAAGGATGAACAACTTGAAACCCGGCTTCTTCTTCTCCCTCTGTCAGATGCTTCTCCTTCTCTTTCTCTCCCTCGCGCACCTTGTAGTCGATAGGCTTGCGCTTCCTCAATTTCTCCCGCTCTTCCGGAGTTGTAGCCTTTCTCCACCGCAAATAAGAATCCGACACCCATAAAGCATTGGCGGAGAAACTCAAGAACCACATGTTTCTTTGGGCCCATTTGATAGCCCACTCTCTTCGGCTCTCTGTAGTAAGTGCCATAGCGAACATGGGACGGTATCAAGCCTCGGGATAGTCTGTTTCAACCCAACTTGTCTCATCAGCCTTTCCGGGAAGATGCACACCATAAACTCCAATCCAGGAATGCGCACCGACCTAGTGGGATCCAAAGAAGACACTCCAGTGACAGACTTGAGGTGCCACCACGGCACGACCCACCTGATCAACGGGCCATCATCACTCTTCAGCTTGTTCTTCCAATAATCACAGACCCGCGTGAAATCCACCATATACAACCTTGTCCTCATCGCGATTGAACTGGCATGATAGAAAAGCGCATGAACTGGGGGCTCGATCAATCGGAGCCGCTCCATAAGCCAAACCTACCAAAAGCGGGTATTAGACGAAAAAAAAAAAAAAAAAAAAAAAAACAAAAAAAAAAAAAAAAAAACGAAAAAAAAAAAAGAGAAGAAAAAAAAAGTGTCTTTTACCTGCAAAATGACGGGGCTCCCCAAGAACGGCAGGTCACGGTTGGATTTCCTATTATCCAAACCCAATATAATCTCTCCTAAGCATAAGCAAGCTGGGCTCCTGCACAGCTCCATCTGCTCAACAAGGCCCAAAAGACGGGGATCACCTCTCAAGTCTTCATCAACATGCCCTTGGAAGACATACACATGCAATAAACAAAAGCCAAATGCCCTCCGCCTAGCAACATGAGAAACGGTGGGGTCGGCCCTGTTGATAAATCGATCTATGAAGTCCTACATTCTCACACCTTTTGAGGTAACTAGCGGTCCACCTCAAGTCTAGTCAATCCGAGCAAATCTCTAAATTTGCTTTTGTACCCTTGAGAAGTGGAAGGAATGGCAGGCAAATGTTCGGGGTCCCATCCACCAATAGCAGCAATCTCTTCAGGAAAGGGGCAAATATCACCTCCAGGGAACGCAAAAACATGGTAATTTGGGTCCCAATAGTCAAGGCAAGCATCCAAGAACGGTTTCACAACCTTGATGAGTTTCAAACTCAACAACGATGCAAAGTTATAAGAGCCCATATCATGCTTCTCCATATTTGAAAACTCGTTGGTCCATTCCTTCAAGCGGATCTCCAAAGTATTCATGATGAGAAAAATTATTTTGAAGAATCTTGTGTATTTAGACGAAGATGAGACGGAAGATTTGTGTGAATAAACGCTCCATCAACGTTTCTATTTATATTAATTGCTGTTTCCAAAAATCCGTCAGAACAGAACAACATGGGAACAGGCGCAGCACCTGCTGCGCCTTTTCAAAGGGACGCCGCTCATGCTGCGCCTCTTCCCGAGCTTCACTTCTGTGATTTTCCGCGTTGGATCTTTCCTAATTCCATAACAAATAATTTCCTATTCCTACAGGTTATTATTTTGGTAAATACGGGAAGATTACCATGTTTCAGGTTTCCTAATTTCGCGGGCACGCATTTCGAGGCGACATCGACATTTCTGCCATTATATCACACTTCTATATTTTCATTTTAGGAAATAAATTTCATTTTCGTTTTAGGAAATAATTTTCATTTTAATTTCAACTTGTATATATTGATTTCTATTCTTTAATTTCATTTCTAAACTTATAGATTTCTTTTTTTTCTTTTTTTAAGGGGTAACCCTCCCTACCGTCCGGTCATTTCCGGCAAATTTTTTTGCATTTTCCGCGTTCTTTTGAGCCTCTCATTTTGCGCTAATTAAGGCCATATGTATATAAAAATGTATGCTTTGCGTGTTTTTCTATGTAAATTTCGGCAGCATGACGGCGTAAACCGTCATCTACCAAACCTGTTCGAAACTAACCTACAGATACAAGCAACACAACCCAGCAGCAAAGGCACTCAGGCCATCGTATATATAACAAACGGAGGAAATGTACAAACTGGGGGCTCGAGCCCCAAACCAAAGTCCAAAAATGTTCAAAATCAATGTACAATTGTACAAGACACAACCAACAAACAAAAAACCTACACAAAACTACTGTTGGGCGCCCTCCAACTCTGCAACTCTCGCCACAACAGCGGCGATCTCGGCATCCCAAACTTCGAGCTCCCTCAACACGCGAGCTGTCTCCTCCCGAGACTGGGTCAACTCTCGCTCCAGCTCGCGGTCACCCTAAACGATAAATTGGCTCATGTCAATCAATTCAAGCAAAATTAGAAAATCAAAAATCAAAAATGGAAATAGGTGTAAGGTTCATACCTGACGACCTCGACCGCCGACAAGTGCCTCGACGGCAGTAGCTCGCAGCCGGTTGGCCACCCTCCACAACGCCACAAACCGAGACAACGCAACCTGCATTTTTAAAAAGAAATTCTCAAACAATTGAACAAACTCAACCAAATGTGTTCTTACACAAAGGATATACAAATTAGAGGCTCACCCTCCGAATCGATGATCTTGCCGCGTCCGTGCCAAGATCCGTCACAGCTACGTCAAAGTCACGCAGCTCGGAGATCGTCGTCCTCCCGGTCGCGTCAGTGTACTCGAGGGTCTCGGGGTACTCTGGGGGCTCGATGCCCGCCGCCTCGACCTCCTACAAAAACAAATGGTTCTCATCAATCGATGATCTTTCATCATTATCAAAAAATCAAATCAAAAGGAAAAATAAAAGATACTCACCACTACCGGCCAGTACGCCAACCTCCCGTAAAGGAACGCCGAGTAGTCCTCGCCAGGAAGAAGAAGGGCGTCACCACTGGCACCAGCCAAGTCCGCCTCCCTCTCAGCCTCAGAAGGCTCCCTAAAAATTGTCCTGGGAGGATCGACGGGAACCGTCAACACGCCCCGCGAGCACTGACGAGCCAAGCGCTCGCCCAAGTACCACACAGGACCCATCGACGTCCTCAACAGCAGTCGGCCCGAGCTCCTAGGTCGAAAGACCTCAGCCACAAAAGGAGGCGCTCCAGCGTACTCCGCCCAAGGTCTGGGCACCCACTGAGACAAGATAACAAGGATCATTCCTACGATCAACTTAAAAGCAAATATAAGAAGCACGAGCAAATATAAGTGGGATGCTCACGCTGCTCAGCTGAAGAGCGTTCACATCCCGCCGGTAGACGTTGTGAGAAGAACACTTGCTCTTCGTCCGGCACATCACCCAATCCCTCACCAGGGGATAGGCCCTCTCCAGCGGCTCCGTCCTCTTGGGCGCGAGGCTCGGGAAGTAGGAGTACACCCACGCCTGCAAAAGCAAAATAATCAATGACGATCTTTCGTAATTTGATAAAGAAAAGGAATTTACTTTGATCCAAAGGAAGATTCATACCTCCAAAGATAGTCCGGTCCGACAAAGACCAGGAGAAGTCCCCTTCTCCATCAACTCCAGACGAACCATGGCCCTCATGAAGCGGATGAGGACCGCGAAACCAGCGATGACCCGGTCCCCAACGTCCTAAGGAACTCAGGTCAGAAAGGAAGGGAAGATGCTTCGTCGACAGCCTCTCGCCCTTGTCTCCGAGGTAAATCGAAGACAGAAACCACCAGAGCCAAAGACGAGCCCTCTGCTCAGCTGTACAGGGAGGAGGAGCCGTCTCCCTCCCATCAATCGTCACCAACGCCGGGGTCTTCCCCGCGAAGTAGTCTCGAACGTAAGAACTGGGTATCAAACCCGACACTGTAACAGCCTTCGGCGACAAGTTCCAGCCGATCAATCTCCTTGCCTCGGCCGAGTCCGCCCTCATGGCAGTCTCCGGCCACACCACCTCCTCGGTCCCGCACGGCAGACCAGAAATCATGCCGTAGTCCTCCAGAGTGACTCCCACCTCACCAAAAGGCATGTGAAATGTGGAAGTCGTATCCCAGAATCGGTCCAAGAAAGCACGGACCAGGCTAAGGTTAGCCCGCAACTTCCTCTTCGCGATATCCCTCCAGACCTGAACCAAAGGACCGAACGCTCGATCATGGCCCTCTCCTCCGCCGACAGCCGCTCGTAGTGCTCCATCGCCGTCGTGTAACCCGAGAACGACCTGATGTTCCCGGCCTCCTATTGTGATTTGAAACAAAGCTATCTTTAGTTTTGAAGGAAATTTGAAAGAAATTTGGATAAAAAATGAATAGAGATGAGTAGTGAGTAGTGAATTCCTATTTACCAAACTCTTCACCGTCCTGTAGGACAGGTGACCCTCTGCAGCCCACACCAGGTGCCTGTTCTCCCAAGTCTCAGCCTACGCGGGAGCCCCTCTCAGCTGACGACCTCCTCGTCCGACGTTGGCCCGTCTCGGGGCCTCCTCCTCCTCAACGGCCTCCTCCTCGTGAGCCTCGTCCCCAGCAGCCATCACCGCAGCGGTGAAGGCCTGCTCCAAAGCCTCCTCAACAGTAGCAGCGTCGATCTCCATGGGAGCTCTCCCAGAAGTAGAAGCCTCATCACCTGCAACATTAAAACAAATTCAGGCCGCGTCACATGACGACAAGCCTTGGTTAAGGGATTTTCGAGCCTTCGGAAGCCCTGAAACCGATCTTTTCTCGCCATCCTTGGCCATATTCCCACCAACCCGATCACTTATGTGGTAAATTGGGACATGTCAAGCCTAATTCGAAGCCTAGTTCCGGGTTCGAGTCGAAACTTCGACAGCATTTCGCTATAATGGCGATTATGCCCTAGAAAAGTGTCCTGAAAAAGCTGTCACAAACCAAAATTCCGAGATGGTATAAAGTTTACCCATCATTCAAGGATCCCAAATATCAAGTTTCATCGCAAATGGGCAATCCTAAGGCTATTTTCGAAGCAATTTACGGTTCAGCTGTAAAACCGTCTCAAATTTCACTCAAAAGTTCAAAACTTGATGACAATTCGAAACAAATACATGGTTATGTTCCTAATATTACCTACTATCCATTTCTAGTGTCAATTTGACAAGGCAAATTCATTTGGGGAAAAAGCCCCAAATTTTCGATCGAAAGGGTCATAAACCCTAGATTTTTCGGCTCAAAATTGGACAAATGTAGACGATTAATGCAAGATTGAGACACATACCTCGATTAGTCATGTTTAATGCTAGCTTTTGAATCAAACCTTGGCGGAAATGGTGAAGATTTGAGGGAGAAATGAATGATTTGTGTTTCGAATAAAAATGAACAAAACCTCCTGATTTTCGCGTTTTTACGCAGGAAAACCAAATTGGGGAATAGACGCAGCAGGCGCTGCGCCTTTTCCAAGAGACGCAGCTCTTGCTGCGCCTCTTCCTTTTGTTCCCTTCATACGAATTTTCAAAAATTCGTTATGAGTTCGTTATTTGTGGGCCCATCTTTGGTGCGCCTCTTCCCCGGTGTTATTTTCATTCTTTTGGTCCGTTTGGCGATTTTCTTTCGTGCCGACCCGCATTCCCAAAACCGCAGCAGACTGCCGCACATTATCTATTCCTTCCAAGACCTTTTGCTTGTCACAACGAGCATTTATTCCTTCACAAAATTCGACACACCTTCGTTATGTCTCCAGCGAGAGTAAGCGGATATACTTTCCCTCTCATGACAAGAAGAATCAATTCCCAATCGTGTCTCTAGCGAGAGTAAGCGGACGTACTGTCTCTCTCAAGACGTAAGGATTGACGATCTACCTAAGCAGATTTCCCCTCAGCAGTTCCCGCCTGTGTCCTGCTATTCGCAATTGTTTCTCGAAGACTACCCAAGGCAGTTTTCTCTCAGCAGTTCCCGCCTGTGTCTTGCTACTCACAATATTTCTTGTTCCCCCGCAGAGTGCGACAAGGGTGTCGTTCTCCAGAAGTTCCCAAACCAAAGCCTTCTTTCTTAGGTTCGTAGACCCGAAATTAGGATTTTTTGACTATAGGATCCCAATCCTTTTAGGTTCATAAGCCTTCAAGTTCCCAAACCAATAGAGTTCCTATACCCAAGCTTTAGTTACCCTTAAGTTTGAACTTACTTTAGGCCTCCTTCCCGCCGATGCTTTCCTTTAGGGTCCCACACCCTAGCACCAATCCTTATGTATCCTTTAGGTCTTACCCTTAGCTCCCATGCCCAACCTTAGCTCCTACGCACCTCCGGAAGCATCTCGAGAAGAAGTCTCAGGTATGGTCTCTCCTTATGGCTGGCGAGCCTCCTTACGTAGTCTAATGGACTTTAAACGACCCTCCCCGATAGTCGACAGACTCTAAAATGTTCCCGACGACAGGTCCTTGGTTCAGACCCCTTGAGCCGCCTTGCGTCGCCATAGTCGTCGAGTTGTAATCTTGATTGACTGATGGCTATACTTTGACTTTCGCCTAGTCCAAGCCTCAGTCAAAGTGGGGGCTCTGTAGATACCTCATTTCTGCACCTCCCGCAAACCACCCTGTGATGATTGGGCCGCATGTTTGATACGCGGAACGATTTGTGACAATTCGTAGGATTATCGTCAAGTGATTGCTCAAATATTAATGTCTACCTCTTAGTTGTCATCTACGTCCCGATACGGTCGTTTTGACAGTAATTAGAGTACATTCGGAGTCCGGGCCTATAACCGTCTCCATTTTCTGATAACCGTTAAATCCCGAGTCAGAATGTTCTGGAATGTTCCGGATATTTCTATTCCATATTTCATAAATTTTATCTTTTAGTAAGCAATTTCCCGTAATATTCACATAAGATATTAAGGAAAACCGAATTATTTCCGTCCTACCATAACTCAAACACGGAGATCTTTCTTTTGCAGGAGGAAACCACTTGGGAACAGACGCAGCAGGTGCTGCGCCTCTTCCAAGAGACGTAGTGGCTGCTGCGCCTCTTCCCAGGCCCTTTTCTGCATGTTTCTCGTATCTTTTTCATATCTTTCCGAGATTCACTTCCAAAGAGTCTCCGAAACCCTAATTCCTTCACGTGATTAGTATAAATAGGAGCCTTCGCTCCTCATATTTCTCACGCGAGTGTCCGCCCTTCTCTTCTCCCTTTGCATTCTAGACTTTGTTCTTACTTTTTGGCGTCTACGTGCTTGAACTTTCGACCACGTAAGCTCGGATCCTTCTGAGTACCAGCCTCCCCGTTGCATGACCGACCAATTTGACCAACTACACCAATAATCAACTTAATTAATTAATCGTTTTCCTCTTACGAGGGCACTTTCTTTACATTCGCGTCGAGCATCACTAATCGATATCTTATTCCTTCTCGTTTCGTCAACATGTAAGTCTGAGGGTGTAATCTCTCTTTTATTTATTGTATTTATTTATTGTATCATCATCAATTGTAAGGTTTATGTCGAAAATACCATTAAAACCGATTTCTAAAACCATGTTTTAAAACCTTTTTTTACGGATTTCCAGTAGATAACCGTCGAGAAAGGACGCAGCAACTGCTGCGCCTCTTCGAAGGAGCGCAGTTTCTGCTGCGCCTCTTCGTGAGGCTGCCGCAGTTCCTGCTTCCTTTCTTCGTTCGTCCTCTGTTGTTCGTGAAAGTTCTTTTATTTGTTTCGTTTGTTTGTTAATTCTTCATCATGATAGCATATAATTCACATGTATATTATTCATCTTTAATATGTTTTAATCATCGCAAATCCGACTTAAAACCCTTGTAATCCAATATTTGCGGGTTTTTGACATTAAATTCAATTCCGGGTTATAGAGATTCAATTCATCAATATTGGGTTTCTGGAATTCGTCTTTGATATAGTTTTCATCTGTTATTTGTCACATCTATCGCGTATTCGTCATTAATCCATCGTATTTAACCTAATTAATTGAATTAATTTGTTTCACTTGTTAATATTTTTCACTCCTGTAATTAATCCATCATAATTCCGTCTCATCCATGTTTATTGCTTTTATGACCCATTCATATGTTAAATAAACATGCTAATCACTTCCATCCGAGTAAATAATACCAATTGATCATTAAATCACCAATTAACATTAACGGCTTGCAATTACGGCTTCACAGCCAGAACTGAGCCAAGGAATAGACGCAGTGTCTGCTGCGCCTATTCCAAAGGACGCAACTCTGCTGCGCCTGTTCCTGGCTGAGTTCTGTCCCTAAACTCCGTTTCTGCCTTGACGTAGGTTAATTAGTTTACATATTAACTAACTATTAATCGTGTTATCACCTTCTGTTTTGTTCGTTAATTCTTTCTTCTTTTCTTTTTCTCAAATTATCCGTTTTAAAGGTATTTTCGACATAAATCGCCTAATCCGATGTAATTAATGTAATTTTCATTATTGTAATTCATAAATATTGTATTTCTTGTATCATTTCTATGTTCTCACATGTAATCAACATTAAATCCAACTTCGACCCAATTGTATGTTAATTACGTGTTAACCGACTTAGTATTAATTCTCACATGCTAGGATTAAAACTTGGATGTTGCATTGCATGCATATAGCCGACGATATATCAAGTACGAATAACTTCCCTAATCATTAGTAGAGGCCGCTATCGAGGCGGGCGGGATTAGGTGTTCGATCAAAAGAGCTTCCTAATACGTACCCTCACCCCTTACTCCAGATATCCGTGAGCACCCGTGTTCATTGGCATCCACGAGAGTCATTCTAGACATAGAATGCTAAGGGTAACGATTGCTTAGTGTTCATGTCTCTACTTTGTGTCTTGACATGACACGAGGTATTCGAACGGTTCCAATTTCCCATAAAAATTGGTGGCGACTCCATACAAATGCAAACGCTTGTTTCCCAAGCACCCCCGTGGCCCCCGATGTCCACACAATGGAGTTGGTTTCCGAATTTGTAATAGTTTCTTAGATTTACTATTTTAGGAAGGCCATACTAGGATTTTATTTATGCTTTGCATTTTATTTATATGTTGCATGCATCGCTAAATCGCCATAACTAAAACATGCATTATCATTTAATCGAGTTAATCGACCGTGTCAATTACAATTATCGTAGTTCACCGCTTTAGTTCACTTAAAACGTGATAGATAATAAATTGACATGACCTCTCGCTAAAATAAACAATTGAGACTTAGCCTTACCAAAAATTAGAAACCATGAAAACCTATTTCATGAGGGAGGGCGCTCGGCCCTACCGGGGTACAAACCTTGTTACGTAGGGGAAGTGGGTGATAAATGTCTATCCACCAAATTCATATTGATGAGGGATGAATCGGCCCTACCGTGCCCAAGTTGATGTGGATTTGGATCATGGACACATTTATTCGAAATTTGGATTGAGCTCAACGGAAGTATTCGTGACCGTAGTCGCATGTGTTCCGGGCTAAAGATAAATATTAATGTAATTTTATCGACCAAGAGTTCTAAAAGTAGAATCGATTAAAGCGTTAATCCACTGAGTTATATTGATAAGGGATGAATCGGCCCTACCGTGCTCAAGTTAATATGAATTTGGATCTTGGAATCATTTATCATAGTTGGGTAGAGGTCACTATGTAAATGCTTTACTTGTTATTTACAAGTATTATTAATTATAACGATGAATGTGTTGTTTTCATTATTCCGTTATTGTATTGTTCTATTTCTTTACCTCAAATTATACGATATCATTTCGATTTTTAGTTCAAATCTCCATTAAAACATCGTAACCAAAGACAAAATTTGAATTTTTCTTCTAAAAACCTCGTATTATCCATTGTAAGGATCTCTTGTGAAGAGTATAGATGAAAGTTATTCGTGATCAAAAGGGTTTTTGATTTTCGACTAACATATCTACTTACAATGAATGGTTTCTCATGTGCTTAATTGAGTTAAGTATTTTGAAACGTTAAATCATTTTGGTGACTAGATTTGTTGGAAATCGTAATAGACCAAAATACCGCAACCACTTCAATGAAAGTTTTAAGACTAAACAAACGAATGAAGAGTAGTCTTCATGAATATAATTTTGCTTCTCAAAGCAAAGACTCATTGAAATGAGTGGGAGCATTCTCTTAAACCGTTAAGAAAAGGATAAGGTTTTAAAAAAGTAAAATTAGAATGGAATTGATACAAGGTAATGTTAAAAGTGAAGTTATTGAGAATAACGATACTAAACCTATCAATCCCGACCGATAAAGTTTCCATTGTTTTAATTGTTGGACGCTAGAAAGGAAACTACCTCAAATTATTGAAGAATCGACAAGTTAGTTGTGGGACATCTAATGGGACCTTATTCTTTAAATGTTTATTTGATTAACATAAATTTTGCTAAGTACTACTTCGTCAATATTAGAAACCGGTGGTGGTTTTCATCATTATGTTTGATACATAGGATGATTAGAATATGACGACTAGCAACAATGATGTCGAGAGATAGAGCCATTGTGTAATCAATCTAGTTTTGGGTTTATAGTTGTACTTAATTATAACTATTAAATGCATAAACTCTAAATAAGAATATAAACTTGTTAAGATACAAAAGAGGTTTCACTTTTATGACCCTATACACCACGATTTGATGTATGGCTAGCCCATTATCAAGGTGATTATATTCTAAACCAAACTAGAATGATATATCATGTTGATGATGCAAGACTCAAATTGGTAACCCAAGATTAAACCTTAAATTCTCGAATGATGAACGCAAAGAGTTATCGAGTACTCTTGAAACCATTAGATCTTATGGTATATGCGTATCTTGTATTCAAGGCAAGATGTCTCGTGCCTTTTGGTTGAAAAGGAGATCGAGGTTGTAAATCATTGATCCAAAATAGGTTGATCATTTTCTTTTACTAACTATTTAAATTGACGCTAATGTGTTCACTTAATAAGGTAAATAGAGAAATCTTTGTAGAAATTCAAAGAGTTCATGGAATCACGATTTAGTCGTGATGGGATTATCAAAGTAAAGACTTTGATATAAGCCAAATGAAATGTGATATAGTATCACAAGTTAATCTCTCTTAGCACACATTATGGGATAATGTGTGGTTGGATAAGAAATCAAATGCTATTCGATATGGTTTGGACTTCAATCAAGTTACCTTGAGTTACTTGAACCTTTTGGGGAATTTTATCATTTTGTCTAAATTATTTTTCCACTAAATCTAAAACGATTCATATGAGATATGAAATAGTAGGGTACCATGTTTGTAAGTTTTCAAAAGAAACAAGTGCTCATTTTTCCTTATTATAATCACGAGTACAACAGGTTTGTGGCTCGTGAAGCTGTCTTTCTAAAATACAAGTTTATTTCTAGAAGACAGAGTGGGAGAAATAATTCAAGAGCCACAGAGAATGTTATGATTCAAGAGCCACAAAGAATGTTATGTCGCAAGAAATTGGTCTTTCTTGGCGACATGAGACGTTTTGTGTAAGACGTTGTTTCTTCAAAACCTAGGAGGTTAAAGTCATCACTTGTTGAAGTTGATGAATTAGTGTTACTTTTAGAAAGTAAAGAGCTTGCAACTTACAAAGAAATTGTATAATTCAAATTACTTCTGGAAAGTAATGAACATATGACTTACATGAGAGTGTTTAAGTCACAACTCAATACAAGGCTTAGAGCCATGAAAATACGAAATAAAAGGCTTGATTAGTGACAAACGGTTTTGCACTAATCAAGAGAGATTTCAATGCTTGATTGGTTGCAAAGGATTTTGCACTAGTTGAAATACTTAGGTCTATTTGGATCTTCTTAGGGATAGGACAAGAGAATTGGTGACGCACACTTGTCGAGGACAAGTGGGAGATTGTTGGAGTAACTGTCCCCGACAATAATGCGATCACAATTGTCGATCATATTGATCACATATTTAAATCTCATATCAAGAATACGAAAGGGATGATACATTACATATATAGTCAACTGGTCCACACATATCGGTAATGATTGGTCAAGCTAGAGTTTGACATTACTGTCGTGCGACGGTGGTGATCAGTTGATCCCTTGAGGTCACACCTAAAGGACGATTCCCTTAATTGAAAAGGTTAATTAATTGTATGTCGATACAGATTAGTTAATTCCTTAAAATTGAACAAATTATTATCATAAGAGAGAAAATGACATCTTATTATAATGTGATTAAATAAGATTTTATTTAGTAATTTAAGAAGTTATATTACTAAAATTAATCGGTGTTTGCGAAACACGCGAGATGAGAATGATGAGTTAGTTATAATTACAAGATGTTGTGAATTATACTAACTAGTAATTAAATGACCATTTTATGAGAAAGTAATTTTGAATTACTAATCAATTTGTTAAATGTGATTTATTTAATTTGTAAATGATATTTAATTTGTTAAATATGCATTTTAAATTAAAACATGACATAAGACATGTCACATGTCACATGACATACAATTGTACAATTGACAAAAATAAAATGGACTCCATATTACACATCAAAACCGAAATTAGTGGGCAATGTTTAGAAGTTTTGTCTTTTTCCATTTGTCTTATTCATTTGTCTATGACACTTGATAGTGACATGACTATGGAAAAAGACTTACACATTTGTCTTGTGAAGACAAAAAGGAAAATGAAAAATGGTCCTAATACTCAATAGACCCACCGGTTTTGGGTATCATTTTTTAGAGAGTTTTTTCTCTAAAAATTTATCATTCTTTTATGTTTCATAGAAAAACTACCTTCTCTCTCTCGTTCTTCATAAAATTCATTTTTATGAATCTAATTTGTACAAATCAATCACTAATAATACTAGTAGTAGTATATGAGTATTAGTAATCGATTTTAAGGTAAACCACATTACAAATACCTAGTACATGTTAGTTTGTGGGTTTTGGGATAGTCTTGGGTGCTACTTATTGGAGGGCTTCTATTTTGAAGTCATGAATGTTCATCCATTATTGGAAAGCTCAAGAACTAACAAGAAGGAGATCTTGTTGGTGCCCATAAAACCGAAATCACATAGTAAGGAAAACGATTTCTTCGTTACTTCTTTTTATGTTTGCATGCATAAGATTTGTAATTATTTTATGACTAAATAATTTTGAACATATATGAATATGTTAAATAATGAGATATAGATTTATTCAAGAGCCACAGAGAATGTTATGATTCAAGAGCCACAAAGAATGTTATGTCGCAAGAAACTGGTCTTTCTTGGCGACATAAGACGTTATGTGTAAGACGTTGTTTCTTCATAACCTAGGAGGTTAAAGTCATCACTTGTTGAAGTTGATGAATTAGTGTTACTTTTAGAAAGTAAAGAGCTTGCAACTTACAAAGAAATTGTTTAATTCAAATTACTTCTGGAAAGTAATGAACATATGACTTACATGAGAGTGTTTAAGTCACAACTCAATACAAGGCTTAGAGCCATGAAAATCCGAAATAAAAGGCTTGATTAGTGACAAAGGGTTTTGCACTAATCAAGAGAGATTTCAAAGCTTGATTGGTTGCAAAGGATTTTGCACTAGTTGAAATGCTTAAGTCTATTTGGATCTTCTTAGGGATTGTGTTTCATTATGATGATATACATATAGCAAGTGAATCTAAAACCCACTTCTTCAATTAGAAGGAATGTATTCAATACATGTCATGAGTTTTATAGATTCTTACAATCCTAAGATAATGTAAAACTTAAGAGAGAGTCTTAAGTAGGACTTCCATGAGTTGGAATAAATGTTTTGATCATGTTATAAAACTTTTCTCGATATGTCGAGAACTTATGTTTATACATGAAGTTTAGTGGGAGTTACAGAAATTTTAGTAGTCTTATATATGGATGACATATTGATCATTGCGAATGATTTAAGACTTGGAGTAATATAATACATCTTTAATATCCAGATTTATGTAGATAAATCTACTTGATATTAGCATCAAATAAGAAGTCTTATATTGATAAGATTCATGACTAGTTCAATCAAGTTGAACATATTTGATTGATTCCATTTGCTTCCGTTGCCGAATCAATTAAATAGGAAATGATGTATAACACTTCATATACTTTGAGTATGATGAATTGTTTCAAATCGAATTTAAGTAATAGTTACCAAGTAAGCCATAAAGATTACTGATATGTGCTTGCATAAGCATTAAGGAAGTAAAGCAAAGTGTTTTTGATGCAATTTTGTGTAAGGGTGTTACACAAATGACAATTGACAATTGAGATTGCGTATGGTTTCCGACAAAACCATAATCAAAACACATTAGGATGGTTAAGATACCATTGTGGCTATGTTATTTAAGAAATAGATTTTCTAGAATCGTTCTAGGCAATAAAGAACAATGAGAAATATTTACAACGGAAATTGAGTACACTTGCAATCATGAGATGTTCAAGAAGGATGAGTCCCCCACACTGTGAAAACAGTGGGAGCTATTCTAAGGCCAGAGGGCCTATGTCTTGATTGGATCTCGACACGTACTCAGAAAGTTTTGTAATGCAAATGTATACATTACAAAGGAAAACGAGTATGTAGTAAGGTTGAGTAAGGTACAAGAAGTTGATAAAACCTACTAACCAAAGCCTTCTCATAGGCTTAACATGATGAGTCATGTCACTTCAATTAAATTGAGATGAACAACTACATTTAAGATCAAACTGGATTATAGAATATGAAGTAGTAATCAGGCATTGACTATTCATATGTGATAATCGCATTTGTCGTTCGAGTTTTATTCTAAAACTCTTTTATTATACTTTGTTACATCCAAACGGGTTGTATGACGATATTGAACGCCGTTAAAGTGAACCCGGATTAACATAGTATTTGCCCATAGTAACTTGTATGAGGTGACGTCTCGAAGTGACTAGAGTGTGATGCGATTGATGGCAAGTTCAGTGCCATACAGTCATGTGAGATGACTAGTCGATCACATAGGCAGACTGTTAGGAACACTTTGTCGGGCAGTGACCGCTTATAGAGTTCTGGCAAATTTATATAGCCTGGTCGTGGCGAGAGCTACTATAGTGTTCTAATGAGTCGATTCTTTTGAGTAAAGACTGTTCGCCTAAGGTGGCACAGTTTCAGATTAACTTTGATTTGTGTTACTACGACCTTCGTAAATGGGGTCAAATGGGCATATTTTGGGTTATGATGGATGTGGCTAGTCGAAGGGAATAAGTGCGATAGGAATTGTCCACCCCCTTGTCAGGGTTAAAACAATATCTCAGGGCCACTCGAGGAGCAATGAACTGGAAATGCGTGGCCACGCTCGGAAGGTATCTATGGTAGAAAATTCCGGTCAATCAGTTATTCTCCAGATCGAGGAAACCACTCTCGATATGATCACTTGCAAGTACGACCCGAAAGACACCTTGCATTGAGTGGGAGATAGTAATAGGGCAAGATAATTGGTGACGCACACTTGTCAAGGACAAGTGGGAGATTGTTGGAGTAAGTGTCCCCGACAATAATGCGATCACAATTGTCGATCATATTGATCACATATTTAAATTTCATATCAAGAATACGAAAGGGATGATACATTACATATATAGTCAACTGGTTCACACATATCGGTAATGATTGGCTGGCTAGATTTTGACATTACTGTCGTGCGACGGTGGTGATCAGTTGATCCCTTGAGGTCACACCTAAAGGACGATTCCCTTAATTGAAAAGGTTAATTAATTGTATGTCGATACAGATTGATTAATTCCTTAAAATTGAACAAATTATTATCATAAGAGAGTGATGGGGCATATTCTGCACCCGCTGACCGAGTCAACATATTGAGCAAGGTCAAAGATATCCACAAGCAAGTCAACGACTTAGACAAATTTAACAACGCGCACTGTCGGCTGTCTCTTGGGTCCCGGCTGGGGCAACTAGCCAGCCGGGGCACACATCCGCGAACTCATATCCAAGACCCCTCGGCGGCGAGTCAACAGGGCCCGCCGGCCTGCCATGGGTCCCTCGGCCGAGGGTAGATCAGTCTTTCCACCTGCTAGCCACTTGGCCACTTGGCCACTACGTGACAAAAGGTGAAAGTCTATAAATACTCCTCAACTCTCATTGAGGAGAGGATCCACAATTTAACCTAAGAATCACTATTCATCTGGTAATATCTTCCTTATCTCTCTACAAAATATACTTCACCAAGTAACAACAACTTATCTCTTAAGTTTACTGACTTGAGCGTCGGAGTGAGTTCGCTCGGTGCAAAGCCGAGCCCTCAGTTTGTTCATTTTTTCAGGAGACCGAAAGGAGGATTCAATCAAAGACGTCATTCTACAAGCACGGGTGGTAACAAGTAACTGCTCTGGAATTACACCCGGAACAATTGGCGCCGTCTGTGGGGAAAGACACTAGAAGCTAGTCACATTCATTCCCAAACAAAAAAAAAACACACAAAATAAAAACCCACCCAAAAAGCTAAGAAGATGTCGAAGCAACCAGAGAAGGTGCTGGTGGAAAATGAATTCCACCAAGACGACACATTCCACAACTCAGAAATCGGGCAGTCCCCCACCGGCCGTATCACTGATACGACGAACGGGATGCCAAAAGGACAAGATACACCGCGCCACCGACCAGTCACCATCATGGGACATGTGGTTGATGCAGCAAAACTGAAGCTACTCCTGGACCTAATTGGTAGTACGCCGACTCACACTGTCACACCGACAAGAGCGGCGGAACCCGTCCAGGAGACCAGGGCCGAAAATGTGACTCCGAGAAACTTGAACGGAGCACTGGAAGAAGCTGGCCCTGTCAAGACGCCGGGGGAGCCCAGAGTGCTAGTGGTAGACCTGAGTCCTTCCCGCACTCGCGGGAGGACGGCGTCGCCGCAGCACCGACGAGGCATGCCCCAGAGGAGTGAAAGAAGTCCGACTCACCAGAGTCGGAGAAGAAGCCCGACTCACCAGAGTCGGAGAAGAAGCCCTTCCCGCCACGGAGAGAGGAGTCGGACCAAGGATATGAGGAGCCGATCGCCGCGTGTCATTCGACACGTGGTCAGACAGCCCCTCGATGCCTACGTCCTAGAGGTCCCGGTGCCGACTAAGCTAAAGTTGCCACCCATATCATATAAAGGAGAAGGCGACCCAACCGACCACGCCGAGGCTTTCGAGTCTCACATGTCGGTGTGGGAGCAACCAGATGAGGTTTGGTGCCGAGTCTTCCCTACGACTCTGCAGGGGATGGCACAAAGTTGGTACAAGGGGCTACCCGATGGGTCGATATACTGTTATGCCGACCTAAGGGACACATTCCTAGCTCAGTTTTCTTGCAATAAGAGGAGGGCCGTCGAGACATCGGACCTCCTGACTATCAGACATGAGGGAGGCGAGTCTCTCCGGAGTTATGTGAAGAGGTTCGACGCCAAGGTTCAGCAGATTCGTGAGCTGAACAGTGAACTGGCGGCCTTCGCACTGATGAAAGGCCTCCCAAGAGGAGACTTAAAAAACGAGCTCATCAAGTGCGGCGGCCTGAACTTAGACTCCACCAGGAAGATGGCCGACCAAGCCATAAAGGTGGAGGACTATCACAAAACCTAGGTAGGTCCCAGCGAGGCCGGGCACTCAGAGAGAAAGAGCCGCCGGGAGGACAACCCGGACGAAGGACGCCGTGACAATAATAGGTCACGTCGGACAGATCTGCCAGGAAGCAGAACTCGGCGGGCGCCGGGGGGAGTTCAGGACCGTACTACCAGAAACGGTTCAATGGCCACACCCCCCTGGTCGTATCTGCCGCCGAGGTCTTTGCCCTGAGCAAGAACGAGGGCCAGAAGTGGGAAAGGCCCCCAGTCCGAAGGGGGACGGTGACACGAGCCAGTACTGTGAGTACCACGGCCACACCGGTCACCTTACTGACAACTGCCGGCATCTAAAGAATGCCATTGAAGAGCTGATCCGGAAGGGGAGCCTCGGCAAGTATGTTGCCAAAGGCCAAAAGACTGATGCCGACGGTTTAAATAATAAATCCGTCTTTGAACGGATAGGAGTGATCAATGTTGTCATCGGGGGCAACGAGAACGGTGGGTCCGCTCATGGGCACAAACGGCACCTGAACGAGCTGTATCAGGCCATCAACTTTGTGCCCAAAACAGCGATCTCCGCTTCCAACATCCCCGATATGACTATTGGGAAGAAGGACTACGAGGGAGTTATCGCCCCTCACAGCGACCCACTTGTAGTCCACTTGGACATATCCAACCACCTGGTCAAGAGGTGCCTGATTGACACAGGCGCCTACACGAACATCATGTTCAGGGAGTGCTTTCTCAACCTCGGTCGAAGGTTGAAGACTTGAGCCCCGCACCAATCCATTGTACGATTTTTTCCGGGTCGGCCTGGTACCCCTGGGGTTGATCAGATTGCCAGTGATGTTCGGCGAGGGAGATGCGGCTAAGAATGTCCTAGCTGAGTTCGTGGTCATGACGGCTCGTCCGCCTACAACGTTCTCATAGGCCGAGTCACTCTGAGCGAGGCCGACGCAGTGATGTCCATCCGGGCCCTGACACTGATGTATGTCTCGGACCGGGGGGAAGCGCATAAGCTCGTCTTCAAGGATGAGAAGGACGAGGTGGTCAACATCCAGATATCTGCCAGAGGGTGTAACATGCAATCCCTCAAAGTGGCAAAGAAGTCAGAGAAGGGGAAAAGCCCATCCTTACAACAGGAGGGAGACCTCATGGATGCAACTGACGGCTAACTGGGAAGGTCCCTACAAAGTGGTTGAAGAAATGAGGCCGAGTACATACCGGCTGACAGACATGGAGGGTGTGCCTTTGATGAGCCATTGGAACACTGACAACCTCAGGAAATACTTTGTATAGCGGCGGAGGTGCCTAAGACAACTGTGGGCACCCCGACGCATGTTTATGTCTAATGAAGAATCGTCCAAGTTTTCCATCAAAGTGTTCATTTTCCCCCCATAGTCACTACCAAGAAGTAGACGCCACGGCAGTCACTACCAGGAAGTAGACGCCACGGCGAGCCACTACCAAAGTTGCCGATACGAACGCTGTCGCGCCGTAACCCCTAGTCGCCTCGGCCCACCGAAGGCCTGGCAGGGGACACAACGGTCGATACGCTAACAGACGCTATCGCGCCGTAACCCCTAGTCGCCTCGGCCCACCGAAGGCCTGGCAGGGGACACAATGGTCGATACGCTAACAGACGCTATCGCGCCGTAACCCCTAGTCGCCTCGGCCCACCGAAGGCCTGGCAGGGGACACAACGGTCGATACGCTAACATACGCTGTCGCGCCGTAACCTCTAGTCGCCTCGGCCAACCGAAGGCCTGGCAGAGGACACAACGGTCGATACGCCAACATGTTCACAACGGCGGTTGGGAAGCGCAATTCCGACGCCTCGGCTAGACCGAGAGTGAAAGAGGAAGCGACCAACATGCTCACATGTTCAAGAAAAAGACGTTAAATGCAGTTGAGATGCGCATTCTAGCTGCCTCGACCAAGCCGAAGGTAAAAATGAAAAAAAGCGCTCAATTAATAACGCAAGAAGACAAGAGAAGACCTCGGCCAAGCCAGAGGCAAAATGAGCAAACTCTTATTAAAAATGATAACAGGCTACAAATGAGAAGAATACAGACGACGGCCGTCCCCATAGGGATGAGCCAAAACGCAACCTACCAAAGTTTTCCAAAAACAAGGAAAAGAAAAGCAAAAGGTTACAGACATGACATTAGAAGCGCCAAAAGATGGCAGGGAGGAAGGCTCAATAGTTGGCCCCCGAGCAGCTAAAGCTATCAGAGATGCCGGGTGAGTCTGGTGACGACGGCCCGTCTCCCTACGCTTGTTGCTGCCCCCCATCGGCAGCAGCAGCATCATCTTCGGTGGCCGGCCCAGAGGAAAGCTCGTCATTTTCACGTGCCTTTAGCCTCTCAGCCTCCTCTTTGGCCTCCTTCACCTTTGCATCGTAGGCCGCCTTGGCCTCAGCTATCTGAGCCGCCTTCGCCGCCTCCGCCTTTTCCGCAGCCCGCTTTTTTCCGCAAAGATCGGCCATCTCATCCGTGGCTGGTCAAATTTTTCCCACGGGAAGGAGCCTTCAGGAATGAGCTTCTTGATTGCCTCCCTAGTCGCTTCCTCGGCCTGATCCCGGAATTGAGCGCACATGTTAGGGATGATCTCGGTTTGAAGCATCTCGATATCTTTCTCCCTTTGGGCAAGGATATCCCTTGTGCCCCTATGTGCCTCCGACTGAGCCAAATACATTTCCTTCCATTCTTCCCTCTTGGCAACAATGACGTCAGAATCGCCCTTATACCCGTCCCGCTCCTCCAAAGAACTTGGCGGTGACATCGCGACCTTAACTTTGGCCCTCTCGGCCAATAGCTGCTTCTCAGCTTCCTCCACACGCTTTCGTGCAGCAAGGAGGTCAAGCTTAGCCTTCCCGGCTTCCCCCTTTGCAGCGGAAAGTTCAAGCTTAAGCCGTTAGATCAATGGCCCAGCTTGGGCCATAGCCTTCTCTTGCTCCATAATGTGGGAGCCGGCTAGCTGAGTCCATTTCGCCAGCCTCTTGTATATTCTCGTCCCCTCTGCCACAAGCTCGGCGGGGAAACCTTCTGGAGTAAGGAGTCAACGGTGACATTTCTATCACCCGCCTTCTCAGTCGCTTCTCTAATTGCCGATCGTGATAACGGCGGGCCGCCGACGCGGATCTACAAAAAATTCACACAGCGCATCCATGTCAACATTCATTGACACATCAGAGAGTCTGTCATCGGGAATACATAATGAACCAGCTAAGTCTGAACCACAGGTTAGGTCCGTACCAGTCTGGACCTTCTTAGATAAAGGACCGGGTGAATCATTCTTTCCCCCGGCAACGGTAGAAGCCGGCAGTGGTTCTTTTCTCTTCTTTGGAGGAGGAGGACCCTTCGCAACAGTCACCACCTCCGCGGTAATATCGACGACCTCCACATGCTCCTTCTGGACCGTTGGGGTTGAAGAGGGAGTTGGGGTTGACGCCGTCGCCGACCTGGACGCTGCCTTTGGTTTTCTCTTCGGCACGCCTCCGAGAACCCGTGCTTGAGTGATGCGATCCCGCTAAGTGTTCACAAATTAAGATGTGGTCGTTGGTCACGGTCGAATCAAAACACAATTTATAGCTTAACAAGCAACTCTACAATTAGTAAAGAGGCAAGTAAAGGTCGGATCCCAAGGGACGGGAGTTGAAATTAGATTTCTATTGTAACTAGTGGTGTCTAAGGGGTGTCACAAATTGGATTGATGTAGAAGGTTACTAAACTAGAATAACAATGAAAATAAACAAGCAAGATGAATAAAAAGGGGTGAAAACAATTGATTAAAGGCACTAGGGTGTCATGGGATCATAGGGCAATCATGGGATATGATCATACAAACATGTTCTCAAATTATAAACAAGCAATTATTGTTGTGATGGATTGAGTTGGGTTATATCTTACAATCCTAGGAAAGTTTGGGTCCCGGAGCCGAATCGATTAGATTGTACAACACCTACAAGTCGACTTAATCTTCCCTACTCAACAACATGCATGGTCTAATGAGACTCGAGTTGGGTTATGTCTTACAAGTCTCATTGAAAGGATAGGAGATGATAGTAAATGCAAGGATTCATAGGCTTAGCATTTCATCAAATATAACATGTGCATGAGTTGAGATCAAAACAAGCAAGCAAATAAAACATGAAAGCATATTAATTTAAGCATGAATCATTCCCCATGTTGGTTTCCCCTAATCACCCATTAACCCTAGCTAAGAGACTACTCACTCATTATCATGTTGATCATGCTAGCAAGGTTGTCAATCATACTAACAATATGAAACATGATGAATAAATGAAAGTAATTAACAATGATTAAAAAGAGATTAAGAGATTATACCTACTAATGATTCCAATAATAAAGCAAGAATAATAGAAGTACTTGAATGCTAGATTGAGAGGTTGTCAATCTCCCAATAATAACCCAAATAATCTTCAATTACCCAAAATAAAGGATGAACAAAAGAGAGATTAAAGAACTAAAACATGGATTAAAACTTGATTAATACTTGATTACAATATTGAAGAGAGATTTGATTGATATTAACTACACTAATTGTTGATAAAAAGAACATGCTCCTCTAATTAGCCTAATGGGGTATTTATAGTGAAAATTAGGGAGGATGCATTAGGGTTAACTAAGGGCTAAACTAGTAATTACACTTTTTAAGTTGAGCAAGGAGGACCCGGTATTTTCTGAGAGAAGGGCTTCTCTTTTCGTAGCTTGAAGAAGACAATCCGTCTTTGTGAAGAAATCCGGGCGGAATAAGGTCGGGACGGCCGGATTTGGGCGGTGGAATCCGAGCGGATTCTGGGAATCCGGTCGGATTGTTGAGGGGAATCGAGCGGATTCTCGCACAGGGCGCTCGGATTGTGCAGAGGCCGGACGGGCGGATTGTTGACAATCCGCTCGGATTGTCGTCAAATAGTAACTTCTTCTTTTCTTCCCTTTTCTTCATAAATTCCTTGGGGATTTCCTTGGGGACTCAAGGATCTTTCCTCAACATTGCTCTTCTACTATGATATGTACAAAGGCCTTCTAATCTTGTCTCTCCTTGATGCTTGGTCATTGAATTCGATCAATTTAGTCTTGTTTTGCCATGAAAATGCAAGATTCTTACTCCTTTCCTACCAAGGGATCAAAATCTCAAAGAATATGCAAAACAAAGAACTAAAGATAAGAAATGACCCAAATAAGCACTAAAAAGCATGGAAACAAGGCTAATTCGGGGGCTAAATATGCGCCAATTATGGTTACATCAAATATCCCCAAACCGAACCTTTGCTCGTCCCGAGTAAAGAGGTGACAAAGACTAGGACCAATACTAACCTATCCTAATAATATAGCCTATATGAGACAATTAGCGGGTCTCACTCCGCCCCTTCAACTCACAACAAGACAACCATGAGGTAGGATGCCTTCTTGCAAGGCAAGGTGGGTCTTGCCAAAATGGCGACACATCCAAACATTAAGCACACAAAAACATATAATGGATGCATCTACAAAAAGAATAGCCACTTTCCTCATCTAAGTGGCGGAAATTACCTACAAGGGAAGCAATTCAAGGGTACACAATCCTTCATAGATGCAATTTGTTCAAACTACTAAGCCTAGAAGGATACCAATAAATCACCTCCAAGTTGTGTCAAGCTAGGGTACCTTTGTCCTCAATCGTTAAATGCTTTTGTCAAGAGTAGACTCCCTATGGTGTTAGAAACACTGGAGGATCGCGGAATTCCCCCTCTTGCCTAGACAAGAAGAAGGGTCGTCCCCTCTCTACCATGCACAAAAATGGATACGGTGGATAAAGGGATCGATAGAATTTGAGTTTCATTTTGGGAGTTTGCTTTTGTTTTTTTTTTTTTTTTTTTTTTTTTTTGTTTTTTTGTTTTCCCCCAATTTCTTGTGGCATTTGACATTTGAGAACACTTTCTTTGCCATTTCTTTTTGAACATTTTCAAAGTCACCCCAATTAGTAACGAGGGTGCCTTGTATTTGAAGCTTAGGAGTTCTATTTTTGCTCCTCTTTTCATTTGATGCATTTTTGCAAACTTTCTTTCACTTTTCATTTCATTGAACTCAAATTTGAACAATTTTTGTGCCCATTCCCTTTGATGACAAAAATGTGGTAGAACATGGATGAATGATGGTTGCATGGTTTCAAGGGTCACCTTGGAATAAACGGTAGCCAAGGAGTTATCACACCACAAGGTACTCTTGACTCGGCCTTAAACCATGGGTCAAAGGATACTAGCATGACACATCCTAGGGTGTTTTACAAGCATTCTAACAAGCAAAGTCTTAAGAAGAAAAAGCATCTATTAGGGCCTATGTACACTTGTCAAGCTTCCCAAATAGACGGTTTCACAAAATTTTTCTAACATGCAACTACATGCCATGATGCAACTAACATATAAACATCCTAATGCAAATGATTCTACCAACTAATATGACATATAATCTAAATGCAAGTCCTAGATTCACATTGTTATACCGCATCAATCAAAATAAAGCCACATAGTCATTAACATAAAGAGGAAAAAGGAGATTGGAAAGATCATACCATGCGGTCTTCAATATCCTCATGTCTCGGATGTGGCGTAGTCAATCAATGTGAACAAGGATAAAACAAACACAATATATACAAGACAATATATACAAAGGAAATGAACTTGTTTTTGGATTTTTCAATTTTTTTCAATTTTTATGATTTTTGAAATTTTTCAATTTTTATGGGTTTTTTGAATAAGAGTTAAATGTTAGAATTCTCATCCCCACACTAATATGGGCATTGTCCTCAATGGCCAAAATGATGGAAATTATGCAAAGATGATGCATGATTTCTATACTAAATGCAATCTATACTAAGCTACACTACATGATGCATGGTTTTTGTTATGACGGAGAGGATAATTTAGATTACCTCCCGTTGCGTATGCATTAACTTCCCCAAACCGAGTGAGACACTATTGCTAATGTCCAAGGATGGGTATAGTTCATGCACACACTATGCTATGCATGAAACTAGTTTGTCATTTTGGATTTTACAAATGGGAACAATAAAATAAGAGCACCTCAATGGTACCGAGGTGTGAGTCCTTTGATGTTGCTAGGACTAAACCGACAATGATCAAAATTAAATAAAATACAAAGAGATATAGACAAACCATGGGAGTGTAGGAGTCTCCAAGGCTTGATAGTCTTCCATCATGCTATCATCATCACCACTTCCCTCATGAGAAGTGGTCACATTGCCACTTTCCTTGTCATTTGCTTCTTCACTTTCTTCCTCATCTTGTTCATCATCATCTTCACCATTTCTTTCTCCATCTTCACTTGCATCTTCCTCAATATTATCATCAACTTCTTCATCATATCCAACAACCTCATTGTCTCCCACCACGTCCCTAGATGCACCCGGAAATAAGACTTCTCTATCCGCCCAACTAGGCAAAGGACAAGATGGATCAAGGAGTCCTTGCCTTGCTAGATGTAGGAGGGGTGGATATTGAGCCAAATACGCATTTTTCCGATCTTCATGGGCTTGCTTGTGCATTGCTTGCATGAGAAGAGTCACATAGTCTTTCCCAATTTCAATTCCTTCCGGCTTGAACTCTTCATACTCAAAGGGGTAAGGTGGTATGACAATGGAAGAGGAGGGGGTTTCAAGATCACCCTTTTGTTGTTGAATGATATACTCGGCTTCTTCGGAAAGGGGAAGTAGATAATTGGTCCGGTGGACACTTAGGCGACAAATCTTCGAGGGTAAGGTGAACGATCTAGCTTCACTAGTTAACCATCCATATTTAGTGTCAAGAGGGTTATGGGCAACCCACTTGAACTTGTTAATCATAATATGCATATCAATAAGATGGCCACCTTCCTTTGCTTTGTACTTCTTATCCATATTGAAATTAGGATCAAAGTGCTTAGCTAGGACCGTGACTAGGCCGCCATTGACAATAACGGTCGTGCCCTTCTTCCCATTATCAACATTAAGCCATCTTTCTACCAAGAGCCTCAAAGAATTGTAAGGCTTGGTGTGAATTCTTCCGATATTCAAAGCCGATTCAAGGAGAATAAAATCAAGTCTTGTGAAATGATTGGTGTCTTTCCTAGCAATTATGGTATTTCCCACAACCTTGTGCCATACTCTTATGCCCGGATGATGGACCAAAAGAGCACGACATGCATGAAAATCCTCAAATTTCTTCCCGGAGATTGCCTCCCAAAGAGGCTCGGGGTCATACTTTCCATAATGCTTAAGATAACTCGATTCATCGCTAAGACCCAAAATTTCACCTAATTCCGTAAAGGTAATGCGTCTACTAACATTAGCTAGACGAAACTCGAGATTTTCTCTATTCTCAACTTTGGTGACTTTCAAAGAACTTAAAAATTCCAAGACAAGGGAGGGGTATGTCAATTCCTTTGTTTCAAACAATTTCTTCAACCCCATGGCATTGAAAAAGGCTTTTGTTTGTTCAAGAACACCCAATTTTTCCAAGGCATCTTTACATATGAATTTGGTGTATTGAATAGATTTCATAGCAAACTTGACAAAGGTATTTCTATGGGTATCGGAAATAAAAGTTACCTCCGGATAATGCAAAAGTTGATTAATTACCGGAGTAGAAGATGTTGATGGTCCCATAGAAGGTTGTTGTTGTTGTTACACTTCCAAGTTTGGTGTTGCCACCACCATAGCCAAAGCTTTCTTTGTTTGAAGAGCCTTTTGCCTTTGTGAGAGTGCCTTAGCCTTTGGTGCCTTTGTTGCCTTTGTTGCACCCTTAGTCCTTGCCATTGATGAGCTTAACCAAGAAAAGAGTGAAAAATCTTCAATTTGTAGTATGCCCAAATCGATTTGAAGGTGAAAGGCTTTGCCTTTATGAAAACAAAAATCGACTCAAAGGTTGAAGATTTTGTTCTTGGTTTTGATTTTTGTTGAAGAAGGGGTGATTAATTTGTTGTTGGAGGGATGGTTTGATTTGATTTTGGTGAATGTTGTTGAGGGTTTTTGTTTTTATGATGGAGAGGATGAGGGTTTTGATGTTGTGGGTAGTGTTTATGAATGAATGAATGAATGAATGAATGAATGAAGGTGGGAGGGGTTATAAAGAGACCGAAAATTTCAAAACTGCAGGGGCAATCCGTGCGGATTAGGCTCAATCCGTGCGGATTCTGCTTCTTCTACCTTTGCAAAAACTCGCCTAAAGACGGGCGGATTTGGTACAATCCGCTCGGATTTGCTGAACACGGGACGGGCGGATTTTTCCAAAGACGGACGGATTTCTGTCCAGAGAATTTTGCTTGTTTTCCTCAGCTGCAAAGACGGGCGTCTTTCTGACAAGACGGACGGATTCTTCAGGACGGGCGGATTTTCAGAAATCCGCTCGTATTTTTTTAACAGTCAAGAAAATTTCAAAATTCAGCTCAGTTCAAGACGGGCGTCTTTCCTGCAGGACGCTCGGATTGCATAAGACGGGCGGATTCTTGGGAATCCGCTCGGATTCTTCCCCTATGTACACGGATTCAGTTCCACCCGTGCACAGCGCATTCCCTTTATCATTCTTCCATTCTTTCTTTCAATTCTTGTGTTCTTCATTGTGGGGGCACTACTAAGGCATGGATAGCCTAGGCAATTGCCATCCCCACACTAAGGTAAAGCACTACACACCAATTGAAATTGTTAGTCCCTCCCTCACTTCTCTCTTACATGACAATTATTTTGATCAAAGTAAATAAAAATCCAAAGATGACAAAAATGCAATACAAGAATTGAAATGTAAGTTAGGGAGTTAGAAATATTTATAAGTGGTGGTTTAGGGAGGACTCCACCAAACTCTCATTCTTGATGAGATGTCAAGGGGGCATGTTCAAGGTGTTGTTGATGTTGCTCAACACCTTGAAGAAGTAATCAAAAGCTTGTTCATTATTATGGTAGAGGTCCTCAATAGACCGTGGCCCTTGTTGTTGATCATGATCGATGGCATGTCCAATGTAGGGATTAAAAATCCCTTCAAATTCATCGTCCCAAAGACCACAAACTTCATTGAGTTGATCATTGAAAATCTCTTGCTTAGATGGAGACAACTCTCCCAATTTCTTCTCTTAGCCAATGAGGCCATCCTCTTCTTCCTTGGTTGATTTCGATGAGCCTTGCAAGCTCTCCTTGTTACTATTCACTTGCTCTTTGAATGGAGCATCTTCAATTTTCTTCCTCCATTGGAGTTCCGATTTCTTCCTTTCATCTTTTCGGCTATAATGATCAATCATGAAACATGGCTCATGCAAACGAGGAGCTCTCATAGTCTTGTCAAGATTAAAAGTTATGCTTTCATCTCCCACTTCTAGAGTGAGCTCTCCATGTTTCACATCAATCACCGCACCGGCGGTGTGTAGGAAAGGTCTTCCTAGGATGATTGGAATGTTGGAATCTTCCTCCATATCAACAATGACAAAGTCCACCGGGATGAAAAACTTCCCAATTCGCACGGGGACATCTTCCCATATCCCTAACGGTGTCTTCGCCGATCTATCGGCCATTTGGAGTGTGATGTTAGTGCATTTAAGCTCTCCCATCCCCAACCTTTTACTTACCGAGTACGGCATGACACTCACACTAGCCCCTAGATCACATAAGGCTTTGTTGATCGTCGTGTCGCCAATGGTACACGGTATTGAAAAGCTTCCCGGATCCTTTAACTTTGGAGGTGAACTCCCTTGAAGTATTGCACTACTCACCTTAGTGAAGGCGATAGTCTCAAGTTTCCGGATTGACTTCTTCTTTGTGAGGATATCTTTCATGTATTTCGTATAGGCCGGAACGAGATTGATTAATTCCGTGAAAGGAATTGAGACTTCTAAATTCTTCACAATTTCCATGAATTTTCCAAGTTGATCATCAAATTTGGGCTTGGCTTGACGACTTGGAAAAGGAAGTCTAATCACAATGGGCTCCTTCTCTTTGGCCTTGTCTTCATTTTTCTTTGAACTTTCTTCTTTTGATGATTCTCCATCCTTGGAGTTTTGCACAATTTCTTCCTTTTCACTAACTTCAACAACTTCATCCTCAACTTGCTTCTTCGGTGCTTCATACCTTGTACCAATTCTCAAGTGAATGGCACTAACCGTTTCATGTCTAGGGGGATTACTTTGAGGTGGTAATTGCCCCTTTTGTCTTTGTGAGCTTGAAGATGCTAGTTGAGTCAATTGTGTTTCCAACATCTTGGTGTGAGCTAGAATGTTGTTGATGGTGGTTTCTTTTGCTTGGCTATCTTTTTGCATTTAGGTGAAAAATTCTTGTTGATTCTTTTGCATTTGGAGGACCGCTTTTTGGACATCAAAACCTTGGTCATTTTGGTGATTGTATGGATTTTGATTTTGGTAACCTTGGTTTTGATTGTAAAAGGGTCTTTGATTTTGGTTTCTCATGGGTGGTGGAGTGTATGTTGTTTGAGGGTTTTGAACATTTTGGCTTTTGTATGAGAGATTTGGATGGAACTTGGTGTTTTCATTGTAAAAATTTGAATAAGGGGTACCACTTTTATATGCTTGGAAAGCATTAACTTGTTCGGTTGTTCCCCTACACTCACTTGGGTCATGACCCAAAGTTCCACAATTCTCACATATCCCACTTGGGATTGATGAGGATGCCGTCATGGCATTGACATGATGCTTCGATGATTTTGAGTTCTCCTCAAGTCTAGCCATAGCTTGTTCAAACTTCAAGTTGATTGTATCGATATGGGAGCTTAGTTGGGCACCTAATTGAGTAACGGCGTCCACTTCATACTTTCCTCCTCTAGTAGCCTTGCGAGGCCTACTATATTGTGAATTGTGGATTGCCATCTCTTCAATTTTGCTCCAAGCTTGGTTGTCATCAACCTCGGTGAACATCCCATTCGATCCCATATTGAGAATGTTCCTAGAATCTTCATATAAACCATTCCAAAATTGTTGCACCAAAAACCATTCGCTAAGTCCATGGTGAGGACATGAGCGACAAATTCCCTTGAACCGCTCCCAAGCTTCATACAAAGACTCTTCATCCCTTTGCTTAAAACCCGTAATTTGAGCTCTTAGCATGTTGGTCTTTTCCGGTGGGTAGAATTTTTGTAGAAAGCTAGAGCCAACTTCTTCCAAGAATCTATTCCAAGGGTGGCCTTATCAAGGCCCTTCAACCATTGCTTTGCGGTGCCGATTAAGGAAAAAGGAAATAAGACCCATCTAATTTGGTCTTAAGTCACGCCCGTTTGAGAGATAGCATCACAATAATCGCAAAAGGTTTCCATATGAGAATGAGGATCCTCACTAGGCATCCCCCCAAATTGGCTCCTCTCAACTAGTTGGATGAAGGCGGACTTGGCAATAAAGTTTCCGGTGAGATGTTGCGGTGTAGGAGTACCATTCGGTAGATTCTCCTCGGTGGGTACGGAGTGTGACGAGAATTTTGGCATTGTAGGTGGATTTTGTGGGGTATTGTGTAATGGGTTTTCTTCTCCCTCTATTGCGAAAGGATTGACAAACTCACTAGTGGGTTGAACAACTTCACCAACACCTCTCAAATTCCTCCTAACAAGTCTCCTATTGTTCGTCAAGGTTCTTTCGATTTCACGGTCAAAAGGTAACAAATCACTTTGTAACCTTCTAGACATGCAAAATATCAAACAACTCAAAAACAATTAGAACAAACCTTGAGGAGTTTTACTTCCTCAAGGTGAAGAAAGACACAACTAATAACAATAAAAAGAAATCTAAGTCAAACAAACACCGTCCCAAGACAACGGCGCCATTTTTTGATGCGATCCCGCTAAGTGTTCACAAATTAAGATGTGGTCGTTGGTCACGGTCGAATCAAAACACAATTTATAGCTTAACAAGCAACTCTACAATTAGTAAAGAGGCAAGTAAAGGTCGGATCCCAAGGGACGGGAGTTGAAATGAGATTTCTATTGTAACTAGTGGTGTCTAAGGGGTGTCACAAATTGGGTTGATGTAGAAGGTTACTAAACTAGAATAACAATGAAAATAAATAAGCAAGATGAATAAAAAGGGGTGAAAACAATTGATTAAAGGCACTAGGGTGTCATGGGATCATAGGGCAATCATGGGATATGATCATACAAACATGTTCTCAAATTATAAGCAAGCAATTATTGTTGTGATGGATTGAGTTGGGTTATATCTTACAATCCTAGGAAAGTTTGGGTCCCAGAGCCGAATCGATTAGATTGTACAACACCTACAAGTTGACTTAATCTTCCCTACTCAACAACATGCATGGTCTAATGAGACTCGAGTTGGGTTATGTCTTACAAGTCTCATTGAAAGGATAGGAGATGATAGTAAATGCAAGGATTCATAGGCTTAGCATTTCATCAAATATAACATGTGCATGAGTTGAGATCAAAACAAGCAAGCAAATAAAACATGAAAGCATATTAATTTAAGCATGAATCATTCCCCATGTTGGTTTCCCCTAATCACCCATTAACCCTAGCTAAGAGACTACTCACTCATTATCATGTTGATCATGCTAGCAAGGTTGTCAATCATACTAACAATATGAAACATGATGAATAAATGAAAGTAATTAACAATGATTAAAAAGAGATTATACCTACTAATGATTCCAATAATAAAGCAAGAATAATAGAAGTACTTGAATGCTAGATTGAGAGGTTGTCAATCTCCCAATAATAACCCAAATAATCTTCAATTAGCCAAAATAAAGGATGAACAAAAGAGAGATTAAAGAACTAAAACTTGGATTAAAACTTGATTAATACTTGATTACAATATTGAAGAGAGATTTGATTGATATTAACTACACTAATTGTTGATAAAAAGAACATGCTCCTCTAATTAGCCTAATGGGGTATTTATAGTGAAAATTAGGGAGGATGCATTAGGGTTAACTAAGGGCTAAACTAGTAATTACACTTTTTAAGTTGAGCAAGGAGGACCCGGTATTTCTCGAGAGAAGGGCTTCTCTTTTCGTAGCTTGAAGAAGACAATCCGTCTTTGTGAAGAAATCCGGGCAGAATAAGGTCGGGACGACCGGATTTGCGCGGTGGAATCCGAGCGGATTCTGGGGAATCCGGTCGGATTGTTGAGGGGGAATCCGAGCGGATTCTGGCACGGGACGCTCGGATTGTGCAGAGGCTGGACGGGCGGATTGTTGACAATCCGCTCGGATTGTCAGTCGGCATAGTAACTTCTTCTTTTCTTCCCTTTTCTTCATAAATTCCTTGGGGATTTCCTTGGGGACTCAAGGATCTTTCCTCAACATTGCTCTTCTACTATGATATGTACAAAGGCCTTCTAATCTTGTCTCTCCTTGATGCTTGGTCATTGAATTCGATCAATTTAGTCTTGTTTTGCCATGAAAATGCAAGATTCTTACTCCTTTCCTACCAAGGGATCAAAATCTCAAAGAATATGCAAAACAAAGAACTAAAGATAAGAAATGACCCAAATAAGCACTAAAAAGCATGGAAACAAGGCTAATTCGGGGGCTAAATATGCGCCAATTATGGTCACATTATTGAGCCACCGCCGGATCCAGTGCCTTCAGCTGCTTGTCCATGAGTTCGTTGGGAGCCAGTCTACGATCACGCGTGTCAGCCTGAGGATGCCGCTGAACGACCTCCCCGTCCTTATCAAGCCCTAACCTCTTCAAGGTCCTCTCAGACAGATCCTGGCCAAACCGGTCTGCAAGAAACCAGACAAGAGTTACATGAAAGAAGTAAAACAAAGCTCTAAAAACAGGAGCATAACAGTCAAAAATAGGCCTCACACCGACCCTACTCACCCTGGTTGAGGGCCGGTATGAGGCCGACGCGGCAAAGCAGCTCATCCTGAAGAATAATCTGAGTCGGGGGCACCCATCCCTTCTCAGCATCAAACAGCTGCATCGCCCGCTTCTCATCCGCATTAAGATAGACCTTCGAAGCGTACATCTTAAGCTTACTCCGGGTTACCCATTTGTCACGCTCTGCCTTGCTCTCACACCGCAAATTAACTTGGTGCTGGAAGGACCGGGGCAACAGATAGTCATCCGGCACTTCGACATACACCCACCGCCCCTTCCAGTCCTTGCAGGAAGAAAGCTTATCAACGGAGATGTAGCCCGGCTCCATCTGCACGCTATACCACCCCACTTTACCAGGGGTCGATGGCCGAAGATGATGAAGCCGGCGGAATAAGTTAACTGTAGGGACCTCCCCCTTAAAGAGACAGAGCCACACGAAGCCAACTATCGTCCTAATGGCCAACGGATGCAGTTGAGCCACAGCGACGTTCATAGCTTTGATGATGGCCGTGACGTATTCATTCAAAGGAAACCGGAGCCCATACTCCAGGTGCCTGATATATACGCCGATATGACCCGGGGGAGGGCAACAGACCGCCTGACCCTCCTCAGGGATAACAATTTCGTACCCCTCACCGAAGGAGAAATGACCCTCGAAAAGGGTTCCACCGGAACAGCTGGCGAATTTATTGGTCCAGGCACGATTAAGACCAGTCATGCAGGCCTCGCCGTGATCCATGACGTACTGCCTCCCTTCATTAGGATGAGCCCTTTCAGCATCATCACCATCATCATCACCGTCATCATCAACATCATCATCATCCTCCCAACCCTCCAAAGCTTTTGGATCAACTTCGGGAGAAGGAGACCTAGGGCCCCCAGACCTTATCGGGATGGCGTCTAGTATCTCCTCCTCATCAAGACGCGACGGCGAACCCCCCGGCGCACGGTTACTAGGTCCGGCATCAGCAGAAGACATGGTAGCAACAATCACTTAACAAAATAAGAGAGAAAAATTTGTTTGTTTACCTTGAAGAAAAGCACTAGCCGAAGTAACGACTCTGAAGATTAGAAGAGAAAGAAGCCCTTGAAAGTTTAGAGAGAAGATCTCTCTATAGAAAATGAAATTGGTGGCCAATTTCAGGGACTAACTGCTCTATTTATAGGGGAAAGCCCATGAAGAAGGACCAATCAGGGCACAGCCCATGAAACGTCAGCCAATCAGCAAACAGACACGTGTCAGGCATGCAACCACGGAATGTCAATCGTTGCAACAGTTGAACGTCAATCAATGCAACAGTGACCAAGCGTCTTCAACACGCCCCTTCATATCTCTCTGCCTATTCATCTTCCTCAACAAATTCCTAAGGTATCTGTTCTCCGCCGGCCACATGATCAACCAAGCTAGGTAGCACCGGCCGGGGGCAATCAAAAACAACCGGCACTCTCAACCTGTGTCTCGGCCAGCGTCACTTTCTTTTCCACATCGGATGCCCTTTACCCATCCATGGGGAGGGGGGATATGGTACGGCCTAAGCAGAACCAAGCCGAGGTAGAAGAAGCCGGGGCAGAAAAATTTTGTCTTACGCAGAATATACGCTCAACACACATCGGAGCCCATACCACGGCATAGACTACGCTGGGGGCAAATTGCTGGGGCATATTATGCACCCGCTGACCGAGTCAACATATTGAGCAAGGTCAAAGATATCCACAAGCAAGTCAACGACTTAGACAGCCTAACCGACGCAACCTGTCGGCCTGTCTCTTGGGTCCCGGCTGGGACAACTAGCCAGCCGGGGCACACATCCGCGAACTCATATCCAAGACCCCTCGGCGGCGAGTCAACAGGGCCCGCCGGCCTGCCATGGGTCCCTCGGCCGAGGGTAGATCAGTCTTTCTAGCCACTTGGCCACTACGTGACAAAAGGTGAAAGTCTATAAATACTCCTCAACTCTCATTGAGGAGAGGATCCACAATTTAACCTAAGAATCACTATTCATCTGGTAATATGTTCCTTATCTCTCTACAAAATATACTTCACCAAGTAACAACAACTTATCTCTTAAGTTTACTGACTTGAGCGTCGGAGTGAGTTCGCTCGGTGCAAAGCCGAGCCCTCAGTTTGTTCATTGTTTCAGGAGACCGAAAGGAGGATTCAATCAAAAACGTCATTCTACAAGCACGGGTGGTAACAAGTAACTGCTCTGGAATTACACCCGGAACAGAGAGAAAATGACATTTTATTATAATGTGATTAAATAAGATTTTATTTAGTAATTTAAGAAGTTATATTACTAAAATTAATCGGTGTTTGCGAAACACGCGAGATGAGAATGATGAGTTAGTTATAATTACAAGATGTTGTAAATTATACTAACTAGTATTTAAATGACCATTTTATGAGAAAGTAATTTTGAATTACTAGTCAACTTGTTAAATATGATTTATTTAATTTGTAAATGATATTTAATTTGTTAAATATGCATTTTAAATTAAAAACATGAGATATGACATGTCACATGTCACATGACATACAATTGTGCAATTGACAAAAATAAAATGGACTCCATTTTACAACATATCAACCGAAATATTGATGGGCATTTTAGAAGTTTTGTCTTATTCATTTGTCTATGACACTTGATAGTGACATAACTATGGACAAAGGCTTACACATTTTGTCTTGTGAAGACAAAAAGGGAAAAGATAAAGGGGTCCTAGAGCCCTCTAACCCACCGGTTTTTCATATAGAAAATTGAGAGATTTTCTCAATTATTCATTCTTCTTATGTTTTATGATAAACAATAAAACTTCTCTCTCTTGTTCTTCATAAAATTCATTTTTATGAATCTAATTTGTGCAAATCAATCACTAACAATACTAGTAGTAGTATATGAGTGTTAGTAACCAATTTTAAGGTAAACCACATTACAAATATCTAGTACATATTAGGTTATGGGATTTTGGGATAGTCTTGGGTGCTACTTATTGGAGGGCTTCTATTTTGAAGTCATGAATGTTCATCCATTATTGGAAAGCTCAAGAACTAACAAGAAGAAGAACTTGTTGGTGCCCATAAATGACCGAAATTTAGATGGTGAGAAATCGATTTTCTTATCTCTTCTTATTTAGTTTGCATGCATAAGATCAATAATTTATTTTATGACCAAATAAATTTTAACATATATGAATATGTTGAGTATAATGAGATATAGATTTCTAACATTTAGCATGTGGGTTGATTGATCTAATAACATACAAAACAAAGCAAACAAGGCTTAAGGGGAATGGGGGAGCCGTTGGGATCTACCCTATTACAACCCAGGCATTTCATGCCGACACAACAAGAAATTAAAGATACAACTCGATTTAAAATACAACGCTATACACAAAACCATACACGACACCCTACACGGCTAATTCGGCCTAGAAAAACGTGCACAAGGGGTGGCCCACGACTTACATGACTCACGGCCTTAGGTCACTTCCCGTAGTGCGTGCTTTCGCTTAATCTTATCGAATTAGACATTAGGTCACACACCAAAGAATGCATTAGCATAAATCGGGCCATGTCGCTTTAAACAACATGCGATTTACTACGCTCTTACATGAATTGGAGCACAACCATCTAACCAAATGAGACTAAGGTTTTTGAAGAGGTTTTGACTCCATAAAAGTAAAACAAACTTGAAAGTTTCAACTCGATGAACAAACTATAAATTACAAGCTACAAAATAACAAGATAAAGATAAAATGAACGAGAAATGGACAACAAAATACACGGCCAAACACGACCTACATATCCTAGCCTATCCTGATCCTTGGGTTAGATTAATTAGGTTAGATAGATTTGCAAAGCGATACTGGATATTCATTAGAAATCAATGATAAAAGAGGTCAGAAGGCTTCGCCTAAACCAAGTACTCTACACGGTCTAAAGGGTCAAATTAGGTCAAGTTTGCTAGTTAAATTAACTCGTCGAGTGTTAATAAGAAGGTGCTAATCACGCACTCTTATACTAGCGAGAAATCATGTGAAAAGAGAGATGTATTCAATTAGGTTATAGAATTGTTAACCGATTTTAATGCTTGTGCCGAAGCACCCTAACATGTCTAATTAGGTTATTAAATCGATCTAATGTCGTCTAATTGAGTCATATGTTAACAATCAGAGGTTTAACTAACATGCAAAGGGTCCTAGGGCAGGTCGAATTGAGCAAAACGAGCGAGGGGTAAGAAGCGAGGAACAAAGTTAAAATTCATTTTATTAATGCCCTACCTTGAACACGAGGATATGTAAATGAGAAGGGGGATACGACCAACCAATCTGGTGGGCGTTCATGGTGGTACTTTAACTCGTACTCAGACTAAACTAGTTTCATAGTTAACGATATCAAACGATGCATAACGATAAACAATGTACAAAACAAACTATAAAAAAAAAAACAAACATAAAAGAACGAAATAAAAGGGAGAAGAGGAGGATTTGATGCACCCTCAACCTACATGTATCGTTGACACCGTCTTGGGTCGTAATCGATCGTAGATTTTATCTCGAGAGGCCGTCGTCGACGAAGGAACAAAGCAACAACACGTTTTTTGGTAAATCTGGACAGCAACTTTCAAAGTGCAATTTCTCACTCGTTTCTCGGTGAAAATTAGATTTAAAAGATGTTTTGAAAACTATAAATAGAGTAGAAAAAATATCTTAAGACAAACCACGCTCTTTCTGAGTTATTGGGCACGAAAAACGAGCACAAACAGAACTGGACAGACGGAAAAGCCGCGAAAACAGAGTGTATGACACTCTGTTTTTCGAGGGGATTCGTGTACTCTCAAGGTCAATTTGGCTCGTGAATCTTTATCTAAGATGTATATGGATGTTATATGGTTAATTAGGATCAAGAAACGCGAATTTTAATGGAGATTTGAAGGGGAAACGAATGGTATTTCGAGAGAGACACAAACTGTTTCTCAGTTTGGATGTCTCGGTTTTGTCGAGAGTTTTGAGAGGCAACTAGGGTTTGTTTGTGGAGATTAGTGCTGGTGAGTGACGGTAGTATGTATGGAGAACATAGAGGATTGAATGTATGGAATAGGGGAGGTATTTATAGGGAGTTAAAGTAGGGTTTCGAAGGGTGAACAACAGCTTGGGTCTGTTTCGCATAGCTGCTGTCCAGCAGCTATTTCGAGGGATTAGGGTGTGTTTTCTTGGTGGGCAAGGCATGGTAATATGTTTAGGATAGTCAGGTGTGGATGGGTGGTCATGGGCACGGGTTTGGTAGCCGTTTGGAGCGGGTTTGGAAGTGTTTGATTGGGCTCGGGTTTGGAGAACGAAAACAGGGAGGCTGCTTGTTGCGTGAGGTTTGTGAAGGAGTTTGGACGTGGGTTGCATGGGAAAGGGCTTGGAATTATAGCTTGATATGTGGGCTAGGTGTGAGGTGAGATATGGGTCGCATTGGAGTCGAATACGGGGCAGTTTTGGTGTCGGATTTAGGGCTGCAAAACAGAGCAGCGAAGGTGGTGTTGGGATGTTTGGGACGTGATTTGGGAGGGCTAAGCCAGGGCTTTGTGGTGGGATTTGGCTGGGATTTGAACACGGGTTGGAGGAGAGGGGATTGGGCCGAAAGTGCGTCGAAAATAGAGCCCAAATCAAGTAGAAAACGAGCTCAAAATTGCGTATAAAATCGTCGTAAAAATCGAGTTCTTCAAATACGATTTATAAAACGATTTAAATTGATTTTTCAAATCAAGTAACTTAAGAATGATTTTTCAAATCAAATATCTATTTTATTTTCAACAAATTAACTTAAGAAAATAAATTCGAATTAAAATAATATTAACTTAAATATCATTTAAATTAATAAAATACTTCATCGACGACGCCCATTCTACATCGTAAAACGAGTTCCAAATAATGACAATGACAACTAAATAATACATGTCGTCTTATCATCATCGGGTGTTTGTCGGGTTTTCTATAAATTCCAATATCGACGGATACGAGTATCTACAGAGCCCCCACTTTGACTGAGGCTTGGACAAGGCGAAAGTCAAAGTATACCCCAAGTCTATCGACCTGAGGATTCCGCGGGTCGTTTATAGTCCATTAGACTTGCATATGTAAGCTCGCCAGCCAGAAGAAGAGATCATACCTGAAACTTCGTTGGGGATTAACTCTTGCTTCTGTTGCGTCAAAATATCATCGTTGATCGTCGACCCATAAAATTGCATATATGGTGGGTTGAGCCTTATCCTTAGGCGCCTACGTATCCGTTTCTGACGGAATCAAACCCACGTCGTAGTTCGGCAACTGTTGACACTTGCCCAAAGTTTATCATCTGCTGGCATTTGTCCGAAATTCATATCTGCTGACACTTGCCCAAAGTTTATCATCTGCTGGCACTTGTCCAAAATTCATCATTTGTTAACACTTTCCAAAAGCTTATCATCTGCTGGCAGGTGCCCAAATGGGACGGAACTTTCCGAAGAGGTTGCCACCGCTTTCATCATTTGCTTTCAGCTGCGGAATTCTTCCATTTCATACTCTTGTATTGAATTGAATTCTTGGTGGATGTCATCTTTTACATCTTGATAATGGTCTCTGAAGCCAACGGCTTCAGAGCCCCCAGTTTGCAATGGCTCTAAAGTCGAAGACTTTAGAGCCCCCAGTTGAAGCATATCCTGCTACATTTGAAACACAAAAACGTACTAGCAATAATCATCACATAAGCACATTTGGATCATCGATCTTGAAATTGGATCATTTGAAAGATTGGGTCATCGACCCGAAAATTGAACACGTTGAAAGTCTTGAATAATTGGGTCATCGACCCGAATTTTGAATTTTGACATCACTTAGCATGTTGGGCCATCGACCCGAGGTTTGAAGTTCGGCGAATGCTGGGTCGTCGACCTAAAATTAAATTTGAATGACTGGGTCATCGACCCGAAATTTGAACATGTTGAAAATTTTGAATAATTGGGCTATCGACCCAAATTTTGAATTTAAATGAATCATTTGGATGTTGGGTCGTCGACCCAAAATTTGATTATGAACTTTGAGATTTGAACCTTGACTGGATATGTATCACTACTTGGATCATCTATCCATAATTCGCAAAAAGTTTTTGAAATTTCGGAATTCTGAAATATTTGGCATTTTGTAATCGAACCTTGATGGGTGAGCAGGAAATACGACCCAGACACTCTGTATGACCCGTAAATAACGTGGGCATAGCCCTCTACCGTAAAACAAAAAGGAAAATAAAACCGTAAGTGTGCACGAGTTTTAATTCAATTATTGACTTATTGGGAGTAGAAATGTAAATTGGCCATTCTGGTGCCAAAAGATGGCAAATGGGAATCACAAGGTCATCGGACTTGGGATGGAGATATTCTATGTCATGGGCGTGCTCCCGAGGGCACATGGGTAACAAGATCACTTGGCATTGACAAGGTGGATTAAATTCACGGAGAAACAACGTTGACTTCGCCCAGACACTAAACACAGACTGATTTTATGAGAACACTTAGACATCACACATCACTCTTGTTCGGAACATTCTGCCACTTTTCTCCTCGCCTCCTTTCTTTTCAGCGAGTTTTCATCATTTCTTGCCACCGCCTTCTTTCTTTTCAGCGGGCTTTTACTATTTTTCTTCCACGCCTTCTTTATTTTCAGCGGGTTTTTCATATTTTCTATTCCCAACACAAACCCACATCTATGTGACTCAGCATCTTTGTCTAAACCGTTAGATAAAGCTCATTCTGAGACTTGATACTATTCATCCGAACCTATATCCTTATCCTAGCCTACATCGAGTGCTAAGACTGACTCAAACAAAGGTGGCTTCATTTGGACTTGGTTAAGACCCGTAAGAAACCTATAAGATGATAACTTGGTTGATGAGTGGATTGAATCCCTTATTCTGAAGGACTGCCTACGTATTCGAGTGGAGTGAAATCAAATCTGACGTAGTTCGATCATGGTGCATAAACTTGGCATATTGATTGTGTGTACACACTCGAAGGTTTCACCTAAGGTATTATTGTTGTATCCCATTCTAGCCTGTAAGGTACTGTTAAATCCCGTGTCTAGGGTTGGTACAAAAGGCTGGGATTCTTTGGGATGTGGAGCTTGGTAAAAATAGGTTCGCAAGGTAAACCATCATTTTGAAGGTTCGTTTTGTGGTGTTAAGGTCAAGGGCTAGGGCTTATAACGTGGTTAGAAATGGTGTCTCAGGTTTGATGAAACCCGAGTACAAATGGGTAGGAAAACGATGTGGGTTCAAATTTCCATGTCTGGACCCTAAAGGCTTGGGTGTACTAACACAAGCTGACTGATTCTCAGAATCCCTAACTATTCCCTAGTAAATGCCTCGGGAAGGACTTAGGGGTATGGATGACTGCTGATGGCACTACCTGACCATTTTGGCTTCGCTTTTGAATTTCGATCAACATTTCGACATTTCTTTTTCTTTTCTTCTTCTTCTTCTTTTTTCTTTTTTTTCTTATTTTTTCTTCTTTTTCTTTTTTCTTCTTCTTTTTTTTTGAAAATGGTCTTCTACTCATTCTCCTAGTCATAAATGGATACACTTTGAAAACTTGGCTTCGCCAATTAATTTGGGTCAGAACTAACAATTCCTTGTTAGAACGGGTTGGTTTCTTCTCTCTTTGAGAGGGGATGATTTTATGGGGAAAAGGTTTGCCTTCCGTCATCGATAGGGGAAACAAGGAGCTAGTTCAGGTTTGTCATAGAATCATCTAAAAGCTTGTCATGAGCACTGGTTCTGATGGAGGTTTTCTACCGCCAGACATGGAATAGGTAAAGGTGTAACACCCCACGATAATTGAAGAGGTCCAGTTATAGGCTTAAATGACTAGTGCTTAAAGGGATTGGAAGTACTACTCATATCAACAAACTGTGACACCCTCATTCATTGCGGAAAAATAAACACGTAATTCTAGAATAAAACTGCATGGATATGTTTGTAATAGGTTCATTTGGGTAAAAACCTGTAATTTTTAAAACCTGAACCTGTTATAAAAGTATCCAAATGGGAAGGTGTCAAAAATGCAAGGTCTAAAATAAATCTCATAAATAAAACATCGCTAAAGTCGCGAAACAAAGTTATACAACCCAAATATGAAAAAGGGAGACATATGTCCCTAAAAAGTATATGACATAAAAAGTGTTTAAGGGTCACAATAAGATAAAGCCAATCTAGGTCCCAAGGTTACTTTGCTCGCTAGCTCGTCCAAGTACCCCATATATGCATCACCTACCTGTCAATCGCATTTTATACAAATACGAAAGCCACAGTCAGTGGGGAGTAACTTCAAGTTCTCCCAGCCACGAAATGTCATGATTAATATAACATGTAAACATAAGAATATGAATATGAATAACACATAGCCTTAGCATACAAATGCAAGACAATCGTGCTTATCATGTGAACAACAATATAACAACACATAGCTCTAGCATGTGAATACTAGACCGACTCATACTACACTATCATGTGAATCACATAACATCCGGGAATCCAAACTCTATCAACCATAGCCGGCTTGCATCTCACCTTCTATGATTCATAGAATCATCAAACAAGAAAGGACAATATATCTAGAGACAGGCATAAGTTCCTAGTACAGTCAATAGTCACTCTGTAACTCGAGTCTATACCACGAGGTAAGGTAAACACCCTAGTCCTAAACCTGCGCAGACCTAGCGACATGCGGAAAATACCGCATCCAAGACCCATGATCACACACATGAGTACCCCTAAGGAGTCCACCAAAGGGTTGGCTAGTACTTAAGCTGACCACATACTTCTACGAGTACGTCAGGAGGTCATGCCCTAACTTGGATATAAACCCACCAAGCTAAGACACAAATGCTATTAAGCCGCAAACATACACTCGTCAAAGACTATAATGGCCTATCTATGATGAAGGCCGAAATACTCACCTAGGACCTAGTCCCAGCTTGAATACTTTAGCCCACACCACACAAGACAAGTAGGACACCCAATTAACCAAAAAAAGGGGCAAAGAGTCCAAACTTGCACACACAAATGATCATACACACCCTAGCATATGAAAGGCTTCGCAAGAGCATATTTAGCTGACAATCCAACAATATCTCCAATATCAATAATAATCCAAATTCCAGCTAACCAACAGTACCATAATCCATGAGAACAAGCTAAAATGGCAGAGAGGCAACAAGACTCAAGCATAAGGCATCCAAAGCATCCAACAACCAACATGTGAAATGATAATCACAAATATCAAGGCATCAACCTAAAACATCCAATAACAACCAATCTCACCTCAAAGACAAACCCTCGACCCTAGTCCCGCGACGGGTCATTGGTCAAATCGAGGCTGGCCGGTTTAAACCTAGTTTGACCAAACCTCATTCGGTCAAACTGGTCCAGCTCAGAGTCTTGGCCTACTTTGGCCCAAGTCACAAAATTCATCATAATATCATTCTCATGCTATTTCCAATTTCTATCATGTGAACACCATCAACATAAAGAAAACATTCCAACTTACAAAATAACTAATTCCACAAAATTCTCGCAAAATAAAACAGCATAAATAACCGTCTCACACAAGGGTAAACTTTTCTATAAATTTTAATCGATAAAACGACGCCATTTACTCATACGGACTCCGAATTGAGTGATTCAAGTGGCTAAACCACCTAATTTTTCGATGCCGTTCAATCTGTCATATTTTTGGAAACATTGGAAACCGTCTCGGTCCGGTACTGACGCGTTCCAGCCCAAAAACGGACTTGTCACAACACATAATTCCTCATCCAAATTTGTTCCAAACAATAATATACAAATGGGTAACATAAATTAAACATAAACATACTCATCTTACTCCATTCATTCATTTATCAACAAGATCGTCTCAAACAACAACAAACAACGAATACAACTACTAATGTGACATTAATTCGTCGAGTAACTCGGAATAGTTACCTTAAGCTAGCAAAGAGACAAGTAATAACTTGAGAAAGCTTCTAAAACCCAAAATTACTATTCATCTTCAACCTCATATGAATCATCTAACTCATCTTCAAATTCTTCACCTATAAGAACAACAAAAACACAATTATTAAGCTTAAATTCGAAACCCTAAAAAAAATGTGTCTTAAACAAAAATTGGGGGAAATGAAAATAAAGCTTACTGGGAGATGAGGATTGAAGAGAGGATTCCAAATATATAATTTTTATGAGATTTGGTGGAGAAATGAAGGATTTATGGTGGATTTAGGGATTGTAAGGAGGATTTTTAGTGGGTTTTTGGTGTTTGAGAGAAGGAGGAGATAGATTGAGTTATGGAGGAAATGAAAATTGGAAGAGGGGACAAATGGAGGGTAGGTGGCCAGCCAAAGGCATGGGGAGATGGGTCATTTGTTTACGTTTTGGTTTGTTTCGACGGAAATTAGAAATATTCGTCGAACGCGATTTCCGAGAAAATTAAAGTTCTTAAACACGATTTTACTAAAAGATTAAGTACTCATATGCCCAATATCCAAACTCGTTTACCCAACGACCGTAAGAAATGGAAAAATCCCAATTTTACGACTTTTATCCGAAATCTATTTTATCAAAGGAAAAGGTTTAAATTTAGTTTAAATCACTTTTAAACATTTCTAAACTATCAAAAATGATTACATTTCTTCAAAATAAAATAAGGTTATATTTTATCAAATAAATTTTATTTCAAATAAATTATTATTAAATTAAAATAGATTAAAATATTACTCTTAAAATATAATAAAGGTCTTCAAATTTACGGGATGTTACAATCATCCCTCCTTTTAAGAAGTTTCGTCCCCGAAACTTAGAAGAAGGAACATTGTATATATGTAGGTCTATCTCTTTAAAATCAAGTAAACAAAATCTTCAAAATATGAACGTATGAAATATAAGTGTCTTTTCAATGGAACGGAATATCCTCGTCGGCCGTCCAAGAACATCAACATTCCAAATCAAAGACATAAAAATATATATTTTTACACCAACAAATGAGAAAACCAATTATCGGACGTCTCCAATAACGAGCTTTACCACTCATTGACGTTAAAACCAGTGGAAAACATTAAAACATTTCCAAAAGTCTTTAGTTCGAAACTCTATAATAAGGATAATAACTCCACTAGCTATGACCAAACTCTAACTACGACCTTTAACAACTAGGCAAGGACTACTAACGCGGAGAGTATTTAAGAGAAGGAGAGGAACACTCGAAAGGATAGCTAAAACTCACAAGAATTAGATAAAGGAAAGAGAATCACCTCACGAGAAAAGTTCGGGATATTTAGCTAACATAGAAGATTCAGGCTCCCAAGTTTCTTCTTCGACATTTCCACAATGCCAAAGGATACGAACTAGGGACACAACTTTGTTTCTAAGTTGCTTGTTTGCCCTTTCGAGGATTCGGATCAGCCTTTCTTCCAAAGCCAAGTTAGGTTCCAAATCTGGGATTTCTTCTTGAATAACATGGCTCGGATCACTAATGTACTTCCTCAACTGAGATACATGGAAGACATCATGAACCTTGCTCAAATTCGGGGGCAACTCTAAACGGTAAGCAACGGGACCAATCTTCTCAAGCACATGGAAAGGTCCAATGTATTTGGGACTCAGCTTTCCTTTCACGCCAAACCGTTTCACCCCTTTCATAGGTGAGACCTTAAGGAATACTCGATCATCAACCTCAAAGGCAAGTGGTCGACGACGGACATCGGCATAAGATTTTTGTCGGTCTTGAGCGGTTTTCATACGCTCTCGAATGATCTGAACCTGATTGATGGTCTCAGTCACCAAATCGGGTCCCAACACATGAGCATCTTGGACTTGGTCCCAACAAACAGGACTACGGCACTTCCTACCGTACAAAGCTTCATAAGGTGACATCTTGATAGAGGAATGATAGCTATTGTTGTAGGAGAATTCGACAAGAGGTAAACATTTCTCCCAAGAAGTGTGGAAGTCTAAAGCACAAGCACGGAGGAGGTCCTCTAAAGTCTGGATAGTCCTCTCAGTCTATCCATCTGTAGCGGCATGAAAAGCGGTACTCATCAGTAGCTTACTACCCATGGCTTCTTGCAAAGCAGTCCAGAAACGGGAATAGAATCTAGGGTCACGATCTGAAACTATATCCTTAGGCACTCCATGGTAGCGTACTATCTCCCTCACATAGGCCTCAGCTAGGACATCTAATCTCCACGTCTCCTTGATAGGTATAAACTTAGCACATTTGGTCAATCGATCTACAACCACCCAAACCGCATCTTTTCCGCTAGCAGTCTTAAGTAAAGCAATCACAAAGTCCATGGAGATGGACTCCCATTTCCAAAGGGGACATCCAAAGGTTGTAGCAAACCCCCGGGTTTCTGATGCTCAATCTTCACTTTCTGACAGGTAAGACACTTGCTAACATACTCTAGGACATCAATCTTCATCCTAGGCCACCAAAACTGTAATCTCAAGTCTTTATACATCTTGTCACCACCAGGATGAATAGAGTAAGGAGAAATGTGAGCTTCATCAAGGATCTTCTTCCTCAACTCGGCTACGCTCGGAACATACATCCTACCTTGGTAAAGAAGGTATCCATCACTATCCACCACACAATCCTTAGCTTGCCCAAGTTGGATTTTTGCTTGAATGGACTTGAAAGTAGCATCCTCAGGTAGGCACGTACGGATCTCACGGTAAAAGTCGGGTTCTGCACTCAAGGCACTAAGATAGTCAAAGCCCTTCCCAACAAGGCTTATCCCTAACTTTTGAAATTCCGTGGTAAGTTCATCAGGTAACACACGGATAGTGCTCAAAGAGTGACTAGTCTTCCTACTCAAAGCATCGGCCACCACATTTGTTTTCCCTTCATGATAAATCAACTCGGCATCATAATCATTCACCATCTCTAGCCAACTTCTTCGCCTCATATTCAATTCTTTCTGGGTAAAGATACACCTCAAACTCTTATGATCGGTATAAATGCGGCAATGAACTCCAATAAGGTAATGCCTCCATGTCTTCAAGGCATGTACCACGACGGCTAATTCAAGATCATGAGTCGGAGAATTAGACAACAAGGAAACGCCAGATAGTCAAACCTCAAATAACACAACAATCTTAAACGGTTTCTAAAGCTTCCTAATAAAACAAATCTCACAACCATATTACCTCCAAGGATTCCTCAAGATAACTTACGTCACTCTACATCCAAGCTATTCCATGAAACAAAGTACTTCACTACGCTTGTGATTCAACAATTCCCAATCATTAAACATCCACAACGACTTCCCCAAAACAAGATCAAAACTACAAACAAGGCTACACTCATATCCAACAACGTCAAAAGGTAACACCAACCTATGTATGGTTATCAACATCCTAAAGGTATCCCTTTCCAAACACAAATCATAAACATTACTCCTAAGGTAGCAACGCTCAACCTACTAAGTCTTCAAATCCCAAATATAAACAACAAAGCCAAGTTCTATAGCTCTAGTAACATATGCAACTCACTCTTAACACACGGAATCCACCAATCAATTATACTCACTTTATCAAGGAACTAGGTATAGGAATCACCAAGTGTGTCTCATCATCCTACCTCAGTCTTCCTAACATCACAACCTCTCAAAACCAGGGTTATGGGTCAACCACAAACAATCTCCTCAAAAGTCGAATTTTCCAACCAAGGCCAACGTCTCTCAAAAGAAAGAGTACTCTCAAAAGGCGTTAAGGGAGGATAAGCATGGGACAACGGACAAGTTAGGACGGTACAAGAGTAACTTTCAAGGAAAGAGAAGAGAGAGTTTAGAAGAAGAATAAGCGCCAAGAGATAAAGAATAAGGCAAGGTACACAAAGAATGAGAAACATCTTCGAGGAAGTAGAAGCATTCTTCAAAGGTAAACAAATCTTCAGTCCTCGGCAATAGGCACCAAATCTTGATCTTGATGTAGGTAAGCTCGCGGTCATTGATCCAAGGGTACAAAAATAATTGACAATCAACAAACATGTTAGAACCTACCACGAAGCATACACAAAGAGACTACAACATAAGGTCCTAAGTCTACCCATCCTACCCATCTTTCAAGTTTATTATTTTAAGGTCAAGTTATTTATATTGGGGGTGCACAAACGTGCGTCGGGAGCAAATATGCTCTGATACCAACTGTGACACCCTCATTCATTGCGGAAAAATAAACACGTAATTCTAGAATAAAACTGCATGGATATGTTTGTAATAGGTTCATTTGGGTAAAAACCTGTAATTTTTAAAACCTGAACCTGTTATAAAAGTATCCAAATGGGAAGGTGTCAAACATGCAAGGTCTAAAATAAATCTCATAAATAAAACATCGCTAAAGTCGCGAAACAAAGTTATACAACCCAAATATGAAAAAGGGAGACATATGTCCCTAAAAAGTATATGACAAAAGTGTTTAAGGGTCATAATAAGATAAAGCCAATCTAGGTCCCAAGGTTACTTTGCTCGCTAGCTCGTCCATGTACCCCATATATGCATCACCTACTTGTCAATCGCATTTTATACAAAACGAAAGCCACAGTCAGTGGGGAGTAACTCCGAGTTCTCCCAGCCACGAAATGTCATGATTAATATAACATGTAAACATAAGAATATGAATATGAATAACACATAGCCTTAGCATACAAATGCAAGACAATCGTGCTTATCATGTGAACAACAATATAACAACACATAGTCCTAGCATGTGAATACTAGACCGACTCATACTACACTATCATGTGAATCACATAACATCCGGGAATCCAAACTTTATCAACCATAGCCGGCTTGCATCTCACCTTCTATGATTCATAGAATCATCAAACAAGAAAGGACAATATATCTAGAGACAGGCATAAGTTCCTAGTACAGTCAATAGTCACTCTGTAACTCGAGTCTATACCACGAGGTAAGGTAAACACCCTAGTCCTAAACCTGCGCAGACCTAGCGACATGCGGAAAATACCGCATCCAAGACCCATGATCACACACATGAGTACCCCTAAGGAGTCCACCAAAGGGTTGGCTAGTACTTAAGCTGACCACATACTTCTACGAGTACGTCAGGAGGTCATGCCCTAACTTGGATATAAACCCACCAAGCTAAGACACAAGAGCTATTAAGCCGCAAACATACACTCGTCAAAGACTATAATGGCCTATCTATGATGAAGGCCGAAATACTCACCTAGGACCTAGTCCCAGCTTGAATACTTTAGCCCACACCACACAAGACAAGTAAGACACCCAATTAACCAAAAAAAGGGGCAAAGAGTCCAAACTTGCACACACAAATGATCATACACACCCTAGCATATGAAAGGCTTCGCAAGAGCATATTTAGCTGACAATCCAACAATATCTCCAATATCAATAATAATCCAAATTCCAGCTAACCAAAAGTACCATAATCCATGAGAACAAGCTAAAATGGCAGAGAGGCAACAAGACTCAAGCATAAGGCATCCAAAGCATCCAACAACCAACATGTGAAATGATAATCACAAATATCAAGGCATCAACCTAAAACATCCAATAACAACCAATCTCACCTCAAAGACAAACCCTCGACCCTAGTCCCGCGACGGGTCATTGGTCAAATCGAGGCTGACCGGTTTAAACCTAGTTTGACCAAACTCATTCGGTCAAACTGGCCCAGCTCAGAGTCTTGGCCTACTTTGGCCCAAATCACAAAATTCATCACAATATCATTCTCATGCTATTTCCAATTTCTATCATGTGAACACCATCAACATAAAGAAAACATTCCAACTTACAAAATAACTAATTCCACAAAATTCTCGCATAATAAAAAAAAAAGATAAATAACCGTCTCACACAAGGGTAAACTTTTCTATAAATTTTAATCGATAAAACGACGCCATTTACTCATACGGACTCCGAATTGAGTGATTCAAGTGGCTAAACCACCTAATTTTTCGATGTCGTTCAATCTGTCATATTTTTGGAAACATTGGAAACCGTCTCGGTCCGGTACTGACGCGTTCCAGCCCAAAAAAGGACTTGTCACAACACATAATTCCTCATCCAAATTTGTTCCAAACAATAATATACAAATGGGTAACATAAATTAAACATAAACATACTCATCTTACTCCATTCATTCATTTATCAACAAGATCGTCTCAAACAACAACAAACAACAACAAACAACAACAAACAACGAATACAACTACTAATGTGACATTAATTCGTCGAGTAACTCGGAATAGTTACCTTAAGCTAGCAAAGAGACAAGTAATAACTTGAGAAAGCTTCTAAAACCTAAAATTACTCTTCATCTTCAACCTCATATGAATCACCTAACTCATCTTCAAATTCTTCACCTATAAGAACAACAAAAACACAATTATTAAGCTTAAATTCGAAACCCTAAAAAAAATGTGTCTTAAACAAAAATTGGGGGAAATGAAAATAAAGCTTACTGGGAGATGAGGATTGAAGAGAGGATTCCAAATATATAATTTTTATGAGATTTGGTGGAGAAATGAAGGATTTATGGTGGATTTAGGGATTGTAAGGAGGATTTTTAGTGGGTTTTTGGTGTTTGAGAGAAGGAGGAGATAGATTGAGTTATGGAGGAAATGAAAATTGGAAGAGGGGCCAAATGGAGGGTAGGTGGCCAGCCAAAGGCATGGGGAGATGGGTCATTTGTTTACGTTTTGGTTCGTTTAACGGAAATTAGAAATATTAAATAACGCGATTTCCGAGAAAATTAAAGTTCTTAAACACGATTTTACTAAAAGATTAAGTACTCATATGCCCAATATCCAAACTCGATTACCCAACGACCGTAAGAAATGGAAAAATCCCAATTTTACGACTTTTATCCGAAATCTATTTTATCAAAGGAAAAGGTTTAAATATAGTTTAAATCACTTTTAAACATTTCTAAACTATGAAAAATGATTACATTTCTTCAAAATAAAATAAGGTTATATTTTATCAAATAAATTTTATTTCAAATAAATTAATATTAAATTAAAATAGATTACAATATTACTCTTAAAATATAATAAAGGTCTTCAAATTTACGGGGTGTTACAATAGGAATCAAACACGGAATCCTATTGTACCTTACGTTTTCAAACGGGACATATTTCTACCCCAGGGATGCCTTTGAGTGTGTTGTGCATTTTATCATGTTTCGGAATGATTTGAGGATTGGAAACAAGACATATTGGGAAATGAAACTGCAATTTTTTATTGGAATGGCAAAAGCTTAACAGACTCGAAAGAACGATTCCTAGGACACACCCTAGGTCATCGAGAAACAAATGACTCAACTTCAAGAAACGAAAGTCCTAGACACGACTTAACTAAGATAAGAAACCAGATCCCGACTCAAAAGTTTCAAATCTGGTCTTCAGCTTTCCCTTGTTCAGCTGTTAACTTAGATGCTCGGCTCTTGTTCTTAATCCCTTTGATGGTCTGCCTCCATCCCGAGGTAGTCCTCTGAGGATCTACGCCAATGATGAAAGTTGGTGAATCGAATTATCTTTTATGAACTTCGTTAACGAGAGGAGTACATTCTAGAGCAAGACTCCCGACTTGAATTTGATTCTTCGGGTTTGGCAAGAATTCAAAGCAATCTACAAATATTTTCCCGATAAACACTCATTTCCAGTTACATGGGCGGATAAGATGGGAATAGTCGACACTGTCTTCGACAGAAACAAAGTTAGTGTGATCGCCAAATGGATTGGTGATGTTATTGGGTTTAACAGTTGGGATCGGGAGTGTTCCACTCTCAATCATGTCTTGAATTTCGTGCTTCAGTCGATAACACCTTTCAGTATCATGGCCTTTCCCTTGATGAAAGGCACAATAGGCATTTGGTTTATACCATTTACCTTGTTTCTCACCGGGTGGGTCCGGAGTTGGACCAATGGGCTTTAGCTTTCCTTGGGCTATGAGCCTTTGGAGAGCATATGTATAAGTGCATCCGATATCGGTGAATGCCCTCGGAGCTTGGCGTTGCGGCTTCTTCGATTGCCCTTCTAAAATATTGATGGCTTCATTAAAATGGGTCGTTGATGGGGCCTTGGCCTTAGACGATGAGGCCCCTTGGTACCCTTTCGGCTTTTCAGCCTCTACCCTTATGACATCATCTTCTACCTTTATCCCGATTCTTATCAATTCTTTGAAAGAGCCAAAATTCTGATATTTCAGAGCATTGCGGTAAACAGGTCGTAGATTTTTTACGAACTTATCCACCATTTCAACTTCGTCGGGCTTCTTGGCTAGTTTTACGCTTTCAGCGCGCCATCTTGCAAGGAATTCAGTAAAGCCTTCTTTGTCTTTCTGTGTCATAACCTCCAATGTTCTTATGTTGGTTTGAATCTCGACATTATCAGCATAGTGCTTGCACAACTCCACCGTAATATCTTCAAAAGTGGGGAAGTTCTTAAGGTCAAGATTGTAGAACCACGCCTTCGGGTGTTCATCCAAAGATTGGGCAAAAATTTTAGAGAGCATGATAGCAGGTACACCCTTCAGTGCCAAGTACCCCTTATAGGCCTTAACATGGTGGACTGGATCTTCTGTGCCTTTAAACTTTGGGATATCAGTGAGCACCATGTTTGTGGGCAACTTATCCTGAACTGGGGCATAGGCCCTAGTATTTTCATAGTGGATGTTCTTCCCCTGGGAGAGTTTCAGACGGTCTTCGATGAACTTGAACCGTTTCTCCAGATCAGTTAGGGGTGGGGTGGATGAAGAGGAATCTTAACCAAGCTTTGATTCGATCGTGTCCATCCTGGCTCTCATGAGGTTCACAGCCTCAGTGAGTTTGTTAATAGCATCTTCCATTGCTTGAAGTCGGGTTTTTGGCGGCCTTTCTACAAGAAAACCCCGAACTGAGTCAATATTTGAAAGTAAGAGCCCCTGCACACTTAAGGACATGACACCAACTTGACTCAAATAAAGACTCGGCTTATGACTGACTAACCAAAAGGTTCGACTCACGGTTGGATTTAGACCTCGATTCATTTTGGACTCGACAAAACGACACGACCCAAACCATCATAACTCGATTCTAAACTGGACTCGGTGTGACTAAACCCGTAATTGGACCAACGTAGCCCATAGGTTTAAGTGAAACGCCCAAAATGGCCTAGCTTGGACGTTTCTGTGGACTATCTTGGACCAATTGGTCGACCCACATGACTCGAAACCCAAGGGGTGAGGTTGGGTGACCCAAAAAAGGTCGTGTTCTAGACACTTGGGACAAAACACGCCTAGCCAAACATGGCCAGGACCCGGACACGACTCGACGCATTTCATGCTTGGTCAAGGTTCGAGAAACATTTTGGATTGATTTTGAAAAACGAAGGATTGATTTGAAAATGAGATTTGAAATGGGCAGCATGCCGGCTATAAAAGCTCATTTTGGGCCGAAAAAATCTAGTCCTATTTAGGCAGCATTCCGGGTTTTTAAAACCAATGTTATTTTGAAAGTAAGTTGTTAAAAAGTTCGGCTTTGAAATTGGCATGGAAAATTTGAAAAAGACTCGGGAAATTCACCTTGCACATTGTCATTCTCATGTTATAAGGAGGTATGTTCCTAGACATTTCTAAGTCTCGGCAAGTCTTCTATAAGAAGGTTTATACCCTCCATCCTTTCGGGTCTAGTGAGACAAGGGCCTTTAGGTAGAGTACCTAGAAGAGCACACTCACCCCCAAGAACCACGAAGAGGCGGAGTGGAAGCAAGCAATGTGCAAGCACGTGGCATAGTGGGACGTCGCCCCCCACGCGTCACAAAGAAGCGTTGGGACGGCCCGGGAAAGTCCTTAAGGGTTTATGCATGAATCGTAGCACTACGAGTAATGTTTTACTTTCCAATACTTTATTTTCAAGTTTCACCTCGGAGGAAAAGACTCTAGAAACAAAGTGTAACTAGTCCTCTAGTCCCCAGCGGAGTTGCCAAACTGTGGACAACGCCCGCGGGAGCTGCGTCCGTGGGATCCACAGGAGGCAATATCGACTCGAGGTTCTTTCGAATCGAATGAAGACAAATTAGAGTCGCCACCAAGTTTTATGGGAACTTGGAACCGTTCAAGTCAACTTTACACCTTTCATCGAAAAGCGTAAAGCCAATCGACTACGAGTGATTAAAGATAAAGACTTGTACCCTATATCACTCGATTTGAATGACTCTCGTAATCCAATGGTATTTAGACGGATCCACAAACCATAGATCTTGAGTAAGGGGTGAGGGTACGTGTTAGGAAGCCCATAAGGACACCTAACCCCGCCCGTCAATAACGGCCTCTACTAAGTCAAGTATCGGATTTCAAACAAGGTCGTAGCTACTGCGATATATGATATGCAAACATCGTTTTAAAACCCTGCCATGTGAAGTTTCTATGTCGATTTAGATGCAACTAAACTAACTTTGTCAAAGTTGTAATTTACCATGTGGGTTGATTGATTTAACAACATACAAAACAAAGCAAACAAGGCTTAAGGGGAATGGGGGAGCTGTTGGGATCTACCCTATTACAACCCAGGCATTTCATGCCGACACAACAAGAAATTAAAGATACAACTCGATCTAAAATATAACGCTATACACAAAACCATACACGACACCCTACACGGCTAATTCGGCCTAGAAAAACGTCCACAAGGGGTGGCCCACGACTTACATGACTCACGGCCTTAGGTCACTTCCCGTAGTGCGCGCTTTTGCTTAATCTTATCGAATTAGACATTAGGTCACACACCAAAGCATGCATTAACATAAATCGGGCCATGTCGCTTTAAACAACATGCGATTTACTACGCTCTTACATGAATTGGAGCACAACCATCTAACCAAATGAAACTAAGGTTTTTGAAGAGGTTTTGACTCGATAAAAGTAAAACAAACTTGAAAGTTACAACTCGATGAACAAACTATAAATTACAAGCTACAAAACAACAAGATAAAGATAAAATGAACGAGAAATGGACTACAAAATACACGGCCAAACACGACCTACATATCCTAGCCTATTCTGATCCTTGGGTTGGATTCATTAGGTTAGATAGATTTGCAAAGCGATACTGGATATTCATTAGAAATCGATGATAAAAGAGGTCAGAAGGCTTCGCCTAAACCGAGTGCTCTACACTGTCTAAAGGGTCAAATTAGGTCAAGTTTGCTAGTTAAATTAACTTGTCGAGTGTTAATAAGAAGGTGCTAATCACGCACTCTTATACTAGCGAGAAATCATGTGAAAAGAGAGATGTATTCAATTAGGTTATAGAATTGTTAACCGATTTTAATGCTTGTGTCGAAGCACCCTAACATGTCTAATTAGGTTATTAAATCGATCTAATGTCGTCTAATTGAGTCATATGTTAACAATCAGAGGTTGAACTAATATGCAAAGGGTCCTAGGGCAGGTCGAATTGAGCAAAATGAGCGAGGGGTCAGAAGCGAGGAACAAAGTTAAAATTCGTTTTATTAATGCCCTACCTTGAACACTAGGATATGTAAATGAGAAGGGGGATACGACCGACCAATCTGGCGGATTTCTTTCTCAACTCAAGTCAACGCCGGTGTTCATGGTGGTACTTTAACTCGTACTCAGAATAAACTAGTTTCATAGTTAACGATATCAAATGATGCATAACGATAAACAATGTACAAAATAAACTATAAAAAAAACAAACATAAAAGAACGAAATAAAAGGGAAAAGAGGAGGATTTGATGCACCCTCAACCTACATGTATCGTTGACACCGTCTTGGGTCGTAATCGATCGTAGATTTTATCTCGAGAGGCCGTCGTCGACGAAGGAACAAAGCAACAACACGTTTTTTGGTAAATCTGGACAGCAACTTTCAAACTGCAATTTCTCACTCGTTTCTCGGTGAAAATTAGATTTAAAAGATGTTTTGAAAACTAGAAAGAGAGTAGAACAAAGATCTTAAAACAAACCACGCTCGTTCTGAGTTTTTCGAGGGGATTTGTGCACTCTCAAGGTCAATTTGGCTCGTGAATCTTTGTCTAAGATGTAGATGGATGTTATATGGTTAATTAGGATCAAGAAACTCGAATTTTAATGGAGATTTGAAGGGGAATCGAATGGTATTTCGAGACAGACACAAATTGTTTCTCAGTTTGGATGTCTCGGTTTTGTCGAGAGTTTTGAGAGGCAACTAGGGTTTGTTTGTGGAGATTAGTGCTGGTGAGTGACGGTAGTATGTATGGAGAACTTATAGGATTGAATGTATGGCATAGGGGAGGTATTTATAGGGAGTTAAAGTAGGGTTTCGAAGGGTGAACAACAGCTTGGGTCTGTTTCGCATAGCTGCTGTCCAGCAGCTATTTCGAGGGTTTAGGGTGTGTTTTCTTGGTGGGCAAGGCATGGTAATATGTTTAGGATAGTCAGGTGTGGATGGGTGGTCATCGGCACGGGTTTGGTAGCCGTTTGGAGCGGGTTTGGAAGTGTTTGATTGGGCTCGAGTTTGGAGAACGAAAACAGGGGGGCTGCTTGTTGCGTGAGGTTTGTGAAGGAGTTTGGACGTGGGTTGCATGGGAAAGGGCTTGGAATTATAGCTTGATATGTGGGCTAGGTGTGAGGTGAGATATGGGTCACATTGGAGTCGAATACGGGGCAGTTTTGGTGTCGGATTTAGGGCTGCAAAACAGAGCAGCGAAGGTGGTGTTGGGCTGTTTGGGATGTGATTTGGGAGGGCTAAGCCAGGGCTTTGTAGTGGGATTTGGCTGGGATTTGAACACGGGTTGGAGGAGAGGGGATTGGGCTGAAAGTGCGTCGAAAATCAAGCCCAAATCAAGTAGAAAACGAGCTCAAAATCGCGTAGAAAATCGTCGTAAAAATCGAGTTCTTCAAATACGATTTATAAAATGATTTAAATTGATTTTTCAAATCAAGTAACTTAAGAATGATTTTTCAAATCAAATATCTATTTTATTTTCAATAAAATAACTTAAGAAAATAAATTCGAATTAAAATAATATTAACTTAAATATCTTTTAAATTAATAAATACTTCATCGATGACGCCCATTCTACATCGTAAAACGAGTTCCAAATAATGACAATGACAACTAAATAATACATGTCGTCCTATCATCATCGGGTGTTTGTCGGGTTTTCTATAAATTCCAATATCGACGGATACGGGTATCTACAATTGCTTTAATTGTACCTAGCTATTTGAATCGATGCATTTAGCCTTTTTAACCTTGGTAAGCCTTGACCTGGACCGGAAGGTTGGAAGGGGTGAGACCCGCAGTGAACAATAGGATGCTTTAGTGAGGGCGGAAGCTAAGCTAATAGTATTTTAGGGCGAATTGAGACCGGAAGGAGATATTCGTTGCCCCTTAGACCGATACAATTGACTGATCTGTGACCTTAGCTGCAATTAACTGATATTCATTGACGACCCGACCATCCTAGTTTTCTCTCTCTTGTTAATCCCTCTTATCTTGTGACCATAGACAGACCGAATCGACAAGTAGATAGTGACCGCCTCCCTGTGGAGATCGTCCCTACTTACCGCTGACTTCTGTTAGTAGTACTTAGGTATTTATTTTTGGTACTTAAACGACTGGTAGCAGTGGTCTTGGTAAGACACCTTGGTGTATGGGGGTAATACAGTTACACACCAACCGATGTTTTATAATGAAAATAATTACGGGTTTATAGTCAGTCGTTGTCATATTGCAAAATACAGAAGACGGTTTCGCTTAACCCGTGTTTATTAGTTTCAATTAAATAATTCTTCAACCAACACACATGTAGACCTTCTCCTTGCTCACTTAAAACCCTCGAACACTGAGTTTCCTTAGAACCACTAGTATTATCCGTCGTCGTCGTCACCGTCGCCATCCCCATTGCCTCTGTCGTCCCCTCCGTCGTCGCCATACCGGGGCCGGCTTCTCCTCTTTGAAGAAGTAATAATAAACCCTACTCCTTCGTCTCATTAACTTAATGTCTTTATTTTCTTTTTTAGTTGTGATATTATCCCCTAATTATCTTAGGTTTATTGTGTGTTAAACAACACCTATTATTTTAAGTATGTTGTGTGTTAAACAACACCTATATTTTTAGGTATACTGTGTGATCATTTATTTGAGACGGTGCTCCTGCTATGTCGACTTAATGCTTAAAGTTAGTAGTTTCTTAATTTCTGGTTTAGATATGGGTGGAAAGCGGAAAAGAAAAGATGGGAAAAAGTCAAACGAAGAAGATTCAGGTGATGAGAATAATTTGGAATCGGATACTGGGCGAAGGAGCCATAGGGTTTCCCTAGAAGCAATAGAGAGAGGGATACCTAATAAGCTTCAATGGGATGAATTAACGGGGCTGCCAGATGGTATCTTTGCTACAAAATTCGCGAGTTGGATTGGTTGTTGTGTAAGAGAGTATGTGCTTCTCGGTTTGCCGCGTATCGATCAGTTGAGTAAAGACCAGAAGGAAAAGCTATGGGGGAGAATAAAGGTATGTATATAAAATAATAAATGCAGTAAGATGAAATTATCTTAGTATTCTATATGTGCTATTAGCCGAAACTAACCAAATATGCTCACCATATATGCAGGCAGCTTACACTGTCCCCCAAGAACATAATGGTTACCTAAAAAAAAGATAGGGGAATCCTTCAGAGCATGGAAGTTAAAGGTTGCTCGGAACCACTTGTTCAACAAGAAGACCGGTGAGATAAACAAGAAACCACCAACGAAGAAGTATCGGTATGTCAGCCAGCAAGATTGGTATAACTTTATTGCTTATAGGCGATCCGGCAAGTTTAAGGTAATTTATCTCACACTGACTCATTGGGATCACTTTATTAGTAATCACTTAATAAGTAATGAAATATGCTTACGTTACTCGATACAATTCATTTTATGAAGACTATGAGTAAGCAGAACCTAGAGAACATTTCAAAGAAAGAGAGTGTCTTTCATGGCTCCAAAGGTGGTTATAGATTGATTAACAAGAAGCTTGTAAGTACTTAATTCTTATATTATTAGGTGTTTTATACCGATGTTATATATATATATATATATATATATATATATATATATATATATATATATATATATATATATATATATATATATATATATATATATATATATATATATATATATATATATATATGAGAGGGTATCAATGTGATGAATAAATAGACGCCAAAGCTTGGAACTGTCAATCGTCACGACGCTTGGGTGGCCGGTCACACTCCTAAGAATGGAAAGTTAGAATCTCCATATGATAAGGACATCAAAGAGAAAATTGTAGGTTTGAAGAAATATGTCACTCCTACCACTGGTGGTCGTTTATATAACTGTGAGTTTAAATAAAATTTAGTTGCATAATGGTTTTTTGTGTATGTAGAGGATCTGTGAGAAGGAGGTAGAGGAAGGAAAATGGAAGCCTGAAGGACGTGATGACATTCTTGCTAGGGCAATCGGCAAAGCAGAGCATCCAGGTCGTGTGAGAGGGGTATCGACGCATGTTGGTATCACCAAGTATTTTGGAAAAACTACTCGAAGGAGAATGAGTGGTGATGCTAGGGTATATAAATACTGTATTTTATTCAACATAATTTATGTTGGAGCTAGTGTCCTCCATAGTTAGTGTGATAACATATATAAATCTCTTATAGGTTCACAAGGGTATACTTAGTATTTTATCAGTTGATTAACGATTACTTAATAACGGTTGGCTTGCTAGAAGGTTGACGTTATTATCATACTGATGGCGGTGATCAACTGGTCCCTAAAAGTCACACCTAAAGGATGTGTTTGAGAGATGTGATTATATGAAAATATAATCACTTTGATGCCTTATATGACTAAAAGGTTAGTCCATGTATTTGACTAAAAGGTTAGTCAATGTGATGATGAGACGATTATTTAATACAATTAAATAATATTAGCTGAGACGAATTAACTGTTAATTCGTAAATTGAATATAAACTGTTATATTTAATTAATGTATATAATGTTAGCTTAAACGAATTAAGATGTTAATTCGTAATTAAACGTAACCAGTTATATTTAATTAGCAAATTATAAATATGTTATATTTATAGTTAATGTATATATTATGCGAAATTGTCATAATAAAATGTTGACAGACCGGTATTAATAAATGGACTACAAACTGTTGTGTGTGGACTTATTAATACATGTCGACATAATTGACAATTAATATGATACACATTATATACAATATGAGAACAACCAAAAATAAGAAGATTTGTCTCCTTATTTTTTGTGGTTGGTGAAACCGAAAATAAGAAGAAGAAGAGGAAGAAAATATCTTCCCCTAATTCCTCCCTCGGACGGTTTTAAGAGAAAAAAAAGGGAGTTCTTTTCTTTCATTCTTTTTGACCTAATTCTCACATCACACAAACCCTAAAAAAATTCATAAGAAATTAGGGATCTATTCTAGCAAAGAGAAGAGGCATTTCTCAAAGCATTTTGAGTGCAACGATTAGGAGAATATCGATCTCGATATTGTTCTTAGGCCATATTGCTAGGACCAGAGGTTGATTCTAATCTCTACTATTTTTGTTTATGCAATTTCATTTATGACTAGCAATTTCATAATTATAATTTCGTTATAATCCGAATATCTTGATGAAGTATACCGATATTTCCCACAAGTGGTATCAGAGCATAGGCCACGAAATTATTTTATATGATTTTCATAAATGAATTTAAACAAAAAAAATTTTGAAAAAAATAAAAATAAAAACTTTCGGCCGTGACAATTTTTTTTGTGCCGAGAGGTTTGTTTTTTTTTTATGTTTAGTTTCCATTTGATTTATTGATATTGTTGTTTTAATATGTTAAGATGATAATATGATAAATTTGTAGATGTTTTGATTTAATAAAAATTAAATTAAAATGGAAATGGAAATCGTTTTTGTTGATGATGTTCATTTGTTTTTGCTATATAGTTTTGGCATACAAGTTAATTTAACAATGTGCAAATCAATTGTGATGAATCAAATATTCGGATAATCGATTTAATCATAATTTAGATATTCATTTTAAGAGGTTAAATTGAATCATCTAGTTTGAATCTATGTTTAAATTAAAAGTTGATGATTATGCCAATCTTGTTCTAGTAGCAACATTAAACAAACTTGTTCATAAAAATGGGTTTTTTTTAAAAGAAAAAAAAAACTGTTTTTTTTTTTGTTTTTAGGGCAAAATGCCGCAAGAAATGAAAAGAAAAACAATTTGTTTTTTTTTTAGGGCAAAATGCCGCATGGAATAAAAAAAATTTGTTTTTGTTATTTTAGGGCTTAATGCCGAGATAAAAAAAAAAACTGTTTTTCTTTTTCCATATTTGCCGAGAGCAAAAAGAAAAAAAAAACAAATATTTCGTTTTTTTATAATGTCGAGAGCTAAAAAAAATGGTTTCGTTTTTTTTTTTGGCCGATTAATTTTATACATTATTTTCTATAATGTATGATTGGTTGTTGTGAAAAAGTTCACAAAATTTTAGATACCCAATTATTTTAAAGAGGTTTAAAATAATATTGGATTAATTCATATCACTAGTTAATGTGAATTAAGATTGGAATTATTGTGAGTAATTGAGGAATTGTCACATAATTTTGATAATTATAAAATAGGTGGTTTGGATAAATTACTCTACATAATTAAGGAATTATGTCTTGAATGATTAATTTATAGTTGATACATTTTATTTAAGTTGTATGAATTGTTGAATGGTTTATTTACGTATTTTTGCAATCGGTTGTAATTTTGTATTACCTAGTGTGACCTTAGTTAATTATGTTTTCGTAATGATGAAAACATAATTTTGATGTAATTTTGAGATCTCGAATCTCCTTTGATTTTCTTTAGTATTATTTTTGAAATTAGAATGTAAATAGGTTTATTTTGTAACTTATTTATTGTAATTTTGAGAAGACTAAAGATGGAGATTGGATTGCTCACTACCGCTACATGGACCAAGATGGAACATCAAGACAATCTTCTCGGGTCCAAGGATGGATTCCAAAGTTGTATTTATGTTCATTTTGGTTGATAGGCCACACACTAGGACTTTGTTTTTGTTTTACGTTTTTCCATTCTTATTGCTTTTCTTCGCTTAATAGTTAGTACATCATATTCCGCCTAAACCAAACCACCTACATATATGCATGAAAATTGACTCATATAGTTTGGATATTAGCCATCATGGACATAAAGATGTCACACAATTTTAAGCCATCATCTTAGTTTATTCATTCTCGCATGCTAGATATTAGTTCACTTAAAATGAATTAAAATAAAGTTGATGGGATCTTCCTCTAAAACTAAAATTGAGACTAGTCTTTATAGGCCAAAAAACTATGAATCCCTTCTTCGTCGGTAGGCATATAGGACCTTACTCTCCATATGACCCCTTCTACGTTGGGTAAGTAGTTTGTGTTGACTTATTTTACCTCAACGTTATAATCCGAAGAGTTTCTCGTGATTATGATGGACTATAGATAGAATTTACAGAAATTTATCGACCAAGAATTCTAAAAGTAGAATTAGCCAAGAGGTTGGCTTATCAATTTACAGATAATTGAGTCTTGGGATCATTTATATAATTCTTGAGGGAGGTCAATTGTATAAATGCTTGAGTCTTCGCATTATAACAGTTTTTGCATTAGACTTAAATCATAACGATGAGTATGCTTATTATATTTTTCTTCTTCTTTTCGCAGTGTAGAATTCGTTTTATATTGATAATACTGCTTACAACAAATGGCTGGAAATAATGATATCTCTATGCCAAGTGCCACACTTACACGCGAATCCTGGCTCAAAACTTTCATGGACCACACGAATCAGTCCACACGACTGAAGAATGACGGGTCCAACGTTGTGGACTGGGAGGCATCATTACGGAATGCTGCCATTGCTGACGGTAAGCTCAAGTACTTGACTGAGCCAATACCGCCAAACCCAGGCCCCAATGCAAGAGCTAACGAGTCACTTGCTTATAGTGATTTCGTCATGGAAGCTGGTGCGATAAAGAACGTACTCATTTTTGCAATGGAAACCAATTTGCAAAGATGCTTCATTGCCCAAGGTGCAAACAAGATTTTCACCATGCTCACTAATGAGTTCTCAAAAGCACCGAGAATCGTTACTTATGAGCATACATGTCGCTTCTTTGATGCGAAACTCCAGAAGGGCCAACCGGTTAGCCCACACATTCTTAACATGATTGAGAATGTCGAGAAACTGGAGGGACTTGATTGCAAAATCAGTGAGAGCATAGTCATTGACTGTATGCTTCATTCACTTCATGATGGTTTTACCCTTTTCAGGGCAAATTACTACATGAATGACATGAAGAAAAGTCCCCATGAGCTACACTCACTTCTCGTACAGACCGAGAAGGATATGAAATTGAGTGGGAGCATGAAGCAAGATGTTCTCATGATTTCCAACAAGAATAAGGGTAAGGGCAAAGCTCACGGCGACCTAACTGTAGGAAAGCCAAAGTTTAAAAAGTCAGGAAACGGTAAGAGTGGGCCTGGTGAGACTAGTGGCTCACTAGGCAAGGCAAAGAGCAAGGACGGTAACGTTGAGTGCCACCATTGTCACAAGACTAGACATTGGAGGAGGAACTGTCCCGTGTACCGTGAGGACATAAAAGCAGGCCGCGTCACTCCTGTTGGTATGTCATCTTATATTCATATGATTGAGATTAACCATGCAAGTTTCGAAACTTGGGTACTTGATACTGGTTGTGGTTCTCATCTGTGTAATCATTTGCAGGGCCTAAAAAACATCAAACCCCTCGCAAAGGGTGATGTGGACTTGCGAGTCGGGAATATTATTTATATAACTGTTACTATGTACCCAGTTTATCTAAGAATATTATTTCTGTTTTCGTACTTGATAAAGACGGTTTTTCATTTTCAATAAAGGACAATAGCTGTATTTTCTCTTTTAATGAAATGGTTTATGGCAAAGCAGTTTCCATGAATGGAATATATATCTTAGATCAAACCACAGATATATTACATGTGAATAATAAGAAATTAAAGGTTGGTGACACAGATCAAACTTATCTATGGCATTGTCGAATGGGACACATAAATGAAAAACGTGTAAAGAAACTCATTGAGAATGGGACTATTCCCACATTTGATTTCTCTTCATTTGGCACGTGTGAATCATGTCTTATCGGCAAAATGACTCGAATTTCCTTCAAAGTTGTTGGAATGCGCGCTAGTGACCTATTAGGACTCATACATACTGATGTATGTGGACCTATGTCAATTACCGCAAGAGACGGCTATAGATATTTTATCACTTTCACGGATGATTTGAGTAGATACGGATATGTTTACTTAATGAAGCATAAAAGTGAGTCTTTTAAAAAATTCAAAGAATACCAGAATAAGGTTGAGAACCAACTGGGAAGAAAGGTTAAAGCACTCCGTTCAGATCGGGGTAGCGAATATCTTTCAAATGAGTTTGATCAACACCTTAAAGACTGTGGAATAGTTTTACAGTTAACTCCACCTGGAACACCTCAATTAAATGGTGTGTCCGAACGGACAAATCGAACACTACTTGATATGGTTCGATCCATGATGAGTCACATGGTAGTACATGATTCATTATGGGGTTTTGCTCTTTTTTCAGCTGCTCTTATACCTAACCGAAGTCCGTTTAAAGCTGTCGACAAGACTCCATATTAAATGTGGAAGGGAACGGTCCCTAACTTGTCCTTTATTCGGGTTTAGGGCTGCGAGGCTTATGTCAAGTGGAGACACGGGGATAAGCTCGGCCCGCGATCGGTCAAGACATACTTTATTGGTTATCCAAAAGTAATGTTTGGTCATTACTTCTATTCGCCTACCGAACATCGAGTTTTTGTTGCGGCTAGTGCGAAGTTCTTAGAGAAAGAATTTCTCGAGAACAAGTCAAGTAATAGAACCTTCGAGCTATCGGAGATTCAAGAACCAACAACCGAGGAACAGGTGGAGGAAGATGTTCCTTCAAGAGATGATACGGTTAATATTCCTCAGGAACCTAAGAGGTCGGGTAGAGTCTCTAATCCTCCAGACAGATACATTGGTATGGTCGAGGAAAATGACTTTTTGCTCCTAGAGAGTAATGAACCCGCTACCTATAAAGGTGCCATGACCTGTTCCGACTCTAAGCTATGGCTTGAAGCCATGCAATCCGAGATGGACTCCGTGTATGAGAATGACGTATGGGATCTTGTTGATTTACCTAACAAGGTAAGACCTCTTCAGTGCAAAGGGCTTTACAAAATAAAGCATTCTGTAGACGGATAACCAGATACCTATAAAGCACGACTAGTGGCAAAAGGTTTCACTCAAGTGCACGGATTGCATTATGATGAAATTTTTGCACCCGTAGTTATGCTGCATTCTATTCGGATAATCTTAGCGATTGCCGCTTTTCATGACTATGAAATTTGGCAAATGGATGTGAAAACCGCCTTCTTAAACGGTTATTTGGAGGAGGAATTGTACATGGTACAACCCGAAGGTTTCATAGATCCTGAAAATCCTAAGAAAGTGTGCAAGCTTAAGCGTTCCATTTATGGACCTAAGCAAGCTTCTCGGAGTTGGAATCATCGTTTCGACCAGGTGATAAAAGAGTATGGTTTCACTCGATTGGTCGAGGAACCATGCTTATATATCAAGTCGAGTGGGAGCAAGATTGTTTTATTGATATTGTATGTCGATGACATACTCTTGATTGGGAATGACATTCCTCTCTTATCTTCGGTAAAAGGATGGTTGAAGAACCATTTCCAGATGAAAGATCTGGGTAAGGCACAATGCATATTGGGAATCCGTATCTATCAAGATAGATCACGACGGATGTTATCACTGAGTCAGGAGTCTTATTTAGATAAGATTCTTGAAAGGTTCAGCATGACAAACTCCAAGAAGGGGAACCTTCCAATGATGTCTAGGATGCATTTGAGCAAGTCTTAGTCACCCAAGACACCTGAAGGGGTTGAACGCATGAGTCGTGTATGCCATGATATGCACACGTCCAGACGTGGCATATGCATTGAGTATGACGAGTTGGTACCAAAAGAATCCAGGTGAAACACACTGGGTAGCTGTTAAAAACATCCTTAAGTACCAACGGAGGACTAAGGATTGGGCATTGACTTATGGAGGAGATACTAAGCTATGTGCAATCGGTTACGCAGATGCTAGCTTCCAAACGGATCGAGATGATTCAAAATCTCAGTCCGGGTTCGTCTTTACTCTTAATGGTGCTGCGGTCAGCTGGAAAAGTTCCAAACAGGAAGTTGTAGCAGATTCTACTACTGAATCCGAGTACTATGACGCTTTAGAAGCAGTAAAGGAAGCTATATGGATGCGTCAATTCTTACAAGGACTAACCATAGTTCCTAGTTCGAATGACCCAATCACCATCTATTGTGACAATAGAGGTGCCATCTTCCAGGCTAAGGAGCCTAAGTCTACCAACAAGTCTAGACATGTACATCGGAAGGCTCACCTGATCCGTGATTACGTGGAGCAAGAGGAGATAGTGATTGACAAGATTGCTTCGGATGACAACATCGCGGACCCTCTCACTAAACCATTGAAATATGATAAGCATGAAGGGCATGTTATTTCCATGGGAATTAAACGTGTTCCTGAGTTGTACTAGTTGCTTATGAATTCGATACATTATCTTTTTCATATGCTATTTATAACTTCATCGTATTATTTCATATTTTGTTTTTCATGTGGATTGTACAACAACATTGAACGCCACAAAGTGAACTGAATTACTGACACGTCTGTCGCGTACCTGTCAAAAATAAAACCTAACGGTCTCAACTAAAATGTAGTAGAGGCAGTCGAGTATCGAATCCACAGGGAGGTAATGCAACTACAGCTATCTATTTCTAATCCTATGGTAACAATTGGTGTTGATTAAATTTTTGGTTCTAAACTACGGAGTTGAAAGGAAAGAGAAATAAAGCGAGAGCAAAGAAAGCGGGAAAGTGAATTAAAACTATCAATAAGAGGGGGACATGTCGGGAATTCGGTTCACTACGGTAGTTCAACAACTTAGCGAAGAAATGACTCGAACGAACTAATGCGAGACGGATATTAGAAGGTCCTTTCGGTACACTTCCCACCCTAAAATACCACTAACTTAACTTTCGTCCTCATTAGGGTAGTCTACTGTTTATAGCAGGCCTATTTAGTCCAATCTTTCGATCTAGGATTAATTGTAGTCAGATTAATGGGTGACATAGAAGCGTGCACTCAACTAGGTCGGGAATTACAGTTAAATTGCTATAGTGACAGAGTCTCTTTAATCAATTCGTCCAGTTCATTCGCTACGTCGTCATTTTCCTACCGCAGATCCCCTAATCCCAACATGAAAGGGTTTAGCTACTCATATTCTTAATAAAACTAACAGCAAACAATTTCCTAGCAGATGACATAATGAAATAATAATAAAATTCAATAATAGGAATTAGGGCAAGAAAGAACGATAACATAAACAAGAATTAAGAGCAACAAGAAGGTTAATTATTATTAAGGGAAGAGAGGAGATTACAATCTAAGTGATTCCGGCGTAAAGAACACGAAATCCAATGAAGCAATCCCGAAAGTAAGAGTAGCAGTCGAAGTAAAAGTAACGTAGGAAAAATAACAGTAGTTCTCCAATGTGAAGGATAGTAAAAAGATTAATAGATAATGAGATGTCTATTAACCTAATTTACTTAGGTTTAAATAGAAAGCAAAACTGAAAACTAGCGAAATAAAACATCCACGGACTAATTAAAAGCCCACGCCTGTGAAAACCTCTCGATCGAGTGGATTAAACCACTCGATCGACCAACATCTCAGCAGAAGTCCCTCGATCGACCAGCAGGTTACTCGATCGAGGACTTGGTCATGTGCATATTACTCGATCGAGTAGTGAATAGCTCGATCGAGCCTCAGGGAGCCTAGGAACCACTCGATCGACCACCAAACAGCTCGATCAAGCACTTGTATCTTCAATTCAGCTCACGTCTTCACCCAAATGCCTCGTAATGCGTGCAACGACACTTCCAAGTGCAACATCTTACTCTGGGACAATCCCGTCTCCTCTAAATGCATGCAAAAAGGACGAAAAGGAGTATGGTTCCGCTACTTCCGCGATCATTCCTACAAAAAGGACAAAATACACCAAAGTAGCCAATTCGGGGCAAAATACTATAAAAACAAAGATAGAAAATGCATAGAAATACGTGCTGAAATAGGCCAAAAAGACTATACATTAGGCACGTATCAAATCTCCCCAAACCAAACCTTTACTCGCCCTCGAGTAAACTCAAAACTAAACTAATGGAACGGAAACGATAACTCAGAGCTAGCTTAACTTGTCTACTTGAACCGATTTAATGCAACAAAGATCAACGGTTAAAGCTAAGTAGTCAATACGCAAACGAATTATAAGTCGTTCGAAATAAAGTGACCTATCGACCTTGCAAGACCAACAAAATCGGACTCTCACGTGGTCACTCTTCTCTCATGAAGCAAAGGGCAAATGTTATATGTAAAAGAGAGAAGAAAAGGCACTCACCTAATCAAGCGACCTACATAGCATGCATGCAACAAAAATGAAAGACAATTCAAGTACTAATGCACACACTCCAACCAATAATGTCCGTCACAGCCGAGGATTTGCAAATAATATGGGAATAGTGAGGTTCAGGTGAGAAAGGCAAAACAAGTTATGGAAATGTGGAGGTAAAAGCGTCAAGCTAGTTCCTAACAGGACCATGATAAACCATCCGGATCTCAACTGTCTGAAAGACTAAACACAGTTGCCCTTCGCTTGGCACAAAACTCACTAGACTCAAGGCACAATCTCCTCAAAAATATAGAATAAGAGTGGAGGAGTTAGACGGTCACAAAGTTCCCTTTTTTAAACACCGTCTGAAGATACTAACTGGAACAAACAACCTTTTTCAATTGTACATCCTCAAACATCTTCTCAACTCTGACAAGAGGGTACAACTGTTTTCTCAACAAAATTTTTTTTTCTTTCTTTTCCTTTTCGTTCCAGCTCTCTTTTTTCTCTGTTTTTCATTTTTTTTCCATTTTCTTTTTTCTTTCTTTCACGTTTCTTTCTCTTTTTTTTTTTTTCTTTTTCAATACTTTTTTTTTCTTTCCTCCTTCCTTACTACAGACACCAACTCCAACAAGAATGACAGACCAAACTGCAATGGAAAACATACCACAAAAGGACAAACTAACTAGCTTGACTAGGCAGGCTTAGTTTGGAATGTAGCTAATGGGTCAAAAAGGCAAGTTTTGGCTAAAGTGGAGCTAAATGGGTGAAAGATGTAAAGAAAGGGGAATTTGCAAGATCCTCCCTGCATGTGACACCAACCACAAACCCGAATATGTGCATTTGACGAGAAATTGAATGTCATAAATGTGCAAATGAGATGAACATGCTATGCAAGGAGTACTACTCTCAAAATTCCTAATGAACTGGTCATGAGTGGCACCAGTTATGGCTCTAAAACTCAGAATTTTTTTAAGTAGTTGCCAATTTATCAGGTTAAGTCTAGACAGTCAGCTATTATTTGAACAGAAATTCGTAGATTATGCGTATGACAATGCTAAAAACCATCAATAAAGTGCAAGGCTCAAGTGAATTGACAAGTTATAGTGCAATTTCATCACGGGAATCTACCGTTCCGACTCAACCTAATTGCAAAAATAAACGTGAAATTTTTTGAATTTTTACATTTTCTAATTTTTTTGGATTTTTGATTTTTTTTGAAAATAAACAACAAATGCAAACTGAAAAATTAAACGTGAATGCAAAACAAATGCAGATGCAGACTCAAAAGGATGCAATACCCTCCCCAAACCAAAACGGACAACGCCCTCGTTGTCCTCCAAAGATACACCAAATAAAAAATGGGGATGGGAGTATACAACCAATAAGAGAAAAATAAAGGAGACGAAATAAAAGAGTAAGAAAACATACAAAACACGAACTTCCCCAAACCAAATTTAAAATCGGGAAGTGAGTAGACCAAGAGCTACTCGTCGTCGGCACCGCCGTCTTCCAGGTACTCCGACTCAACAAAACGGTCTCCCCAAACCAGCAACAAACAAGGGGGGACCTCTAGTCGTCATCTCCATCCTCCTCCGCAGTCGGTGTAAACGGGGATCCCTCTCCTCCTCTCTCGCGGCTCGTTGTGCCGCCCGCTCGCCATCGCAATCGCACCTCTCGTGCTACCGCTGCTCCTCCTCCTCCTCCTCCGAGTCGAAGGTAGTGGAGGGTACCCGTCCGCTGGGTATCGGTAGAAGGAGGGATGCGGCCACCCCTCCGGAATCGGTCGGCGGCTCGGATATGGTACTCGTAGAGCGGGAATACGGCCAAAGCCATATCCCGTCGCATCTCAGAAATGTACCCGCACATATCCAAAAGCAGGGGATCACGACGCCCTTGGTCCATGACCTCGGGCGCCCCTAAGACAGGAGGGCAAACAAAATTGGCAGTGCAAAGCCGAACCGTAAGGAGGGTCAAGTGGAGGGAGAGTATGAGTCCGAGTGGGTGTAGGCCGAGGCGTGGGGGTCGGTCCACTGGGCTCGAGTCCGAGCCCGAGAGCTAGAAGATGCTCCGGCCTCCCGCTTCCTCTTCCTAGAAGAAGAAGGAGGGGTGAAGGTAAGGTGGTAGGTAGGTGGAGGTGGCCTCGCTCCCTCGGCGGCAGAGACGGGAGCGGTAAAAGTGGAGGAAGGGTAGAGCACGGTAAGGTAACGGGCGTGGAACCACGGATCTTCCACGTCCGCGCGCTCCCCTTCGCCTTTGGGAACCGGGCGAAGTCGGCCATGGCATCCAGTCGAGGTGAGCCATCTCATCGGTGCGGTGAGTCCGGCTCGGTGGGGTAAAGGTGGCGGGCAATCCTAGTCACTAGCCCGCCGCAGACAACAATGGTCTTGACCGAGTCCCAATTCCGTTCCAATGCTGAGCTACTAGATAGGCAATGTTTAGAACAAACGGGGTACCGTAGTCAATGTTGAGGTACCCCGCGAGAATCGCTAGCTCGGTGTTGGTCATGTTATTGGGCTCGGTCGCCCAAAGATGGTCTCTCCTATCGACGCAAGTAATAACGGGGGCGGGTAAGTGAACGTGAGCTCCCTTCCGTGCGTGGAAGGGGGTGTGAGAAAGAGCAGCCCAAAGTGGCTGAAGGAGGTCTCGAGGTGGGGCGGTGGGACCGTCACTAACTAGTCCCAAAACCTGCCCAAACCTCGGCCAAAGTCCAGTGGTGCGACTCATTGCGAGTCGAAAGTGAATGCGAACCTGGAGTGGTCGGCGGCGTAAGAGTCGGTGTCAAAAGAATAGGAGCTAAAAAACTCGTAAGTAGAGGTACGAATAGTAGCCTCCTGCATGGTAATCAGACCCGACATACCCGTCCCGTTCAACAAACTACAGACCTCCTCGTAAATGCCTAAGGTCTCTAGGTCAGTCCGCGCAAGGAAACGGGTGGGGGAGAGGGGGCAACGAAGTAAAGCGACTAATCGTTTCCGGTGAGCCTCAAGTGAAACGTCACCGTGGGCATCTTCGGTAAAGGTGTGAGAGCGCCCTCTCCCGTAACAGACCTCGTAAGGGTGGAGGTGATGGCTAATCGGCTAGCTCGCTGGTTCGGCCTCGGTGGCACCATACCAAGTCATGCGGTAAACGAGGGGTGAATCCGCGATCCCAAAGAAGGAGAAAGGCCTGGTGGGAGTAGTGGCTTGTGTAACTCGAATCGAGCTCCCTACCGAGCTGGCCGCAGCGAAACGTCCCCTGCAGCTGAGACAAGGAGGACTCGTGTGCAGGTGGTGACCAAGGCGGAGCTAGTGGTAACAAAGCAGGGACCACCGACTCGCTCGGAGAAGGGTCGGAGGATGAACTCGCCAAGGCAAAGAACTAGCATCCATCCCGCAATCAAATAAAGGGCTTAATAAGAAAGAATGGCTGCTAACCGTGGCTAAAATGAAGCGTTAACCAGCATGTGACAAATAATAATGGCCCTATTAGTCGAAAAAAATCGACTTACAAAGAAGCAAAACCCAATAATTCCTCAAAATTTCAAGTGCGCATGTGAGTGGTGATAATGTGACAAAATAACGATGCGAAAAAGGAGACTAAGAGGCATGAAAGCCGCATATGAAAGCATGTGGGACTCTAGCGGACGAAAAAATACTCACAAGACAAGATTTCCAAAGATTCACAAAGACATGTAAGGGCGATAGGGGACGATAATGAAGATTAACAACAATAAGTAAGCATGGACTGAAGTTAAGCAAGCAAGGCATCATAAGACCGTCGGACAGTCGACATATTTCGACTTACAGGAACCCTAATCGCGGAAACTCGCGCAAAATTCGAATTAAACATGCAAAAACAGTGAGGAATTGCGAAAAGATCATCAACAAGCTATTTAAGGGTATATAAACACAATTAAATCGAAATAAAATCGACTAGACATGGATTTTCGAACCCTAATTCAAATCACCTCAAGAAATTCGAATTAAATGAAGAGAAAATGCAAAGAGTGTGAAAGGAACACTTACTTGATGATGATTAACCTACAATAAGCAATTAAACTTCAAATAACAAGCAACAAAGGCGGATTTTCGATTGAAAAACCGCGAACCCTAATTCCCTTAAAAACCGCGAAAACGAGCACAAAAGAGGGGAAAAATAAGGGGCTATTGAAGATTAATTAGCTATGAAGGGATTGTAGGTGACGGATTTGATAATTTTGGGCAAGAAATGGGGATTTGGGGGAGATGGAAATCGCAATTAGGAAGGGGTTAGAAGAAATTAGGGATAAAAATAGAAATGAAAACTGAAATAAGGAGTTAAGTATAGAAAACTCCCGTGTCCTATTCATACCACTCGATCGAGTGGTTTTTAAATCACTCGATCGAGGATCGTTGATATCCCTTCTACGCTCGATCAGTAAGAAACCTCTCGATCGACTGTTCCTCTTGGCCTTTCTCGATCGAGTAACCAGAAAGCTTGATCGAACCAACTTCCACTCGATCGAGTACAAAAAGTACTCGATCGAGGGCTTCCTCTTGTAGACTCTTTGAATTTCGTCCCTTCTTCCTCGAATTGCGTGAATCTTCCCCAAACCTGCGTAAAACATATCAAACACATCCCAAAATACCAAATACGCAGAAAACACAGTCTATAGTCGTAGTCTAAGCTAAAGAATTGTCTAAACTAATTGTCCTAATTAAAAACGCAATAAAGAAATTCAAAAGAAATTCAAACAAATATCTATTACAATTTGTTACACGGGGCATTTCCCCGTTTAATTCCCATCGACTTTCGCAGCCCCTTGGTGGGCTTTCGACGATCGGAGGACGTCACTTCACGATCTTGACCGTCCTCTTTGATTTCCATGAGCTTGAATTACTGTTTGCAAGAGGAGGAGGAATATAGTTCCAATCTATGTAGGTTCGAACTGTCTTCGTTCTCGCCCCTCTGTCATCTTCTTTGGCATCCTTGGCTCCAGTTTGATTGATATTGGTTGCACCCTGTCCCTTAACAACTCCTTTCTTGCCTTCATCTGTACCTGCAGTAAGGAAAACAGACGAACTTTCCTCCTTTTTGCTCTCAGTATGAGGCGGAGGGTTAGCAATAACAGCAATATTCTCCAAATTTTCATCTGGAGTGTCAATAATAGGGTCAATAGAAGAGAGGGCATTGCAAGGGCCGAGCTTGCATGGGAGCCCTCCGGAACTTGGGTGATGAAAAGTCGCTCCTCGTCCCCTACCCGAAAGGTCAAAGTCTTCCCCGACGTCTATTACCGCACGGCAAAGTGGACAAAAATGGTCTCCATAAAATGATAGGGGTGTGCACATCTTCGGGGATATCTAAGACGACAAAATCAACGGGAATAAAGAACTTCCCGATCTGAACAGGTACGTCTTCTGCTATACCTAGTGGCCGTGATAAACTACGGTCGGCCATCTGGACAGTCATGTTGGTGCAACTCAGCTTTGTCACACCAAGTCTCTTAGCTAGAGACAAAGGTAAAACACTTACGCTAGCGTCTAAATCGCATAGCGCATTATCAATCAATTGCATACCGATGTGACAAGGGATCGAAAAACTACCTGGGTCTGATTGCTTAGGAGGTAGCTTATATTGAAATAGGGCTGACCCCACCTCAGTCAAAGCTACGGTCTCATTATCATTTATAGTCCTCTTACGTGCTAAAATCTCTTTCATAAATTTTAAATAAGAGGGTACCTTGGTCAGCAATTCAGTGAACGGCACGGAAACTTCCAAACTCTTCAAAAGTTCAACAAATTTACCAAATTGTTGATTAACCTTGGTATTCTGCAGCCGCCTCGGGAAGGGAACCGTGATTGGTATCTCGAGCCCCTTGTTTCTCGCTTCCAAAGTGTCTTCCGGAGCAAGTTCGGTATCCTTTGGACGCTTCTTACCTCTCGAACGAGGCCTTTCTGGTAATTCCTCGCTTAAACGAGCACTAGCAGGCTCTCGAATAAGCTTCCCGTCATCAATATCACTCGATCGAGCAGTTTCTTCATCAGCGTCAGTCGATCGAGCAAACTTACCACTCGATCGACCAACCTCATCTTCTGCTTCACTCGATCGAGCAGGAACTCTACTCGATCGACCAGATTCTTCACCATTTCCACTCGATCGAGCATCGGACTTGATCGATCGAGTAACTCCCGTGTCGTGAGTCCTTTTCTCTTAACGAACACTTTGTTCATCATCGCGACATGCTTCTTCCTTGGGTCCGATTTACAGATACTTCCGGTCCCTCATAAGAAAGACCGCTTCTCAACTCTATCAGATGCACCGTCTCATTTGGGTTCTTGTCATTTTGAGTCGGTAAATGACCGGGCTTCCTTGAAGATTGATTTTCAGCCAGTTGGGCAACTTGAGTCTCAAGTGCCTTGAATGCCGTGTCCTTCTGTTGTAATTGCTTTGCAATGGACTGCATCATGGACTTTAACTCGCCTATCTCACTCACCCCACTAGATGACGAAGCACCTTGGTTAGGAGGGTTGAAATACGGAGGCTTCGATAGCCTTGTTGCTTCGATGTGGAGGAATATAGGGTCATTGCGGGCTGATTTGGAGGGGCGGTGGGGTTGAGTACGTTCTGGTTACTCCACCTCAAATTGGGGTGGATATTCGGCTCGTAATGAGTGTTGTTTTGCCTGTAATGTTGGAAGGCAAAGACATTGCTCATAAGGACTAGGACAATAATCGAGACATGTCCATCTCCCCACACCTCGTATGCACGAAAGGACCGTCTCTGTCATAGCATTAACCTGGTACATCCCTCCCTTGAGAGCTCCCCCTAGTTCATACTTGTCAAACCTCGCGGTAAGGGCTTCTAATGCGGCTACTGAAGAGGATTCAGCGGCTCTCCTTTGGTTTCCTCTTGAATTCCCATATTCAGCCCTATGAGTGGTTAAATCATCTATGATTTTCCATCCCTTGGTCGCTCCCAAGTTCTCAGCAAATCGACCGTTGGCTGCTGCATCTAAGATAGCCCTCTGATCATCATATAAACCATTGTAAAAATGGTTACACAAGCTCCATTTTTCGAAACCATGATGCGGTATGGTTCGCACTAGTTTCTTAAATCGAAGCCATGCCTCGTGGAAGTTCTCGTCAGGCCCTTGTTTGAAACTTGTTATCTGAGCTCTAATGGCGATGGTTCTCGAAGCAGAAAGTACTTCTTATAAAACGCCAATGCTAGCGAATTCCAATCTGTTATGCCGTGAGCGGCTCGGTCCAAATCCCTATACCACTCCCTTGCAAAGATCACGGAGTAAGAAGATGAACATGGTTTCTTTTATCGATCGATCACCGTCACGCCGGTGGGAGGAGGTATGGAGCAGCGATAATCAATGAAGGTCTCCATGTCTTTGAGCTGCGTCTTGATTCACGCTCCCCGAACTGATTTTTCTCGACCATATTGATGTATGCGGGCTTTGGCTCGAACTTCCTAGCATCTCCCGGCAGTTCAACCCTTTATAGAGATTGTCAGCCGTGGGCTCGGAGTGACTAGCAATGGTTGCTTCCTCCGCCATTTCGGGAAAATCTGGAAAAGTAATAGATTCAACTCGATGAATTGGAAACTGGAGAAGACGGTGGATTGTCTTGGCTCGTTCTCGTAAAAGCTACCACGAGAACTAGGCTCTTCCTCTGCCTGTTGTTCTTGAAATAGTCTCCTTTTTACGTGCAGAGATCTCTCAATCTCGGGATCAAAAGGTAGTAGTGGACCACCTTGCGACCTGCGCATAAGAAGAAACTACAGACAAGATATAAGAATAGTCTAAGGAACGATGTTCCTTAAACTAAAAGAAGAATTAAAAATAAAACAACTACTAAATTGAACAATTGCCTCCCTAAGAACGGCGCCAAAATTTGACACGTATGTCGCGTACCTGTCAAAAATAAAACCTAACGGTCTCAACTAAAATGTAGTAGAGGCAGTCGAGTATCGAATCCACAGGGAGGTAATGCAACTACAGCTATCTATTTCTAATCCTATGGTAACAATTGGTGTTGATTAAATTTTTGGTTCTAAACTACGGAGTTGAAAGGAAAGAGAAATAAAGCGAGAGAGCAAAGAAAGGAAAAGTGAATTAAAACTATCAATAAGAGGGGGACATGTTGGGAATTCGGTTCACTACGGTAGTTCAACAACTTAGCGATAAATGACTCGAGACGAACTAATGCGAGACGGATATTAGAAGGTCCTTTCGGTCCACTTCCCACCCTAAAATACCACTAACTTAACTTTCGTCCTCATTAGGGTAGTCTCATCGTTTATAGCAGCCTATTTAGTCCAATCTTTCGATCCAGGATTAATTGTAGCCAGATTAATGGGTGACATAGAAGCGTGCACTCAACTAGGTCGGGAATTACAGTTAAATTGCTATAGTGACAGAGTCTCTTTAATCAATTCGTCCAGTTCATTCGCTACGTCGTCATTTTCCTACCGCAGATCCCCTAATCCCAACATGAAAGGGTTTAGCTACTCATATTCTTAATAAAACTAACAAAGAAACAATTTCCCAAAGAGATGACATAATGAAATAATAATAAAATTCAATAATAGGAATTAGGGCAAGAAAGAACGATAACATAAACAAGAATTAAAAGCAACAAGAAGGTTAATTATTATTAAGGGAAGAGAGGAGATTACAATCTAAGTGATTACGGCGTAAAGAACACGAAATCCAATGAAGCAATCCCGAAAGTAAGAGTAGCAGTCGAAGTAAAAGTAACGTAGGAAAAATAACAGTAGTTCTCCAATGTGAAGGATAGTAAAAAGATTAATAGATAATGAGATGTCTATTAACCTAATTTACTTAGGTTTAAATAGAAAGCAAAACTGAAAACTAGCGAAATAAAACATCCACGGACTAATTAAAAGCCCACGCCTGTGAAAACCTCTCGATCGAGTGGATTAAACCACTCGATCGACCAACATCTCAGCAGAAGTCCCTCGATCGACCAGCAGGTTACTCGATCGAGGACTTGGTCATGTGCATATTACTCGATCGAGTAATGAATAGCTCGATCGAGCCTCAGGGAGCCTAGGAACCACTCGATCGACCACCAAACAGCTCGATCAAGCACTTGTATCTTCAATTCAGCTCACGTCTTCACCCAAATGCCTCGTAATGCGTGCAACGACACTTCCAAGTGCAACATCTTACTCTGGGACAATCCCGTCTCCTCTAAATGCATGCAAAAAGGACGAAAAGGAGTATGGTTTCGCTACTTCCGCGATCATTCCTACAAAAAGGACAAAATACACCAAAGTAGCCAATTCGGGGCAAAATACTATAAAAACAGTATAGAAATGCATAGAAATACGTGCTGAAATAGGCCAAAAAGACTATACATTAGGCACGTATCAATTACATTATATTTGTTTTGGTCCGTAATCGCCTACATGAGCTGATAACTATGGCTATTATATTGTGAAGTTGATTGATGGTGGGTTCAACGAGCCATAAGTCAAACGGTTGGCTGATCGATCACAAATGGGAGTTATGACGATACCTCGTAGGACAATTTTGACAACGTAATGGAGTCCTAAATGTTTAAAAACATTTGGTGCCAGATCGTGGATTGGACTTCCATTGTGTTCCTAGAGTTGATTCTTTTGACTATCGACTGTCTCTTGAGATTAAGGCGGTTTTTGGGTGACTTTGGTTTCTTTCTCATGGTCGACCGTGACAGGAGGCTAAGCAGATTTTCACTGGGTCATTTCATACTGTGCTTATATCTGCAGGATTCGAGTTGAAGAAAATATCCAACCTTTATCAGGTTTAGTTATTTCTCGGGGCCACGAAAGGAGTTGAATCGAAATGCATGGCCATGCTCGAATGATGATTCATTTATCGCTTAAGTTACTCTCTAGTCGGAAAACCACTCTTGATATTGATCACTTGTAAAATACGACCTTTGTGAATACGGATTTTGCAAATTGTTTTACATTGAGTGGGAGAAATTTTAGGATATGAGAATCGGTTATCGCACATACACTTGTGAGGACATGTGGGAGATTGTTGGAGCTAGTGTCCTCCACAGTTAGTGTGATAACATATATAAATCTCTTATAGGTTCACAAGGGTATACTTAGTATTTTATCAGTTGATTAACGTTTACTTAATAACGGTTGGCTTGCTAGAAGGTTGACGTTATTATCATACTGATGGCGGTGATCAACTGGTCCCTAAAAGTCACACCTAAAGGATGTGTTTGAGAGATGTGATTGTATGAAAATATAATCACATTGATGCCTTATATGACTAAAAGGTTAGTCCATGTATTTGACTAAAAGGTTAGTCAATGTGATGATGAGACGATTATTTAATACAATTAAATAATATTAGCTGAGACGAATTAACTGTTAATTCGTAAATTGAATATAAACTGTTATATTTAATTAATGTTTGTAATGTTAGCTTAAACGAATTAAGATGTTAATTCGTAATTAAACGTAACCAGTTATATTTAATTAGCAAATTATAAATATGTTATATTTATAGTTAATGTATATATTATGCGAAATTATCATAATAAAATGTTGACAGACCGGTATTAATAAATCGACTACAAACTGTTGTGTGTGGACTTATTAATACATGTCGACATAATTGACAATTAATATGATACACATTATATACAATTTGAGAACAACCAAAAATAAGAAGATTTTTCTCCTTATTTTTGGTGGTTGGTGAAACCGAAAATAAGAGGAAAAAGGGGAAGAAAATATCTTCCCCTAATTCCTCCCTTGGACTGTTTTAAGAGAAAAAAAGGGAGTTCTTTTCTTTCATTATTTTTGACCTAATTCTCACATCACACAAACCCTAAAAAAATTCATAAGAAATTAGGGATCTATTCTAGCAAAGAAAAGAGGCATTTCTCAAAGCATTTTGGGTGCAACGATTAGGAGAATATCGATCTCGATATTGTTCTTAGGCCATATTGCTAGGACCAAAGGTTGATTCTAATCTCTACTATTTTTGTTTATGCAATTACATTTATGACTAGCAATTTCATAATTATTATTTCGTTATAATCCGAATTTCTTGATGAAGTATACCGATATTTCCCACAATTTATATATATATATATATATATATATATATATATATATATATATATATATATATATATATATATATATATACTACTATTTATTATACTACTAATTTAATCATATTCAATTCTACTACACAGCTACAAACAATGGCCAGGTTGATACTCAGAATGGTGGAAACGGAGGATAAGCCATCTGAAGAAGAGTTGGTTATGGTTCGGCAAGTCATAAAGGAAGCAGGGGAGGAGAAGGAAAAATCGGGCATCCGAACTGAGGAAGACATGGCAAAGGATCAAGATCGGGTAGTTGAAGAGGAAGCCATGAAGGCCGTGAGAGAGGAGGTGGAGGTGGGAGTCGAAGACGCGTTCTTATCATCTCCAAATCCGGCTTTTGACGAGGCATTAGCTACTACAGCTAGTTTATAATTGTTGTATATATACTAATTAATTAAATTTATTAATTAAAGTAGTACATGTATATATACTAATTAATTAAAAATGTGAAGGGTGTTTGCAAGAAGCCTTGTGTTCTTTACTACAAAGCCCCTGCAGTAGCATCGAGCAAAATTGTTGTTGCTAGGGGAGCAGCGTTCTATTACGACCAGATTCAAGAAGTTGAGGTTGAAGGCATTGCCCTCCGTGAAGAATGGAGGGAAGTGGAAGTGCCCGACTTATATCTGGAGGAGTATGGTACTCTAATAGTACCACTTAGTGATAATTGGCGTTTGCAAGATGTCGTGGGTTCTATTGTTCAATGGCCTGAAGCATTCATTAGTATTGACATCTCCGGGGTAGTTATGCTAAACCGAACGCATTTTATATAATGAACGCCTTTAAACTTATTAGGGTAACCTTATCTAACATATAGTAAGTATTTCAATTTTTACATTTGCAGGAGTTACACGAAGCCATTATGACTGAAATTAGGACTACTACGTCAACACCCAAAGTCACTGATTCGACTGCCTCTCCACCCAAAATTCAAGAGGTATTAATAATTTGAAAAATAGAATGTGAGTTTTTCCTTTTTTTGGTTATTTAAATTATATATGACATCTCGTGTAATGTATATATTTTTTTTTCTAAATTGTAGACCGAGGTTAAATCAGATGGCGTACAATATAAGCCATCTACTTTTGTTGTACACAACGTTGTTGTTCCTCTTAAACCTAGATATTACACCGATGATTATAAGCAAAAATTGAATACTCCAACGTTCGTAGCTTTGCACCAGCTGGCTAAAAGGAAGGCAGCTACCGAGTCTGTACTCATTATTGAGATCGGAGATAATGTTCTGGGCGAAGGTACAGTTGTTCTTATGGATGGGAAATCACTGTGTCAGTTTCTCGACCTTGACGAGTTAGATACTATGCACATTGTAATTTGGATGAAGTAAGTTCATTAATAAAACTTGGCATTTCGTTTTACGAATAGTGATGTTTATTTAAATCATCAATGAAAATAACATTCTTCGTTCCATTTGACGTAATAGGTACCTGTGTACACACATCGCTGAGGGGAACTATATTTCTCATGACTACGGATTCGTGTCACCTGAATTGTTCTCTCAAAAGGTGCTTGGATACACATATAGAGACCACATCGATAAAATTGTTGAACGGATGAGGACGCCCAAAAGCCTATGGTTTGCCCCCATACAATGAGAATCGGTATGTATAGTACTTTATTATAATGAATCACGATTCCATTCATTTATTAACACACTTACATGCATGTATATGAACTAACAGTTCAATTTTCAATATTTCATAGCAAGCATTGGCTGCTAACGGCAATCAATGTGACAAAAAGCATAGTGTACTAGATTGACTCTTGCGGACATAGTCCCACTGAGAAATATGTAAAGATGATAACTGGGTAAGTTTACAACCTTACATTATAATGTCAATTGTTATTGTATGACCTTTCAAGACTAGGCTCCTTTTAATGTCCCATCAATATTACTGAGCCAAATGCTAATTATAATTTCATGTATATATTTATGAATTAGTGTGTTTCAAGTAATTGGAGCATCAAGTCCAACTTTTGTCACGATAAAAGTAATTGTATTCTTAATAATTACTCCTATCATTTAATTTATGTTTATGCAAAAGGTTGATCTAATTTAGCTTATTTGTGTGTGATTTATATAATAGTCTCCTCTACAACAACCAGACGGCAAACAATGCGCTTTTTTCTGTTGTCGGTCCATGTGGGAGACTATCACCCGAAAGTATATCAACATAGAGTCACCGGTTAGTGTGTAATATTCCACTTATTCTGTCTATTTTGATTTAAGTATATTTTAATTTGTAGGTCCCACCTTCAATCAAAAACAAAGACCCAACCTATTCGAAGGAAGACATCACCGACATGAGAAATAAGTGGGCCACTTATTTTCTTTCATTAACGGATGGTCAATAATCTGCTCATTGTGTATGTGTGTATATAGAGGCATGTGTAATTAGTTTTGGTCACCCTGTTTATAATATTTTGATTCTGGGTTGAATAGATCAATCTGCGTAATATTCTGATGTTGCAGGATTGAATTTTTGCAATGCGCAGCTGCTGAAATGCTGTTTTGCAGTAGCATTTCAGCGGAACCTGCTACTGCAAAAATTAGCATTTCACCAGCTACTGGAACCTGCTAAAACAATTTTTAAAAAAAAATATTTATAAATTCGATTACGGTTAAAAATAAAACCGTGGTTAATAAATATATTGACAACGGTCGCATTTAAATAGAAACCCGTTAACATATTCATCCATAATATAACGGTTTAATAAGCATAAACCGCTGTCGAATTCATGACATTTAAAACGGTTTAATAAGCATAAACCGTTGTCATATTTACTATTTTACAACGGTTTTGTTTTAGTAAAACCGTTGTCATAGGTTTCTGTAGAGCATTCCAACTAATACTACCAAGGTTTTAATATTATAGACAACGATTTTTGAACCGTTCTTAATATTGTATTACGGTTATTTGAACCCGTTATTTACATTTCATAACTGTAGGGTAATATCCGTATAAAACCCCTTAAAATTAAGGACTATAACGTAATTTATCATGTGATTAATGGTCATAAACGAAAAACAAGAGAAACGATAAAAGAATAAGAATCAACCTCGGGTCCTGTGCAAATCGGCCTAAGAACATAAATCAACGTAGATTTCCTCCTAATTGTTGCACCCAAGATCGTCTGAGACTATGCCCCTTGTGCTAGAAATTGTTCTCTGATTGCCTTGCAATATTGAGAGAGCTTTTGTGAGGTTTTTGATGTGAGATCTAGAATTTCAGAGAAAAAGACTCCAAAACCCTAATTTTTCTTCAAATGAGAATGATTAGGTCAAAAGGAGAGAAGGACTCTCCTTTTGTTCTACTCGGTCGACCGAGTGCTAAGGGAGGGAGTGGGCTTTCCACTTTCTCCTTATTTAACTCGTGGTTCGACTCGTTTTGCTAAATGTATATGACGGGTTTTAATTATAAATCGTTATCCGTTATTGGATATTAAAATATCGACTAGTAACATGCATCAGTCGACATATTAATACTTGTCCGACAATAACAATATTGTATAATTAATTAATTCAATATACATTAATTAAATATAACCGTTTATATTCAATTTACGAATTAACCGCTTAATTCACCTTAGCCAGTATTATTTAATCGTATTAAATGAATATCTCAACATTGCGTTTGACTAATTATTAGTCAATAACTCCGACTAACCGCTTAGTCATATTAGGCATCAACATGACTGCATTTTCATGCCGTCACATCTCTCAAACGTATCCTATAGGTGTGACTTTTAGGGACCAGTTGATCACCGTCATCTGTATGACAATAATGTCAAACTTATCTAGCAAGCCAACCGTTATTGATAAACGTGGACCAACTGATAATAATACAAAAGTATACCCTTTGATCCTTTTAGAGATTTATATGTCATTGCACTAATCGTGGAGGACACCACCCCAACAAGCTCCCACTTGTCCGTACAAGTGTACGTGCAATAACGTTATCCGCACTAACTGGAGGACACCGGCTCCAACAAACTCCCACTTGTCCGTACAAGTGTATGTGCGATAACCGATTCTCATATCCATTTAAAATTTCTCCCACTCAATGTAAAACAATTTGCAGATCCGTATCCGCAAGGTCGTATTTTACAATCGATCCAGTATCAAGAGTGGTTTTCCCGACTAGAGAGTAACTTAATTGATAAAACGAATCCGTATTCGAGCATGGCCATGCATTTCGATTCTGACTCCTCGAGTGGCCCCGAGAAATATCGAGTACCTGATAAAGGCTGAATATTTTCTTCAACTCGACTCCTGCCGATCTAAGCACAGCATGAAATGACCCAGAAAAAATCTACTTGGCCCCCTGTTACGGATGACCGTGAGAAAAAAACCAAAGTCACCCAAAATCTGCCTTAATCTCAAGAGACAGTCGATAGTCAAAAGATTCGACTCTTAGGATCACCATGGAGGTCCTATCCACGACCTGGCACCGAATGTTATAAAACATTTAGGACTCCACGTCGTTGTCACAATTGTGTCCTACGAGATATCCGTATAACTCGCCTCTGTGATTGGTCAGTCAACCGTTTGACTTATGGCTCGTTGAACCCACCATCAACCAACGTCACAAAATAATTGCCAGAGTTATCAGCTCACTTGGGCAATTAAGGATCAAAAATATAATGTTTGTTCAGTTCACTTTGTGGTGTTCAAGATTATCGTACAACTCCACATGAAAAACTAAATATATAAATATCAAAACGATGATGTCGTATAGAGTACACGAGAAAATGAATCTAATCCATAAAAGAGTACTACAACTCAGGAAAACGTTTAATTCCCATGGAAATAACATGCCCTTCATGCTTATCTTGTCGTAATGGTTTAGTGAGAGGATCTGCTATATTATCATCTGTAGCAATCTTTTCTATCACTACCTCCTTTTGCTCCACGTAATCTCGGATTAGATGAGCTTTCCGTTGTACGTGTCTAGACTTGTTGCTAGACTTAGGCTCCTTAGCCTGGAAGATGGCACCTCTATTGTCGCAATAGATGGTGATCGGGTCATTCGAACTAGGCACTACAGATAGTCCTTGTAAGAATTGACGCATCCATATTGCTTCCTTTGCGGCTTCGACGCGGCATAGTACTCGGACTCGGTCGTAGAATCTGCTTTGTAACACTTTGTTTGGAACTCTTCCAAATGATCGCAGCGCCATTAAGAGTAAAAACGAATCCAGGTCGAGATTTCGAGTCATCTCGATCCGTTTGGAAGCTAGCATCTGCGGAACCGGTTGCGCATAGCTTTTGATCGCCTCCATAAGTCAATGCCCAATCTTTAGTCCTCCGTAGGTACTTAAGAATGTTCTTGACAACCATCCAATGTGATTCACCTGGATGCTGTTGGAATCGACTTGTCATACTCAATGCATATGCCACGTCCGGACGTGTGCATATCATGGCATACATGATTGATCCTATAGCCGAAGCATAAGGAATCCGGGTCATGCGCTCTATCTCTTCCGGTGTCTTTGGTGCCTGAGACTTGCTCAAATGCACCCCTGGAGCCATAGGAAGAAACCCCTTTTTGGAGTTAGTCATGCTGAATCTCTCTAGAATCTTGTCTATATAAGACTCTGATCGAGAGATAACATCCGACGTGATCTATCTCGATAGATACGGATGCCCAAAATTCTTTGTGCCTCACCCAGATCTTTCATCTGGAAATGGTTCTTCAACCATACTTTTACCGAAGTTAAGAGAGGTATGTCATTTCCAATCAGGAGTATGTCATCAACATACAATATTAGGAAGACAATCTTGCTCCCACTCGACTTGATATATAAGCATGGTTCCTCGAGCGATCGACTAAATCCATTTTCTTTTATCACTTGGTCGAAACGATGATTCCAACCCTGAGAAGCTTGCTTAAGTCCATAAATGGAACGCTTAAGCTTGCACACTTTCTTAGGATGTTCAGGATCGATGAAACCTTCGGGTTGTACCATGTACAACTCTTCCTCCAAATAACCGTTTAAGAAGGCGGTTTTCACATCCATCTGCCAAATTTCATAGTCATGAAAAGCGGAAATCGCTAAGATAATCCGAATGGAACGCAGCATGACTACGGGTGCAAAAATTTCAACGTAGTGCAAACCTGGCACTTGGGTGAAACCTTTAGCAACTAGTCGTGCTTTATAGATATCTTGTTGACATTCCACAGAATGCTTTATCTTGTAATGCCATTTGCATTGAAGGGGACGAACCTTAGCAGGCAAATCAACAAGATCCCATACGTTGTTCTCATACATGGAGTCCATCTCGGATTGCATGGCCTCAAGCCATAGCTTTGAGTCGGAACTAGTCATGGCACCTTTATAGGTTGCGGGTTCACTACTCGTTAAGAGCAGAATGTCATCTATGTCATGTTCCTCGACCATACCAATGTATCTGTCCGGAGGAATAGAGACTCTACCCGACCTCCTAGGTTCCTCAGGAATACTAACCGCAGCCGGGATTGAAGGAACTGGTTCCTCCAATGGTTGCTCAGCATTTGGTTCTGGAATCTTCGACAGCTCGAAGGTTCTATTACTCTTCGCGTTCTCGAGAAACTCCTTCTCTAAGAATGTCGCACTAGCCGCAACAAATACACGTTGTTCGGTTGGCGAATAGAAGTAATGACCAAATGTTCCTTTAGGATAACCTATAAAGTATGTCTTAACCGATCGCGGGCCGAGCTTATCCTCGTGTCTCCACTTGACATAAGCCTCGCAGCCCCAAACCCGTATAAAGGACAAGTTAGGGACCGTTCCCTTCCATAGTTCATATGGAGTCTTGTCAACAGCTTTAGACGGACTTTGGTTAAGTATTAGAGCAGCTGAGAGAAGAGCATAACCCCACAATGAATCAGGCAATACGGTGTGACTCATCATGGATCGAACCATATCAAGTAGTGTTCGATTTCTCCGTTCGGACACACCATTCAACTGGGGTGTTCTAGGTGGAGTTAACTATAAGACAATCCCACAGTCCTTAAGGTGTTGATCAAACTTGTGTGAAAGATACTCGTCACCACGGTCTGATCGTAGTGTTTTAATCTTTCTACCCAGTTGGTTCTGTACCCGATTCTGGTATTCTTTGAATTTCTCAAAGGACTCACTTTTATGCTTCATCAAGTAGACATAGCCATATCTACTTAAATTGTCCGTGAAAGTGATAAAATCTATAGCCTTCTCGTGCGGTGATTGACATAGGTCCACACACATCCGTATGTATGAGTCCTAATAGGTCAGCAGCGCGCATTCCAACACCTTTGAAGGAAATTCGAGTCATCTTGCCTATGAGACATGATTCACACGTGCCAAATGATTCAAAATCAAAGGCCGAGATAGCTCCATTCTGTATGAGTTGTTTAACGTGTTTCTCATTTATGTGTCCCATACGGTAGTGCCATAGATAAGTTTGATCTTTGTCACCAACCTTTAACTTCTTATTCATTACGTGCAATATTTCGGTGGTCTGATCTAAAACATAAATTCCATTCATGGTGACTGCCTTGCCATAAATCATATCGTGTAACGAGAAAACACAGCTATTATTCTCTATTACAAATGAAAAACCAAGTTTGTCAAGTGCAGAAACTGAAATAATGTTTTTAGATAAACTGGGTACATAATAGCAGTTATATAAAAATAACTCAAATCCGCTAGGAAGCTGGATCACATATGTTCCCCTCGAGACGGCAGCCACTCGTGCTCCATTCCCGACACGCAGGTCCACCTCACCCTTTAAGAGGGATTCGATGTTTCGGAGCCCCTGCACATGATTGCATAGATGAGAACCACAACCAGTATCTAGTACCCAAGTTCTGTAACATGCATGGTTAATCTCAATCATATGAACAAAAGTAGAAGAAGAAGAAGACACACCAACAAGAGTAACGCGACCTGCTTTTATGTCCTCATGGTATACAGGACATGTACGCCTCCAATGCCCAGTCTTGTGGCAATGATGGTATTCCATGTTACCGGTCTTGCTCTTTGTCGCGCCTAGTGAGGTGCTCGACTCACCAGGCCCACTCTTACCCGATCCCGACTTCTTAAACTTCGACTTACCTCGCTAGGTCTCGCCCGAGCTTTGCCCTTACCCTTGCCCTTGTTTGACACAACGAGAACATTCTGTTTCAGGCTCCCACTAAACTTCATGTCCTTCTCGGTCTGTACGAGAAGGGAGTGTAGTGCATGAGGACTTTTCTTCAAATCATTCATATAGTAATTGGCTCTAAAGAGCGCAAAACCATCGTGGAGTGAATGAAGCATGCGGTCAATCACGATGTTCTCGCTGATCTTACAATCAAGTGCCTCTAGTTTCTCGACATTCTCAATCATGCTGAGAATGTGTGGGCTAACCGGTTGGCCCTTCTAGAGTTTCGCCTCAAAGAAGCGACAGGTATGCTCATAGGTCACGATTCTCGGTGCTTTCGAGAATTCCTTAGTGAGCGTGGTGAAAATCTTGTTTGCACCTTGGGCTATGAAGCGTTTCTGCAAATTGGATTCCATTGCAAAAATGAGTACGTTCTTTATCGCACCCGCTTCCATGATGAAATTGCTATACGTGGCGATCTCGTTAGCTCCAGCCGTGGGGCCTGGGTTTGGCGGGATGGGCTCTATCAGATATTTGAGCTTCCCGTCAGCAATGGCCGCATTCCGTAATGCCGCCTCCCAGTCCGCGAAGTTTGATCCATTATTCTTCAGTCGAGTAGACTGATTCATCTGATTCATGAAGATCCGAAGCCAGGACTCACGGTCCAATGTGGCACTTGGCATTGGGTCGTCCGTACGGCCAGCCATTTTGTTATTAGCAGTTTAAATGATCGTGATCTACACTGAAAAAGAAAGGAAAAACAAAACAAAATAAGCAACTCATCGAGGTGATTTAAGTCTATTTAAAATTCATTTTAACGTGTAGACTCATTGCACTTGTATAATCGATCTACCTCAAGAATTATACAAATGATCCCAAGACTCAATTTCCGTAAATTGATAAGTCAACTGTTTGGCTGGTTCTACCGTTAGAACTCTTGGTCGATAGATTTCTGTAAATCCTATATTTAGTCCACCATAATCACAGGATCGTACGAGTGACCATAGTGTTGAGATAAAATAGGTCAATCAGTTCCAACTTACCCGACGTAGAAGGGGTCATATTATGCCTACCGACGAAGAAGGGATTCATGGGAGTTTGACCTATAAAGACTATTCTCAATTTTTGGTTATACGAGGAAGATCCCATCAACTTAGTTTTAATTCATTTAAAGTGAACGAAGATCTAGCATTACGTGAATGAATTAACTTAGGTGATGGCTTATTAAGTCCGTGTGACGTCTGTATGTCATAGAAAACTAACGCGTAACCTCTATATGAGTCAGTTTTCATGCAAATATTAGGTGGTTTGGTTTTAGGCAGAAAATGATGCAAACTATCGTTACGATGAAAAACATAAAAAAGCAAAACGTAAATAAAAGTCCTAGTGTGGCCTATCCTAGCAAGATAAACATAATACAACTTTGGAATCCACCGTTGGACCCGAGAAGCTTGTCTTGATGTTCCATCTTGATCCATGCAGCGGGAGTGAGCATCCGATCTCCATCTTTGGTCTTCTCAAAATTACAATTTAAAATTTACAAAATATAAACCTATTTACATTGTAAATTAAAACTGTAATTACAAGGAAAAAACCAAAACGGAGATGCGAGATCTCAAAATACAACCAAGACCGTGTTCCAGCATTACAGTAACACGTTCTACTAAGGCCACACTAAGTTACAACCGTTAGTAAAATTAAATACGTAATAAAAACATTCATGGCATTCAAAAGTAACGATAAATAAAAGATGCATCAACTAAAACAAAAATTATCCGTGACATAATTCCGTAATTATGTTAAATTTATCCAAACCACCTTTTAACGCTTAAAATTATATGACAAAACCGCTTTTATCAACTTAATTTTAATCCATAACAATCCGTTACTTTAAACCGCTTTAAAATAACTAAATGGTACGTGTGTGAACCGTTTCACAATCAAGCGAGTGCAAAAAATCCGTATTATATACATTTTATGGCCGAAAAAAATAAAAAATAAAAACACGGAAATTTTTTTTTTTTCTTTTCAGCGCGGCACTCAAGAAAAAAACGATTTGACTAAAACAAAACCAATTGCAATTTTGACCTAATCCGAATTAAATTAAAACTTCAATTGACAAAACCTTAAACATATTGCTATAATAATCGTTTATAATAACAATATGCAAAAACAAATCGAAAACAAAACCAATCGATCGAGACACAAAAGTCCTCGATCGACTGATCAGCCGTGGACATGCATGTCACGGTTTTCAAGGCAAAAAAAATATCGATTCAAATCGTTTTATGAAAATCACGATGAAAAATTTACGTGGCCTCGCTCTGATACCACTTGTAGGGTAATATCCGTATAAAACCCCTTAAAATTAAGGACTATAACTTAATTTATCATGTGATTAATGGTCATAAACGAAAAACAAGAGAAACGATAAAAGAATAAGAATCAACCTCGGGTCCTGTGCAAATCGGCCTAAGAACAGAAATCAACGTAAATTTCCTCCTAATTGTTGCACCCAAGATCGTCTGAGACTATGCCCCCTGTGCTAGAAATTGCTCTCTGATTGCCTTGCAATATTGAGAGAGCTTTTGTGAGGTTTTTGATGTGAGATCTAGAATTTCAGAGAAAAAGACTCCAAAACCCTAATTTTTCTTCAAATGAGAATGATTAGGTCAAAAGGAGAGAAGGACTCTCCTTTTATTCTACTCGGTCGACCGAGTGCTAAGGGAGGGAGTGGGCTTTCCACTTTCTCCTTATTTAACTCGTGGTTTGACTCGTTTTGCTAAATGTATATGACGGGTTTTAATTATAAATCGTTATCCGTTATTGGATATTAAAATATCGACTAGTAACATGCATCAGTCGACATATTAATACTTGTCCGACAATAACAATATTGTATAATTAATTAATTCAATATACATTAATTAAATATAACCGTTTATATTCAATTTACGAATTAACCGCTTAATTCACCTTAGCCAGTATTATTTAATCCGTATTAAATGAATATCTCAACATCGCGTTTGACTAATTATTAGTCAATAACTCCGACTAACCGCTTAGTCATATTAGGCATCAACATGACTGCATTTTCATGCCGTCACATCTCTCAAACGTATCCTATAGGTGTGACTTTTAGGGACCAGTTGATCACCGCCATCTGTATGACAATAACGTCAAACTTATCTTGCAAGCCAACCGTTATTGATAAACGTGGACCAACTGATAATAATACAAAAGTATACCCTTTGATCCTTTTAGAGATTTATATGTCATTGCACTAACTGTGGAGGACACCAGCCCCAACAAGCTCCCAATTGTACGTACAAGTGTACGTGCAATAACGTTATCCGCACTAACTGGAGGACACCGGCTCCAACAATAACGGCTCCGCCTTTTTAACAACCGTGGTCACAAAATAATAACGGTCGATGTAATAACGGTTCCGTATTTTGTATTACAATGGTATATCACCTTATCTAACCGTTGTTGCACCTATTATTTGGCGTAGTGCTAGTCACAACTAGGTGGCTCGCGCCTATATTGTCTGTCCAGGTCGGAACTCAAACGTGTTTGAGTTCATTCTTTCCATTTTCATTTCATTTACAATCGGTTTTTACCGTTTCAAATCATTTTTATGATAAACCTTTTAACCATAAATTGTGCTCACCCTTGGTTCCTTATACCATGATGGTTTAATTCGTGTTTCGGTGATAATATTTGGTTAATTACATTTTAACAGGTATTTTAAAACCTTTCATTCATTTGTTTAAATTTTCAAAACAATCATATTAGTCATACATGCATAATCAACCTTGGTTCGACATACCATCTCGGTTTAATCTGAGTACGATGATGAACATTGACTAATTATAAAATAATAAACTTAACACAATTAGTTCATAATAAATATTTTGCATCTTTTCTTACAAAACTATTCATGTCAAGCTTGCAAAACCGAACCCGACATCGAATATTATCAACACAATGATAATTATTCAAGTCGCGTTCTTTATATTAGCACAAAAACGGTCTAAATGACCTTTTTCAACAAAGACGGGTTCAAATACCCATTTACAAATAATTTCATAAACATTTTCATCAACCACGAGACACCCCTTTGGGTCGTCGCCTGCCTCGTGCCTAAACAGGCCCTCTGATTTCCAGTTTTCAAACCGGGGCAGGCTCATTTTCATCGCCCTAAGGCTCGCGCCTCAATAGGCTGCCTGATGCAGGTCCCATTTCCTGTCCAACACTCGTATAGGACGATCCCGACTTCGGTTAACCCGAATACAGGATGGATCAGATTGACAAGTCCACATTTTACTTTATATTTGCAAAATGCTTTTCTAAAACAAATGGATCACGTTATGCACCATAAACCTAACTTGGTAAATGGATGTTTAATTTCCGTCTTGTATACAAATCAACATTAAATCCAACTTGACATCAATTACTTGATATTTGGATAAACAACCGACATAGCAAATTTCATATGTTAGGTTCAAAACTTGTGGATGCGCATTCATGCATTTTCCCGTTTTATCAACTTTTGCATTCAACCAACCAAGATCAATCAGTAGAGGCCGCTACCGCGGGCGGGATTGGGTGTCCAATTAAAGGGCTTCCCAATACGTAGCTTCACCTCTTACTTAGAAACTTTGGATAGTGGACGACCTTATCCAGTGCAAACGAGAGTCACTCTAGATATAGGATACTAAAGAGGGACAATTCCTTATCTTTAGTACCTATGTCAAACACCGCTTTTGCCTTGATTGACCTAAGTATAAAGTAGATTCGAACGGTTTCCAAGCATCCCACAATTGCTTGGTGGTGACTCCGAACATCTCTAACATCGTTTCGAGACCCTTGCCGAGACGAAACCGACAAATCTAAAACGATCCAGTCGAAAGCATTTTTACGCCACCGAGCGTGGCTTTCCGACCGCCGCATGTCCACGGATTGGCTTGGCGTGCGGGTGGGCCCATGTCCACAGACACGCCCAGCAGTACCCATAGCCACGCCGGTTCCAGGGACACGCCCATGACACCACACCTCACAAATAGGTACTCGGGACACGCCCGTGGTACCGGGTCCGGAAGCCAACCGGATCTCCTACCAGACGGCGTGCCTCAACCACACGAGTCCCTCCAAATTCAAGTCATTAATGTGCACATCCCTCTTGACGTGGGAAGCTCCAAGAGGCAACTCAAGCATGATACGGTCTCCCAACCGCCTTACGTCTCCTCAATCAACCAAGTATCACGACCACAATTCTACCAACAATCACATATATCACAATATGCATCACATTGAATATAAAGTGTAACTCTTTCACATTAACATGCTTCACCAACATGAAGTGAATACATGTATTCATAACCATACCGACTCTTAAAGGCACCTTACGTCATTACCATGCCAAGATGCAACCTCCACATATTATGAGTCTAACAACGAATGCCAACTATCATGTTATCGTGCAACTACAATGTTCATATGAGACCAACACTACTACTCAATACAATGTCACAAAGAACACCCAACAACTTATGAAGCCAACACTTATAATCCAAAAAATCATATTATAATGCAACAACAATACAATAATGACACATGCAACCATTTATACTTATTAAAACCGAGTAGGATTAACCTACCTTTTAGCAAACTCCAATTAACATAAGCAAGCACACTAATCCTCCTCTAAGAAGCCACATCCGACAATTAATTACGCAATACTATCACCAATATATTCTACAATAATTAATAATACTAATTAATCTTTAATTACCTCCACTTAATTAGTCAAAACTATAATTAATTATAAGACAACTTAATAGAGAAATTAAGGTCTACTAAATAAGAGTAAGGAAGAAAGGTTATGGATAAACTTATAAATGATAACAAATGAGCAAGAACAAGAAATGGAAGACAAATCTTCAAATGTGAAAGCTAGATCTTTGTGGATAGTGTTTGTGATGTTTATAGATGTTTCTAGAGAGTAGAAGGGATAAGGTAGGAGTGTTTTTAGGGGAGAAAATCTGAAAAATTAGGATTAGAAAGTGATAGGCCAATTACCATAATCGTGTGCAAAAGCTGGACAGCGACAGGGCACTCGGTCGAGTGCCTGGTTGACTCGGTCGAGTGAACTGCCACTCGGTCGAGTGACTAAACATCAGAATGTTTCACAAAATTACAGGTCTCACTAGGTCCCTCACTTGTTCGAGTAAGCTCTACTCGGTTGAGTACTCGGTTTACTAGACCGAGTATAGGTCTAATAACTATGGGGTATTACAATCTTTTCCCCTTAAAAAGAATTTCGTCCCTGAAGTTCACACCCGACTCAAACAAAGACACCTCCGACTTAGTCTTCTCTCACAAAGCTAAAGCAACATCAACATGAAAGAGGTTTTTTCAACTCATGGCACTAACTCAAAGAATAAGGTCAACCTCACATGTGACTCACACCACCGCAAAACTCCCAAGCATCACGGCCAAAATCATGTTCGACCTATCATCGTCACTATGCGTTCCAAGTTACTAACACTCTGATACTAATGACATTCACCAAGGAAGGGCATCTACCAAAATGAAATGTTACATTCTCCCCTCCTTCAAAATGAACTTCGTCCCCGAAGTTCGCTCACACTCAACACATCAAAGTCCGCTTCCGCTCAACACCCTCAATACGCTCATAATTATACACAATGGCCACTTTACTTTATGATTTCTTTCCTCTCCGACAAGTAATACCACAAAATATCCACTATGTACTATGTCTTTACCTACTTTTGTTCATTGACACCATCCCTTTCCGGGTTTACCAACCGCTTCTCTACTACACAAGTCTATATTCAAATCTTGTAGGTTTATAATGTCGTTGATATAAGTCTTAGTATATGGGTCTCCTGGAGGTCAAAGCACGAAGTCAAACCCGAGGTTTAACGTTCTAATCTCATAAATAACTCTCAGCTGATGTTGGTGATACACGTGTATATATATGTATATATCTACCATGCAACATGACTCAGCATTATTACGCATATATATGTCACGTCAAATCTCACACAATCACATGGATGTGCATCAAAACACAAGAATATACGGACTCTATGAAACAATTAAGAAATGTCAAAATTACTTGTGATGTGACTCATCATGTTCAACACTTCCATTTTCCGCATACACCGAGCCACGCATGTACCGCGTCAAATCCCCCACATGATCACACATTTGTTTTCATACTCGTTTCCATCCACCATCGACACTTCTGTTTATGAGGAATATTACCATACGCAATCATGCAAATAACCACTATATGACGCATAATTTCATCACATGACATAAACGTCGTTATCACAAAATAAAATCACGGTAAGTAACATGCACCATACAAGCTTCTCATATCCTCTTTATCGTCAAATTACTCATGTCAAAACAATTTTCATTTAATTTCACCTTAAAATAGGAAAATGTAACATAATATGACCAAAGGTAAACAACTCGCAAGAATATCACTCCTAGAGGCTATCATGCTTATCAAAGCATAAGTCGACTAACATAAATCGCAAAAATAAGCACACCCAATATTTGGTCGAATATTAGCAAAACAATGGTCATAGCAGGCCACTCGGTCGAGTGGGGGGCCACTTGGCCAAGCAGACAGCACTATGTCGAGTGAACGGAGCACTCAGCCGAGTGTCACCTGGACAGAACTGGATTGTCCTCAAAAATCATTCTAAGCTTGCCTATGCCACTTACACAACGTAAATAACTCCCAATGGTGACAAACACACTGTCTATTAAACAAACTGAAAGAAATATCTTGGCCTTCTGGCCACCGTTATAACATAATCAAAACAAATATCCAACTTATACGACAGACATAATTATGATATTTTAAAATTCGCTTCACGACATCACAATTCAAATAAACACTACAACAAGAAAATAATGCATAACATGTATGTTTCACAGAATAATTAGAAGACAACTTTGCAACAACATCTATGCTACCATTCATAGGGTTGGAGTCTCACATAACCCCTTTTCACACTTGTACATACTTGCTTAAATTAGATGGTTATACCACATAATACAAGTGATCAAAACACCTTAATAACATAATTTAACCCCTATGCATTACGTATTATGCTCTCAATCTCACAAAATAACACTCCTCGAAACCGACGCCGATACGACAATGTATCTGTAATACTACGATTTCTGGTCCTTAGTTACTCGGTAGAATAGGTAGTACTCGACCGAATAAGTCATCGTGTGTCTTCTGGTCAGGTTACTGTCCAGTAGCACTCGGCCGAGTAGTGAGATACTCGGCCAAGTAGGTCATACTCGGCCGAGTACCCCAGGTACTTGACAGAGTACCCGGTCTGACGGGATAATGTTTCCGCGGTTTGGTTAAGTAATTAGAGATTATATATATTTCATGTTAACAGTTACTAATTCATTTTAAAAAACCTAAACTACGTTTACCACCTCTGTAATCACCCTACTCACTCCCAAGTCAAGTGCGATCGATCATGATTCTACATCCGGTCTTTCTGTACCGGTTTCGTTGGTAAGTCTCTAGTACCTGATTAATTAGTTTGTGGTTGTCTTTTAGGGTTTGCCCTAATTGATTAGGATGGGGAAAAGGGTTGATTGGGATGATTCATGATATAGTATTGTGTTTATGCTTTGCTAGGTGACGAGTTCGTAGAGGAACAATTCTAGCTATCGTTGTTGATTTCAGAATTTTCGAATAAGGTAAGGTTTCCCTACTCAGTCGGTTGTTTCATTGATTATAATATAATATTGTTTGATTGTTGGTATGATGATTATAGCTATGATTGATTGAGATTGGTTTGATGATTGGTACTGTTGTTATGGGACCATTTTCAGGAGATGGTTCCAACCCCATGTTCGCCTCTTATGGCTCTCGTCACAAGAGAGATGTGCACATTAATGATCTGGGTTTGCCCATTGCGATGAGCAGGGCTTAGGTGGGAAAAGCTGCGGTCCCCCAGTGGTGTGGATTACCTATTGCGATGGGTAATCCGGCAGGCCTAACCACTTTGGTGTGTAGTCGGTTAATGCATACTAGTGGAGTTCGGAGATGGTTACTACATTGGATTGCATTGTATATTGGTTTATGTTGTGATTCTTATTTTGATTATACAGTTGACTGGCCCCGTTATTGTTTTTAAAATTGTGGTGATCCATTCGGGGATGGTAACCAATTGATTTAGCAGGTATGGCTAAGGATTAGCTTGCCGGCCTTGGATGGGGTTGAGTCATCACTGATCGCCTAGCTAGCTTCCGCTGCTATTTTAAACATTAGTTCTTTTGATAGTTTTGGCTGTAACCGTTTTGAGTTAGTTATTGTATCTTTACTTTAAACAGTTTTTGTGTTTTTATTATAAATAGTTCTTTGATGATCAATTTGATATACTCTATCTCGGGCAACCGAGATGGTAGCACCTTGATATGCTAAGGTGGTCCTTGTAAGGCACCTTGGTGTATGGGGGTATTAAAGTAACCATCATTTGTCCTATTACATGTACATAATTACTCTCAAGTAGTTTCGCCACCAAACATTACTATAACTTTTGCTAGATACCTCTCACCGTCTGATCTACTACTTCATATCTCTTAAAATTATCACTCACCATCCATAGGTTGTTTCGTACAATCTGTTCACTCAACTCAAGACTTGGTATAAGCTAAGTCTCTTCCTAGTACTTCCAACTCTCAAACATAGGTTGTCTACAATTCTTCACTATAACCCTTCATTTTAATCCTCTAATGTACCAACGCTTCTAGACCACGAAACATTACTTCCTTGATCGCAAAACACTACTATTAGTGTAAAAAGGCTTCTCCCTCAAAAGTCCATTATTTCACTATTGCCTTTTTATATCCCTCAATCTCCATGGTTTGCCTTGTCAACATATACTCATGTACATTCCATCTCCATTCACAATTTCCTTATTCACAACACTTACATCACTACCTAATCAAGCCAAGTTCAATTACCAACAAATCATTTAAAGTTTAAACCAATAGCATTCTCATACTCATACTTACATGACCCAAATACACATCAAAAGAATAAGCTCACATCAACCCTAATAAAACACATGTCTTGCGTCCATGGCCTTCAAGACACATATGGAAAGATGAACTTAAGTGAACTTACACAACATGATGACTTCAATTCAAGGTAATACACAACAATTTTAGTGAACGCCAAGGCTTTTAGCATGATTAAACCGATAATGAAACATGAAATCAAAATTTTGGCATGAATGTTGGGTATTATAAAAAAAATCGGAGAAAATTCAAGGTAAATTTTCCAATTTAGGACTGAAGTATGGGATAATTAAACCAAGTATTAAGCACAGAATCAAAATTTGAGCATTAACACTATAATTTTCCACACATAACACTATTAACATAGGTTGGGGAACTATGAGACAATTAAGTCATATTTCAAATACAAAACTCAAATGTTAGTGATGTACACATGAAGTCTCAAAAATTTGGTCCAAACTTTTAAGACATAATACCCATTTTAAGATAATACATAGCTTTACTAACAAAGAAGATGGGTTTGGGAGAGTATGAGTTGGTAAAAGATAACGTGTTTATACCTTCGGGAGAGTTCGTGTCATGTAATAAGTTATATAAAGGGGTGTCTATGGTGGCTGGGCAGGGTAGACTTACCAGTCAATCTGTTAGAGTTTCTTATGGATGCGTTTAAAGTTATAGTCGGGATGGATTGGTTGGGTAACTACGAGGCCAAGATAAATTGTCGGTAGAAGAGAGTGTTTTTAAAGGGTCCTAAGGGAGTTAAGGTGTCATATAGGGGGTTTGTTGTAAAGCCCAAGATGAAGTTGATCGCAGTGATGACGTTAAAGTCATGTTTGAGGAAAAAGTGTCCTTTGATCATTTGCCATATGAGGGATACTCGGGTAGAGGAGCCGTCAGCAGCAGATATACCAGTGGTTGGTGAGTGCGGTGATGTTTTTCCGAATGAGATTCCAGGGTTGCCTCCTAAGAGGGACATCGACTTCAGTGTTTAGTTTAAACCGGGGACAGGACTTATGTCTAAGGCTCTGTACCGCATGGGACCTAAGGAGTTGGAGGAGTTGAAGAATCAGCTGAATGAGTTATTGGATAAGGGGTACATTCGACCTAGTGTATCGCCTTGGGATGCACCAGTTTTGTTCGTGAAAAAGAAAGATAGTAGTATGAGGTTGTGCATCGACTACAGAGAGTTAAACCATGTTACCGTGAAAAACAGGTATCCTTTGCCAAGGATTGATGATCTTTATGGCCAGTTGAGTTGAGCCGGAGTGTTTTCGAAGATCGATCTAAGGTCAGGTTATCATGAGTTGAGGATTTCAGATGAGGATATTCCTAAGACATCTTTTCGATCGCGGTATGGTCACTAGGAGTACGTGGTGATGCCTTTTGGGTTGACTAATGCACCAGCAGTGTTCATGGATCTTATGAACCGGATCTTCAGTCCGTTCTTGGATAGGTTTGTGGTAGTCTTCATTGATGACATCTTGGTCTACTCTAAGACTATGGAAGAACACGAGGAGCACCTGAGGTTAGTACTGCAGACCTTGCAAGATAATCAGCTGTATGCCAAGTTATCCAAGTGTGAGTTCTGGTTAGAGAGGGTGGCTTTTCTGGGCCATGTGATTTCAAAGGATGGTGTGTCGGTGGATCCTAGTAAGAATGAGGCAGTGTCAAACTGGGAAGCACCAAAGAATGTTGCTGAGATCCAAAGTTTCTTGGGTTTAGCTGGCTACTACAGGAGGTTTATAAAGGATTTCTCTAAGATTGCTAGACTTATGACAGATTTGATGAGGAAAGAGACCAGATTTCGTTGGGATGAGAGTTGTGAGACGGTGTCCCAAACGTTAAAGGAGCGTTTGACTACAGCTCCCATTCTAGCTTTACCTGAGGAAGTGAGAACTTTGAGGTTTATACCGATGATTCGAAGAATGGGTTGGGTTGTGCTTTGATGCAGAATGGGAAGGTCATCGCCTATGCTTCAAGGCAGCTGAAGCCGTATAAGGAGAACTATCCTACTTATGATTTGGAACTGGGTGTGGTGGTATTTGCTCTAAAGATTTGGAGGCACTATCTCTATGGGGCGACCTTTAAGGTGTTTTTAGATCATAAGAGTTTGAAGTACATCTACACTCAGAAAGAGTTGAACATGCATCAGAGACGGTGGATGGAGCTGATTGAGGACTACGACATGGAAATCGTCTATCATGAGGGGAAGGCTAATGTGGTGGAAGATGCCTTGAGTAGGAAAAGTGTACATTTGCTATGTATTGCTATATCCTTGATAAACCAAAGGATGAGATGACTAAGACGGGGATTCATATGATTCGCAAGGGTGCTGCCATCGGCGATTTGACAATCGAGCCTGAACTTTATGATAATATCAAAAGGAACCCGGACCTTGATCCCAAGATTCAAGAGTGGAAGTCAAGAGTAGAGAGTGGTACAGTTTCGAGGTTTTATATCCACACAGATGGGAGCGTTCGTTTCGATGGGAGTTGGTGTGTGCCTAATGATGCTGATTTGAGAAAGTTGATCATGACGGAGGCTCATTGCACTCCTTACTCAGTACATCCGGGAGGTGATAAGCTACACAAGGACTTGAAAAATACTTTTTGGTGGCCTGTTATGAAGAAAGAAGTAGCAGAGTTTGTGGCTATGTGTTTGACTTACCAGAGAGTCAAGGGAGAACAACGGTGGCCACAGGGTAATATTCAGTCACTTGAGGTGCCAGAATGGAAATGGGAGTCGATTTCTATGGATTTTATCGTGGGGTTACCAAGGACTCCGCAGGGTAACAATATGATTTGGGTTATCGTTGACCGTTTAACAAAGTTAGGTCATTTTATTCTAATGAATGATACCTGGAGTAAGATTCAGCTAGCTATGGGGTACAGGAAACACGTGGTATAATTAAATTGGGTACCAAAGGATTTAGTGTCAGACAGAGATGCGAGGTTCATATCACGGTTTTGGTAAGAGTTGCAGGAATTGATGGGAACTACCTTAAAGATGAGTATAACATTTCACCCTGCGACAGATGGTCAAACTAAAAGAACCATCAAGACTTTAGAGGTCATGTTGCAAGCTTGTGCTATGGAGTTTGGTGGGAGCTAGAAGGACAGACTTGATCTGATAGAGTTTTCTTACAATAACAGCTATCATACCAGTATCGAATGGCACCTTTCGAGGCTTTGTATGGGAGGAAGTGTAGGAGTCCGGTGTGTTGGGATGAGAGTGCTGAGGCTGTGGTTTTGGGACCACAGATGGTGCAAGACATGATTGAGCAAGTGTACTTGATTCGCCAAAAGATGAAAGCAGCTCAAGATCGACAAAGGAGTTACGTGGATTTGCATCGCAGAGACATCGAATTTGTTGTAGGTGACAAGTTCCTCTTGAAAGTGTCACCTATGCGGGGAGTTATGAGGTTTGGAAAGAGAGGAAAGTTAATTCAGAAGTTCATCGGTCCTTATGAGATTTTGGATTGAGTAGGTGAAGTAGCCTATCGGCTAGCTTTACCACCATCACTTGATCGGGTCCATAATGTATTTCATGTGTCACAACTTTGGAAGTATGTGTGTAATCCATCACATGTACTTGAGGTTAAGAATATCGAGTTGGATGAGGCTCTAACTTATGCAGAGGTACTAAAAGAGATTTTGGATCGTAAGGTACGCACGACAAGGAATGGTGAAACCATCTTACTTAAGGTGCTATGGTCTAATCACAATGTAGAAGAAGTCACTTGGAAACCGGAGGAGGCTATGAGAGAGCGCAACCCTTATATTTTTTACCAGGTATGTTTGGTTACGGGGTCGTAACCGTTGTCTTTTAAGGCGGGTAGAAGATGGTCGCATGTGTGTTTTGGGGTAGTTTTGAAGTCGGTATGGTCGTGTTTCGGTTTATGTGAGCTGTAGAAGGTCATAGTTGGGTTTTGTTAGTGTCTTTTGAGTAAAGTAGTTGGTGTTGCATGGTGTTTTGGGTATGGTATGAATTACAGGGATGAAGTTCGTTTTAAGGAGGGAAGACTGTAATACTACGGTTTCTGGTCCTTAGTTACTCGGTAGAGTAGGTAGTACTCGACCGAGTAAGTCATTGTGTGTCTTCTGGTCAGGTTACTTTGCAGGAGCACTCGGCCGAGTAGTGAGATACTCGGCCGAGTAGATCGTACTCGGACGAGTACCCCAGGTACTCGACCGAGTACCCGGTCTGACGGGATTATTTTTCCGCAGTTTGATTAAGTGATTAGAGATTATATATATTTCGTGTTAACAGTTACTAATTCATTTTAGAAAACCTAAACTACGTTTATGTTAGAAATCTATATCTCATTATACTCAACATATTCATATATGTTACAATTTAATTTAGTCATAAAATAAATTAGATCTTATGCATGCAAACTTAAGTAAATATAGAGAAGAAATCATCATTCTTACATTGGATATTTCGGATTATTGGGCACAAGTGAGTTCTCCTACTCACTTGTTCTTGAGCTCTCCTAAAATTGGATGAACAAAGGATTCAAGTTTAGAATCCCTCCCAAGGAATAATACCCAAGATAACCCCTTAATAAGATTAATATTATTAATACTAGAACAATATTAATCTAAATAAAATGACCCAAAACTATTTTTGTCCTCTTGAAATTTCAGTCAAGAGGAGAGAATAATGGAGTAATTTTTATCTCTCTAAAATACTTTTGTTTTAGATGATGTAGAATGAATGAATCATCTAATCTCAAGAGTAGTCTATGTACCAAAAATAAGACAAAACCCTTGGCTTGTGTAGGTTGGAAAAACCGGGTATGGGAGGGAGAAAAAAGGCCAATGTATGAGCCTCTATTCTTCCCAAGAAAAGACTAGGCTTGCATGGCTAAGAGATTAGGTTATAATTGTGTTTTCCACTAAAATATTTAACACAATATAAACACCATACTCCCTCCTAATTTCGGTCCAAATGGGATAAAATGGATTCCATTTTATCTTTGTCAATTTGTCACATGTTATAAGACATGTAAAATTGTCATGTATTTTTAACATATTAAAAATCAACGTATTAATAAAATACGTCATGTACAAAATCGACTTAGTAATTCACAATTACTTGTACCAAAACACTTTACCAATTATAAATTACAACATCTTGTATTTATAATAAATTATTCATTCAGCTCAATTGTTTCCGTAAACAATAATTTCATCTAAGTAATAAAACAATTCAATCACTTAGACCGTATCTTATTTAATCAAATTATAATGAGATACGTAGATATTACATCCAAAATCGTCCGTCAATTTTAAGTAATTTAATTAACCCGTATCGTCATACGATCAATTAAATAATCAATTAAGAGTGTTACCCTTCAGGTATGACCTAAGGGGATCAACTGATCACCACCGTCGCACGACAGTAATGTCAAACTCTAGTCAGCCAATCATTACCGATATGTGTGGACCAGTTGACTGGAAAATATTACATCCTACATGTATTCTTAAAAGGAAACTTAAACATGTGATCATCATGATCGACAGTTGTGATCGCATTATTGTCGGAGGACACATATTCCAACAATCTCCCACTTGTCCTCGACAAGTGTGCGTCACCAATTCTCTTGTCCTATTACTATCTCCCACTCAATGCAAGGTGTCTTTCAGGTCGTACTTGCAAGTGATCATATCGAGAGTGGTTTCCTCGATCTGGAGAATAACTGATTGACCGGATTTATCTACCATAGATATCTTCCGAGCGTGGCCACGCGTTTCCAGTTCATTACTCCTCGAGTGGCCCTGAGATATTGTTATAACCCTGACTAGGGGTGGACAATTCCTATCGCACTCGTTCCCTTCGACTAGCCACGGCCATCATAACCCAAAATATGCCCATTTGACCTCATTTACGAAGGTCGTAGTAACACAAGTCAAAGTTAATCTGAAACTGTGCCATCTTAGGCGAACAGTCTTTAGTCAAAAGAATCGACTCATTAGAATACTATAGTAGCTCTCGCCACGACCAGGCTATATAAATTTGCCAGAACTCTATAAGCGGTCATAAGGCCCGACATAGTGTTCATAACAGTCTGCCTATGTTATCGACTAGTCATTCTCATATGACTCCATGGCACTTGAACTTGCCATCAATCGCATCACACTCTAGTCACTTCGAGACGTCACCTCATACAAGTGACTATGGGCGAATACTATGTTAATCCGTGTTCACTTTAACGGGGTTCAATTTTGTCACTACAACCCGTTTGGATATAACAATGTATAATAAAAGATAAAAGACAAATGTGATTATGAACATGAACAAAAACAACACTTTTATTTCATTTTAAAATCTAACATAAACTTGGTACACGTTTAAGTCCCATGGACGCAACATGTCCATCATGTTTAGCCTGCGATAAAGGCTTGGTGAGCGGATCAGCTATGTTATCATCCGTCCCAACCTTACATAACGCAATTTCCTTTCTTTCAATGAAATCTCTAATTACATGATACTTTCTAAGTACATGTCTAGATCTATTACTAGACTTTGGCTCTTTAGCTTGGAAGATCGTCCCACTATTATCACAATAGAGAGTGATGGGATCATTGGCGGTAGGTACTACTCTTAGACCTTCCGTGAATTTCTGATCCACACAGGCTTCCTTGAAGCTTCTCCAGCTAACGGCACCACCATTGAGCATGAAAACGAAACCAGCTTGTGATTTCATGTCATCTCTATCCGTTTGGAAACTTGAGTCCGTGTAACCATTAACACGAAGCTTGGTGTCTCCTCCAAACACTAAGATAGAATCCTTAGTCCTTCTCAAGTACTTAAGGATGTTCTTGACGGCTATCCAGTGACTCTCACCTGGATTTCCTTGATATCTACTCGTCATGCTCAAGGCATACGAGACATCAGGATGTGTGCATATCATAACGTACATGATTGATCCAACAGCGGAAGCATAAGGGATCAACTCTATGCGTTCAACATCATGGGGTTTGGAGGGAGATTAAGACTTGCTCAATATAGTCCCAGTTACCATAGGTACCAATCCCCTTTTTGATTTGTCCATGCTGAACCGTCGAAGAATCTTATCAACATAAGACTCTTGACTTAGTGCCAATATCCTCTTGGATCTATCTCTATGGATCCGGATACCTAATATGCGTTGTGCCTCTCCTAAATCCTTCATTTGGAAGTGGTTACCTAACCACTTCTTAACAGAAGATAACATCGGAATATCATTTCCAATGAGTAGTATGTCATCGACATACAAGATTAGGAACACAACATTGCTCCCACTAAATTTCATGTATAAACATGGTTCCTCAACACTTCGAGTGAAACCATTCTCTTTTATAACATGATCGAATCGATGATTCCAACTTCTAGATGCTTGCTTAAGACCATAAATGGATCTCTTAAGCTTTCACACTTTGTTAGGATTCTTAGAATCAACAAAACCTTCGGGTTGTATCATGTACACCTCCTCTTCTAAATGCCCATTTAGAAAAGCGGTTTTGACATCCATTTGCCATATTTCATAATCATGAAATGCGGCAATCGCTAACAAAATCCGTATGGATCTTAGCATGGCTACGGGGGCGAAGGTCTCATCATAATGGAGACCTTGGACTTGGGTAAATCCTTTTGCCACTAGCCTAGCTTTGTAGACATCATCATGTCCTTCTATGCCATTCTTGACTTTGAAAATCCATTTGCATTGAAGAGGTCTTGCCCCTTTAGGCAAATCTACCAAGTTCCAAACTTGGTTTTCATGCATAGAATCCATTTCGGACTTCATGGCTTCAAGCCATAAGGAGGAATTAGGACTAGAGATTGTGGCCTTATAGGTGGTGGGCTCGTCACTTTCCAAAAGCAACACATCGAGTGTTCCATCTTCTTGCGTCTCTACATCGGTTTGTGGCTCTTGAACTTCATTAAGTTCAAAATTTCTCCCACTCTGTCTCTTAGAAATAAATTCTTTCTAAGAAGACAGCCTCGCAAGACACAAACACTTTGTTCTCTTGAGGTTTGTGGAAGTAGTAACCTCGAGAGGTCAAGGGGTAACCTACAAAGATGCATTTTTCGGATTTTGGGGCAAGCTTGTTGTCAGTTTTTGCCTTGACGTAAGCGTCACATCCCCAAATTTTCATGTAGGATATATTAGGAACTCTTCCCTTCCACATCTCATATGGAGTCTTTTCGGTTGTCTTTGTGGGACTATTATTTAAGGATCCAATTGCGGTTTGAATCGCAAATCCCCAAAACGAGTTTGGTAGCTCGGTTTGACTCATCATTGATCGAACCATATCAAGTAGGGTTCGATTTCTCCTTTCGGCAACACCATTAAGTTGTGGTGTTCCGAGTGGAGTAAGTTGTGATATAATACCACAACCTTGTAAGTGTGAATCGAATTCAAGGCTAAGATATTCTCCACCACGATCGGATCGTAGTGCCTTAATTCTTTTGTTCAATTGGTTCTCTACTTCGTTTTGAAATTCCTTGAATTTCTCAAAAGCTTCACTTTTATGCTTCATTAAATAGATATACCCATATCTACTTAAGTCATCGGTGAAGGTTATGAAGTAGTCATAATTTCCACGAGCGGTGATACTCATTGGTCCACACACATCAGTATGTATGAGTCCCAATAGTTCACTTGCTCGTGTCCTTTTACCACTAAAAGGATTTCGAGTCATTTTGCCAAGAAGGCAATATTCGCATGTTCCATATGATTGAAAATCAAATGGTGTAATCACATTAGTCGAAATTAATCTTTTGATGTGATTCTCGTTTATGTGACCTAGTCGACAATGCCAAATGAACGATTCATTTGGGTCACTTGATTTAAGTTTCTTTGATTGAATGTTATAGATATCATTAGTCGGATTCGAGGTTTCTAAAATGTAAATGCCATTAATGGAAGAAGCTTGGCCTATAACCAAGTCGTTTCTCGAAATAGTACAACGATTGTTCTTAATGACAAAACAAAAACCGTCCATGTCTAACATAGCGATTGAAATAATGTTTTTAGAAAGTGTAGGCACATAAAAACAATTATGTAAATACAGCTCAAACCCATTAGGCAAAGCTAATACATAAGTTCCTTTGGATTCGGCCGCTACTCGAGCTCCATTTCCAAGGCGTAGATCCACATCTCCTTTGCTAAGCCTCTTCACGTCTCTTAAACCCTGTAAATGATTACAAAGGTGAGAACCACAACCGGTATCCAGTACCCATGTCGTAGTGGAAGTATAATTTATTTCAATAACATAAATTTCCTTAGGAATTTTACCTTTTGGAACGATGATTCCTTCCCTTATATTTCGCAAATATACGGGACAATTCCTAAGCCAATGTCCCATGCCATAGCAATAATGGCACTCATCTTCAACTTGCTTGAAGTTTTTCCCTTTCTTTCCCTTCTTCTTGAACCTTTTGCTTTTTGAAGCAAGAACTTGATTGCTTGAGCTCCCACTAGTTTTGGCATCTTTATCTTCCAAGGACAAAGATCCTATAGATTTTATGAGGCGGTCTTCCTGAGACCGGCTCACAAGAGATCTTGTAGTAGTATGAGGTTTAGAAGAAGTGATAAAGTTTATGTTTCCATCCGAACCTATCCCAAAATGAAGTTCTCTAGTAGTGTTGAAATCATTGTTGAAGCAAACGTCGTCAAAAACATTGTGGCAAGACTCAATAGTTATCGGTGTAGTAGCATTTGATGGATTCATTGTAATGAACTACAAGTATTGAGGAAAAGGAAATATTAACATATGTCTTTTTAATATCATACTTGTAAATAAATTAACAAGATATGAGCATTTATATAGTGACCTCTACCCAACTAATATAAATGATTCCAAGACCCAAATTCATATTAACTTGGGCACGGTGTGGCCGATGAATCCCTTATCAATATAACTCGGTGGATTAACGCTTTAATCGATTCTACTTTTAGAACTCTTGGTCGATAAAATTACTCTAATATTTATCTATAGCCGGAACACATGCGACTACGGTCACGAATACTTCCGTTGAGCTCAATCCAAATTTCGAATAAATGTGTCCATGATCCAAACCCACATTAACTTGGGCACGGTGTGGCCGATGAAACCCTCATCAACATGAATTCGGTGGATAGACATTTATCACCCACTTCCCCTACGTAACAAGGTTTGTATCCCGGTGTGGCCGAGTGCACTCCCTCACGAAATAGGTTTTCATGGTTTCTACTTTTTGGTAAGGCTAAGTCTCAATTGTTTATTTTTAGCGAGAGGTCATGTCAATTTATTATCTATCACGTTTTAAGTGAACTAAAGCGGTGAACTACGATAATTATAATTGACACAGTCAATAAACTCGATTAAAATGATGATGCATGTTTTAGTTATGGCGATTTAGCGATGCATGCGACATATAAATAAAATGCAAAGTATAAATTTAAATCCTAGTATGGCCTTCCTAAAATAGAAAATCTAATTAACTATTACATATTCGGAAACCAACTTCATTGGTCGCTTGAACTTCGGTTTTGGCACGTATCTCGAGGTAACACCGTCTTTAATGGATCGCCTTCTCGAGTGACACCGTCTTCAAGGATCTCCGGAATAAATAAATTACATAACAAATTACATAATTTCCAATTATACATTTGTAATTAAAATAAAATAAATCTATTAAATTACAAAACGGTGATACGAGATCACAATAAATTACAACCGAATCGATATTCCCATACATTTCGGATAATATCAATTAAAAACTAAGGCCATACTAAGTAAAATTACATAAAATAAAATTACATAAAATAAAATTATGACAATCATAAATAAAATGCAGCATTATAATATGTATGAACATGCCCAATTTTATGCTAAATCGCCTTTAAGGAGCCAATATCGTATATTAAACGGTTTTTACGGATTTGCGTGATTCAACCTTTTAAAATCACAATAAATTACATAAAATCATATTTATGCACAAGTTAATTACCCTAACCAACTTAGGACTCAAAATAAGTTTCCACTCATATATTGACAATAATTAACTTATATTTCTTAAAATTTGTTCATTAAAGGACTCAAAATTACAATAAAATGCCATAAACTCCAAATAAATCACAAAAATTTCAAATAAATTTGAAATTTGAAATTTTAAACTCATGAACATTCTGGAAAAATACCATGACACTCATAATATTCAAAAACTTAGGTTAAAATTTCGAAAATTATTAAGGAAAAATATGTTGCGGTTTATCGGATTTATCAAAAATAACCATAAAAAAATGAGAAAAATTATATTTATTAACTTTTCACTTTTAGATCTGAAATAGGTGATAAAATGTAACATGTGACGTTTTTCCTTAGTCATGAAGTATGTTTAAGCAATTATTCACTAATTAAAGTCACTATTAATGCTATTTTTCATCAAAAATTCATAAATCATGCATAAAGACTTCATTATAGCCTATTATTTTACACACATCTTTTAAAATTGCATGTGACAACATACTAAATTACTATAACCAGATTCGAAATATTTCTCATATTAACCTATTTTATCATTTAAATTCGATTTTATCATGAAAAATCCATATTTCGAGCATAAGAACTCCAAAAATTATGAAAATTTACAGGTCATCTAAAAATAATATATGTGAAAATATATCCAAAAACCACTAGAAAATTCGAAGTTTAGATAATTTTAGTCCGAAAATGACATTTTTATCATAAAATCACATTTTAATGCCATTATTAAATAAAATGAACAATAAAAAATCCATAAATTAACCAAAATATCCTAAATACATTTTAGGATCAGAAACTTTAACATGCATAATTGATTTCGTGATATATCATAACAAACACAAATTTATAAGTTTTATATGTTAATCGTATAACTCGGAAAAACTATAACCGATTTGCATGCAAACAACCTAAGGCTCTTGATACCGCTTGTTAGAAATCTATATCTCATTATACTCAATATATTCATATATGTTACAATTTAATTTAGTCATAAAATAAATTAGATCTTATGCATGCAAACTTAAGTAAATATAGAGAAGAAATCATCATTCTTACATTGGATATTTCGGATTATTGGGCATAAGTGAGTTCTCCTACTCACTTATTCTTGAGCTCTCCTAAAATTGGATGAACAAAGGATTCAAGTTTAGAATCCCTCCCAAGGAATAATACCCAAGATAACCCCTTAATAAGATTAATATTATTAATACTAGAACAATATTAATCTAAATAAAATGACCCAAAACTATTTTTGTCCTCTTGAAATTTCGGTCAAGAGGAGAGAATAATGGAGTAATTTTTATCTCTCTAAAATACTTTTGTTTTAGATGATGTAGAATGAATGAATCATCTAATCTCAAGAGTAGTCTATGTACCAAAAATAAGACAAAACCCTTGGCTTGTGTAGGTTGGAAAAACCGGGTATGGGAGGGAGAAAAAAGGCCAATGCATGAGCCTCTATTCTTCCCAAGAAAAGACTAGGCTTGCATGGCTAAGAGACTAGGTTATAATTGTGTTTTCCACTAAAATATTTAACACAATATAAACACCATACTCCCTCCTACTTTCGGTCCAAATGGGATAAAATGGATTCCATTTTATCTTTGTCAATTTGTCAATTTGTCACATGTTATAAGACATGTAAAATTGTCATGTATTTTTAACATATTAAAAATCAACGTATTAATAAAATACGTCATGTACAAAATCGACTTAGTAATTCACAATTACTTGTACCAAAACACTTTACCAATTATAAATTACAACATCTTGTATTTATAATAAATTATTCATTCAGCTCAATTGTTTCCGTAAAAAATAATTTCATCTAAGTAATAAAACAGATCGATCACTTAGACCGTATCTTATTTAATCGAATTATAATGAGATACGTAGATATTACATCCAAAATCGTCCGTCAATTTTAAGTAATTTAATTAACCCGTATCGTCATACGATCAATTAAATAATCAATTAAGAGTGTTACCCTTTAGGTATGACCTAAGGGGATCAACTGATCACCACCGTCGGACGACGACGATAATGTCAAACTCTAGTCGACCAATCATTACCGATATGTGTGGACCATTGATGTAAATATTACATCCCACATGTTTCTTAAAATGAGACTTAAACATGTGATCATCATGATCGACAGTTGTGATCGCATTATTGTCGGAGGACACATATTCCAACAGTTTACCACCTCTCTAATCACCCTAATCACTCCCAAGTCAAGTGCGATCGATCTTGAGTCTACATCCCTTCTTTCCGTACCGGTTTTGCTGGTAAGTCTCTAGTACCTAGTTAATTAGTTTGTGGTTGTATTTTAGGGTTTGCCCTAATTGATTAGGATGGGGGAAAAGTTTTATTAGGATGATTCATGATATAGTATTGTGTTTATGCTTTGCTAAGTGACGAGTTCGTAGAGGAACAATTCTAGTGTTCGTTGTTGATTATTGGTTACAGAATTTTTGAATAAGGTAAGGTTTCCCTACTCAGTCGGTTGTTTAATTGATTATAAGATAATACTGGTTTGATTATTGGTTGGATAATTATGGCTATGATTGATTGAGATTGGTTTGATGATTGGTATTGTTGTTATGGGACCATTTTCAGGAGAAGGTTCCAACCCCATGTTCGCCTCTCGTGGTTCCCGTCATAAGGGAGATGCGCAGATTAATAATCAGGGTTCGCTCATTGTGATAAGCGGGGCTTGGGTGGGAAAGGCTGTTGTCCCCACTAGCGGTGTGGATTATCTGTTGCAATGGGTAATCCGGCAGGGCTACACACTTTGGTGTGTAGTCGGTTATTGGATACTACTGGAGTTCGGAGATGGTTACTACATTGGATTACATTGTATATTGGTTTATGTTGTGATTCTTATTTTGATTATACAGTTGACTAACCCCGTTATTGTCTTGAAAACTGTGATGATCCATTCGGGGATGGTGAGCAGTTGATTTAGCAGGTATGGCTGAGGATTAGCGTGCGGGTCTTGGATAGGTTCAAGTCATCACTGATCGCCAAGCTAGCTTTCGCTGACATTTTAAACATTAGTTTTTTTGATAGTTTTGGCTCTAACCGTTTTTAGTTAAACTTCAGTTGTATCTTTACTTTAAACGGTTTTGGTATTTTTATATTAAATGTTCTTTGATGGTCAATTTGAGATACTCTACCTCGAGCAACCGAGATGGTAGCACCTTATTATGCTAGGGTGGTCCTTGGAAAGGCACCTTGGTGTATGGGGGTGTTAAAGTAACCATCGTTTGTCCTATTACATGTATATAATACTCTCAAGTAGTTTCGCCACCAAACATTACTATAACTTTTGCTAGATACCTCTCACCGTCCGATCTACTACTTCATCTCACTTAAAATTGTCACTCACCATCCATAGGTTGTTTCGTACAATCTCTTCACTCAACTCAAGACTTGGTATAAGCTAAGTCTCTTCCTAGTACTTCCAACTCTCAAACATAGGTTGTCTACAATTCTACACTACAACCCTTCATTTTAATCCTCTAATGTACCAACGCTTCTAGACCACGAAACATTACTTCCTTGATCGCAAAACACTACTATTAGTGAAAAAAGGTTTCTCCCTCAAAAGTCCATAAGTTCACTATTGCCTTTTTATATCCCTCAATCTCCATGTTTTGCCTTGTCAACATATACTCATGTGCATTCCATCTCCATTCACAATTTCCTTATTCACAACACTTACATCACTACTTAATCAAGCCCAGTTCAATTACCAACAAATCATTTAAAGTTTAAACCAATAGCATTCTCATGCTCATACTCATACTTACATGACTCAAATCCACATCAAAATAATAAGCTCAAATCAATCCTAATAAAACACATGTCTCGCGTCCATGACCTTCAAGACACTTATGGAAAGATGAACTTAAGTGAAATTACACAACATGATGACTCTAATTCTAGGTAATGCACAAAAATTTTAGTGAACGCCAAGGCTTTTAGCATGATTAAACCGATAATGAAACATGAAATCAAAATTTTAGCATGAATGTTAGGTATTTTAAAAAAAATCGGAGAAAATTCAAGGTAAAATTTTCCAATTTAGGACATTGCAATGCATTATTAATAAAATTGTAATCTTATGGGACAATTAAACCAAGTATTAAGCACATAATCAAAATTTGAGCATCAACACTATAATTTTCCACATATAGCACCATTAATATAGGTTGGGACACTATGAGATAATTAAGTCATGTTTCAAATACAAAGTCAAATGTTAGTGACGTACACATGAAGTCACAAAAATTTGGTCCAAAATTTTAAGACATAATACCCGTTTTAAGACCATACATAGCTTTACTAACAAAAAAGATGGTCTTATAACACAATTAAACCAAGTTTTTACACATGAGAAATCCAAAATTTGGGCATGAAGACCCTATAATTCAAAATTCTAAGACAAAGTTTGGAGACAAAATTTTCACATGCAAGACAAGATTTGCCACTAACAACAAAGATTAGGCCTTTGTTGATCATTTAAACCAAGTATCAAACACAAAATCAAATCATTGACTGAAGAACACATATTTCCGAGTTATAAGATTTGGGGCAAAATTCAACAACAAAAAATTGATGTTTGACGATAACAATGATGTAGAAAGTGAATTACTACCATGAACTAAACAAAACATGCAAATAATTGACAAAACTTGAAGGAATTAGTGTGATCTAAAAAAATAATTGGGGAAAAATATGAGGAAAGAAAACATCACTTACATCGTTAAACTAAAAAAATTAAGGGAGTAAAGTGGAGTAGAAAACTGGAAGTCAAGCAACAAACAACAACAATGGAGTTTTGGAAAACTTTTAAAGAGGTTTTGTTATTTTTATCATGAGAAGTGATGAAGAAAATGAAAGAGATAAGATAAGGTAGGTTAATAATACAAATCTCGCGAAATTTACAGCCCAGAAAATGACACTCGGGCGAGTGCTGAGTCCACTCGGTCGAGTGCATGTCCATTCGGTTGAGTGCCCTTCTCCACTCGGTCGAGTGACCCACTTCCAGAAATTTTCCAGGTTTCTGGAAAATGGTCTACTCGGTCGAGTTCTAGGGTTCACTCAGTCGAGTGACTTGTACTCGACCTAGTACTAGCTCGCACTCGGTTGGGTGCCTCTCTATTGTTTGCAATTTCCGACTAAGAAATACTACTCTTATGCTAGCGACTACTCTACTAACAACCATTACAAATCACATTCTAACTATAGTACTAGTGAAATCCAAACATATATGCGGTATTAAAATGTCAAAGGACGGGGTTAATGCCCCTCACACACCAACACGTAATAACCACTCTCAAACACGTCATACGTATCATTACTTTCATCCAACTTCCACATGTTATCACATACCACATGAATGACCGTATCATACAAGAATTCCACAACTCATCATAGTATACATGCATACACATCATGTCTCACATAGCGTTCACCCATCTTTATAACCACCCACGTATTGACCAACCGAGACAATAGGCACCAGTTTTGATATGAGGGCGCCTGCTAATCCAAAATCGACCTCCTATTGTACTCATGTCGGGTTCATTTTATTAGACACGCCTAGGTTTATTTTTGTTCATTGGTTTAGGTTCCAAAATCGTCGCTCTGATACACTTTTTAACACCCTCTTCTTGCCCGGCCAAGGTAATGGGAGGATGTTACCATCTCGGTTTCCCAAGGCGGTGAATTGGAGTTGGAATTAAGAAACATTTAATATAAACAAGGTATTTAGTGGATTACATAACCATGAATGAATAAATGAAAGAAATGATGCAATTCATGACTACTATACTTTTCTAATGAAGTGACACTCGGCTCCAAGTCCAAAGCTCGTCTCGTCTCCCACGTGACACCAAATCAACATGTACTAAACCTTCTCCCCAAATGATCGGAAATATCATATGGATCGACACAGGCCACCCTATAAATAGGTGACAATTTACACACAACCCAAACATATCAGTTTCAATAAATAAACATGACACACAACACAATATGTAAGTATGCAATATACTAATAAAATGCATAACTCATGACTATACAATACCACGCCGGTACCGGGACACGCCCAGCCATACCCACAATCATACCGGTGCCAGAGACAACCGGATTCCCTGTCTCAACCACACGAGTCCCTCCAAACTCAAGCCATTAATCTGTACATCCCTCTTGGAGTGGGAAGCTCTAAGAGGCGAATCAAGAGTAATACGGTATCCAACCGCCTTACGTCTCCCCAATCAACCAAGTATCACCACCACAATTTTACCAACAACCACATATATCACAATATGAATCACAATAAATATAAAGTGTAACTCTTTCACATTAACATGATTCACCAATATGACCTGAATATTGTTGGAATATGTGTCCTCCGACAATAATGCGATCACAATTGTCGATCATATTGATCACATATTTAAATCTCATAATAAGAATACGGAGGGGATGATACATTACATATATAGTCAACTGGTCCACACATATCGGTAATGATTGGCTGGCTAGAGTTTGACATTACTGTCGTGCGACGGTGGTGATCAGTTGATCCCTTGAGGTCACACCTAAAGGACGATTCCCTTAATTGAAAAAAAGGTTAATTAATTGTATGTCGATACAGATTAATTAATTCCTTAAAATTGAACAAATTTTATCATAAGAGAGAAAATGACATCTTATTATAATGTGTTTAAATAAGATTTTATTTAATAATTTAAGAAGTTATATTACTAAAATTAATCGGTGTTTGCGAAACACGCGAGATGAGAATGATAAGTTAGTTATAATTACAAGATGTTGTGACTTATACTAACTAGTATTTAAATGACCATTTTATGAGAAAGTAATTTTGAATTACTAGTCAATTTGTTAAATGTGATTTATTTATGATAGGCTTATCGCGTACCTATGCAAAGATAAATTCCCTAAACACAAATAAGTGTAGTAATAGGGGTCGAACACAAGGAAACAGGAATTACTTCGTGAATTGCTATGGGTAGATTTTTATCAAGGACGATTACGATTTGGTTTGGTTTGGTTGTTTGATGATTAATAAGAATTATGATGTAAATTATATAATAAAAGGGAGTCTAAGGGGTTCGGGTCACGCATGCAAAGGTAAACATATAATCATGATAAACTTGGTACTAATAACATTGTCAATTGCTTAGGCTTAAAGATACCCATCTTACGATATTAGCATCAACCATAGACCGGGTCCTAGAGAAACTCTCGTCCATGACTAGGTCGTCCTACTATACATGCTTAGTCTAATTCAATTCCGTGCCTCTCGACTTATAGAACGAATAAACAAACTTAATCAAATGAATAGGGCCCTAAACAAAGATTAAACATTGTGGCACAAGCATGTGATAGAAGCAATATGAACAATATTATTATTAATCTATTTTATCATGTTACATATTTGATTATTGCATGGCTCCCCTAACCCTTAGACTAAGGAAATTAGCTACTCATGTTAAGGTGTAAATTGCAAACTAAATAAAGAGAAATGACAAACATGGTTGAGTGATTTATATGAACTAAATGTTTTAACATATAAAAGAAATTAAACTAAAGTAATCTAAATGGAGTGCTTGATTATAAACTAAATAGAAACTAAATAGAAACATAAACTATAAAATGAAATACCTTAAAGAGATGAACTTGTATGGAAGAACAAATAATAACCAAAATGCTTGAATAAGAAATGCTTGAACAATAACTTGAATACAAAGTGTTGAATGATTAAACTAAGGAAAGCTTAACAACTTGTAAACTAAAATGAGTAAACTAATGAGAGAAATATGAAGCTTAATGCTATTGTAAAGTGGAAATGGGACGTAAAGATTGGATACTAAGACCTCGGAACATCTCTCCTATTTATAGGAGAGGAAGGAGAAACGTAAACATTTGAGATGCATGCGGCCCCAATCGGGGTTAGGTGGCCCCGATCGGGGTCGTGTGTTTCCGGGTGATTACTCTTAATTCCTCTCTTAATTGCTTGAGGAATCCTAAGTGCGTGATTAATGACCCTTAATGCACCCGGGTAAATGCTCCATCTAACATCTTTAGAGCTCCCAAAAGGCATCCTAAGCATGTTGGAATCTTATGCTTTCCACCTTGACTTGGACTTGAACATTTGGGCTTTGACTTTGTTTGTTGGCAACATTTGCATTACTCATACTAATCCATCAATTTCTTCATGCAAAACCCAATCCAATGCTCCATGCTTAGTCCAACACTTGGTCTTGATTAGCTTAATGAACTTAGTGTATAAAATGATAGGAAAAAGCCTCTAAATGCTTAGATTCCTACAAAAACATGTTAAGACAAGCAAATACACTGGAACAACAAATATTGGCTCATGACACTATGATAAGTGCTAAATACCAAATAAAATGGAGCTAATATAGGGGATGAAAGTATATAAAATATGCACTTATCAAACTCCCCCAAGCTAAACCCTTGCTTGTCCTCAAGCAAGAAACCAAATTCCATCAATTGCAATATCCAAACAAGCTAAGCATAATGATTTAAAAACCCGAAACAACATGGGCAAGGAATAAAGCAAAGCCTGGTTGAGATTTACATGACGGCGTAGCATAGAAAACTTTGAATGACTCTCACGGGGCACTCACACTCTTTTTTATGTGAAAGGACAATTTTTGTGAATAAACACTTAACTATCCTCGACTTATAATAATATGCCCGCAATCTAGTATGGTAATCAATCAAAACTAGTAAGCCAAAACAATCAAATGTAAGCATGATAAAGAAGCCAAATGAGTAGGAAGAAGGCATGAGAAAACTCTCCAAAATATATGAATAATGCATGAGAGCTTCCTACATCAACTTCTTCTTCTCTTTTTTTTTTTCTTTTCAATTCATACTTCTTCTTTCATTTCACTTTCATGCTTTTTTCATTTCTTTTTTTCTTTTTTCCTTTCTTTTCATTCTCATTTTTCATCATTCTTCTTTTTCACTTTTCATCTTTCTTTTTTCTTTCATTTTCTTCCTCGTTTCTCGTTTCTTTTTCAAGAGCATTAAGACCAAGCTCACATGATATTCAAAATTTGAAACAAATCCCAATTGAGCACCCAAACAAGACCAAACAAGCTACTAGCTCAATAAGGTAGGCAAGTTATAATATAGCTAGGGAAAATTGTTTGTGAAGGGGGTCAAAAAGGCAATTATATCATGTGAATGGCTCCAAAATGCTATAACAAATGAATGCATGCTTACAAAGAGATGACATGAGAACCATACTTGTGCATTTTGATGAAACACACATCATAAGGAGACACCTACACTCACCTAAGAGAGACCGGATATGGATGCATCGGTCTAAAGAGGCTCTACCTTACCATTTTTGTAGCTTGCCAATAGTCAAGATCAAGCCTATTCGGTTCATTCTTCATCTCCCACCCACTATGTCAAGACATCCCCATGTAGCTAATATCCCATCATTAAAGAATAAATCATTAGCAACAAGCCATTATTAGGATAAGCAAAGAGGAAAGTAGGCTACAAGCAACCACAAAGCAAAAATTTCTCTCAAAAATTTTCAAATTTCAAATTTTCTACACTACATGCAAACTATACTATATGCAAATGCAATATCTCCCCCCAAGCTAAACATCACATTGTCCTCAATGTGCCAACTATCCAAATCACCCAATCAAACCATAAAAATGGCTCAAAGCACAAAACAAGAAGGACTAGAGGTTATGTTTAATGGGTTACAAGATCTAAACTAATATGCAAAGCAATTAAAGACTTACTTGACTTGACAATCTCCCCCAAGCTAGCATGAATTCGGGGGGGATTTAGATGTTTCTTGGTGATTTTAGTGAAGAAATGTGAAGAAACGAGAGAGAAAGGAGGAAATGAGTACCGTCGGGTATGTTTGAATGATAGAAAGAAATCTATTTTTTTTTTACCCACATAGAACAAAGGCCAAGAAGTTACAGAACCACGACCCCGATCGGGGCCACCAACCCCGATCGGGGTTGACCTCCTCTTCAGATTTTTGACTCTTTTCCGCATTTGTTTTAACTCCTTCTCGTTTTTCGAAAACCACGTCCCCGAACGGGGTTGTTGCATGGGGAAGCGTGTTAAATTTACTTCTAATTCTTCTTCCTTCATTTTCACCTAAAAATCACAAAAAGAAACATCATCAAGTCGAACATTTTATTACTAATCTACAAACAATAAATTGCAGAAAATTAAAAACAAAAATAAATAAAAGCAATAAAAAGTTTGGGTTGCCTCCCAAGAAGCGCTGGTTTAACGTCCCGCACGACGTAAGAAGCTATGTGATTCAAGTTTGGTACTTGAGCTTGCCACCAACCAAGCTCCATTTCATAGCTATCTTTGCATTCCGCAACCATTTGAAATTGTTCAAATAAAATTTCCTTTTTCTTCTTTTTGGCACTCTTAGCAATAGTGCCCTTAGCATCGTCACCTACAAAACAAACAACACCCATATCGTCCTCTAACGGATCCATTAGTAAGGATCCAAGCATAGTAGAGGCATAAGAAGAGTCCATAGTGCTAAATAAATAACAAGACTCTTGTAACATTGGGCTTCTAATGGTGTTGTTTTTGCTAAAGGAAACCCGATCATCACCCACTTCCAACGTCAACCTCCCATTTTTCACATCAATTAACGCACCCGCGGTGCGTAAAAATGGCCTACCCAATATAATTGGGGTTTGTAAGTCCTCGGCCATATCAAGTATGAGGAAGTCAACGGGTATGAAAAACTTGCCAACTTTGACGGGAACATGTTCTAAGACACCTAGAGGTCGCTTTAAAGAACGGTCCGCCATTTGCAATGTAATACTTGTGCATTTTAAAGCACCCATGTTAAGTTTTTCACAAAGGGAATAGGGCATGACGCTTACACTAGCACCTAGGTCGCAAAGGGCCTTATCAATGGTATATTTTCCTATAGTGCAAGGAATAGAATAGCTACCGGGGTCCTTAAGTTTTGGGGGAGACTTGTTTTGTAAGAGTGCACTACACTCTTCGGTGAAAGCAATGGTCTCAACCTCATTGAAGGATCGCTTCTTTGAGAGGATTTCCTTCATAAACTTTACATAAGAAGGGACTTGGGTAATCAATTCCATAAATGGGATGGTGACTTGCAAATTCTTACAAACTTCCAAAATTTTAGCAAACTTACCTTCCTCCTTGTGCTTTGCTATACGATGGGAAAATGGTATTTGAACAACTTCTTTTGGAGGAGCATCCTCCACATCTTCCATTTTCCCATTCTCATTGGGAACACTCACCTTCTTCGTAACGGCATCACTCTCCTTAGCATTAGGAGGGATTTCTTCAACAACCACCTCATCACTTTCCTTTGGCATAGGAGACCCCATAACTTTGTCATCAAGCTTGCTCTTCCTCTTTAGAATCAATAATCGATGAGGAAATGGCACACGATCTTTAACAATAGGCTCTTCACTAGCCTTCTTTTTGTCATTTCCCCCAAGCTTAGCCTTTTTAACAACCACCTCATCATCCAAAGTCATGGATGGCCCATCATAGCTTGAACCACTTCTCAAGGAAATAGAATTAACGGTCTCATGTGGTTGCTCACCTTGGGGAGGTAGTTGACCGTTCTTCCTTTGAGAGCTAGAAGCGGCTAATTGAGCCACTTGTTGTTCCAACATCTTGACCGCGGCACTATGAGCTTGATCATTTTTTTGAATTTGAGCCAATAATTCCCTTTGCATTTGGATTATCATGCCCTCGAGCTTACCAACTCCTTGATTGTTTTGTTGGCCATTTTGTGGTGGACTTTGTTGGTAATTGTTTTGTGGAGGCCTTTGTTGATTTTGATAACCCGGTGGAGGGATATACTTTTGTTGTTGAGGGACATAGGCATTTTGTTGTGGTGGGGGTTGAGGGTTAAGCACATTGTTGCTATTGTAAGACAAGTTCGGGTGAAATTTTGTATTTGGGTTATAAGTGTTGGAAAATGTACCCGGTGGATATAAACTTTGTCTTAAAGCTTGAAAAGTGTTTACCTCTTCGATGGGGGCTCGGCAATGAGCGGCATAATGACCCGCTCCTCCACAACCGTCACAAACAATGATTTGGCTTGTTGAAGACACGACATTGAGTTGTTGGATGGAATCTTTAGCATCTCTTTCCGCCAATTGTTGTTGGAGCAAAGCAATTTGAGCAAGCAAAACGGAGTTGTTGGGAGATTCTTCTTTACCTTTGGATGGCACCACTCGGGAATTGACATATTGAGCATCATGGACCGCCATAGATTCGATCGTGGCATGAGCAAGGTCGGTGTCAATTTGATCAAACCGCCCATTGTTGGCGGAATCAAGAATCCTTCGGGACTCAGCACAACATCCATTATAGAATGTTATTGCAAGAAACCATTCATCTAGCCATGATGTGGGCATTGTCTTTGAAGTTCTTTATATCTCTCCCAAGCCTCATATAAGCTCTCAAGAGCTTGTTGGCGGAATCCGGTGATTTGGCTCCTCAAAGTTTGAGTTTTCTCCGGTGGAAAAAACTTTTGGTAAAAAGCAAGAGCCAATGTCTCCCAATTGGTGATTCCCATGGCGGTGCGGTCAAGGCTATTGATCCAAAGCTTGGCCTTGTCCTTCAAATAGAAAGGGAAAAGTATTTCCCTTATTTGGGCTTGGGTGATGCTCGTTTGACGGATCATGGAGCAATAGTCACAAAAATTTTGCACATGCAAATTGGGATCCTCCAAAGGACTTCCTCTAAATTGCTTCCTCTCCACAAGGCTAATGAAAGCCGGTTTGATCTCGAATTCTGGCGCGGTGATTTGAGTGGTAGTGATTCCGGCCGGAAGCATGGCCGCGGTGGGCTTTGAATGATCGGAAAGTTTCACCATCTTTTTGGTAGTAGATGATGGAGGTGGTGGTGGTGGAGATGATGAACTAGAAACCTCCTCCTCTTCAAGAACCTCTAGATCGTCTAAGTAAGACTTTCTAACACTTTCAACTTGTATGGGAGAAGTGGCTTCTTTCACTTCCTTCCAAAAACGTCGTCTTCTCCTAAAGGTTTTCTCGGGCTCGGAATCCGGTGAAAGCAATTCTCCACTACGAGAGGACCTGGGCATAAGACAACAATTTCTAGGAAAATGATAAGTAACGGTCTCAAGGAACAAGTGTTCCCCAAGAAAAAGGAAAACAAGATAAAAATCGATAATTCAATAAGCAATAAAACCGTTTCCCCGGCAACGGCGCCAAAATTTGATAGGCTTATCGCGTACCTATGCAAAGATAAATTCCCTAAACACAAATAAATGTAGTAATAGGGGTCGAACACAAGGAAACGGGAATTACTTCGTGAATTGCTATGGGTAGATTTTTATCAAGGTCGATTACGATTTGGTTTGGTTTGGTTGTTTGATGATTAATAAGAATTATGATGTAAATTATATAATAAAAGGGAGTCTAAGGGGTTCGGGTCACGCATGCAAAGGTAAACATATAATCATGATAAACTTGGTACTAATAACATTGTCAATTGCTTAGGCTTAAATATACCCATCTTACGATATTAGCATCAACCATAGACCGGGTCCTAGAGAAACTCTCGTCCATGACTAGGTCGTCCTACTATACATGCTTAGTCTAATTCAATTCCGTGCCTCTCGACTTATAGAACGAATAAACAAACTTAATCAAATGAATAGGGCCCTAAACAAAGATTAAACATTGTGGCACAAGCATGTGATAGAAGCAATATGAACAATATTATTATTAATCTATTTTATCATGTTACATATTTGATTATTGCATGGCTCCCCTAACCCTTAGACTAAGGAAATTAGCTACTCATGTTAAGGTGTAAATTGCAAACTAAATAAAGAGAAATGACAAACATGGTTGAGTGATTTATATGAACTAAATGTTTTAACATATAAAAGAAATTAAACTAAAGTAATCTAAATGGAGTGCTTGATTATAAACTAAATAGAAACTAAATAGAAACATAAACTATAAAATGAAATACCTTAAAGAGATGAACTTGTATGGAAGAACAAATAATAACCAAAATGCTTGAATAAGAAATGCTTGAACAATAACTTGAATACAAAGTGTTGAATGATTAAACTAAGGAAAGCTTAACAACTTGTAAACTAAAATGAGTAAACTAATGAGAGAAATATGAAGCTTAATGCTATTGTAAAGTGGAAATGGGACGTAAAGATTGGATACTAAGACCTCGGAACACCTCTCCTATTTATAGGAGAGGAAGGAGAAACGTAAACATTTGAGATGCATGCGGCCCCGATCGGGGTTAGGTGGCCCCGATCGGGGTCGTGTGTTTCCGGGTGATTACTCTTAATTCCTCTCTTAATTGCTTGAGGAATCCTAAGTGCGTGATTAATGACCCTTAATGCACCCGGGTAAATGCTCCATCTAACATCTTTAGAGCTCCCAAAAGGTATCCTAAGCATGTTGGAATCTTATGCTTTCCACCTTGACTTGGACTTGAACATTTGGGCTTTGACTTTGTTTGTTGGCAACATTTGCATTACTCATACTAATCCATCAATTTCTTCATGCAAAACCCAATCCAATGCTCCATGCTTAGTCCAACACTTGGTCTTGATTAGCTTAATGAACTTAGTGTATAAAATGATAGGGAAAAGCCTCTAAATGCTTAGATTCCTACAAAAACATGTTAAGACAAGCAAATACACTGGAACAACAAATATTGGCTCATGACACTATGATAAGTGCTAAATACCAAATAAAATGGAGCTAATATAGGGGATGAAAGTATATAAAATATGCACTTATCAATTTAATTTGTAAATGATATTTAATTTGTTAAATATGCATTTTAAATTAAAACATGACATAAGACATGTCACATGTCACATGACATACAATTGTACAATTGACAAAAATAAAATGGACTCCATATTACACATCATAACCGAAAATTGATGGGCAATTTTAGAAGTTTTGTCTTATTCATTTGTCTTATTCATTTGTCTATGACACTTGATAGTGACTTGACCATGACAAAGCCTTACACTAATTTGTCTTGTGAAGACAAAAAGGAAAAAGAAAAATGGTCCTAAAACCATATATGCCCACCGGTTTTTAAATGAGAAAATTGAGAGATTTTTTTCAATTATTCATTCTCTCATGTTTTTATGAAAATCACTACACTCTCTCTCTCTTGTTCTTCATAAAAATCATTTTTATGAATCTAATTTGTACAAATCAATCACTAATAATATAGTAATAGTATATGAGTATTAGTAATCGATTTTAAGGTAAACCACATTACAAATATCTAGTACATATTATTTTGTGGGATTTTGGGATAGTCTTGGGTGCTACTTATTGGAGGGCTTCTATTTTGAAGTCTTGGATGATCATCCTAATTTATTTTCTAGCTCAAGAACAAATGAAGGTAGGAGACCTTCATTTGTGCCCATTTGGCCGAAATATTCATATGGTATGAAACGATTTTTCCTTACTCTTATTCTAGTTTTGCATGCATAAGATCCTTAAGTTTTTATGACTAAAACTTTAAACCAAAATATGTGATATTTAAAATATGATTTTGTAACACCCCACGGTAATTGAAGAGGTCCACTGATAGGCTTAAATGATTAGTGCTTAAAGGGATTGAAAGTACTACTCATATCAACAAAGTGCACTTTCTTTTATGGTCATCCATGCGAAAGAACTCCAAAGTTAAGCGTGCTTGACTGGGAGTAGTCTTAGGATGGGTGACCTCCTGGGAAGGTTCCCGGGATGTGCATGAGTGAGGACAAAATGCGCTATAAAGGACCCGTGTTGATCTATGGGCCATGTACACAGCCTGGAGAGCTATCATAAGTAACCGCTCCTGACCCGGTTTGGGCCGGGGTGTTACAAGTGGTATTAGAGCAACCATGCGACCGTGTGGTGATCGGAGACAGTTGTTATATGCTCCTGGAGCAGTGGTTATACACTCCATTGTGATCACACACCTAGCGGGGGAGGATTCTGGGTTAGCGGTTATGCTCCCAGGCGCAACGAGGACGTTGCGTTCTTCAAGTGGGGGTGATTGTAACACCCCATGGTAATTGAAGAGGTTTATTGATAGGCTTAAATGACTAGTGCTTAAAGGGATTGAAAGTACTACTCATATCAACAAAGTGCACTTTCTTTTATGGTCATCCATGCGAAAGAACTCCAAAGTTAAGCGTGCTTGACTGGGAGTAGTCTTAGGATGGGTGACCTCCTGGGAAGGTTCCCGGGATGTGCATGAGTGAGGACAAAATGCGCTATAAAGGACCCGTGTTGATCTATGGGCCATGTACACAGCCTGGAGAGCTATCATAAGTAACCGCTCCCGACCCGGTTTGGGCCCGGGTGTTACTGATTTCCATCAAATACATGTACTCATAACCATACCAACTCTTCAAGTTGTCGTACATCATTACCATGCCAAGATGCAACCTCCACATATTATGAGTCTAACAACGAATGCCAACTATCATGTTATCGTGCAACTACAATGTTCATATGAGACAAACACTACTACTCAATACACAAAGAACACCCAACAACATTATTAAGCCAACACTCATAATCCATAAAATCATAATATAATGCAACAACAATACAATAATGACACATGCAACCATTTATACTTATTGAAACCGAGTAGGATTAACCTACCTTTTAGCAAACTCCAATTAGCACAAGCAAGCATACTAATCCTCCTCTAAGAAGCCACATCCTACAATTAATTAAGGAATACTATCACAAATATATTCTACAACAATTAATAATACTAATTAATCCTTAATTACCACCACTTAATTAGTCAAACCCTAATTAATTATAAGACAACCTACTAGAGAAATTAAGGTCTACTAAATAAGAGTAAGGGAGAAAGGTTAAGGATAAACTTACAAATGTTAACAAATGACCAAGAACAAGAAATGGAAAACAAATCTTCAAATGTGAGAGCTAAATCTTTGTGGATAGTGTTTGTGATGTTTAGAGATGTTTCTAGAGAGTAGAAGGGATAAGGTGGGAGTATTTTTAGGGGAGGAAATCTGGAAAAAAAAAAAGGATTAGAAAGTGATAGGCCACCTACCACAATCCCGTGCAAAAGCTGGAAAGCGACAGAGCACTCGGTCGAGTGCCCGGTTCACTCAGTCGACTGAATCGCCACTCGGTTAAGTGGCTCAACATCACAATATTTCACAAAGTTACAGGTCTCACTCGGTCCCTCACTCGGTCGAGTGCACTCTACACGGTCGAGTACCCGGTTTACTCGACCGAGTATATGCCTTTTTAAGTATGGGGTATTACACCACATCTTCGACATCTTGGGTTTGCCCGGTCTTACCGACTCCGTAAGCTTTCTTATATATCCATGACTCTTGAGTTCTTGAGTTCATATGTGTACAACAAGGAGGAGCAAACTGTATCTTTCCGCTTGAGACACCAACTTTGGCATGACTATTGATGAGTTTGCAGAACATGTGGGGATATCTAAGGAAGTGTATTATAACCTTACCAAACCACTACCCGAGATGAGGGCAACTAAATACCTAAATTTGTATACCGGGCGGGATAAACCCAAGGTTAGTGCTATGTTGGCTAATGATGTGCAACACCCGACCTTGCGACTTTTTCTGTGAATGATGACTTATCTGCTTTACGGTAGGAAGGATGTTAGTAAACTAAATTCGCGGGAAGTGATGCTTTTGAGTTCTTATTTGAACCCGTGTCGAGAGGAACCCTTCAACTTTAGTGCCACTGTCATATTGCGTGCTGCTTTGGCTCGGATGACCATATACCGTCAGAGCTTCTTGGATTGTTGAATGATTGTGACTCGCTTGGCTGAGAGGTTACCTGGTTTCAAACCCGGTCCGTGTGATATACCTATGACTAAACTTGTTCCGTTGCTTAATTAGGGGTATATAAAAGGAATTAAGTGGCATAGGGAGTTGGATGAGAGAGGTTGTGCCTGGAGAGCTGGGGGTACGTCATGGATGACCCTTCCGGATAAGAACAATATTCCTAAAATTGATCATCTGAGTGCTCATGATGCGATCAGTGGTACACCACGCCCTCCACCTCAAACTGACCTCATTCCGAACCACCTTAGATTTTAAATGGAGGAGACTCGAGAGCCTCGTGATCGTTCCACGTCCCCGCAGGCCCCAGAAGTGCAGGGCGCTGCTAATCCTTCTTGATACCCTCAATACCCATCATCCCATGACCCACGATTTCAAATGGCGGAACTTACTTATTGTATCAATCGTGACCATGCATGAGATGACCCATAGCAGCAATGTGGGAAGGGAATGTAGGCAACCAAATTGGTGGAGAGGATAAGGAAATGATGAGGGAGTCTTCCATAATTATGGAGTCCAACCGTTGGAGTGGGGAACAAGTATCAACCACGACTTTGGATGCTTGGTAGGATCTTGGGGTGGACCCCAAGGTCAAAGCAGTGGATTCTATATTGGCGGATTACAGTCGGGTGGCTAAGATGGTGCTGGAACTTCGGGAGCAGTATGAGGAGATATGAAGGAGGATGACGATGGGGAAAATGGTGATCAAGCTCAGTGAGGATGGCCTGTCTTGGAGCATAATGCATGCCCTATGTTCTTTAAATAATTGTTGGATTTAGTATTTTGTTATTTAAGTTAGGAACTTGAATTCTTGTTTTAGACTTGGTGCATTTATGTGTGGTTGTGTAATTTGTGTCCTTGGACCGAGACAAGTAGGTCTATAACTCGTTTAACTTGTGTGTCGTGGAGAATAAGTGCAGATTTTTTACCATGGATAATTGAGTCGGATTTGTAGATGGCAAAGTTACAGGTATGGCGTGCTTAAAAGAAATCTGTAAACCGGCTACTCGACCGAGTATGCCTGATACTCGATCGAGTGTGTTACACTCAATTGAGTATCCTTTGGGAACTCGATCGGGTACCTTATACTCGAGCGAGTAATGCTAAATTGATATTTAATTGTTGATTTGTTACTTTTACAATGCTGTGTTGACATTTATCTGTCTTGGATAACCTATTTTGAGTCGAATACCCTGCATAATGGCATATTTTGTAGTTGTTTTAGATATACAAAGAATACAGACATGCCTGTATGGCTACCTTCCAGACAACCTTAAATGTTGGTACTGTATTCATTACCTTATTTTCAAACTTCAACATGGCTTTAGAGGATCCCCAAATCCTTCAAAATATCCAGATCGAGCTCAAAATCACTCGAGCACCACAAATTGGGAACACATATGCGGCTACACTCCATTATCAAATGGCTTACGGGGTCCAAAATCATACCATGGATGCTTCCAAGAGAATAATCTTATTGGTTATCTTGCCCGTATTGAAAATAGTGATCTGGTATGCAAAAACTTAATGCCTAACTGCCAAAACCCGGCTTTAAGATCAAATTTTGAGAAGATTTGGGCTTGAGGTAGTTTGGTGAACAACACTTCTCTTTTTGGTAAGAGGAACTTATCATCAGCAAGGAAATAGAGTGCATTGCATTTGCATTGTTATTTCAATTCCTATATATTTAAAAAATCCAAAAACAAGTTTTTTTTCCTTTTCCAAAAATCAAAAATTACAAAAACATATTCTTTCATTTCAATAAAATTTAATCAAAAATATGTTTTTCCTTTTCATTCTTTATCCCTATGTTGTACATTGAGGACAATGTCCAAAATAAAGGTGAGGATGAGAATTTATATTCCAAAATTTATAAAAAATTGAAAAATAAAATTTGAAAAATACAAAAACATATCTTTCATTTTTATAAGGACAATTTAATAAGAATAATCCATACTATAAGTGGTACTCTCATATTAATCCCAATTTCATTTTAACTTACAATAAACCTAACTTTTACCCCAATTATCTTAGACTAAACTTGGCCTTTTTTTTACCTCTTGTTTCCGGTTAAATTACAACATGGGCTCATTGTTGTTAATTAAGCTTTACATCTTCATCTTTATTCTCATGTTCTTCCTCCCTCTTCCTTCTTCTGCATGTTCTCCATTCGTTTTCTTTATTCCTTCTTCTTTCCCTTAATCAAATTATTTGCTTCTGATTCACAAAACCAAATCACCACCATTCATACCAAATCGCCACCATTCATACCGACATATTAGAGTTAGAGTTCTGGGTAATTTTCTGGAAATTGAGGGGAAAAATAGGGGTTTTTGATGAAGAGGATGAAAAGGTTGAGTGATAATGCATGAGAATGAAAAATTAGGGTTTTTAGTTGGGTGTGTGTGTTTTAGATATGGATAAAGACAAAATGAGGGGTGGGTTAGTTATACAAAGGGCGCCAAATGAAAATAGATAGACAACGTTATGACGGAAAGATTAGTAAGGGCATCTTGGAAAGTCAAAGTCAATCTCATGGATACCATATGTAGAAAGTTAATTTGAGGGGTAGCATGTGTAATTTGCCAAAGTTCAAGGGTACAATGGGAAAAAGCCGAAGAAAAAAACAGTGAATCCAGGAAGGAAGGAAGGGAATGTAAGAGATAAAATTGGATTAGCTAGTTTGTGTTATGAAATATTATAGTATAATATTATATGGATGTCCATATCTTAGAATATTCTAGAGTGTATTATCTTATGGAAACTCTAATCTCATTGTATTTGTATATATTACCCCTCATAATAGAATAATATACGGTTTTTTGTCTCTCTCTATATTCTCTCTAACTTTCTCTCTACAATTCTCTTATCTTTATTTTACAACATGTTATCAGCACGAGTCCTAATCGAATGAGCAAATAAAATTAAGAACGATTACTTATTATTCAGAGCTGATAATATAAAGGTTCATATCAGATCTTGTTCTATTATTTTGCTAATTCAGGTATGCTTTTCGCAACTATTATTTACCGGGTAACAAGCAATGTAAGTTAAGAGTGATCCTCGAATAAATTTGGGCAGTAATGGTTCGATATGTCGTACGTTCTAATGCTTTATCAATTTTATACTGTATATTGGTCTATTGTTGTGTGAATTTGTGTTTGTAAATCCAAATCGTGCGTCCATAACAAATTGTGGTATCATCTTAATGATTGTACATAAATGGATATCATGCTTAAATTGTGGTGTATTAAGTATTTGAGTTCATGAAAACTAGCATATCAGTATATATGAATGTGTGATATTAACAAGTTATCATTAGATATGTCGCATGATTTAGGTTAATTAAGTGTCATAATTAAGCATATCATAATCTTGGACTCTTGCACGTACATGTGGATTTCCATATTGTTGTTTATTTACTCTAATTTGGTTTTTCAGTACAATACAAACTTACTCCGTAATAATTATGATTTTATTGGGAAGTTTAACTTTATCTACTTCACTTGGCGTATTTTATTGCTAATGCTAATTAATTAAGTCGTAAGCTTGTAATTAACGTCATGATCATGCAAATATTAAATTTTATTTGGCAATTTTACATATCTATAAATATAATGGTATTCATAGAGTATATGTGAAATTTATCAGTTATGCAAATTTTTTTTGAGAAGGGGCATATAGGACCAGAAGTTCCAAAAGATTTATTTTATAAAGATGGGAGATATGCCCATATTATAACTTTGGTCAGAAGTTCAAAGTTTTAAAGGTGTGTAATAATTTAACACCGTCTCATCAATAGAATATATTCATATTGTATAAGTATAAGTGGCCAGAAGTCCACGTGTAAATGATAGTGGCCAAAAGTTCACAGCTGCGATTTTTGAACCGCATTTGGGTTTCAAATTAATAAAGCGGTCTTTATGAAAGGCAAATTTATTTGCGAGTTGATTCTTGTTCACCTGAAGTTGAACAGTATAGTGAAATCTGTAATTTGATCTATTCCTATAAGAGAATGTGACATCTCATAAAGACTCTGCCGGTGACAGAGATTGAGAGCATTGCGTTATGATAAGCCTAATGTTGCGGCCTAAATTGAGCCTAATAATGTGCCATTTGATGAGCCAAGTAAAGAAGCCTTAATTGAGCTTAATGATGTGGCCTTATTGAGCCAAAATTTGTTCATTGAAAGAAATGACAATATCTCATAAAAGTCATGTGAGACTCATATGCTCAAAGTTTGATATGAGAAAGGAAAAATTATTTATGGGTTAAAATTTTGACATTTACACTATGGCCTGAAATTCATAGTGTTTGCAAATAATGAAACTATGACCCGAAGTTCATAGTATTTACATATACAAAATTATGACCTGGAGTTCATAATGTTTACAAATATTAAAACCGTGGCCTGAAGTTCTCGGTGTTTGCAATTCACATTTTTCATACGGTGAATCATTTTGAGTACTAAAATAAGAATAAACTCGGAGTTTATTCATGGATGTCAAAAGCTCATAAACTATGGCATACGAGATTTATTGGTGATGCAATATATTTTTCATTTCACCCATATAATTAATGCAGTCTTGAGGACAAGGTGATACCCGTCGTAAGGTGTCAAAAATAATATTTATAAATCCAACTACAACTATAGATAGCGGTAGCAGGGTCGAACCACAGAGAGGCAGATGCAATTATTAGTTGCCTAATTTCAGTATAAGGTAACAATTAAGTGGGGGTTTGAGTTGATTTGGTCTATAGCTAAAGGCAATGAAATATAAAAGTCAACTAGAGAAAATGTATAAAATCAAATATTAAAAAGGTGCTAAGATGGTCGGTTCACTATAGTTTCGGCGGCAGTATACTAGGTAGGTCTAAAACAAACATATGAGACGGGAAAATAAGAAGTCCTCTCGGTCCATTCTTACAGGTAGCATCTTTCGATCTCGCTATAGGTTCCTAATATCACTAATACTAACTTTCGTCCTGAAAAGTGACTAAAAAGGCTAAATTAACTCATCTTTCGATCTCATTAATCTAGTCGTCTCAATTAGGTAGGCTAATTCCCTTCCCTATCTTTCGATCTTTATTGGGTCGGTCAATTCCTAAGTACTTAACTAGTCGCATGCATTCGATTCGTCAAATATAACAATTTAATTAATTAAAACGAAACAAAACTCACGAGGCCAGTCGATCGACCAGGTAGGGTGGTCGATCGACCGGCATGCGATTTCAGGTCTTCCTAATTCTAATGCCGCCTAACCTACAGATTCCCTACATCCTAGCACAATTAATTTAGCTACTCATACTAGGAATAATAGCAACAATAAGATTAACGAAATAAACTACTGAATTCATGGTTGAAATAATTAAACAAGCAAATAAACTAAAACGATAATTTTGGCTTCGGGAAACTAATCTAGCAATTCCTATACTACGAACGAAATAAAGTAATAAAACTGAAATAAGAGCAGAAGAATATCGAACGGAAGAATTGCAGGAATTAAGATCAAAAACCGAAAGCGAAAGTAACTTTTATTGAAGGAAATTATTCTAAGCTATGAACCCTAAAGAGTTTCTGATAATAAAACTAGATAAAAACTGAATGAGCAGGTTACGTTATATAGAAATATCACGTAACTTTATTCTCAAAATCTAAAACACAATGGGCTTCCTATTCCTCGTTCTATTAATTCACGCAGATTAGCGGTGTGGTCGATCGACCACTGTGACCGGTCGATCGACTGGACTGCAGTGTACAGTAGCTCCTGTAAGTCGTGCGTTGGTCGATCGACCATGAAGGCCAGTCGATCGACTGCTTTAGCTGATAGTCCGCTTCTAATTCTTCATAAAATTATCTTTCAGGCCTCGAAATGCGCACAAAGCTCGTTCCTTGAGTAAATACTTCACGTCAAATGCAATGCAAGGTACTCGGGGACGGATTTAGCTTGATTTCCGTTGGATTCTTCACATTTCTGCAATAATGTACAAAAACACGAAAGTAGACGGAAATAGGGAGAATAGTAGCATAAACTACATAAATGAGCTCTGAAATGCGTGTAAAATGAGGTGTAAAACATCATATAAATGACACGCATCAAACTTCCCCAAACCAAACCCTTGTTTGTCCCCAAGCAAGAACTAGACTCGATCCTAAAACCTAATTGGAACGATTTCATCCTCAGAGTGAAATGCAAACTGTAAAGTCTAAACCAGTTTAATGCAACAACTAACAATCAATTAGCAATATGAATCATGCAAACGAGTTATGTAGTCGTTAAAAATTGCTGAACCGTCAACCTTGCAAGACTTTTAAAATTGGACTCTCACGGGTCGCTCATATCACTCAATGAATACGGGTGAGTATATGTAAAAGATAGAAAGAAGTAATATTGTAATGACTCTCACCTAACTACGAGCTATAAGAACATGCCTGCAATCTAATATGAAAATGATCTCTACAGCCGTACATATGCATTCCAACCAACAAATGACCATGACACATGCCGAGGTATATATGGATATGTGAGGTATGGGTAAGAAGAGGCAAAACAATCATGGGAATGTGGAGGTATAGGTGATCAAGCTAGTACCTAAACAAAACCATATGACAACATCCAACTTCTTGCTCAAAATCAACAATAAAACCGGTGCTAATTAGAAGCACAAATCTCGCAATCTCCATAATAATTAATCAATCAACTCCCCATAAGATAGAAATGCAACATGGGAGCAAAAATCGCCATTTGAATAAAGATTTTGAATTATGCGAATTGATTTCTTTTTTTTTTTCTTTTTCTTCTCGGGCTTCAGTCGATCGACCAATGATGCCAGTCGATCGACCGTCCTCTACAGTACACATGCGTTTTTTCTCTTTTTTGGAATCATTTTTCAATTCTATTTTTTTCTCTTTTTCTTTCCTTTTTTCATCTTCCCAACATCATCTCTTAATGAGCATATGCCACCAAAAACGAAGTAACAACCCCAAGAACACAAACTACTAGCTTGACAAGGGCAGGCTAAATATAGGATGTAGTAACGGGACAAAAAAAGGCTATTTTTGGCAGTGTGGAGCTTATGGACAAAATGAATAAAGGAAAAACCTCTACCACATGTGTCAACTAACCACAAACCGAATGCACACAGGTATTAAGTAAATTAAGTTCATATTTATGCAAAATGATATGACATGCCTCATAAGAAGTAACTACTCACAATCATAGATGAACTGGTCATGAATGACACCAGTTATAAGCTCTAAATCTCAGAAAATATAAGTAGTTTGCCAAAAATCAAAGTCAAGTCTCAGGATTCAGCGAATAAATTAACGAAAACTCGTAGATTATGCATATGATTCTACTAATAACATGTCAATTAGCAAGGCTCAGGCAAAAACAGATGCAAATGCAATGTCATCATTGAAATACTACCGTTCCGACTCAACCTATATGCTAAAATAAACGTGCATTACGTTGAATTTTTGTTTGAATTTTTTGAAATTTTCAATTTTTTTTTTTTTTTTTTGGATTTTTTTTGTATATATGAGGGAAATGAAATAAACAATGCAAACAAAAATGTAAACGTGAATGCAAGCAAATGAAATGCAACGCAAAACCCTTCCCCAAACCAAATCACACAATGTCCCCATTGTGCAAAATCATGTATAAAGAAGCAAAAGGAAATGGGGTTTTGCGATAAAATTAATTAAATAAGACATGAAATAAGGACTCGGAAACTCACAAGACTTTAAGCGCAACAAAAGGAAACCTCCCCAAACCAGCGTGAGCTAGGAGGTTTCAGTAGCCAGCAGTGCTACCAATAAGTACCTGAAAAGACAAACAATAGTACCGCGCATAAAACCGAGAAAACAATTATGAACCGCAAAATTATGTGGAAAAATGAAAAAACGGAAGAAATCAGAAATGAGTCGGAAAATAAAGCGGAGAAAAGACTCCCTCAATTCCGCAAATCGATCAAACACAGCAGGGGAATGATCGAAAACAGTCTGGCAGAAATACCGGGTCGATCGACCAAAGTGTGAACAGAATGTAGCTCCTGGAACTCGCAGCTCGATCGATCGACCATATCGCGCCGATCGATCAAATACCTTTGAACTTTCGATTTCTTCGAATTAGCTCAATAAATTGAGCTAACATGGCCTATGAACCTGCAAATACACACAATAACGCGCCCAAAATTGCGCAAAACCCAAATGTAAAGTCTAAAGTGCTTAAAAATCCTAAACAAACTTAAAAGAGCGAAGTCTCGCGCACACAAAAACAATAAAAAGTCTTAAAAAGCAATAAAATGAAAGTTTGAAAAAGCATTTGATCAACTAATAGTTGATCAAGAACGGCCACGGAATGGCCCACTTGCTCGGCTTCTGGCTACAAGAAGTAGCCTCTACAGTGCTCATCTTCTCAGCCGCACTCTTCTCAACTCCAACATCCGCAGAACTCAACGGATCAACATCTTCAGCATCTCCCCAATCAATGACCTCATCCGGCTCATCAGAATCCAAGTCGGACTCCCTCACTTTGACTGGCTCATCATCAGGCTCCTCATCTGTGCCATAGCTAAGACATCCTAAGCCACCTCTTGAAATGATTGGCTCCTTCACAGCTGGAGCAACATGCAGCTCTTCCTTCCCCAAACCAGCTCCTGCAATATCTGAAATAGACGAATCTTCCTCCAATTTGCTCCCAATATGGGGCGGAGGGGTTACAACAGGAATAGGAATAGAGACAGGCATATCAGGAAGCACAAAATAGGATCTCTTTTCAGAAACCATATTACAAGTGACTGGCCACATGGGGTCTTTCTTCTTAGCTGTCTGGGCAAAGACAATGGAATGTTTCCCCACTTTGAAGGTCAAAGTCCCTGAACCAACATCTATAATCGCACCAAAGAAGTGTGCGAAAATGGTCTACCCAATATGATAGGAATATGGGCATCCTCAGGCATATCTAGTACAACGAAGTCAACAGGGAAAAAGAACTTTCCTATTTGCACAGGAATATCCTCTAAGACTCCTATAGGCTGGACCGCATATCGGTCAGCCATCTGTACTGTCATGTTGGTAACTGCAAACCTAGTCAATTTCAACTTCCTAGCAAGACTCAAGGGCATTACACTAATGCTAGCTCCTAGGTCACATAATACCTTCTCAATTGAGAAGGTACCAATATTACAAGAAACGGAAAAGCTACCTGGATCTTCTAGCTTATGAGGTGCAGTGTGGGTCAGATAAGAACACGACTCCTCAGTTAGTGCGACAGTATACACAGTTTCAAGTGACTTCTTTTTAGACAAAACTTGCTTCATAAATTTCATGTAAGCAGGCACTTGATTAACTAACTCAAGGAAAGGAACTTGTACATTTAAGCTACGAATAACATTTTCAAATTTATTAAATGATACCTGTTCCTTTGTCGGCACTAATCTCTCTGGATAAGGGGCTGTAAGAAGCAACTTAGCTCTCTCCTCTAAATCTCTCATGCCGGCGTCGGTGGATTTAGGCTGAAAATCCACTACCTTCTCCTTGTTGTAGCATGACCCTTCTTCAGACCGACTCAAATACGAACCATTAATCGTCATCGGGTCATACTTCGGAACCGGGACTGACCCATCAGCACTCGAGCCTTGCCTCAATATTGTCGGAGTCGTCGTACCGCGAAACAAGTGGTCCCGCAAGTTATTTGGCATTGGAGGACGAAAAGATTCACCATCAGCAGCGTAGTCAGTCGATCGACCAGGTTGGTCAGTCGATCGACTGACTTCTACATGACCGAAGCTCATCATCTCGCGGATCGTCGATCGACTGGGTATGTCAGTCGATCGACTGACATACCTGGTAATCGTCTTTTTCTTTCCACTGTTCGTTCCAGCCTTCTTCTTACTCGGTTCCGCCTCATCTTTTTCAGTGACATCCTCGACCATAGCGGGCCCATCAAGGATAGACCCACTCCTCAAAGTAATTGCATTAAGGGTCTTCTTTTGATCCGTCTGCGTTGGTAAATGTCTCGGAGCTCGAGTTGTATTCTTGCTAGCCAATTGAGCAATTTGGCTCTCTAACATTTTCATCCCGGCCTCTCTAGCTTGAGACTCTTTCAGCAACAAATTTTTCAATTCGGCAAAATCGAAGCCTTGGGACTGCTGCTGCTGAGGGACATACGGAGGCTTTTGATATGATTGTCGTTGCTTATGTGGGGGAACATAACTCTGCTGCTGCTGCTGCTGTGGAGGTGGAGTCGGATTTAAGACATTTTGGCTGCTCCACCTCAAGTTCGGATGGACGTTCGGCTCAAAATACGTGTTTGTCTGCCTATAATGTTGAAAGGCAGCACAAAACTCATAGGGATTAGGACAATTGTCTGAAACATGTCCTTCTCCTCCGCATCTCTTGCAGATGAAAGGACCGTCTGAAACAGCATTCACATGATAGATCCCTCCTTTTGAAGCTCCTCCCAACTCGTACTTATCAAATCTCGCCGTAAGAGCCTCTAATGCAGCTACAAAAGGGGATTCAGCACTCCTCCTTTGATTTCCCCTGGAATTTCCATATTCAGCTTTATGGGTGGCCAAATCATCAATAATTTTCCACCCCTTAGTCTCTCCCATATTCTCCTGGAATCTGCCACTAGCTGCTGCATCCAGGATAGCCCTCTGGTCGTCATAAAGCCCATTATAAAATTGATTGCATACACTACAAGAAAAACGCGGGTTACTGACGGCCCTACCGACGGAAAAAAGAGGCCGTCGTAAAACACGGGTTATCGACGGATGTGTGACGGAAATTCCGTCAAGAAAGTTTCCTGACGGATATCCCGTCAAGATCTATCGGCGCGTTGACCAAGTCAAAGGCGCCAAAGAATCGTGGACGGATATTCCGTCGCAATCTTTTAATACCGACGGAAAATCACAATGGTCTTTGCACGTTAAATTGGATTACACTGAAATCACTTTTGCCCTCGACGGAATAACCGTCGGTTTTTTTTCAAAAACGACGGAATATCCGTCACTTGGTCAATTATTAGTTGGTGGTAGTGTGTGACAGGTGTCACAATAATTGACCTCTTCGACGGATATTCCGTCGCTTTTTTGAAAAATCGACGGATATTCCGTCAGAGTTTTACTTTAATCGACGTGTACAAATTGCATTATTTTTCCGATAAAGTGAGCGGACGGATTTTCCGTCAAGATAATAAGACTACGACGGAATTTCCGTCGATTTTAATTTAACTGACGGAATTTCCGTCAGTGGTTTCTATTAACTGAAACACGCGAAGAGATCCTCCTTCACTTTACTAAAATTCCCCCAAATCAATTAAAATCGCCTTAACCCCTTACCTCCTTAAAACCAGACACCACCACCACCCTCCTCCACTTTCGGCGCCACCACCACCACCACCAACACCACCACGCCGTCGCCATCACTATAAGGTAATTAACTTTATCTTTTTTTTCTATTTCCTTTATCTTTTTCCTTCTCCTTCATCCTTTTCCTTCTCCTTTTCTTATTTATCTTTTTTTTTTTTTTTTTGTTAATAGTAGTAGCCGCCGCCGCCTCCCCCCCGCCAATCGGCCCGCCACCGCCATTGCCGCCCGCGCTTCCTTTTTCATTTTTTTTTGTCAAGTTAATTAGGTATTACTCCTTTTAATTAGTTTAATTAATTTAGATTATTAGTTATTGTTTTAATCCGTCGAGGTTTCTCGACGGATATTCCGTCGAATTGTGAAAAACTCGACGGATATTACTCTTTTTAATTTTTTTAATTAGTTTAATTAATTTAGATTATTAGTTATTGTTTTAATTGTTGTTGAAAAAGGGTTGGTGTTGATGCATGTTGACTTAGGATAAAAGCCAATGTTGTGACGTATGTATGTTGTTAATGTATGTTGTTAATTTAGATTATTAGTTATATTTTTTTTTTTTAATGTATGCATGTTGAGTTAAAATAGATATTTAATTTTATTATTAAAAATTAGATTATTGTTAAATGTTAATTAGAATAAATATGAATTAGACTAGATATGTAAAATGAAAAGTAAATCATGTTAGTTTTTGTTAATTGAAAAAGTAGTCATTGTTGTATGTTTTGTTTTTAATATTGTTAAAATTATTGTTCATATTGACCTAGTACGCTTCAAAAATTACTCACTAGGAGTAATTTTTGAATAGTCCCCGTTTGGGATCGTCTTTTACGTTTTAAGTCACTTAGGTAGTAAACATGTGCTTGTGATTTGTTAATGAGAAAAGAGTTTGGTGACAATTCCTTTAATGTTCTCTAAATGCATATGTAGAGTAATTATTTCTTCTATATTGTGTATTTGGAGAACGGATGGGAATTGCTGCCGAATTTTTTTTCTCATTAATAAATCACAAGTACATGTTTGCTAGTGACTTAAAACGTACATTGATGGGTTTAGGTTGGAGTGATAAGGACCCAATTCAAAGAAATACAATATTTATATTGGTTAAAATGTTAAATTATTGTTTATTATGCTTGATTTTGATTGTTGTTAGGTTATTATCTTTTTAATGATATATATAAATGTGTAGATATATAATAACATGAAAAGATTAGAACGGCAGTGGATGTATGAAAGATTAGACGAAAAAAAGAAACCCAAGAAAGCATATGCAGAGGGGGTGAAAGAGTTTATTAAATTCGCGGAGGGAAGTAGTGAGTACAAGAATTTAGGTGAAATGAGGTGTCCGTGTAAGAAATGCAAAAACCTAGGTTTTAAAAGGAAAGCAGATGTTCAAATTCATCTTTGGTCGTATGGTTTAGCCGATAATTATTATGTATGGACGTATCACGGTGAGAAACTACCTAGTACAAATGCTAGTGAGAATCCTTACCGTGAGTTCGTGGAAAATGCATTGCGTGATACTGTTGACCAAATTTTGGAGGATCGACTTAATCCTGATGACCTTGACGATGAAGAAGTGCGTTATGAAACCCCGAACCCCCAAGTTTCTTCGTTCTTTAAAATGTTAGAGCAAGCTGAACAACCGGTGTTTGAGGGAAGTGATATGAGTTTGTTGCAAGCATTTTGCTAGGTTGTTATCAATCAAATGTGAGAACAACATATCTCTTAGATGCGCTAATAGTTTTGTGTCGTTCGTTGGTGACATAATTCCAAAGGAAAATCAAATGGCGCGCAATTTTTATGAGATTAAAAAAGTTCTGAAGGGACTCCAACTTCCCCATGAAAAGATTGATGCATGTATCAATGGATGCATGCTTTTCCGGGAGGAAAATTCTAATCTTGAAGAATGTACAAAGTGTCGTGCATCTCGGTATAAAGGTAAAAAGAATTCAAGTGGGAGGCGAATTCCATGTAAACCAATAACTTATTTTCCGCTTGCGCCAAGGTTACAACGACTATATGCAACCAAGCACATAGCAGGTGAGATGAGTTGGCACTACAAAAACTCTCGATTAAGAGAAAGGGGGACAATGGCACATCCAAGTGATGGAGAAGCGTGGAAGCATTTCGATAGAGAGCATCCAGATTTTGCAAGTGAACCCTGTAATGTTAGGCTAGGTTTGTGTACGGATGGATTTCAACCTTTTGGGCAGTTTGGGACGAAATACTCTTATTGGCCCGTGATTGTGACTCCGTACAACTTACCTCCTTGGTTATGCATGAAGAGACAATTTCTTTCTTGTCCAGGCTAGTTCCCTGGTCCTAAGAATCCGAAAACAAATTTAGATGTTTTCCTCCAACCGTTGATCAAAGAGTTGAAACAACTTTGGGAAACCGGCGTGGACACCTATGATGTCTCTAAGAAACAAAATTTTCAATTAAAGGTCGCATTAATGTGGACGATCAACGATTTTCCTAGGCATATGGCATGCTTTCTGGTTGGTCCACAAGTGGATATCGTGTCTGTCCTTATTGTCCAGAAAATGATCATAGATCTTTTTGGCTTAAAAATATCAAAAAGGTTTGTTGGTTTGATTGTCACCGTGAGTTCTTAACACCTGATCATCCTTTCCGCGACAATTGTAAGCATTTTCTTAAAAACAAAAAAAAACGAGAATCGCATAGCCGCATCAAAACTAACGGGTGATGAAGTGTGGGAATCCGTAAAAGACTTGCCTAAAATAGTTGATGCTTCGATAAAGAATTGAAAAGATTGAAAGATCAGAATGAAGGTTGGTGGAAACAAAGCATATTCTGGGAACTTCCCTATTGGAAAACGTTGCTGATTCGACACAACTTGGATGTTATGCACATTGAGAAAAAAAATTTTGAACAGCTTATCAACACCATCATGGATGTACCAGGTAAAACTAAATTTGACACTAAGGGTAAAGAAGACTTTAATGAACTTTGTTATAAACGGAACACATCATCTAGGTTTGTTTTATCAAACGCGGAGAAAAAGGCTCTATGTGACTGGGTTGCTAACTTAAAATTCCCGGATGGTTATGCTTCAGATTTGAGTCGGTGTGTTGACCATAAAAAGATGGTGTTACATTCCATGAAAAGTCATGATTGTCATGTCTTTATGGAACGACTACTCCCCGTTGCCTTGAAAGAGTTGCTCCCGACAGGTCCTTGGAATGCAATAACTGAGATAAGCCAATTTTTTAGAGACCTGTGTACTTCTACGATTAGAGTTGATTCTATGAAACGTCTAGAGTCAAACATTGCGGAGATAATATGCAAGTTAGAGAAGATATTTCCCCCGTCTTTTTTCAATTCCATGGAGCATTTGCCTCTTCACCTACCTTATGAAGCAAAAGTTGGAGGACCTGTCCAATATCGATGGATGTATCCATTTGAGAGATTTCTTAATCATATAAAAAAAAGATTGGCAACAAAGCTCGGGTGGAGGGTTCAATATGCAACGCTTTTTTGTTAGAGGAAATTTCAAATTTCTGTTCTTTTTATTTCGAAGATCACATTGACACAAAAGCAAAAGACTTAGATGTTGGTGTAAATTCCGATGACCAATTGAAATCTAAGTTACCCGAGTTATTCAATGATGACATGGGAACTACAACCGGAAAATGTATACGAGAGGTACTTAATCGAGAAAGAGTATGAAGAAGCTCATTTTTATGTGCTAAGGAACTGTGGAGATTTTTTAGATACTTATGAAAAGTAAGTTAATACTTCATCATTACTCAATTGTTTTTTAATTATCAAATTAGATCGAATTTATAGGTAATTAATACATAACTAAAACATGCTTTCCCTACTTAAAGGAAATTTGAGGCAGATATCAAAATCAATTTTCCTGATGTCACATCCTCTGATGATGTTTGGGCATCACATGAGAAAAGTTTTCCGAAATGGTTCCGAAATCAAGTAAGTGATGATACATTTTCTTTGAAATTGAACTATACATTTAGATTTCTTATTAGATATTGAAAAAAATATAACAACTTAATTAACATTTTTTTATTCATAGGTTCATAGATTGAAGGATCATCTAATAATAGCTTTAGCATTGGGTCCTAGTAACATGGTGAAGTCTTGGAGACGGTATTCCATCAACGGCTATAAGTTTCGAGCTTATAAGGAGGGAGTTGATGTTTCGAAGTCTACGTTAAGCAATGGGGTTTCTGTGAATTCAACTGAAGGGTTGGACTACTATGGAACCCTAAATGAAGTAATTGAGCTTTCTTATTATGCCGGGCAAAGGGTTTATAGGGTTATATTGTTTAAATGTGATTGGCTTGATAATTCCTCACAAGGACTTAGTATCCATAAGGTTTATGGACTTGTAGATGTAAACGAGAAAAAGAAACTTCGTGGACATAACCCATTTGTGGCAGCTTTTCAAGTCGATCAAGTTTGTTATGCTCCTTATCCAACCATTAAGAAAGGTAATCAAGGTATTCAGTGGTCCGCGGTTTTTAAAACCAAGGCAAGATCACAAGTTGATGCTCCTATTGAAGAAAGTGTCTTTCAAGAAGATGTGGTTGTGAATGATCACTCAATTTCACCGATTTTGTTGGAAGATACAGATGATGAAGATGTATACGAAGTGACAGTGGAAAGAGGTCAAGGGGAATATGACAGAGACGTCGAAGAAGAAGGGGATGAAGATGAAGTTGAAGAACTTATTAGATACGAAAATGAGGAATCAGAGGAAGAAGTGGGAGTGCTTTTTTCAGATGATGAACCTGTTTTGATTTGTAGTGATAGTGATAGTGAGGAGGACTAGTTGTAATTGTACAATTATTAAACATTCAATAAAATATGCCCTCCGTTTTTTATTACTTGTCGTTCTAAGCTATTTGGTTTTTTGTTTTATACATGTCGTTTTAGCTTAACATCAATAGTGTGTTTCAATTTTCAAGATTTGGTTATAAGAAACCTCTCAATTCACCCAATAAAATGCATTAAAGAAGAGGCAAGTGGTAATTAGTTCACGCTTTTCCATAGTGTTTTTTTCAATTGTTTATATATACCCCGCAAAATGGTTGTTTTGAACTAACGATTTGAATTGTTAACATGCAAAGGATTATGCCGAACATTTTTCGCCGTATGATTGGGAGCAATAGTAAGGCAAATGCATCTCAACGGAATCGGGAGGACGACGAGGTTGAGGATGAGGAAAATCCTGAATTTCCATCGATAGACAGAGAACATGCAGTGATTCTCTCGGAGGCCCGTGCTCGGCCAGATCATTTTTGGTAAGTTTATGTTAATTTTTCTTAAGTTTAAAAAAACTTAACATTTACGTTTTAATTTCAAATATTTATGTGTTTTTCAGGTGGGATGACGAACCAATCAAGAAATATGTTACTTGGTCGTTCACCCGTAACACAAGAGATGAGTACTTCACTAGGTGGGGTGAAGCGAGTAACGCATAAATATTTCGGAAGATGTGGAATTACTTTGCGGTAATTATGTTTTTCAATAATAATTTTCTTAAGTTTATAATAATTTTCTTAAGTTTATAAGAATTTTCCAAAGTTTTATATAACTAATTTCACACTTGTTTTTTGAAACAGACTCATGTAAGATCCATCGATCCTGGGTATGATCCTATTCCCGAGTGGCGGCGCAGGGTAACGAGGCGGATTACCACTCTTATCAATGGAATAAAATATAACAAGAAACCGCCAAAGTGGGTGCCTGTTTCTTGGTTGGAGAACCTTAGGAATAGGCCAAATGATACTACTTTTGCCAAACATTCGAAAATCAACACGGCAAATAGGAAGTCGGGTGGAAAAGATGGGAAAGCATTGGGCACCCACACTCTTGGTCGAAAGAGTTGCTCCGATGCTTTCAAGGAATTGGTAAGTATTGTTTATATTGCTTTTAAAAAGTGGTTAATATATATGATTGACAAAAATATACTTGATTTTACTTGTTTCCATAATAATTTCAGGGTCAAGAGGCCACCCCCACAAGATGTTCATGAAGACGAAGAAAAATAAGAAGGGCGAGTGGGTTAACCCTCGAGCGGCTGATGTTGAGGTAAATTCTTGAATTTAATTTAATATTTATTTTTATTACAAAGAACGATAATCTCTTTCTTATAAAGATAGGTATATATATATATCATTTCGACGATTTTCTATTTTTTCAAATAAGTGATTTCCAAGAGGAGATGAGGCGGCCATTGCCACACTGGACAGTCTCCGACGAGATTCAGCCTACTACAAGGTCAGTAGGAGGATTTGACGAGAAGAACCGGATGTTTGGGACAGGACCTACAGGGGCCCAAATATGGTATGATCTTCCTCCTAACAAAGTTGGCCGACGGTCTTTATCTTATGCTCCTAGCATAATTTCACGATTTTCCACCCAAATGAATGATGAGCGATCCGCTCGAGTTGCTCTTGAAAGACAGGTTCGTGAACAGTCAAGAAATGGCGGCAATGAGAAAGGCTTGGGCTGATTTGCAAGCATCTCAACCCCCAAACACGTGTTCACAATTTACTCCACATAGACGGGATGAGTTTGGGGGTGGTGATGACGGGTTTGGAGGTATTGGTGGTAGTTTTATTGACCCTATAAACACTTAGAGCCTTTAAGTTAGAGCCTTTAGGTTAGAGCCTTTAGGTTAGAACTTTAGTTTAGTTAGTATTGTCGTCTAGTAAGTATGAAAGACATGGTAAAACAATTCTCTTTTTAATTTGTAAGACAATGTACAAATTTGACTATGTTTTTATGTAAAATAATTTGCGTCCCCTTCTTTTTTGTTGTCTATTGATTCCCGCATTAGCGGTCGACGTGAAAATGGATTCCCGCTTGGCGGTCGACGATTGGATGTGTTTTGCAGGTTTTGTTTATATTGGAAACGATGCAAATAGGCATCGTGGTCGGCAAAGAGTCAGTATTTGAAACGATGCAAAAACGATCGTGGCCGGGCAAAGCAGTCGCCGTTTCCAGTGCCTGATTTTTAATACATCGACGGAAATTCCGTCATTTTCAAAATACCGACGGAATTTCCGTCATCAAGCGTTTTCCTCCCCATTTTCCGTTTTAACTAGAAACCGCCACGTGTCCCACAAACCGACGGAATTTCCGTCAAGAAAATTAAAAACCGACGGAAATTCCGTCACTACCCTCTCGTTAATTTGATTTCGAAACGCCACGTGTCCCACAAACCGACGGAATTTCCGTCAAGAAATTAAAAACTGACGGAAATTCCGTCACTACCCTCTGTTAATTTGATTTCAGAAACTTACGTGGAATGCCACGTGGCAGACACAACTGACGGAAATTCCGTCAGTAATGCTAAACACTGACGGAAATTCCGTCACTATTTACCTATAAATAAAGACGGATTTTCCGTCAAATATCCGTCGATTTTTGAAGATCGACGGAAATTCCACGATGGATGTATTTTACTCGAAAATAAGTGACCACGATTCTGACGGAAATTCCGTCAGTAAATTGAAATACCGACGGAAAGGCCGTCAGTATGGGCTTTATTTTTCCGTCAGTTTCCCGCGTTTTTCCTGTAGTGATAGGCTCCATTTTTCGAAACCGTGGTGTGGAATAGTTCGCACCAGCTTCTTAAAACGGACCCACGCCTCATGAAAGTTCTCATCAGGCCCCTGTTTAAAGCTCGTGATCTGAGCTCTAATTGCATTCGTCTTCGAGGCAGAGAAATACTTCTTGTAGAATGCTAAGGCCAGCGAATTTCAATCAGTGATCCCATTAGCGGCTCGGTCCAGATCTCTGTACCACTCCCTTGCAGCATCACGAAGAGAGAATATGAACATAGTTTCCTTCACCTGGTCCTGGGTCACACCGGTTGGTGGGGGTATGGAACAGCAATAATCAATGAATGTCTCCATATGCTTGGCTGCATCTTCATTTGCAGCTCCCCCGAATTGGTTTCTCTCGACCAAGTTGATATAAGACGGTTTCGCTCGAATTTTCTCGTCTGTCCCTGGTAATGCGAATCCCTTATAAAGATTCGCAGCTGTCGGCTCCGAGTGACTGGCTATAGTTGCTTCTTCAGCCATGTCTGGAGATGTGACGGTCTCAGCTGATGAAGTGGAAATAGGAGATGTAGGTGGATCTTCCTCAAACAGCTGGTTCTCGTAGTAACTAGACAGAGTACTCAGCTCTTCCTCTGTCGGCAATACTCTAGATGATCGTCTCAACTCGCGCAAAGTTTTCTCAATCTCGGGATTGAATGGTAGTAATTCACCACCCTGTGACCTGCGCATAAGAGGAAACTACAAATAGAATATGAGAATAGTTTAAGGAACAAATGTCCCTTAAACTAAGAAACAGACTAAAATAAAACAACTAAGAATTAAAACAATTGCCTCCCCGGCAACGGCGCCAAAATTTGATACCCGTCGTAAGGTGTCAAAAATAATATTTATAAATTCAACTACAACTATAGATAGCGGTAGCAGGGTCGAACCACAGAGAGGCAAATGCAATTATTAGTTGCCTAATTTCAGTCTAAGGTAACAATTAAGTGGGGGTTTGAGTTGATTTGGTTTATAGCTAAAGGCAATGAAATATAAAAGTCAACTAGAAAAAATGTATAAAATCAAATATTAAAAAGGTGCTAAGATGGTCGGTTCACTATAGTTTCGGCGGCAGTATACTAGGTAGGTCTAAAACAAACACGTGAGACGGGAAAATAAGAAGTCCTCTCGGTCCATTCTTATAGGTAGCATCTTTCGATCTCGCTACAGGTCCCTAATATCACTAATACTAATTTTCGTCCTGAAAAGTGACTAAAAAGGCTAAATTAACTCATCTTTCGATCTCATTAATCTAGTCGTCTCAATTAGGTAGGCTAATTCCCTTCCCTATCTTTCGATCTTTATTGAGTCGGTCAATTCCTAAGCATTTAACTAGTCGCATGCATTCGATTCGTCAAATATAACAATTTAATTAATTAAAACAAAATAAAACTCACGAGGCCAGTCGATCGACCAGGTAGGGTGGTCGATCGACCGGCATGCGATTTCAGGTCTTCCTAATTCTAATGCCGCCTAACCTACAGATTCCCTACATCCTAGCACAATGAATTTAGCTACTCATACTAGGAATAATAGTAACAATAAGATTAACGAAATAAACTACTGAATTCATGGTTGAAATAATTAAACAAGCAAATAAACTAAAACGATAATTTTGGCTTCGGGAAACTAATCTAGCAATTCCTATACTACGAACGAAATAAAGTAATAAAACTGAAATAAGAGCAGAAGAATACCGAACGGAAGAATTGCAGGAATTAAGATCAAAAACCGAAAGCGAAAGTAACTTTTATTGAAGGAAATTATTCTAAGCTATGAACCCTAAAGAGTTTCTGATAATAAAACTAGATAAAAATTGAATGAGCAGGTTACGTTATATAGAAATATCACGTAACTTTATTCTCAAAACCTAAAACACAATGGGCTTCCTATTCCTCGTTCTATTAATTCACGCAGATTAGCGGTGTGGTCGATCGACCACTGTGACCGGTCGATCGACTGGACTGCAGTGTACAGTAGCTCCTGTAAGTCGTGCGTTGGTCGATCGACCATGAAGGCCAGTCGATCGACTGCTTTAGCTGATAGTCCGCTTCTAATTCTTCATAAAATTATCTTTCAGGCCTCGAAATGCGCACAAAGCTCGTTCCTTGAGTAAATACTTCACGTCAAATGCAATGCAAGGTACTCGGGGACGGATTTAGCTTGATTTCCGCTGGATTCTTCACATTTCTGCAATAATGTACAAAAACACGAAAGTAGACGGAAATAGGGAGAATAGTAGCATAAACTACATAAATGAGCTCTGAAATGCGTGTAAAATGAGGTGTAAAGCATTATATAAATGACACGCATCACACGGTATGGTGAAAAGATGATTTTAACTCTTTATGAGTGATATCTTGTCTCCATGTGAAATTATGATTTTATTGGAGGGTTATGCCATCGGTATGTAGTGGTCAAATACGAGGACGTGATGTGTTTATTTTAAAACACTAATATTCCGTATGGAGGAGGACATTTACTTTAGTCCTGAAATAAAAGTGATCATGTGACCAATATATGATATATGGAGAATGGTTGAACAATAGAACTAATACAACTAATTTGAGAGTTGTTGAATATTTTATCAACCTTTAAGGGAATAATTGATTTGTAAATTGAATTGTGGTAAATTTACATGTATCATCATGCTATACAACACATTAAAAGGATGTGATAAGCATGAGTGTGTCATCATTTTATATGTTGATGATTATAAATGTTGGTCATATGAAAATACTTAAAGTATTGCTTATTGGAATATTGATGAGTCTTGCCTACATAAATGGGACACTTATTGTGTCCTATGTCACATCATTTATCCGGTTGGATAAAGTATTGCTAACCATAAGATTAGCATGAGAAATATAGTCAACTAAAAAAAAATGTGGTGTGTGATACATATGAAAGATTGCCATGGATTTTGGGCAAATTAAGAAAGTTGACATGAAATGGTTAAAATGTGACAGTTGAGGCCATCCAGGTTCCTAACATACACGTTTTGATAAACCTGGAGTTTATCCTAAGGAAAATATAAGTGCTAAAACTCTCTCGTGTAAATTTATTAAAGCAAGGCATTACACGACGACTGAGTATATTTGATATTGGAGATCTAACAACTACTCTGAGTGTAATAAGGAACTTAAATATTTATGTACGGATTGACACTATATTAAGAGGCTTATAGCCACACAATAATTTTTTTGAGTAATTATTTTGTGAAAATCACATATTGATTATTATATGAAATCATTAGTCTCCAAAAAGGGCATTGTGATTCAGCACATTTAAAATCCAACTGCATTATATGTTACTCTCCAAAAGATTTTGTTATTGTACAAAAATGCCCATATAAATTCTCATCGATGATATGAGAAATTGAGGTCTAAGGTGGTTATGATAAATTTTTAGACTATACATTGGTTATATTTTTTACCACCTTAGGGGGAGAATGATAAGGAAAAGATGGTAAAAAATAAAATAAAAAATATGTTATCCCCAACTGAATCTGAAGTTCAACGGTTTGTTTTCAATATGAAATACATCAAGTAGAGGTTCACGGAATTAGATTAATGATGGTATTCATTTGGTTATGAAGATGTATTATAATACCAGTTTGATCACCTTATCAAAATGTAATATGTTACATTAAAATCTATGATTTAATTATAGACATATTAGCCCTATATGTGGTATAGCGAGCTATAAATTAGTCATAGAAAATATATGTAATGAAAATGAGATTCTTGTCAAATTGAACAATAACCCCACATGAAAGGTAGTGTGAAAGTCATATCGGTTCACATATTTTCAAGTAATAAGAAAATGGCAAGCATGAGCAGTTGGTACTCCTCTAAAGTAAAGAAATGTGGATGTCATGGAAGTGACATAGATATCTGAGTAATAATAGATGACCTATATGGAAATGGAATGATACCATATATATTCCGATAACACTAATTCAGTATTGAAAATATCACGAGATGTTGAAATTATATCGATATGGTTAAGGAACCGATATGCATTTGTGCGCGGAATTTAATGGACTAGATAATGAGGATCTTATAAATAAGTCCAATTTTATTGTCGACACATAATCAATGATTATGAATGAGCTCATGGACCTGAAGTCCATTCATTGACTTGAAGTCAATCCAAATTATGAATATTGGAAAATAATACTGTACAGTTTGCATTATCGAGTCATCACCATGTGCATAGAGATAGTAAGTTCATCATTGCATTTAGTTTTATTATATACATTATTATTATTGCATTGTTTTAGAATATGTTATTTTAGAAATTTGTTTCATATCATATGCAAGCACATGTTAATAAATGCTTAAAAAGGAGACATGTTATCTTATGAGATAAGGCTAACTCCCTATAGGAGCCTCTTATAAACGATCATCAAATGATGATGTTTGATTAATTGAGTTTTGGGAACTCATGATTATATATGAACCTCTATTACATGATTGAAGGATTATCGTGATTATTTTCAAAATGGAATATATTCAAACTCAAATAGAGTTTACTTGAAGGAAATTATTATTGTCTCAACATGAAGTTTGAGCATATTGGAATTTAGATTTGAATGAGTTTTTTTGCTAAACATGTGAAACCAGTTTATGGTCAGAAGTACCATAACGATTAGAATAATATAGTAAAAATCTACAATGAGAATGTCTAGGTTTTTCTAGCAAGGTTTTTAACGAGGTAGCACTATAAGCGCATTATTAGGTTATAGTTTAGTCATGTCATCATGATTGATAGAGATGACAATTGTTTTAGCATATAATGTTATGTCGTTTATTGAGGAGAAACTATATTACTATTGCGGAAGTATTAAGTGAAATGATTATATCTAGACTTTGAGTCCTCAAATATATATGATATTGAAGCTGTCATGAATTTCTATTGATCGAAGATTCAAGTTTATTAATCACAATGGGTACTACTTCGATGATCGATAAGTTATGTCAAATCATGGATCATTTCAAGATTTATCAAGTTATGTAATCATCAGGGGGAGTAGCGCGCGCTGTATTCTTTTTCCTTAGCCATGGTTTTGTCCCACTGGGTTTTCCATTAAAAGGTTTTAAAGAGGCAACTTGTTATGCGTGTTTGAAGATTAGTGTACTCTTTTCCTTCAGTAGTGTTTTTCCCACGAGGTTTTTCTAGCAAGGTTTTTAAACGCATCTTCTTCAGTGATGGACATCGGGAGAATGTTATGAAATATTATAGTATAATATTATATGGATGTCCATATTCTTATAATATTCTAGAGTGTATTATCTTTTGCAAACTCTACCTCATTGTATATATATATATATTAATATAACCCCTTTTAATGGTATAATATACGTTTTTTGTGTTGTCTATATTCTCTCTGACTTTCTCTTTATTTTACAACATTTGGAAATTCAAACAAATAATCCAGAACATACCGAGTTGAAATCGAGTCTTACCCGGCAACTAGAGTAAATAGCAACAACAAAAAAATGTCGGACAAGTGGCTGCCGGCAGCACAACTAACTCCAAGCGGCAGACCAATCCTAAACCCCGGCGAAGTAGAATGTTACCTCATATCCGCCGTCGATATCGAATCCGGTTCTTCTCCACCCTTTAAATCCGGACTCCTAACCCTGACTACCCACCGTCTTATCTGGATCCACCACAACCACGCCGTTTTCATCCCTCTTTCTCTCATCACCCACATCCACCCTCTTTCAAAATCCTTCAAATCCCTCCTCTCCATCTCCTCCCCACGTGTCCGCTTCGATGTCTCCGCATCCCACTCCGGTCGGGTTGACCCGTCTTCCAACCCGGCTCAGGGACGGGTGGTAACTGTGACGGTGGTTATGCGGGGTAAGGCGGATAATCATGAGGTTTTTTACGAGAAGCTTTGGGCTGCGTGGCGGGCCAGATCGTCCCAAGCGCATGATGATGGTATCGCCTCCACAAGGGGCGAAATTACTAGTAGTAGTAGTAGTAATAGCGTGGCGATTAAGGTGCCGGTTGTGGGAGTTGCAGGGATATTGAGGAAGGAGCAGGAGATGTGGGAGAGTACTGATAAGAGCTTACACGATGCTTTTCAAGACTTAAATGCCCTCATGGTACCCATTTTCCACTTTTTTTTTTTTTTTTTTTGGCTTATGATTTTCAGTACCACCTCAATTTTTGACACAATGGGTCATTCTATTTGATGCTATACCTTGAGATTGATGACACTTTTCATCATGTATCTTGTATTGTAGAGTAAAGCCAGGGAAATGGTGATGTTAGCAGAGAAGATGAGGCAAAAACTCTTGTCGGCACCAAATAATCAACCCGGTACAGCAAATGATGACGAAATGGGGTCCAAAGAAGAGATACAAGATTGGTTGCTCAGTGTTGGTATCATATCCCCTGTTACTAAAGAATCTGCTGGTGCTTTGTATCATCAACAATTGTCTCGCCAGGTTGTCATCTTCTACTTCACATGTTTCCTCTTGTTACGATATTTTTATTTAAGGAAAAAAAAGTTATTAAAGGTACCACGGGGTGACACTCGTATGGTCATATACGAAGGAAGAGCTGGATAGTTAAGCTCTCTAGCTCTCGCGGCTTATTCTTATTGAGAAATTCTAGTGACAGTGGGAGTGGAGCACATTATTTCAGGGTTGAGATAAAAGTATTTGACTACGCTGCTAATATTTTAATACTCCTTCCGTTAACATTGTTTTCATGTTACTAGAGGTCATATTTGAAATTTACATATTGAGATATCGCATGACTGTTACCATTCACTCCCCACTAGGAATATCAATGGGATGAACGGAGATGTAGCGGAAGTACTGAACTAGGGATTGTATGAAAAGCTCTCATTTTTTTATTTTACTAAATATAGAAAAAGACCTATTATTTTGGGGTGGAATGAGAACAAAATGATGACAACGAAGATGAGATGGGGGGATGCTATGCTTGCTATCTAATTACGTGTGTTGGGCATGTTGGCACAGTATTGATCCTCGGTGTATTTTGATTGGATATTCTATTGATTTTGTTGCTATAGATTAGCTGCTTCTAGGTTAGCAATAACCGATATCTGCTTGCACAACTCTTACCTGAAATCCGGCACATGTGTATTTTAATTCTTCGTATGCTTTATTGTGACCAAAACTTTACTCTACTGTAGCTTTAGATTAGAGACAAATATTTTTAGATGTATCATCCTTAGGAAAGATCGCACGACAATTAGGCCTGCCTTACTTTACGGTTCCGAGTGTTCAGCCGTGAAACATTGTCACGTTCAAAAGATGAGTGTGGCGGAGATGCGTATGTTGAGGTGGATGTACGGCCATACAAGGAAAGATCGATTAAGGAATGAGGTGATTAGGGAAAAGGTAAAAGTGGCGCCAATAGAGGACAAGATAGTGGAAAATCGACTAAGATGATTTGGCCATGTGAGAAGGAGACAGAGGCTGGAGACTTGGAGAATTGAAAAGGTCCCTAGGGAAAAGACCTAGCAACAACTGGATCCCCATCCGATAATAGGGCTCGTAACGGCACTTCGGCTTAGTCAGATTCAGATTCCCATTCCCATTTCTCAATTATCAGTGAATCCCCTTCCTTAAATTGGTTCATTTAGTAAGGCAGATAAGAAGATTGGACTCTCAATTCTGGAACTTAAATCCCCGGGACTATTAAAGGAATACGAACCTGCTATCAATTCCTATTAAGATAGGCAATCCAGGAACTTTAACTTGGCAATCCCTATTATCCATATGCCGAGCCCCGCTCAGTATAGGCAACGAGATCATTAAATTCAGATTGCAAGCAAGAGTAACCTCTATCTCGGAACTTTTATTTACGATTCTATAAATTTGTTACCTACTCTAATAGGGCTCGGCCCTATAGTAACGGCGAGATCACGAGGGTCTTGCCAAGTGCAGCATATGAGTACGGATTATGAAAAGACCTAGCAATAACTGGATCCCCATCCGATAATAGGGCTCGTAACGGCACTTCGGAGACCGAGACAGACATGGTTGAGAGTGATAGAGCACGATATGAGATTTCTGGGGCTTGAGGAGAGTATGGTGACGGAGAGGGCACAATGGAGGGAAATGATACATGTGGATTTTTAGTATTTGATGTTATTCGACAGATTTAGTGTTTTTATTTAATTTTTAAAAAAAATTATTTGTTCTTCTCTCCTTTATTACACCTTTTTACCAACCAGTTTCTTATATATTTTACTTGGTTTACTTTTAAGGTATTCCGGATCCTTAAATTCTACTTCGGTTTTCAAAATCGTTTTAATCTTTATTCTCGATTTAAATTTTAAGTTTTTATAAATGAAATCCGGAATTCGATTTTAAAACCTATAAGTTTACCCTGACTTTTGTATTATGTTTCGCTCCTTTTTTCGCATTTTGAGGTGTGCGTTCACCCATGGACGGTTCTAAAGGATGATTCATGTCAGCCGACCCCAAATCATTTTGGGATTAAGGCTCTGATGTTGTTGTTGTTGTTGTTGTTGTTGTTGTTGTATCATCCTTAGGATTTCATTTGTTTGAGGTTTGTAACATGAAAATACAGATTCTCAATTTTTATACCTTGTGGATCAAGGTTTTGGATTAATATGTTCTAAGGGAGCTTAGATTTCCATGTTAACTAGGAAACAGCGTTGCCTTCTCTCTGATGTTTGTATTTTTGTAGTTAGCAGATTTTGTGAAGATTCCGCTGGAGAGGGCTGGAGGAATGATCAACCTTATTGATGTTTATTGTCTTTTCAATCGGGCCCGTGGAACAGGTTAATTCTCAGGCTCTCAACATTGAGTACTTTTCCTTCTCTCCTGGAGTTAATTTTACTGTTTCGTTTATGGAATACAGTAAGGTATTCAAAGATGTTACAATCAACTATGTAATCTAGATATGATTTGAGATGTTTTTTGCAGAATTGATCTCGCCCGATGATTTGTTACAAGCATGCACACTCTGGGAGAAGCTTGATGTGTAAGAATGATTTTATGTTTCCTCTTGAACAATTTTAATGATTTTATGGCAGATGGTAATATTGAATAATACTCTGTTATGACAGTCCTGTAATGCTGCGGAAGTATGATAGTGGTGTTATGGTAATTCAAAGCAAGTCTCACAGTGACGAAGAGGTAAAATTGTGGTTCTTCTTAGTGTTTATGCATCTGATGCGTATTGAGGGGGGGTAAAAATTCTAATAAATTTCAGCGGGAATCACGAATAAATCCCGTCCAATTAAGCCCAAAATAAATGCAACGGATAATCAAGTTACGGGTTGACAAATAAGAGCAAGCATGATGTAAAACCGGGTATCAAATCGGTGTGAATTTTAGACACGAAAAGGGGCCTGATTTGGTGAAGTATTGTGAGTGATATTTTTGGTGTTTTATGAGTTTAAATTGCAACGGAAAATGTTTAAGTAAAATGGATATGGATTAGCTAAGAAACCTCGCAAGATAACTCAACTAAAACTGAAATCTCCAACCAAGACCACACAGGAACAAGGAGGAAAACAAAGGATATTTCAACCAAGAACACACAGTAAACAAGGATGAAATAAGGCGCCGACCTCGCAAGGAAGACAAGAACACTCGCGAGCGTTCAAAGTTTGAGAGAAAATCTCTACACTTCGGTTTATATTTCTGAAAATTGGATGATTACAAATGAGGTATTTTGGCCCTTATATAGCAAATATGTGCTTGGGCTCCAAGGCAACATTAAATGCTAGGGGCAATTTCCTAAGCATGCTTGGGCTCCAAGGCATTATTTAAAATTATGTAGAAAAAATATGCTAGATTTTTGTAAAAACTAGGTGAGGAAAACTAGGTGAGGAAGACTAAAATCATCCTCTCACTTGGGCGGCACTCCTCTTGAACGACATTTCTTGGACGGTGCTTCTCGGATCAGCTAGAGCTCGACGTCCAACTTATCATTGTGACATAGCTCGTATTTCTTCTAGCACCAAAATAAGGATTCGGATCAGTGTTAAGTAAGAGTGCGCTAGAGCTCGACATCGCTCCTGCATCATTCTCTCCTTCTTCAAAAGAATTTGTCCTCAAATTTTCATCATCCAAGTATGGAGATAGATCACCAATATTGAAAGTAGCACTTATACCACCATATTCACCATGGAGTTCAATTTTGTAAGCACTTTCACCGTAGCGCTCAAGCACTCGAAATGGATCATCGGCCCTTGGCATTAACTTGTTCTTTCGCTTCGAGGGAAACCTCTCCTTGCGAAGATGTAACCAAACAAGATCTCCCACCTTGAATGTAGGCTGTTTTCGATGCTTATTAGCTTTCTCCTTGTATCTTGCATTAGCCTTCTCAATTTGAGCTTTGATTTGCTCACAAGTACGCAAGAATGCAGCTTGTCTTTCCTTAGCTTCAAAACTTACCATCTCCTTCTTTGGAATAGGAATAAGATCAATAGGGAGATAAGGATTTATCCCATAAACGATCTCGAATGGTGCACGGCCGGTGTCATAGACGGTGTACGATTATAGGCAAACTCAGCATGTGCCAACTTCACATCCCAATCCTTTGTGCTCTTACTCACTAAACCTCGTAACAAACTTCCAAGAGTTCGATTTGTCACCTCCGTTTGACCATCAGTTTGGGATGGTGAGAAGTACTAAACAACAGCTTAGTACCAACCAAACGCCACAACGTCTTCCAAAAGTAGCTTAAAAACTTAGTGTCTCGATCGGAAACAATAGTTTTAGGAATGCCATGTAGACGAACAACTTCCTTGTAATAGAACTCGGCAACTTTAGAAGCATCATCAGTTTTGTGACATGGTATGAAATGAGCCATTTTTTAGAATCGATCAACCACCACCATGATTGAATCTTTACCTCTTTGAGTTCGCGGCAACCCAACAATAAAATCCATGCTTACCTCGTTCCATGGTTGTGTAGGAACTGGTAAGGGAGTGTAAAGCCCCTTAGTGAATGAATTTTTCGATATTTGGCATGTAGCACACCTTGCTATCACATCTTGCACATCCTTGAGCATCTTAGGCCAATAGAAGTGCTCTCCAAGGATATCATAAGTCTTATTGACGCCAAAGTGTCCGGCCAACGCTCCTCCATGTGCTTCTCTAACCAATAGCTCTCGAATTGAGCTCTTAGGAATATAAAGCTTGTTTCCTTTGAACAAATATCCTTCTTGCACCGAGAACAAATTAGTAGGACTAATAAGTTCATTTGAAAAATCAGGATCATCTTTGTATAATTCTTTCAATTGCTCAAATCCAAGTAACCTCGCATCAAGTGCAACAAGCAAACAATGCCTCCTCGAAAGCGCATCAGCCACAACATTAACATTAGAGTTTCCCATTTTATACTTTGAAGAAAAGGTAAAGGATTGTAGGAACTCTACCCATTTGGCATGTCTTGCATTCAACTTTTGCTGTCCATGAATGTGCTTTAGAGCCTCGTGATCAGAATGCAGAACAAATGGTTTTGGGCGAAGATAATGGTTTTGGGCGAAGATAATGAGCCCAATGATCCAGTGCTCGCACAATCGCATAGAACTCCTTGTCATAGGTGGAATACTTCAGCCTTGCTCCACCCAATTTCTCACTAAAGAATGCAATAGGTCGTTTCTCTTGGATTAGAACAGCTCCAACTCCAACTCCGCTAGCGTCACATTCAACTTCGAACAATTTGTCAAAGTTGGGCAAAGCTAGAATAGGTGTTGAACACAACTTATCTTTGATCTCATCAAATGCCTTTTGTGCACTTGGATTCCACACAAACTCTCCTTTCTTTGTTAGCTCGGTGATAGATGCAACAATAGAGCTAAAATTCTGAATGAACCTTCGATAAAACGAAGCCAATCCATGAAAACTTCTAACTTCAGTAGTTTTTTAGGAATAGGCCACGATTGAATTGCTTCCACTTTTGAAGGATCAACGCTCACCCCTTCTTCTCCAACGATATAACCAAGAAAGGTCACACTAGGCACCATGAACATGCATTTCTCGAGCTTTCCATAAAGTTTCTGTTCTTTTAACTTCTCAAACACCTTTCTCAAATGTTCCAAGTGTTGCTCCTTATTTTTGCTGTAAATAAGAATGTCATCAAGATAAACAACAACAAACTTATTAAGAAATGGCCTTAGGACCTCATTCATCAGCCGCATGAAAGAACTAGGAGCATTGCATAACCCAAATGGCATAACAAGCCACTCATACAACCCTTGCTTTGTTTTGAAGGCTGTTTTTCATTCGTCACCTTCTCGAATCCTCATTTGATGATAACCACTTCGAAGATCAATTTTCGAGAACACACGAGCTCCATTCAACTCATCAAGCATATCATCTAGCCTCGGCGATAGAAAGCGATACTTGATTGTAATATTGTTCACCGCTCGGCTATCAATACACATACGCCATGTCCCATCCTTCTTGGTACCAAAAGAGCGGTGTACAAAGACAAGGACTAAGACTCTCTTGCACATAGCCTCGATCAATCAACTCTTGCACTTGTCTTCGCAACTCTTTAGCCTCTTCGGATTGCATCGATAGTCGGTTTGTTTGGAAGTGTAGCTCCTGGAATAAGATCAATTTGGTGCTCTATGCCACGCTTAGAGGTAATCCAAGTGGCAACTCTTCCGGAATACATCACCAAACTCATTCAACAACATTTGGACAAATCTCGTCATGAACTCCAATTCCTTCTTCCACATCTCGAACCATAAGAACATAAGCTTGTTCCCCTTGTTCTAATGCTTCAACAAATTCTTTAGCATTCATAAACAAATTCTCATTTTTCTTCTTTACTTTGTTAGGTGACAAGGGTTTCAAGTGGAATCTGTTTTTACCCTTACTAACAATGTAAATGTTATCCCTTCCTTGATGAACAACTTCTCTATCAAACTGCCATGGTTGTCCTAATAGAATATGACACGCACTCATGGGTAACGTCACACCATACTTCATCTTCATAGGGACCCATAACAAATGAAAGTAAAGCTTGTTTCTTAACTTTAATCCCACTGTTTTCATTCAACCAATGCAGCATATATGGTTTATGGTGATTACGAGTCTCAAGCTTAAAGGAATCCACCAATTCAAGAAAACCGCATTTGTGCAAGACCCACTATCAATAATCAAATTGCAAGTCTTACCATGCACCTTACAACGAGCATGAAAAATCTGCTCACGTTGCTCCATTTCAATCGGTGTGGATTGAATATGCAAGTTTCTCACCGCGAACATCTCCTTATCAGTGTCATATGATGGTTCGACAATATGAGTGTGAACCTCATCATCTTTTTCATCTCCATCGTTCTGGACAGAATTGGCCTCCGTCTCATTTGTCACCATGAAACATGGAGTAATCTCACCTAACGAAGAGTAAGCACTCTCTTTTGGGGACATTCGTTACCGATGTGTCCATAACCTTCACACTTACTCCTAGCACGCATATATTTGAAATCAGTAGCAACTCCTTTGCCTTTGTCTTTGGGTTCTTCCTTTCTGGCTTCCTTATTGAACGATGATGTAGCGCTTGACTTATAAAAAGGATTAACACCCTTAGAACCATCACGAGCAACCAGGGGTTTCTTTCCTTTGTCCTGCTTTTCAAACTTAAGAGCAAGCTTACACACATCATTAAAATCAAGGAAATTCTGAACTTCAACTCGTTGGGCCAATGAAGGACTCAAACCCTTAATGAATCGAGCAATTTGCATCTCCTCCCGTTCCTCAAGGTCACACACCATAATTAGTCTTTCAAACTCCTTAATGTAATCAGTCACACTTAAATTACCTTGAGAAAGAGATGTAAGCATCAAATCTTTGCTCTTGTTCATAGTCTCTTGGCACGAAGCGTTTTTGCAAGTGCTTCTTCAACTTATTCCAAGTCTCAATCTTACTCTTTCTTTCACGCCTTCTTTGCTTCTTAAGGTTCTCATACCACAAGAATGCATACTTGGTCATTTTCAAGGTAGCAACCTTGAATTGCTTGTGTTCATCATAGCCTTTATATTCAAAGACTCTCTCCGCTTGTCTCACCCAATCTAGGAATTTTTCAGCATCAAGTTCCCCTTCAAACTCCGAGATATCAAGTTTTAATCCACGATCATCATCATTATTCCCCTTGGTTCGGAATGGAATGATGGCTCTCATCGAATCAACTTTCAACGTGCCTCCTCCCCTTCTTTCTAAGAGTATGATTACAAATCTGATCAATCTTGTAATTCATTTGTGCCATTCGTTTAGTTAAGTCATCCATACGTTCCTCCCATGGTTCTTGATATGAACCATCGTGAGACATCTTTTTTTTTTTCTCTCACGGGTGAACAGTACCAGACGTGAACAATAAGTTGTTGTTTTTTTTTTTTTTTTTTTTTTTTTTTTTTTTTTTTTTTTTTTTTTCAACACTGGCAATGGATCCAATTTGATGTAAAACCGGGTACCATATCGGTGTGAATTTTAGACATGAAAAGGGGCCTGATTTGGTGAAGTATTGTGAGTGATATTTTTGGTGTTTTATTAGTTTAAATTGTAGCGGAAAATGTTTAAGTAAAATGGATATGGATTAGCTAAGAAACCTCGCAAGATAACTCAACTAAAACTGAAATCTCCAACCAAGACCACACAGGAACAAGGAGGGAAACAAAGGATATTTCAACCAAGAACACACAGTAAACAAGGATGAAATAAGGCGCCGACCTCGCAAGGAAGACAAGAACACTCGCGAGCGTTCAAAGTTTGAGAGAAAATCTCTACATATTCCTGAAAATTGGATGATTACAAATGAGGTATTTTGGCCCTTATATAGCAAATATGTGCTTGGGCTCCGAGGCAACATTAAATGCTAGGGGCAATTTCCTAAGCATGCTTGGGCTCCAAGGCATTATTTAAAATTATGTAGAAAAAATATGCTAGATTTTTGTAAAAACTAGGTGAGGAAAACTAGGTGAGGAAGACTAAAATCATCCTCTCACTTGGGCGGCAATCCTCTTGGACGGCATTTCTTGGACGGTGCTTCTCGGATCAGCTAGAGCTCGACGTCCAACTTATCATTGTGACATAGCTCGTATTTCTTCTAGCGCCAAAATAAGGATTCGGATCAGTGTTAAGTAAGAGTGCGCTAGAGCTCGACATCGCTCCCGCATCAAAGCACGCAAACCAAGGAAAACAGGACTGAAGCCCACGGTGGCTGCCGTGTGGAAACTCAGTTGCGGAAATTCAAGATGATTTATTTTGCCTTGCATTGTAATCTATGTTGTCAACTTAATTTTCTACATAAAATTAAATTGTTAGACTATGCTAGGATCTAGGTAGAATTATATTTATTACGGGTCAAATGTGGTCATCCCCCATCCCCCCTAGGTCGGTCTAAGGACCTTATAAAAGGCTTGTTTGTAATTCATTTTTACTCAATTGTTGAAGAAATTAAAACTTGTTTTCGAGAAGCTTTTCTCTAAAACCGTCAAAGCATTAGTGTGGTTTACACGAGTGTAGAGACAAAATTGAGATCGACGCGTTTTCGAATCTCGACTTAAGCCGCGGACGCGCTCCAACGTTTAAGGGGAACTTCCTTGTCGCGTTACGAGGATTCCAACCATTATCAAGTTATAGGTCTAACTTGATAAATATCTCCAAATTTCACACAAAAACTCAAAAAAAAAAAATTCATCCGTTCAAAATTCACGAAAATGGCATTCAATCACGAACAAGTCCAAAATACGAACTAAGACGCTTCCGCACCCCTACCCCATACGTTGCAGCATCTCAAGTGATAATGTGACATTTATTGTGTTTCCACATATATGTCAAGTCATACCGCCTAAGAAGCTATGTTGCTTAAAACTTTCCTTGTCCACCAGAACGAAAATCTCCTTTGACTGGTGTCAGTCATTTTCATATGCATGCTTATGTGAATTCTGCCAGATGATATACTACCTGCATCCCGTTTATATTGTTCCCTTATGACTTTGGTGGTCAGCCATGTCAACCCTGGCCACTAGTTTCTTCATATTAGTGTAAAGGTAATATGTAAAGTTTGCCTTGTTTGATTTATCAATTGACAAATCTTGTACTCCCTCCATTCCACTTTTATTGTCCTACTTTGACTAAAAGTTATATTTAAGAGAAATTGGTGAAATATCATAAATGCCCCTTGACCAATAAACTTAAATACAAGATATAAGCAAAATGGGAAAGGAGAAGTTATTTAACTGGGGGTGTAATGGCTAGTTCACTATTTCACTTACTATATTTAGAAATAGGACAATTAATTTGGAATATGGAAATCACAAAAAGAGGACAATAAAAGTGGGATGGACGGAGTGTTTTATATTTTAGTAAGTTATAGGTAAAACCAGCGTATATTGTGATAGAACATTGGTTAAATGGATATCAAGTGACTATAGAAGTCAAATGAGACAATATAAATTGGATGGGGTACTTATTGTTATTGCTGACTACTTGTCCTAAAAACAACACTTCATTTTCTTATATATACAAATACTTTTGCTTCAGGTTTTTGGTAGAATCAGAATGTTTATACTGAAGCCAGATTCCCTTCGAACTGGGATAAGTCCCAGTGATGCGGCGATAACGCTAGGAATAGCACCAGCAATGGCCAAGGAGCATCTTCTAGCTGCTGAGAGTAGAGGTATACTCAAACTTTTAACAGCTGACTTCCTGACCTCTTTGGGACTAACATGAATGCAATTGCCAGGTATTCTTTGCAGAGATACAAGTGCAGATGGCCTGAGGTTTTTTGTTAATATATTTCCAGATATAAACTTAGATGACATATATCTGTAAGTAAACTATCTTATTTCTCAATTTATTTTAGAGGTCGGTTGATTAAATGGTGCTTTGTCAATTAGAATATTGCAAAATTGGGATTTATGCCTAGATGATGCTAATACTCCTTCTGCCCCTGCCAACAGTTTATGATTTCTTTTGTTTCATTTTTTTTATCATTATATGTCAGCACATGCAAGTGGGATAGGGAGTCCCACACTCATTCTGCACTACAGAAAACATGCCTAAAAAGGGAATGTGAACTTGTGGTTTTGGACAGGCCAAAATGGAATACATAAACTATTGCCCCGAGATAGACGAAGAAAGCTATTGATTATGTGTGCTAAGACTGCTAACAATCGTATCATATGTATAGCTATTCCAAATTGTTTTACCACTAGGACTTTTTCTTCTTGTTGTTGGATTACAAGCTTCAAATCTCCATTATTAACCCGGACTTCTTATAGCCTACTTCAACTTAAACTTCAAACATGGCTAGTTCAATGTCTTGAAGCAGTACCTTTGCTATCACATTACACAATGTTTCAACTGACTCCCAACAATTTCTTTGCGATTGAGAGTTTGAGACTGAATTGATGCTGTTAATCTTCAAGTTATTACTTCCATGCTGCACCTAGTTGTCCAAGCTACAAATTCGTATTATGTAAGGGATTCCTTTTTTTTTTTGCCTTATTGTGTCAAGTCGAGTAACCATTCAGTCTTGAATTATGGCTGGTGTTCTTCCCTAATCTATTAGATGCACCTAGCAGCTCCCTGGTTATGTGACAGAATGGTATTAAAGATAAAGGAAAATTATAAGTAATGGATGAATAACTTCTCCAAAGAAACTTAATGGTAGAACATTGTTTGCCTTTCCATGCAATGGCCTTAACTAAACGCTACAAACAGGTCATTTGGGTTGGTGAAGAAAGACGACTGTGTTTCCTCATGGCCTCATACGGTGGGTTTATACAAAGCCAATTATGTGGCTTGGTTGCTTCAAGTTTCTTGTCTCCTCATGGTCTTATCCTTCATCAAGTAAAAGGTGATGGTAGGATATTGTTGGACATGGCAACTCTGTTAAGAGATATAACAGTTACATGGTGTCTTGCAGTGTGCGCATGATCAGTTAGGATGCTTTCTCTTTGCGGCTCTTAGTGATTAAAGAGATGCTATATTAGGCTACTAAAGACAATCTCTAGTTAGGAGGTTGGGAGAGAATATTATTTGTAGTTTAGTGAAGAATTAATTGCATTTTCCCAAAAGGGACATGGGTAGGACACTCGGACACCTCGTTTTAACCAAAAGGATGATTTTTTTTCAATAAAATAGATGAATCCGAACCTTAACATGTACCCGTGTCAAATACTTCTAACCGAGTCCGAGCAACATAGGTTTTTGGTTGTTGGAGCGTGGTGATTGGCATTAGTCGGTCTTTTGTCGTGTACTTCAAACAAGGATTTTTTTTTGGCAAGGTAAGAAAATTTGAACATGTAAATTGACAAATTGTATATGGCAAATCTTCTGAAAGACCTGTAATTTTATTTTAAGTTTGTTTTGGGGTGAAATGGCGGATGTCAAGAGTCCCAAGTTCAACCCGTGGGAATGTAATAGTGTTGAAACACATGAGGGAGAGTTTGCTCTAAACCGGCTGATATACACCAAAAGAAAAGTGTAAAGAGTGATCCCCAATATTGCAAATAAGGAACATGTTTCAGAAGAGAGAACATACTTTTGAGGAAAAGTTTATGATATGAATTTGCCAAAGCGAAAATAACGAACAATAACGAAATAGGGATATTTGCTTCGAAAACCGCGAGACTTCGAAACAACGGGATATTTGTGTCGAAGATCCGCCTAGATGTCAGAACCAATGTTTGTCTAAGTTAAAAACCTATTTAATTTGAGACGATGATTTGAAATACCTTCTCAAATCAAAGTTTTGTAATCAAACTTGATCGATAACTACAAAGACTCTATTTATAGCTATAATAATAATGGCTTATCTAATTGGAGTAGGAAAACGTATTTTACCCGACTCCTTACGACTAGTAAAGTTCTAATGGCACAATAATTGCGATTCGAACTCGTGCCTTCCAAGACGGACGGACGAGTCGATTTTGTACGGATATTTGACTAAAAGTCAGCCTAGATTTTGAGTCAATGGGTGTGTTCAAAACAATTTGCCGATCTACCTTTAAACGAGATTTGGAGTACCTTATCAAATCGGGTAATTTTGACATAGCCACCGATTGTTGGTTGGTTTCTTCGACCTCCACTGGTTTTATAGTTTTGTTCTTTGTCCTCCACCGGTTTTATAGTTTTGAGAATTTAGTTGAGTGGCGAGTCGCCACTTTTAAGGAACGATTGTCTAGCCTACTTCCAAATTTTGCAAGTGCATACAATTTTTTTTGGATTCTTAGGGTCTTTTTTTTGTTGTTCTTTGTTATAATACGGCCAAACCCAAGAAATATCTCCTTTCTTCCCACCGCCATTTTTTGAACCCGACCCCGACGCATTGCCAATATAAGTTTGAAATTCTTGGGTTGAAGGGAATTCACCAACTAGTTAAGATAATGAAAAATAAATTAATAATATAAACAAATTAATGAAAAATAATTATAACATAAGCAAAAAAAATTAATAGCATAAGAGTAATACTCCCTCCAATCCAATGTACCCATTTACCTTTTGAAGGTCAAACTTTGACTTTAATTCATTAAAAAATATAAAACGTTTAGAAGATAAAATTTGCATATTTGGTTTTGTTATGAAAATCTTTCATAAAATTATATTTTTTGTAAAAAACTTTTTGTATAAAGGAAGGAAAATACGGCCAATGTGTTGCCTTGAAGATCACCCAAAAGTAAATGGGTACATTCATACATTGGATTGGATGAGGAAGTATGTATTTACTGTCACCAAACATTCTTTCAATCTCTTCTTGATCAATTTCTCAAGGGATATTAATATTGTTGGACATTTTTTATATATTGATATATATAGGTAATATAATTAAAGAAGTACAATTTAATATTAATAATAAATATAATTTATAACTAATAAGAGATAATTCGAGAATTATAGAATGTAGATTAGATAGAATTGTGTCAGAAATGAGATCGAAAGAAGTGGATATTTATAGAAGAAATTAGAGGGAAAATTTGAATTCAAAAAAAAAAAAAACAAATACTAGTCGTTGAGCTCCAACTGCCTTCCCACCAACCCACGAGCCGGGCCGAACCAAATGGGCTGGAAGCCCGCACAACCACTTCTTCGGGCTTCCAATCGGGCTGAGCTACACACAATGCTTATGAACCAGGCCATGCGGGCCAACTCGCAGACTCCCTGGCTAGAAGAAAAGGCAGTTGACATGGCGGGCTTACGAAACTTTGGAGAGACGGTCTCTCAATAAGTTATTTTTGTCGTACCTCTTTATGTATTTTTCGTACCCCTTTTATTATTATTCATGACTCAAAATATCTCTTTCATGTGGTACATATTTTCATAATAATCGTACCTATTTTATAATATATTGTAACCATTTTTATTAGTACCTCTATCTATAGCATACGTACCTATTTCATTACTTTTGGTACCATTTTTCCATCAATTTGCAATTGGTCTCTCAATAAGTTTATTGAGAGACCGTCTCTCAGGAGACCTACTCTAAAACTGCATTTTAGGCTTCCAATTTTTTAATTTAGATGAATTTTGATTATATCCTGTTCCGTGAGTTGGTAAAGCTTCCAGAAAGTGACCATAATGCAATTTTTGTTACCAAAAATTACCATAATGCTATTTGAGTCAATGATGCTCATGGAAGAGAATATAATCAAAATTTCATGGAAGAGAATAAGCTTTAGTGAATGATGCTTTATGGTAACTTCACTCTAAACTTTATTTTGCTTAAAGTATCGAGTGAATGATGCTCTGTGAAATTTAAATGTGTAATTTATGTCAATAAATTGCCCTCGCCTGTAGAAGTCATTGAAGTTGACACATTAGATATTATTCTTACATTTCCAGCCAATGGTTCACTCTTTTGATAGCGCTAAAGTGATGGAGCCATGGTTCAAAGTTGAGGGGGACTGTCTCCTGAGTCTTTAACATTGGTTGAAAATTTTAGGGGCAAGCAAGTTAGTTTTTCAGATCATCCTAAACCTTCACAACACAGTGGTAAGTGGTAAGGCACTAAGGCTGCATACATTTGACGTTCTTACCATGCAAATGGTGAGCCTTGGCTCCTTTAAGGCACTTCGATATTGTCCACACAAGACTTCTTTCCTCGCAAAAGCTCACAACTGAGTGATTTAATGTTTACATGTCAATTGATAGAGGCTTACTTTTTTTTGTTTCTTTTTTTTTTTTTGCAGCGTGAACGATACAGGGAGCTATGCTTTGTGGGTAGCCTCCGTCATCACATCTTAGTAAGATACTCTTCTGACTCCCTCGAACTCTTTTGATTCGCAACAATTTCTTTCTTGGTCTGATTTAAGAATTTCTTCATATCCATCTATCTATGGGAAGCAATAACCATCAAAGGACATTTTTACCCTAATGTTTTACCTTAGCAACTACCCTTTCCTCTCATGCAATGCTAATCATCCATATGCAAGCTGCTTGCCTAAATTTTTCAAGTTCAAATAATCTGAGGGGTGCTCATGTTTTCTGGAAAGTATAAGAATTGGAGGGGTGCTCATGTTTTTCTGGAAAGTATAGTGCTGTATAATAGCAAACTGCAGTAGTACCTTTTTTGACTCTAGTCACAATTCTCTCTCAACTCAGGTCACAAGTTATCAGAGATGGAATCTTCTAGTTGTGGTGCTGATTGAGTTTTTGTTAAAAGAAAGGTACTATTTATTCGTATTTTGTCCAAACTTCTCTTTGGAATGGCATTGATCGCCCACCTCTGTTAATTTCTAATAACACAAAATGCATTGTGATGATTTTGCTCTGTTGTAACTTATGAACAATTTAACCTTGTAAATTGTGTAACTTTGAATATCGGAAGGGTGTTATATCCATTAAATGTTTTTTGAGGATGCTATGTTATTGAGTTTATTAAAGCCAGAAAAGTGTACTGTGTACGGAATTTGCTCAAGGTAATTTATTTTCTGTAATAACTCATAGCTTGGTATTGGAGGTGTTCTGGAAAGTGAGGAAGACATGGAATTTTCTGCACATGCTATACATGAATTCATTCGAGTAAAATGGGGGTACATAAACTACATTGATCATGGAAGAAGCAATTTCATGTTGACGAATTTCATGATACTTGAAACTCGTCAATAAAGGGTTTTGCAAATACAACTGGCAAAAACTAACGAGGACGATAAACGGGGAAAAAAGGCAGTGCTTTGATGGATGATTAAGAAATCTTGGATGTTTTGGATCTCTTTTGCTTATTTTTGAGCAATTGAAATGGATTGGAGTTTGATACGTCGGTAGGGTTTGCGAAATACGCAGTCTTGCTGCTTTGGGTGCGGCGATATAGTTTTTAAATCCTCATAATAAACCGTTGTTGAAAATGGAATTTTTGGGGGTGAGAAATCGTAGTTCCAAAACACTCAAAAGAACACCCTAAGAATCCTTTTTTTTTTTTTTTTTTTACTTCTTTGTAGCTTTCCTAGATTGAATTTATTTTTACCAAGTTTAAAGACTTGAAAGTTTATGTGTTGCACGAGCTAATAGTTAAAGTTATTGATAAATGGTTTATTGGCATTTTTATTAAATAAATAATGATGGATATTATCTCACATTCCCTATAATAGTGGGGCAATAAAAATGCGTAATTTTTTTTTTGCAATTACGCAAAACTCTCATCTCACACATTCCCTATAATCTTGTGACATACCTCTCAAATTCCAGTGGGGATCCTCTGTCCCATTTTGTGTTCCATCATGTATCCCGCTCTACTTACCTTCTAACACATTAGCAAATTAACACATTTATGGCAATATTTTATTTTAAAACAAGTGATATATCAAAAGGTAAGTGGAGTAGAACATACAATGGGACACAAAAGTAGAACAGAGAAACCCACTACTCAAATTCATCATCGTTTTTCAATTATAAATCATTTTATTATAGGATAAGATTTTGATTTGCTTGTTTCTTCCTTTTGTCACTTGGTTTTTGCATTGATAATTTGAATTAAAATACATATTATATTTCATTACATTATTCAATTATCTTGATTAGTTTGTAATTTCAGAAACCATATAAGGACGATTACAACAACAACAACATTACCCAGTGCCAAAATGGCTCCCGCAAATTAATGAAAGACATTTCCTATTTAAAATCTGTAAGTAGTAAAGTAAAGAGTAAAATCACGTATTTACCGTGCAATGCACGAGGTCTATATTAGTTTGTAATAGGGTACAATTGTACAAGTGTTAGTAAACACAATGACATTTAAAGGAAAAAAATACTGCAAATTTTTGAAATTATATTATTTAGCGAGATCTTCTCTTTTTCAAAGATATTCGACATCTTTTTAATAAATCAAAGTCATTAGCCTCATGGATGGCCTAATGGGTAGTTCATTATAATTGCAATGACTTGAAAACAACAAAAACAACAACAATTATTTTATCCTAAATTGTTTGGGGTCAGCCAATATGAATCATCATCTATCATCATCTGAATCCGATTAGGTTTGAATTTGCCAATATGGTCAAAGGTGAAAAAACAAAGTAAAAGAGAATAGATCAATGATAAACGAAACGAGTGTGTGTGTAAAAAATAAAGCAAAGTAAGAAAATTGTGAAAATTAAAACTAACAAATGAGTTTGTAAAACAAAAAAAGTATGCCATTTTAAAAAGTAAATAATCTTAAAGTAAAATGATAAAAGAAAAGTAGATATCTAAACTCAACAAATCTTTGACATGAGTTTTTTCTCTTCATAATACTCTCTCTCCCGCCATACTTTCACTAATCCCCGAAACGTTCATACGCTTTCAATCACCTTTATGCATGTTTATTTCAATCTTCCCCTCCCCCGAACAACATTATCCCTTCCCCATATCTCAATTTTCCTCACCGGTGCCTCTGGTGCTCTCCGCCGCACATGGCCAAACAACCTAAAATGATTTTCCCTTATCTTATCTTCAATTGACGCAACCCCTACTTTCTCCTGGACCACCTCATTCCTCCACCTTATAATTTCTTATATAGCCACACATCCAGTAGAGCATAGGCATCTCTACTATCCTCATCCTTTGTACATGCCCAAATTTTACCGTCTACTCGGTACCATATAAGAGTGCTAGCCTAGTAGCCGTGCAATAAAATATACCCTTTGACTTATAAGGTACCTCCGGATCTTTAAATACCTAAAAAGCATTTGAACCATAGACTATCTCTCCATCAATACTTATTGAACCCGCCCCTATCCCCATTTACTTATAAGGTACCTCCGAATCTTAAATACCTAAAAGCATTTGAACCATAGACTATCTCTCCATCAATACTTATTGAACCTGCCCCTATCCCCATTTCCACTAAATCTACACTCCAAATATTCCACTTTTTTTCTACTTAGTGTAAAGCCTCGAGATTCTAACATCTATTTTCAAAGCTCCAATTCCCTTTCAACTTCATCCTTTTTTTCATCAATCAACAAGATATCGTTTGTGAACATCATACACCATGGAACCTCGTCATTAGTTGATCCGTATATTCGTCCATAATATTAGCAAAGAGTAAAGGATTAAGAGTTGAATCTTGGTGCACTCTAATTGTAACAGAGAAATCGTATGTCTTCCCCACATAAGTCCTTATACTAGTAGTGGCTCCCTCATACATGTCCTTTGAACAATATATTTTCGCGACATCCCTTTCTTTATTAATGCCCACCAAAATACATGCTTCGATACTTTTACGCCTTCTCTAAATCAATGAACAACAAAGATAAATCCTTCTTCATGTCCCAATACTTCTTCATTAATCGTCTCATAAGATGGACCGCCTCCATTGTCGATCTTACGGGCATAAATCCACACTGGTTTTCAGATATCCTCACCTTCGTCATAAGTCTTTGTTAAATCACTCTTTCCCATAACTTCATGGTATGATTCATCAATTTAATCACACGGTAATTGAAGCACTCTTGAACATGACCTTTATTTTTAAACAATGAAACCAAAGTACTCTTGCTCCATTCCAAAGACATCCTATTACTTCTTCAAAGCTTGTCTAAAACAATTGTCAGCCATTCTAGTCCGTTCTCCCCTAACATCTCCACATGTCAATGGATATGCCATCGGGTCCTTCCTCTTTCTTCAATCCGATCTTCTCCGATAATGCCAATTTAACTTGACCTCACCTTTTTAAATTCTCCCCATAAATTCTCGATTAACTATTTTTTTAATACGTAAGTCTCCAATATCATGTTCTTGTTGCCCATTAATTAAATAGATTATCAAATAGATCTCATATATATCCCCCCATCTATCCTTTATATCTTTATCTCCAACCAATACTTTGTGGTCAATATCCTTCACGCATTTGACTCTTCATATATCACGCGTCTTCGATCTCGTCCCTCATCCAAGCAAATTTATAGATTTCCTTTTCTCCTTTCGTATCTAATGCCATATAAAATTTCCCATTGACCTTTCCACTAGCATCCCCTACTGCATTTTTTTGGCTTCCCTCTGAGCTTCCTTGTACTTCTCATAAATTTCCATTATTCTACACTTTCCCAATAGCTTATACATCTCTCTCTCTCTCTCTCTCTCTCTCTCTCTCTCTCTCTCTCTCTCTCTCTCTCTCTCTCTCTCTCTCTCTCTCTCTCTCTTTAATCACTTGACTTACTTCCTCGTTCCACCAAGATGTGTCCTTATTTGGTGGCACGCCCTTAGATTCTCCTAACACTTCTCTCACTACTTTCTTAATCTAATACTCTATCATATTCCAGGCTGAATCTACATCTCTATCCAAGGCGTCGGACCATGTTTCATTATCCATCATTATCTCCACAAATCCCACTTGATTATCTCCTTAGAGTTTCCACCACTTGTTTCGGGGATTAGCTAAAGGTCTTCTCTTCCGTAGGTTCATTTTGTCTCGAAAATCGAGCACCAGAAGTCTATGTTGATTGACAGTACTCTCACATGATATTACGTTGCAATTCTCGTAGCTCTTTCTCCATCCATTTTTAACTAAAATGCAATCTATCTCACTTGTATTATCAGCACTCTTTTAAGTCACTAAATTAGCACAAAATATAATATAGATTATATAACACTTCCCGTTTCATTCCTCTTTCCAAGACCAAAACCCCTGTGAACACTCTCAAAACCGACTTGCCTAGAGCCTACATGCCCAGTAAGGTCGCCACCTATTATTAATTTCTCATAAGTAAGAACACCTCGAACTACCTCCTCTAGGTTGTCCCAAGATTATTGTTTACTAGCTGCATCCAACCCCATTTGTGGCGCGTAAGCACTAATGATCGTTATTACCTCACCGCTACCACAAGTTTTGTACTCATAACTCTGCCACTCTTCATCGACACATCAACTACATCATCAATAACTCCTTACGGACAACTTTTCTTAGACTGTTTCTTCCTTTATCATTTCCCGAATACTAAAGTTTGTAACCCCAAGAAGTTAATAATTCTCTCGCCTTCTCTCCAACCCATTTAGTCTCTTGTAAAAACATTACACGAATCCTCCTCCTCCTTCTCATAACCTCCACTACTTCCGCATCTCCTAGTCAACGAACCAATGTTCGAAGTTTCAAATCACATTTTGTTATCATTAGCGCCATTATGAGTTAACTTTTTAGCCAATACACGGCTTGAATGCGATTGCATATTTGACACCACTGCTTCTTGTCTGGATGGCGCATCGCTTTCGTACAACGACCTAGCAACCCTAAAATGTTTTCCACTACACCCGACCTTAAGAAGTGCAGCATGCCCTTAACTAATTTGACACCACCCCCAGACGTAGTGGTCGCTCGTCGCTTTGGGGCGACGACCTAGCAACCCTGACATATTTAACACTACATCCGAGCCTAATAAGTGTAACTCGTCACTTATGAGGAAATACCCTAACAAAATTCAAATTTTGTTTCATGTCTGTAATGTGTGATGAGAAGTTTTAATTACACTGGCTGCCACAAGCCTACCGTAACTCTCCACCTTTACAGTCTTGGGATCGACATGCTCGGCAATGACTATCACAAAAGAGTCATAAAAGAGTTAATTCGAATTGTTATACAAGTGTAGAAATTGCACTTGGCATCAAAGTTTCAAATATTTTTAGGATTATTTGTGACACCCCACATACCAAGGTGCCTTACCAGGACCACCCTAGCGTGAGAGACCGTCACCATCTCGGTTGCCCGAGGTTAGTATTTCAAAGTTAACAATCCAAACACAATTATTAAAGTATAAATGATTAAAGTTTACATATTCTCAAAATCCAAAACCAAAGTACTGTCACCAATGTTCAACAATTAAAACTGAAAGCTAAGCCTCTTGACAGCGGAAGCTAGACTCGTGTGATGACTCCCCACGACGGCCCCATTGTTAAGAATTATTATTCTCATTATACAACATATTCATATATGTTACAATTAATTTAGTCATAAAATTAATTTAGATCTTATGCATGCAAACATGAATAAGAATAAAGAAGAAATCGTTTTCCTTACTTTGAGTTTTCGGATATATGGGCACAAATGAGTTCTCCTACTCACTTGTTCTTGAGCTTTCCTTACAAATGGAAGAACAAGGATCCAAAGATAGAATCCCTCCCAAAGAAGAATAACCAAGATAACCTCTTAAAAGATAAATATTATTTGAACTAGAACAATATAAATCTTACTAAAATTGACCGAAAATATTATTTCTATCTCTAATAATTTCGGCCAAGAGAGGATGATTTTTGGAGTTTTTATTTCTCTAGTTTTTCTTAAGATATAGAGAGTTTTGTATTTCTTACACTAGAAATAATATGTGAAGTATGAATGAATAAAATTAGAGAGAAAAACTTTCTATATTATCCTTTGAAAACCGGTGGGGAGAGAGGAGAGGAGAGGATAGGAGAGGAGAAGTGAGTCAATGCATGGGCAAGTAATTCTTCTCAAGAAAAACTAGGTTTGCATGGCTACAAACTAGTTATAATCATTATGCTCTCCACTTAATAATTTAACACAATGTAAACATTGTATTCCCTCCATTTTTCGGCACTTACATAAAATGGATGGTCCATTTTATGTTTTGTCATTTGTCAATTGTCACATGTTACTAGTCATGTGAATTTGTCATGTATTTTTAACATATTAAAAATCAACATATTAATAAAAATACGTCATGTACAAAATCGACTTAGTAATTCATAATTACTTGTACCAAAACGGTTTATCAATTATAAATCACAACGTCTTGTATTTATAATAAATTATTCATTCAGTTTCAATTGTTTCCGTAAACAATAATTTCATCTAAGCAATAAAACAATTCGATTACTTAGACCGTATCTTATTTAATCAAATTACAATGAGATACGTAAATATTACTTCCAAAATCGTCCGTCAATTTGAAGTAATTTAATTAACCCGTATCGTAATACGATCAATTAAATAATCAATTAAGAGCGTTACCCTTTAGGTATGACCTAAGGGGATCAACTGATCACCACCGTCGCACGACAGTAATGTCAAACTCTAGTCAACCAATCATTACCGATATGTGTGGACCAGTTGACTGTAAAATATTACTTCCCACATGTATTCTTAAAATGAGACTTAAACATGTGATCATCATGATCGATAACCAGATCGCATTATTGTCGGAGGACACATATTCCAACAATCTCCCACTTGTTCTCGACAAGTGTGCGTCACCAATTCTCTTGTCCTATTACTATCTCCCACTCAATGCAACGTGTCTTTCGGGTCGTACTTGCAAGTGATCATATCGAGAGTGGTTTCCTCGATCTGGAGAATAACTGATTGACCGGATTTATCTACCATAGATACCTTCCGAGCATGGCCACGTATTTCCAGTTCATTACTCCTCGAGTGGCCCTGAGATATTGTTATAACCCTGACAAGGGGTGGACAATTCCTATCGCACTTATTCCCTTCGACTAGCCACAGCCATCATAACCCAAAATATGCCTATTTGACCCCATTTACGAAGGTCGTAGTAACATAAATCAAAGTTAATCTGAAACTGTGCCACCTTAGGCGAACAATCTTTAGTAAAAAGAATCGACTCATTAGAATACTATAGTAGCTCTCGCCACGACCAGGCTATATAAATTTGCCAGAACTCGATAAGCAGTCATAAGGCCCGACAAAGTGTTCCTAACAGTCTGCCTATGTGATCGACTAGTCATCACACATGACTCCATGGCACTTGAACTTGCCATCAATCGCATCACACTTTAGTCACTTCGAGACGTCACCTCATGTAAGTGACTATGGGCGAATACAATGCTAATCCGTGTTCACTTTAACGAGGTTCAATTGTCTCTACAACCCGTTTGGATGCAACAAAGTATAAGGTGAGTTATTAACAACTCAAACGACGAATGCCGACATCATATTCGGTAGTCAATACCATATTACAACATTGTGATGTATATCGTAAGTGTGTAAACACTAGTCGATTGCAATAGAAGTTTAACATACCATGTGTCCATATGTTCATACTTCTTGTATTGCTTCTTCCTTTATATTCATGTTATTTCTCATAGCATGAACCTTATCAAGTACACATATAGGTTCCCAACCTAGGTTTAGGTTCTTTATCTTGAAAGAACTTTCTTGTTGTTTATCACACAACCAACGAATTGTGGTGGATGATAAAACTTGCACTGGGTATACGTTTTGTAGGGTTTTGCAATAATTGTCAAGATGATTAGCCTAGCACTTCTCATAAGTCCTAGCATATTAGAAAATACTAGTTTTGAGTAACTTCTTACTATAACAAGTATCTTTCCAACTTCTTATTTCTCCTTTTAGCTTGAAAAGCTTAGGATTTTCATAAATCCTTACGCGTCTTTCGAACTTCAATATGTGCAACTTCTTGTTGTAGACACCTCGTTTCTGCACCTCTCGCAAACCACCCGGTGATGATTGGGCCGCATGTTTGTTACGCGGAACGATTTGTGACAGTTCGTAAGTTTATCGTTAAGTGATTGCTCAAATACTGATGTCTACCTCTTAGTTGTCATCTACGCGCCGATACGGTCGTTTTGACAGTAATTAGAGTACATTTGGAGTCCGGGCTAAAACCGTCTTCATTTTCTGATAACCATTAAATCCCGAGTCAGAATGTTCTGGAATGTTCCGGATATTTCTATTCCATATTTTATAAATATTTCACAATCTTTAAATCTTTGGTAAACAATTTCCCGCAATATTCACACAAAATATTAAGGAAAACCAAATTATTCCGTCCTTCTATAACTCAAACACGGAAATCTTTCTTCCGCAGGAGGAAACCACTTAGAAACAGACGCAGTGTGCGCCTCTTTCCAAGAGACGCAGTGATCGCCGCGCCTCTTCCCAGTCCTTTTCTCGCGTAATTTTCGTATCTTTTTCATATCTTTCCGAGATTCACTTCCAAAGACTCTCCGAAACCCTAATTCCTTCACGTGATTAGTATAAATAGAGCCTTTGCTCCTCATATTTCTCACGCGAGTGTCCGCCCTTCTCTTCTCCCTTTGCATTCTAGACCTTTGTTCTTACTTTTTGGCGTCTACGTGCTTGAACTTTCGACCACGTAAGCTCGGATCCTTCTGAGTACCAGCCTCGTTTGCATGACCGACCAATTTGACCAACTCCACATCAATCAACTTAATTAATCTAATCGTTTTCCTCTTACGAGGGCACTTTCATATTTGCATTATAGTTCGAGTCGAGCATCGCTAATCGATAACTTAGCCCTTCTCGTTTCGTCAAACATGTAAGTCTGAGGGTGTAAATCTCTCTTTTATTTATTGTTATTTACTTTTTGTATCATCATTAATGTAAGGTTTATGTCGAAAACACCTCTTAAAACCGATTTCTAAAACCGTGCTTTAAAACCCTTTTTACGGACTTCCAGAAGACAAACCGTCGAGAAAGGACGCAGCAACTGCTGCGCCTCTTCGAAGGAGCGCAGTTCCTGCTGCGCCTCTTCGTGAGGCTGCCGCAGTTCCTGCTTCCTTTCTTCTTCCTTCGTCCTCTGTAATTCGTTCAATTTTTATTTGTTTCGTTTGTTTCTTGTTAATTCTTTGGCATACAATCAAAATAATTTCACATGTATATTATTATCATCATTAACATGTTTAATTCATCATTTAAATCCGACTTAAATCCCTAATAATCCAATATTTGCGGGTTTTCGTCATTAAATTCAATCCGGGTTGTAGGAATTCGATTTGTTCATATCAGGTTTCTGGAATTCGACCTTTGATATATTTTCATCTGTCTTTTCTTGTATTCATCATTAATTTGTCATTAATTTGTCACGTTTAACCTATTTAGTTCACTCATGTCGCTAATCAATCATTCGTTCATGTAAATAATTCGTTTGCATCCGTCTCATCCATGTTTTATCGCTTTTATCACCATTAATCACATGTAAATAATCTGTTAATCACTTTCATCCGAGTCGAATATCATAATTAATCCTTAAATTCACCGATTAACATTAAAGATTTGCAGTTCCGGCTTCACAGCCAGAACTCACCCTTGGAACAGACGCAGCAATTGCTGCGCCTCTTCCAGAGGGCGCAGCAATTGCTGCGCCTCTTCCAGAGGGCGCAGCTCTGCTGCGCCGGTTCCAGGATGATTTCTGCCTCTGAACTCCGTTGTTGCCTGACCTAGTTTAATTAGCTTACGTATGATTAACTATTATCCGTATTATCACCTTCTGACTTGTTCGTTAATTCTTTTGATTCATTCTTTTATTCGTTTTTCCAAATTATCCGTTTTTATGGTATTTTCGACATAAATCGCCTAATCCATTGTAATTATTGTAATTTTCATTATTGTAATTTTCATTATTATATTTATCATATTTCTTGTATGATTTGTATGTCTTCACATGTAATTGAGCATTAAATCCTACCTCGACATTAATTGCTTGCTAATTACGTGTCAACCAACTTAGCCTAATTCTCACATGTTAGGATTAAAACTTGGATGTTGCATTGCATGCATATAATCGACGATATATCGAGTATAAACGATTTTCCCTAATCATTAGTAGAGGCCGCTATCGAGGCGGGCGGGATTAGGTGTTCGATCAAAAGAGCTTCCTAATACGTACCCTCACCCCTTACTCCAGATCTCTGTGAACATCCGTGTTCATTGGAATCCACGAGAGTCATTCTAGACATAGAATGCTAAGGGTAACGATTGCTTGGTGTTCATGTCTCTAATTTGTGTCTTGACATGGCACGAGGTATTCGAACGGTTCCAATTTCCCATAAAAATTGGTGGCGACTACAACAAAAATGCAAACGCTTGTTCTCTTCCTACCAAGCGCCCTCGTGGGCCCCCCGCTGTCCACACTTGTCACATAACAGAGTGTTCTGTCAAACACTAGAATAGCTTATTAGTTCTCCTCGAGAATTCATGACGATTCTTCTATGGCTTGCCAATGACCTATCATGCTTTTAAGCATATGATTCATTATTGGACATGTGCATGATTATTCTAATGGCGGAAACATTAGTAATCTTTAATCATGTGATCAACCATTCTTAGGTTCAATGAATGACCATGACTGCTTATGGTAATTCCATTTTCATTGACATGAATAACCTACGTTTCTCGTTGATTTGATGTGTATATCTCAATACTTATCCAACATCCCATGATGTGATTGGATTCATCAAAGTCCATTTTCATCCAGAATTGAAAACTCAAACATGTCTTTGTGAAAAATAGTATTAGCTCGTCATTCTCAATGAGTAATGAGTTATAAATTTTACAAGATGATTGCTCCCACTAAATTCCATGTCTTCACATGATAATTTCAAACTCCCACTTAATTCCACACGTTTCGCAATTGACTACTCAATCGAAACATTTCAAGAATTGAAATACATTTTGCTTTGCCAAGTTATTAAGATTAAAACCATATATGTTCCCAGCATATCCTTTCAAAATACCTATTTTTAAAAGGTTTCAATCTTAAACTTATGGAAAGAGATTTTGATCTCTAACTCATTCATTTTATAATGATGCGTAGCAATGTCATTATTTAAATGTGAATTTCATTTAATACACGTCCTTCTCAAAATACCCTTTTCCGGAAGGAGGTTTAACCATTTCATTTTCATAATGAGGTTAAGTAATGACACTAGCGTGGTTAACAATTAACTTAACTCTTTTAGATACCGGCATATCATTCTTTGCAACTTTTAGTTATAAATCTCATTTATTTTCAAGGATGCAACTTTGTTTCATTTAGGCTCTTAAGTAAATATCAATGTTGAAACTCTTGGTCAAATGTTGTTCATAAACTAGCCAAATCTCTTGTTAAGTCTTTTCTTTAGTCATTTTCTTCCAAAACTTTCTTTTGGTCTCCTCGTGTAGTAATCTTAAGAACATATTCTTTTGATTACTTCACTTGGTCTCTTTTGTCATGTAGATCTCATCTATTCGAGACCATAGATCTCATCTATTCATGTATACTTTTTATTTAGGTATACAAATCATTCTTTCTTTCGTAGATCTCATTTACTCAAGTATACAAATTATCTTTGTATTCTTTGTGTCTTCATTTTTCTCCCACTCTATATTTAGAATAAATACACTAGATATTCAAAAATATTTTATGAGACACAAATAATGATTTTGAAGTACAAGGAGGAGTATCTCATGGATTGACTAATAGTTTTAGATTTGATGAGTGTACTTGGTGATTGACATTCCTTTAGGAGAGTTCATTAACTCAACATTACTTTATAATTGATCATACACAAGCCTTAAGCTTGTGGACATATAATTAATCCCATCATTATAGTTGTCTATTAGATCACTTTAAGTGGATGATCATATGTTTCTATGTGCAAGCATATAAAGACGAATTTTTAGAACAAGGAAATACGATAAAAGGGGTGACTTGGGTTGCAAACCAAGCCACCAAAATCCAAAATACAACAATTGTTTAGAAAGGATCAACTATTTCCATGTCGAACACGGAAATCAAAATAGTTCTAAAAATCCGAAACATAACTTAAATAAGACAATAATAAAAAAGCCAAGCTTCATTAGAAGCTACTCTTAGCTCCTTGATGATTTCTCAATCTTGCTTTTCCTTTCCCTTGTCTTTGCTTGGAGGAGGTCCTATTTACAATAAAAAGGGGATACATTATCACAACTTTGTATTAAAATACCATAGTTGAATTAGAAACATAAAAGAAAGGATAGTCATTTACCTACTGGAGTGATTTTTCCAGCTTTGATGTCACCAAGATACTTGGAACAATTCCTCTTCCAATGTCCAACACCATTACAATAATGGCATTTGTCAAGAGGACCCTTCTTGGTCTTGGAAGTGCTAGCTTCAAAAGTCTTAGCCTTGGTGGACATGGGAGCTTGCCTCTTACCCTTTTCCCATACTTCTTGAACTTCCCCTTACTTTTGGTGCTTATGTTAAGCACATCCTTAGGTGGGTTAACATTTAACCCCATGTCTCTTTCGGCTTGCACAAGTAACTTGTGCAACTCTTCAAGAGACACGTCCTTGTCTTGCATGTTAAAATTCACCCGGAATTGAACATATGCTTTGACTTTGGATAAGGAGTGTAGAATCCTATCTACAATGAGTTCTTTGGGAATTTCAACTTTTTGAATCTTTAAAGTCTCGACTAGCTCCAATAATTTGAGCACGTGAGGGCTAACCTTTTGGCCCTCCTTGAAATCGAGATCAAAGAATGACAAGGCCGCCTCATATTGGACGATCCTCGGAGTTTGTGAAAACATTGTCACAAGTTTGGAATAGATTTCATTAGCGGTGCCCATTTTAAAGGCTCTCCTTTGGAGATCCGCCTCCATCGGAAAAATCAACACATTTTTCATTGCGGCGGATTCTTTGTGGTTAGCCTCATATGCTTTCCTAGTGGCGGCACTCGACCTAGCATTAGGTTCGGGTGGAGAGGCCTTGGTGAGGTAACGAAGCTTGTCGTCACCTTGGGCGGCTAATTTGAGTTGGGCATCCCAATCGGAGAAATTTGACCCATTCTTTTCAAGTTTACAACGATCCATGAAGGATCGGAGCCATGAAGCATTAGTGAGAGGTGTGGCGTTGGTGTTTGGTGCGACCATTTGTTATGAGAAATTAAAGTGGTCTACAAAACAAAAATAGAAGGAATAAAACATTTGTCGTTTTTAATATCATACTTGTAAATAAATTAACACGATATGAGCATTTATATAGTGACCTCTACCCAACTATTATAAATGATTCCAAGACCCAAATTCATATTAACTTGGGCACGGTGTGGCCGATGAAACCCTTATCAATATAACTCGGTGGATTAACTCTTTAATCGATTCTACTTTTAGAACTCTTGGTCGATAAAATTACATTAACATTTATCTTAAGCCCGGAACACATGAAACTACGGTTACGAATACTTCCATTGAGCTCAATCCAAATTTCGAATAAATGTGTCCATGATCCAAAACCACATTAATTTGGGGACGGTGTGGCCGATAAATCCCTCATCAACATGAATTCGGTGGATAGACATTTATCACCCACTTCCCCTACGTAACAAGGTTTGTACCCCGGCGTGGCCGAGTGCACTCCCTCACGAAATAGGTTTTCATGGTTTCTACTTTTTGGTAAGGCTAAGTCTCAATTGTTTGTTTTAGCGAGAGGTCATGTCAATTTATTATCTATCACGTTTTAAGTGAACTAAAGCGGTGAACTACGATAATTGTAATTGACACGGTCGATAAACTCGATAAAAATTGACAATGCATGTTTTAGTTATGGCGATTTAGCGATGCATGCAACATATAAATAAAATGCAAAACATAAAAATAAAATCCTTGTATGGCCTTCCTAAAATAGTAAATCTAATAAACTATTACAAATTCGGAAACCAACTCCTTTGGTCCCTTGAACTTCGGTCTTGGCACACATCTCGAGGTAACACCGTCTTCATGGAAACTCCGGGAAATTACAAAGTAATAAATAAAATTATAAATGAATTACATAATTTCCTATTATACATTTGTAAATAAAATAAATCTATTAAATTACAAAACGGTGATACGAGATCACAATAAATTACAACCGAATCGATATTCCCATACATTTCGGGTAATATCAATTAAAACTAAGGCCATACTAAGTAAAATTACATAATTCAAAATTACATAAAAATAAAATTATGACAATCATAAATAAAATGCAGCATTCTAATATGTATGAACATGCCCAATTTTATGGTAAATCGCCTTTAAGGAGCCAATATCGTATATTAATCGGATTTTACGGATTTGCGTGATTTAACCTTTTATAATCACAATAATTACATAAATTCATATTTATGTACAAGTTAATTACCCTAACCTTCTTAGGACTCAACATTAGTCTCCACTAACATATTGACAATAATTAACTTATATTTCTTAAAATTGTTCATAAATGGACTCAAAATTATAATATTATGTCATAAACTTCAAATAAATCATAAAAATTTCAAAAAATTTGAAATTTGAAATTTAAACTCATGAACATTCTGGAAAAATACCATGACACTCATAATGTTCAAAACTTAGGTTAAAAATTTCGAAATTTATCGAGAAAAACAATGTTGCGGTTTATCCGATTTATCAATTATTACCATAAAAATATGAGAAAAAAATATTTTTCTTAACTTTTCACTTTTAGATCTGAAATATGTGATAAAATACAACATGTAAAGTTTTTTCTTAGTCATGAAGTATGTTTTAGCAATTTTTACTAATTAAAGTCACTATTTATGTGATTTTTCATCAAAAATTCATAAATCATGCATAAAGACTTCATTATATCCAAATATTTTACACACATCTTGTAAAATTTCATGTGACAACATACTAAATTTCTATGACCAGATTCGAAATATAACTCATATTAACCTAATTAACCATTTAAATATGATTTTAACTTGAAAAATCCATATTTCGAGGATAACAAGTCATGTTATTATGAAAATTTAAAGGCCATCATTATATAATATATGTGAAAACATATCCAAAAACCACTGGAAAAACAAAGTTTAGATATTTTTAGTCCAAAAATGACATTTTAATCATAAAAATCACATTTTAATGCCATTATTAATAAAAATGAACAATAAAATCCATAGATAAACCAAATATCCTAAAAACATTTTAGGATCAGAAACTTTAACACGCATAATAAATTTCGTGATATATCATAATAAACACAAATTTATAAGTTTTATTTGTTAATCGTATAACTCGGAAAAACAATAACCGATTTGCATGCAAACAACCTAAGGCTCTTGATACCGCTTGTTAAGAATTATTATTCTCATTATACAACATATTCATATATGTTACAATTAATTTAGTCATAAAATTAATTTAGATCTTATGCATGCAAACATGAATAAGAATAAAGAAGAAATTGTTTTCTTTACTTTGAGTTTTCGGATATATGGGCACAAATGAGTTCTCCTACTCACTTGTTCTTGAGCTTTCCATACAAATGGAAGAACAAGGATCCAAAGATAGAATCCCTCCCAAAGATGAATACCCAAGATAACCTCTTAAAAGATAAATATTATTTGAACTAGAACAATATAAATCTTACTAAAATTGACCCAAAGTATTATTTCTATCTCTTGTAATTTCGGCCAAGAGAGGATGATTTTTGGAGTTTTTATTTCTCTAGTTTTTCTTAAGATATAGAGAGTTTTGTATTTCTTACACTAGAAATAATATGTGAAGTATGAATGAATAAAATTAGAGAGAAAAACTCTCTATATTATCCTTTGAAAACCGGTGGGGAGAGATGAGAGGAGAGGAGAAGTGAGCCAATGCATGGGCAAGTAATTCTTCTCAAGAAAAACTAGGTTTGCATGGCTACAAACTAGTTATAATCATTATGCTCTCCACTTAATAATTTAACACAATTTAAACATTGTATTCCCTCCATTTTTTCGGCACTTACATAAAATGGATGGTCCATTTTATGTTTTGTCATTTGTCAATTGTCACATGTTACTAGCCATGTGAATTTGTCATGTATTTTTAACATATTAAAAATCAACGCATATTAAAAATCAACGTATTAATAAAAATACGTCATGTACAAAATCGACTTAGTAATTCATAATTACTTTGTAAGCAATAAAACAATTCGATAACTTAGACCGTATCTTATTTAATCAAATTACAATGAGATACGTAAATATTACTTCCAAAATCGTCCGTCAATTTTAAGTAATTTAATTAACCCGTATCGTAATACGATCAATTAAATAATCAATTAAGAGTGTTACCCTTTAGGTATGACCTAAGGGGATCAACTGATCACCACCGTCGCACGACAGTAATGTCAAACTCTAGTCAGCCAATCATTACCGATATGTGTGGACCAGTTGACTGTAAAATATTACTTCCCACATGTATTCTTAAAATGAGACTTAAACATGTGATCATCATGATCGACAGTTGTGATCGCATTATTGTCAGAGGACACATATTCCAACACCCATAACTAGTGAACATCATCACCTGTCACAATCTGCTCACCATCCCCGAATGGATCACCACAGATTTTACAAAACAACAACGGGGTCAGTCACTGTATAATGAAAATAAGACAAGTACAAAAGGGCAACCAGCTGATCATCATCCACCTCCAAACTCCAGATCTCACATAGTAACCGACTACACACCGAAGTGTGTAGCCCTGCCAGATTTTTTCCCATCGCAACAAGTAATCCTCGCCGCCAGTGGGGGACTGCAGTCAATCCCCATCTAAGCCCCGTTCATCAACGAGCGATATCCATGTCCCTTAATGTGCACATCCCTCCCGTGGCGGGTTCCACGGGGGGCGAACTAGGGTGTGAAGCCACTCCCGCAAGTGACTCCACCACAATCATCACAACACAAACACCAACACCACACCAACACTCCAACAATGATCAGCAGACAAACAATCGTACGCAATACAACATAATCTCAAATCAATTAAACAGGAACTGAGTAGGGAAACCCTACCTTTTCGCAATCCGCTACGCTGCAATCAATCATACAAATGCATAACGAATACCATATCATCACCTACAACAATGATAATTAACAATCAACACACATATGATGACCAAACCCTAAACCCCCAAATTAACCCAAAACAATAATTAGGGCCAAACCCTAAAATACAACCTATTAGCTGATTACAAGAACTAGAGACTTACCAAAGAAATCGAGACAAGAGACGGAAGTGTAGACTTGCGATCGATCAATTAGCCTTGAGAGTGATTAGGGTGATTAGAGAGATATGAGCGTCGTTGAGTTTTGGTAAAATGATTTAGAAACCGTAAAAGCGTAATTTATAATAATCCCTAATCACCTTAACCAAACTGCGGAATTAAACCCGTCAGAACGGTCCTCTACTCGGTCGAGTATTCCCACACTCGGCCGAGTATTCCTGGGCAGTAAACTGTCCAAAAACACACGACACACTTACTCGGTCGAGTAAGTCATATTCGGCCGAGTAACCCACTTAGAAAACCGTAGTATTACATTATTTCATAGGAATAATCTAAAAACTTTTTAATACCCTTCTTAAATTACTTCATCCTTTAAGTTATCTTAATTTAATCGCTCCTATGCCATCTTCCTTCTCAGAACATACTTATAGGTAAAATACCTAGGTGTCGTAATTAACTAGAATTAAGCTATCAAACAAACAATTTATAACCTTAACTTGACTCTACTAACTTCTAAACAAAACAATAGTAAAGCGGAAGTAAGGGTCGAACCCAAGAGAAGGATCTTAAGCTAAAGACTCGATTTTTAACTATTAGACAACCACTAATTAAAACACTAATGACAATTAAGACTCAACAATTAAAACTAATTACCAACAATGATATCCACAATGAACAAATAAGGATTAACACGGAAAGAGATTTTCATATGAGAAAATGGAGAAATATGACGAAGGATGCAAACTTTAGCAAGGAGACAATTCAACAAACAATTTAAGTGCAATGAAACAATATGTGAAGGAAACTTGGTGTAACAACCCCTTGGTAACCACCCTTTCTCTAGTAAGACTCTATTCTCCCATTTTAATCACTTATCAACTAATTCACCCACAATAAATTGGTAATCACAATAAAACCATGTATGAAAACTCACCTTATAAGACAACATCACATATTAACCAATGCATGATGTATAAAAAAGGGTATTAAGAACATAACCAAGTGGGTAATTCTAGGATATTTCACAAACAAGATGAAACCATACAAGTTATGAAATACCCGTGTTCCTCTCTTACAAAGGTGTGATCTTTAGCCCAAAAATAACAAGATTATAAATTGCTTCAAACAATACTACAAGAGTTAGACCAACTTCATAGAATTTGCACTAGTTAAATGAAATAGATGGAAGGATGATCAATTCTTACAACAAATCATTCAACATATTCATTAAACACAAGAGGAAAACAATAAGTAAATAGATAAGGGATTAGAGAGTCACTACATAGATAAAAGGTGGCACCTTGGATGAATTACACCAAGTAGTAAAGATCTAGCCTACCATAGTTTGATTACAACCCAATAATTTTAGAGAAATCAACATGAAAATTGAAAGATTAAGTTTTTGATTATTACAAGATTAAAGCCAAGCATAAGAATTGACGGTAAGGCGGTGGTGTTTAGAACTCAAAACATGTGGGTATTTATACCCTTGGGCCTCCTTTTTAGGTGATAGGCTATCACACACCTATGCAAAGATAAATTCCCTAAACACAAATAAATGTAGTAATAGGGGTCGAACCACAAGGAGACAGGAGTTTGCTAAACAAGTTGCTATGGATTGAATTCTATCGAGGTCGGTTTATCGGTTATTGGTTGGTTGGTTGGTTATGCAAATAAAATGAAAACAATAATAAAGAAAGCATCTAAGGAAATCGGGTCACACATGAAAATTACTAATTAGTCATGTTAATTTAGAAATGCATTGATAATGATAAATTGTTTAGGCTTAGAGACACATACCTATCAATTTTAGTGTCAACCATAGACCGGGTCCTAGAGAAACTCTCATTTATGACTAGGTCGTCCTACTACACATGCTTAGTCTAATTCAATTCCGTGCCTCTCGACTTATAGAACGAATTAACAAACTTAATCTACGATTATAGCCAATAACCAAAGATTAAACAATATAATGCAAACATGTTATAGAAACTATTTTAATATCGTGACATCTCATTTTAAAAATTGTGATTAGTTATTTCGCATGGCTTCCTTTATCCCCTAGGCAAGATATATTACTCTTACATTATGTAAATTAAGCTAATGATGAACAAAATGATAAACATAATGATAAGGAAATAATACTAGAAATAAATTACCTCAACAATGGAAATGGAATTGGAATTGGAATTTGAAGAACAATGCTTGAATAGAAATTGTAATACAATATTGAAATGCTAAAGGAAATGTAAATAACATAAAGGAAATCTAACCTACATTTTATTCTAAAACTAAGACTAAAACATATATGAAAATGTATGGAAAAATGTGTGTAAAGGTGTGTAAGAAGATATGTAAAAGGTGTAAAAGAAGATGTTGATCAACACCCTTTATATAAGAATAAGAGAGTAAAATTTGCAAATGAATTCAAAATGGCATCCTAAGCACACTCTTAATTTTCCGTCAATTCTTGAGTAATTGCCAAAGGGATCCAATGTGAGCCATTAATCCCATTTTTAAGCCTTTGATTAATCACACAATTTAGCATCTGTGGACATGGGCCCACCTATACGCCGAGCCGATCTGTCGGACGTATAGCGGTCTTTTGAAAGCCACGATCGGCGGGGTAAAAATGCCTTCGACTGGATCGTTTTAGATCGGCCGGTTTCGTCTCGGTAAGGGTCTCGAAACGATTATAGATGTTCGGAGTCGCCACCAAGCATTTGTGGGATGCTTGGAACCCGTTCGAATCCACTTTATACCTCGGTCAAACGAAGCACAAAGCAGTGTTTGACATAGGTACTAAAGATAAGGAATCGTCCCTCTTTAGCATCCTATCTCTAGAATGACTCTCGTACGCCCTGGATAAGGTCGTCCACTATCCAAAGTTTCTGAGTAAGAGGTGAAGGTACGTATTGGGAAGCCCTTTAATCAGACACCCAATCCCGCCCGCCGCGGTAGCGCCTCTCTTGATCGATCTTGGTTGGTTGAATGCAAAAGTTGATAAAACGGTTTAAATGCATGAATGCGCATCCAATAATTTAAACCTAACACGTGAGAGCTTTCTAAGTTGGTTGATTTAATCCAAGTATCAAGTATAAGATGTCAAGTTGGATTTATGGTTGATTTGCCTGCAAGAAGGAAATTAAACATCCATTTACCAAATTAGGTTTATGGTGCATAACGTGATCCATTTGTCTTAATAAGACGTTTTGCAAATACGGTTTTTAAATGAGCAAGTTAGTCGTCTGATACGTCCTATATCCGGGTTAGCCGGAGTCGGGATCGTCCTAGCCTAATGCTAGAAAGGGAACAGACCCTGCACCAGGCAGCCAGATGAGGCGCGAGTTTATTGGCGATGTAAGGGGGTCTCCCCTGGTTTAAAAATAGGAAAAGAAAATGGCATGTTTAGGCGCGGGTCAGTCAACGGTATAAGACCCATTCTGACCATTGAAAAACGTATATAAAACGTATTAAAAATGGGTATTTGGACCCGTTTTGGTTTGAAAGGATCGTTTTGGTCGTATTTGTGTTGATTTGAGGAACGAGACTTGAATAATCATTATTGTTTTGATGATATTCGATGTCGGGTTCGACTTTATAAGCTTGACATGAATAGTTTTGAAATTAATTATGAACTAATTGTTTTAAGTTCATTTGAATATAATTAGTCGATACTCATCATCGTACTCGGGTTAAAATCCAACATTGTATGTAGAATCAAGGATGACTTTGTGTTGGTGACTAATACGTTTATTTTGAAAATGTAAAGAATTAATGATGAAAGGCTTTAAAATACCTTCCAAAATGTAAAGAAATGAAATAAAAGGCTTTAAAATACCTCTTAAAATGTAATTAACCAAATATTATCACCGAAACATGGATTAAACCGTCATGGTATTAAGAACCAAGGGTGAAAAATGTTTTATGGTTAAAACTTGTAAAATAAAATAAAAATGGGTTTGAAAATACTTGAAATGGTGAAAACCGATTACAAATATGAAAATAAATTAAAGAGGAAAGACGAGAACAAACACGGTTGAGTCTGACATGGGCACCCCATTGAGGCGCGAGCCTCTGTGCATAAGAAGGGGCTTCTGTCTCAGGCCAAAACTCAGTTTTGGCTCGTCTAACCTATATTTGGATCGTGTTATGCATGATTTAGCATATTGTAGTCATGAAACCAGTAAAGACATGATAAAAGAAGGATTTTTACACCCTCATACTTACATGCTTGGTTTATGGCGAGAAACCGACGTAAGTGTATCAACTCGTTTGGTCGGAAAAGACTCGGTTTAAAACCATTTTAGTAAGTAAAAAGAGTGTTTGTTAAGTTTAGTGATGGTGTAGTGGTCGAAGTGGTCGGTCAAGTGATTTAATGCACGATGACGGTACCAAACAATGTGTAAGGCTTGTATTTAAGATCGGTAGGTCGTAAATACGCGTCGGATTGTGACTTACGAAGTCAAGTCGAGAATTTTAAGGGAGAAAAGAAGGGGCGGACACTCACGTAAGTTCTAAAATGGTGTCATTTGAGGGGTATTTATAGGAGAATGAGTGGTTGTGTGAGTTTTGAGCGACGTGGCCACCTGGGCTGCTCAAAGAGGCGCGAGCAATGTAGCACGTCTTCGAGGTGTCTTGTCACTATCACACAAATGCAATCATGATTTGTTCTATCCTAAGATTTGTATGAACATGTTTGGTACTTGACCATACATGAATCCGGGAAATCTTAACATGGAAGCAGTTGAATGGTTTGTTTTTTGTGTTTGACTCGGTTTGACTCGTTGTTGGAGTCGGGATTTGAATTTTGAGTCGGTTTTTGGTCCGGTGTCGGATTTGACTCTAGTTAGTGTCATTGCGACCCCGTCGTCATGCATTAAACACTCCAGGTACTTTTGAATAGTTTTGAAATGTTTTATTTTCGAAATCGTTTTAAGTTTTCCGACGTAAAGTTGTACACGAACTGTCGATCAAACGCCGCGATTCCAAAGCATGTTGTAGTCCGATAGTCATCGGGTGTTTGTTGGAGTCTCAGCAGATACCGGGTATCTATAGCATCCCATGAGCATCCAAAGTTAAGTATCCAAAGTTGAGCATCCCATGTTGAGTTTGTGTGGACTTCTTAATTTGGGCTTCATTTGTGATTTCATTTTTGCATCAACCCACTTCATAATTCTTCATACTTGGACTTGTCATTTCCATAATCTCCTACCATGGTCCATCTTGCTTCCACACTTAGCCTTAATTCTAGTTACTTGCAAATGTGATAGAAAAAAGCCTCTAAATGATTAGATTCCTACAAAATATAACAAATACAAACAATGCACCTAGAACACAAGATTAGCTCACAAATATACTAATTAAAGTATGATATGCAATCAAAACCGAGCTAAAATGAGGGGTAAAAGTATATATAAAATGAACACATCATTAGGTCACAAACAAATGGGTCTTCGGAAATAGGAAAAAAAGGAAAACCCGTCGTAAAGATCAGGGGAAAATCGCAGACTGCGGTTTCATCCTGCATCACAATATTACGAGAGCCATATCTCCCTCGTTTCTTGGCCAAATAAGGCATGCGAATTACTCGTTTGAAGTTGACCCATATGAAACCGAGTTTTTAATTCTTCATTTTGCCTCTGTTTGTGCATGCCAAGGCTTCAATTCTTCCTTTTGTTTGCTTCTCTTGACTTTTCACTTATTCCCTTGGCTTACCCTTTGCTCTCTTTCTTCGCCTTGGTTTTTCATGGCCCGGGTTTGACTTGTGAGTCATCGGCTTGTACAAAATTATTTCTTCATCTCAACTTATTAATATGAAGTACTTGAATTACCGGCCTTGAGATGTAAATACCAAAAACAAGTTCAAATGATCCAAATTACAACCAAAGTGGATTAACCGAAAAAAACAACAATTAACACTCAAAACCGGCTTTGTAACAAGTTTATTCAACAAAAATTACCTAATTAAACCGACAATATTTGACTCTATCACATACTCACTTAAAATTTGTACCAATTACATTAGCTAACCTTCTTCCTCCTCTTTCTTTAAGCCTTATTTTTTTACTCACTTAAAACATGAACCTTACATGTAGAGCTCTCTCCATCGAAGATAACAGCATATCGATTTGCATCAGATTGCATCTTTACTCCATAACCATCATCTTCTGGGCGCGTCATCATGTATAAAGCACAAATGGGATCAACAATATGGCAATGTGATCACCATCACCACACCACGGTACCGATAAAGGTTATCGTAGAAGCTCTCTTGTTGTAACTTGCTCTAATTTCTCTTAAAACATTTTGTCGAACACCTGGTGTGCGTCCTCATAAGAATGTTGATTTTGATCCAAAATTGCAGCAGTAAAGGGCATGGTTTGACAATCTAAGGAATGTAGGTCCGTTGTTGATGGGGATATGTACCTGATAGTTCCGTTTACTCCTCCAAATGATGGCGTTTTTTTCGGTCGAGAATTTAGTGAAGTCAGAATTGTGGGGGATCGAATTAATTTTGTTAGGTTTGATCATTGTTATTGCTAGATTGAGAAACTCATAATTCTGAGGTGGGTGTTTGGTGGAGTTTATGATGATATTTTTGATGGCGAAAATGTAGTTACTAGTTATTTTTTGGTGAAATGTGAGTAATATAAATCATAACCGAACAATCATACAAGTCGAGATTACATCAAACATAAGCATAATCACATAAGGATAATGCTCATAAGCTATGAAAAAAACTAAGGCATAATCAAAACGTCCATGACTTAATAAAGAGAGGCCATACAATCCCATCTCCTAAGCCCACCTCTGGCACTTCGACTTAGCCCCTTGCTCACCATGAACCTTATTCACCGTTTAGCCTCTTCCTTAACACATTCAGCCACAACTTCAGGCCTTACGAGGACTGCATTCATTCGAGCATTGTTTCATTGATACCATATGTAGTAATAATAGGCTGTCCATAGCAGAGAATGCACACGATGCTTCAATCTTTTCCCATAATTACTAGTGATACTTGAGCATGTCATACTCACAACAATTCTGAACCCACACCAATGCTCAATGGCCCGCAACATCTGTTTGCTGTAAACACAGATAAAAAGAAAGTGCTCCTATGTTTCAGGTTCACATTCACATATGCAACAACTTCTTTCTTGACAGTAGCCAATTTTGAATAGGTTATCCCTGACATTAAGCCCATTGTCCAGAGTAATCCAAGTAATAATAGCATGCTTAGAGATGTTCCATTTATTCCATACCAAAGTATACATGTCTTGCTTAGGTTGTCTGTGCCTAAGCGACTCATAACCATTCTTGACAGAATGTCCTTTACGTCAGGAGTCCATTGATCATATACATAGGCCTGCTTCACCATTTCTTTGACCTTACGAATGTTTTTCCAAGACTAAGCAGCATCTGCAGGTGGAGTATAATTGATAAATATTACCCGGCGAAGGAGATGAAAAATGAAGAGGACAAGGTGTGTTCAATACTTCAATACACCACACCTTTGTGTTTTTAACCCTTAGAAAAAAAATAAGGGTAACCTGTGTTGGAGTATGTGTCCTCGACAATAGTGCGATCACATTATTAAAATTCATAATAAGAATACAAAAGGGATGATTCCTTTTTATACATCAACTGATCAACATTAATCGTTAATGATTGGCTGACTAGAGTTTGACATTACTGTCGTTTGACGGTGGTGATCAGTTGATCCCTTAAGGTCACACCTAAAGGACAATTCCCTTAATAGATAAAATTAATTAATTGTATAATGATACAGGTTAATTAATTCCTTAAAATAGAACAATTCACAAATGTGAGTAAGAATATGAATCTTATTGTAATTCGATTAAATGAAATTCGTTTTAGTAATTAAGATGTTATATTACTAAAATTTTGTTTACGAAACAATTAAATTAAGAATGAAAGTTAATTATAATTGTAATATGTTGTAGATTATATTAACATGGACCATTTTATTTACATGTAATTGGGAATTACTAGTCAATTATTGTATATAATTGAATTAATATATGTAATGATATTTAAATGTTAAGTATGCATTAATATTATTAATAACATGTTATATGTCACATGTCACACATTATATGACAAATTGACAAAAATAAAATGGACTCCATTTTAACTAGGAAAACTAGTTTATGGAGGGTATTAGGAAGAAATGGCTAAATTGTTTTATTGAGTTGAATACACAATGATTACAATTATAATCTATTCTACACTCTAACAAGTTTTGATAAGAACAATTGCAAGAGCATTTTTTGCATGCATTGGCTCTTCTCCCTCTCTCCTCCCAACCGGTTTTCACACCCCCAATATAATAAGAATTGTTCTTATTTTACATAATATTCATTCTCACACAATTTACTTCTTACTCTTCTCTCCTTATCTCTCTAAAATAAGTTTTAGAAAAGAAAAGAAAATAAATTGTTCTCATCTAATATTATTTAGTTACTAAAGGTAGTAATAAGAAATATTATTAGATTTTTAAGGTCTCTAATTTAATATATCTAGTTAATATTTAAATTAGAATTAAGGGTTTGTCTTGGTGCAATTGAAAGGAGGTTCTCACAATATTGAGACAAGGAGGATCATCCAATTATTTAAGTTCACGAACAAGTAAGAAATGAGTTTTTGCTTGTGCCCTATAAACCGTTTTTCCTCAATGTAACGAACACTTTTCTTAATCTTTGTTTTATTTTGTTATGCATGCATACGATCATCATATTTAATTAATGAGTAATTAGATATATAATTAAAGAGTTTAATTTGTGGGTTAATGAATTCTTTCAAGTGGTATCAAGAGCTTTGGTTGTTGCATGCATAATCGGCTTAGTTTTTCCGACTAAATTAAAACTTGAAATTTGCGATTTATATGATTAAGCCACGAAATTATTTTCAATGTCATATATTCTGGTCCTAAAATGATTTTAGGTCATTGTGATGATTTATGGTATTTTTTAGCTCATTTTAATGATTTTTAGTAATTTTATTACATTTTATTGAATAAAATGCTATTTAAAATGCTAAAAATAGTTAAACTTTGTCTATGACCTTGAATTTTTTATATGACCTAACATGCATATTTTAATTATTTTATGTAAAATTTCGTATAAATTTGATTTATTTTGCATGATTTATAATTTTTATGAGATAAAAATGACATAAATGGAGGTAAAATGGTTAAAATTAGTTAAACTTCGAAATAGGCCATGAAATTTTAATATGTTGTCACATGCACATTTTAATCACTGTGTGTAAAGTTTTAGATGAACTTGATTCATTTTTCATGATTTATGAATTTGTTAGTGTAAAAATGACATAAATAGTTTCTATATTAGCATAAATAGCTCAAACAAATCAAATGGCATGAGAAAATTATTTTAGGTTGAATTTTTATCCCACATATCAGATCTAAAGTTGGAACATTGATTAGATTAATCTTCATATGCTTTAGATTTATTAGATAAAACCGATAAATTGCAACAATATTTTTCTCGAAATAAATTCAAAACTTTTAACCTAGATTTTTGACATTATGAGTATCATGGAAATTTTCCAGAATTTCAAAGATTTAAAATACAAATTTTGAAATTATTATAATTAAATTTGGATTTATTCATAAAAGGTTATGATATTAAGGTAAAAAAGGAGCATAATTGATATATCAAGTTGAATTATTGTCAAAAATTGAGCGATGACTAATTTTTGAGTCCTAAAATATTAGGATAATTAAATTGGACTAAAATTAGATTTTAGTAATATTTTGTGTAATTTTAATAAGTTAAAATTGCGAATATCCATAAAACCGGTCTATATTAACGATATGAGTTTAATTAGGGCGATTTAGCACATAATTTGGCATGTTAAATACATATTATTGTTTAGGTATTTTTTACCGAATTGATTGATTAGGGTCAATGCGGTCTTACTCGTTGGTTGATCGTATGATTGTTCGTATGTTGATAAGTAAATAGAGAAATAAAATACGTAATGTAAATTGACACGTAAGATTTGGTGACGCGGAAAACCCAATGTGGGAACAATCGCGGGAGGGACGGTACTCTGCCAGATATCGCACTATACTTGAATAGGAGGATGATTACAATTGAAACGTAAAGCTAATCCTGCTGGCGCGAGGTGTCAGGCCTACAAGATCTTGGACGGATGTATATTTGGGTATAAGAATATGCTAATGCCTTGGCGTTCGTATGTGTGTGGATGTGTTATTGTATGTCCTTCTTGATTCGCTTCCTTGGCTATTTATAGGGTGAGAACCCTAGATATGTCCTACTTTGATTATGGAAAGGGGATATAATTTCCATAAGAACTCTTTCCATACTTGGCCGCCTTCCCCAATTCTCCTTGATCTCCCTAACTTCTCCCTAACTTCTCCCTAACTTGTCTTTCCTTAATCCGGACGTCTCCTCTGTTGGGCCCCTGGTCTTCTTTCAGCCCGTTCCCCCTTCTCCTAATCACGGGCTTCCTTCCTCCTTATCACTCCTCCCATAGCCTTTTATTTCACTAAGTGGGCCTTCCTTATTATGCTATTTTTAGCCCAAACAGTTTGCCCCAAATTTCTTGTGAGGTACGCTTCGAGGTGTCGAACAAGGAATTTACGTAATCGAATGTTAAAAACCCTAAGCCGTCAATTTGCACTTCTTTTCATGCAACTCCATCATTTCAGCCGCCCATTTCCTCTTTACTCGCACCCTACTCCCTCTCTCTTCCTTTATAATCTCAACCTCCACCTTCCACTTCCATTAATCCCAAATTATTTCAAAAACTCTCCCTCTCTCTAAACTCTCAACTTCCCTCTTCTTTCATCTTGCCGGCTTCACTGTTGCACTCTCCTCCGTCTCTTTCACCAGGTATTCTTCCCCTTTTCTCTTTTAATTTCCATTTTCTCTTTTCCACCATGGGTAAAACCCGATCAACCTCCGAACCTGCTGACCACAACCTTGACCCAACCTTTCCTTCTCGGGGACTCTTTAAGTATCCCCATGACTGCGACTCTGCTTTGACTGCTGCTGACATTCCCACGATCAAGGGTTTGCTTGGTCTTGGTGACGGGGTGGATATTGCCATCCCTGAACCGGGTCAGAAAGTCGATGCCCTTCGTCCCGGATGGGTCTGTTTTTATTTGTACCCGTTTAAATATGGCCTCCGTTTTCCTTTTCCCAAACTCATCCAAGACTTCATCTTTACGAATAATTTTGCCATGGCACAAATTTCTGCTGCCATCTGGAGAGTTTTTCTTTACTCCCTGGCCGCCGGTCAGAACACTGGTAACTCTATCACTCTGGGCGATCTAGCCCATATGTACAACATCAGGTCCCTAGGTAGGGGTCAATTCTCATTCCGGGGCCGTGGAGAGGCTCCCTTCAGACACGTGTCCAAATCCCGTGATGAGAAATGGTTTGAGGACTTCTTCTTTGTGAGGAAGGACTCCATCCAGCCTCCTGCCGATTACATCTTTGAGAAATGGGTTATAACTTCGAGTAAGTAGCCTTCCTGTCACCTGATTTATTTTATCTCGCTGCTTACTAGCTTACTTCACCGTCTTCGTGCAGGCCCCTGTGACCTGACCCGCATTGGTGGCAAGATCCCTGCCTGCAGCAAATTGTTCAGTATCTCTGAATCTGAGAGAAAGTTCCCAGACCTGCTCCCTGGTTTTTCACCTGCTTCCTCCTCCAACCCTCCTCAGTCGGCTCACAATATATCTTCTGGTAAGACTTCCACAACCGTTTTAATTTGCATGTTGTTTCTCCTGATGTTTTAAGTATATTGACGCCTGAGATGATGTCTGCTTATAGGCTCCAAAGTTGATCCTTTAGAAATCATCCTCCAAAGTGCCAAAAGGAAGAGGTCTTCTGCCAGTCCTGACGTGGCATCCGCCTCTAAGAGGAACGCTCCTGCTACCTCTTTCCAGACTCCTCCTACGTACTCCAGTTCTGCTGTACCTAAGCCCTTAGAGGTTGACCCATTGTCTCGCCATCCGCCTACTCCTCCTGTCAGTCCTCGTGCTTCATCTAGCGGAGGTATTACTGCTCATTTCCCAGAGGGTTTTGGGAATGTGGACAAGGTACCCTACTGGCCGGAGATTGACCAGCTGTTCTTCCCTCCTCTAAAGGAGGCGTTCTCAGAGTTCTCCCCAGAGGAGATGGCTGAGAATGATGTGCACAACGCCTTCATGGTGAATGCTCTTCATCTTCTACCTGTTTGTTTATTTTTATTTTAGATTCTACCCTTTGACTTCCTTGCTGACTTCTGACTTCCTTGCCCCAGACCCTTCAGTCTGCGCTCTACAATAGGAAGATGATCAACATAGTGCAGACCGCCAGTCGTGCCACCAACGCCAAAAACCAGGAGCTGAAGGGGACAATTGCCGACTTGGCGCAGCAGCGGTCTGATCTGAAAGAACGCGTGGTGGAGTTGAAGGCTGAGCTTACTGTCACCAAGAAGAAGTTGAAGGAAGGGGCTGATCAGCTGGCTCGCACTCAAGAGGTGTGCAGCACTTTCTCTGACTCCCTCAAGCGCTCCGAGGAAAATATCAGCGAGCTGATCTCCCTGGCCACCAATGTTGTTGCCTATGCTACCTGGCGGGGAAAAATCAGCGGGATGCGCACTGCTCTTGAGGAGGCTCCCACCCAGCAGGCTATAGAGGAGGAGGAGAAACAACTGGAGATGCTCTACCCCACCCAACCCGATCTGAGTGCGCTGATGCCTGAAGTTAAGGAGGTGAATTCTCCTGCATTGGCTGAGCAAGCTGCTGGGGGTGACGCTGGAATGTCCCAGGATGCTGACGGAGCTCAGGAAGCTATGGCAGCTGAGGATGTGCAAGCTGGCGTGGTACCTGAAACAGGAGGTCAGCAGGCAGAAGAGGTGCCAGAGGTGGAGGTCATTAATGTGACCGATAATTAAGTTGTTTTTTTTAGACGAACGTTTTGGTAGTCTGGCCCAGAGGTGGCAGACTTGTAAGTTTTAAACTTTTTCTGGCTGTTCCGCCAAGTTGGCGGTTAAAACTCAGGGGCCGTATTTTGGCCATATTTTGGAATATCCTTTCCGCGGTTTTGGCAAGGTTTAATTTATATCTTGTGCTTTATTTCTTAGGTTTCCTTAGTTTAGGAAACTGCCGTGTCAGCCTGTCTGGCTGATTTAGGTGAGTCCCGTCGTCCTGAAAAGGCCGACTTTCTGACTCAGCTAGCTGCCGTGTCCTGATAGCTGATTTAGGCATATGCCGCAATGTAAGGAGGAGTGACCGTGTCAACCTGAGGCTGATTTAGGCCAGTCTTGGTATCCTGAAGAGGCTGATCAAGACTAAGGTAGCTGCCGTGTCAGCCTGATGGCTGATTTAGGCGTATGCCGCAGATTTAGATTACTTAACCTTGTTCATGACGCAAGGCGTGTTCCTCACGTTTAAAGCCAACAGGGGCGTAATTTAGGCAAGTTTATCGTCATTCTAGGACCAATGGGACGCTGCAGGATTCTGGTAGCGCAGAGATCCCTACATTCCATATTCGTGTGCATGCATGCTGGGGCCCTGATTAATTTCAATTAGTGCGAGCTACGTCCAGGGGGTGGTATCAGGGGTAGCTGGGTAAGCGTGTTTAGCTGTCAACCAGGCTCCCTTTCGTATGTTCCACAGTCCGCCTGGTGAGGGTGCTCCTTGTGGAGAAAATAGATTAGGCATGTTGGAGTGCCATGTGCCTTGTCACCCCGCGTTGTCAGTTGACAGTCCTGCTAGATATCCTTTCAAAGTACCATAGACACTAGGATTCAGAGTGATGTACCTAGAGAAGCCTGAAAATAGGAAAATCTATTAAAATGATGTGAAATACCTGTCGCCATCTCATGGGGTACCAGAGCAATTGTGGTCCCAGGACACTTCCAGACCACACCATCTAATAGTAGTTTAAAGTCTTAAAAAGAGCTAGAGGCACCAGAAATAAAAGTAAAATTGGCAGTATGCCTACTACCGGATTTTTATTTTAACTTTAAAAATGATTTGTCTTTTCATAGTACATCATTCTGAAGGCTAAAGTCTACTTATTATTAAAAGTAATATCTCTTCAGGTGAAGTATGTTCCATGGGCGTTGTATGATTTGACCGTCCATGGTTATCAGTCTGTATGCACCATGGCCAACAACTCCTTCTACCTGGTATGGTCCTTCCCATTTGTAGGCGAATTTGCCTACTTTTCAATTCTTGGTGTTTTGAAACGCCTCTCGGAGAACCATGTCTCCTACCTCCAGGAGCCTGACTTTCACGTTCTTGTTATAACTCCTGGCCACTGACTGTTTGTAGGGAGCCAGACGGATTTTTGCGCTTGCTCGCTGCTCGTCAATTGTGTCCAGGCTTCTGATCATATCTGCACTGTTCAGTTCCCTTGTCATATTTTCATACCTGTGAGTGGGAACTAGAACTTTTGACGGAATGACTGCTTCCGCGCCAAACACCAGGCTGAAGGGTGTTTGACCTGTTGCTACTTTTGGTGTCGTTCTGTCTGACCATAATACAAGTGGCAATTCATCTGCCCACTTTCCTCCTAACTCCTGTAACCTCCTTCTTAGATTATCCATGATGATTTTGTTGCTGGATTCAGCTTGCCCGTTGGACTTTGGAGTCCTGGGTGCTGACTTTTTTAGGGTGATGTTCTACCTGGCACAGTATCCCTCGGTATCGTTGGAGATGAATTGTGAGCCATTGTCACATATGATTTCTGATGGGATACCAAACCTGCAAATGATGTTTCGTTTTATAAACAAAATGACCTGTTTATCTTTTACTTCTGTGAATGCCTCTGCCTCTATCCACTTGGAGAAGTAATCTGTCATTGCCAGCATCCAGGTTCTGTTTCCTGTGGCTCGTGGCAGAGGTCCTACTATGTCCATGCCCCATGCCATGAATGGCTAGGAAGAAATGATAGAGTGCAAGGGTTCTGCCGGCTGATGAATCATTGGTGCTGAGCGCTGGCAGGCGTCACATTTGCGTGCGTACTCTGCTGCATATGCCTTCATTGTAGGCCAGTAGTATCCCTGCCTAAGGGCTTTATTTGCCAGACTCCTGCCCCCTGCATGCTTTCCACATTCACCACTGTGGAGAGCATGCAACACAGTTTGTGCTTCTTCCTTCTCCAGGCACCGTAAGTGTAACACCCCCATTTATTCAGGAGCCTTTAGCTAGACATTCCCAAATAAATAGGACTGTTACCATCTCAGTTTCCCGAGGTAGTAGATAACAAAGTCCAACTCACCAAAGTACTTTAAACAAAAACTTTAATGATTACATATTTATTACAAATTAACCAACTAAACTTAATATAAAATAAATACAACTCGCAGCGGAAAATCAATAAAGTGATAAAATCTTCTATGTGGTCTAGACTTCTAGGTAGATTGGCCAAGTCCTCACGCATCCCATAGCTCCCAAGTCAGCTAATATATAGTACCTGTCAAATCTGCTCCCCATTATGGTTCACCGCAGGTGTTCACGAATACACAGTCAACCGCGAGGTTGAGTAGGAATAAACTAAACAACAATGATAATAATCCAACCAAAATAAACATTCTTCAAATTCTCATCACTTCATCCGTACAATTCACTTACGTCACTGGTAGTAGCACAACTCCCTTAACACCGTGCTATGCTCAACTCAACTGGCAGTGGTACTTTCATACCATGCTCAACTGGCAGTAGTACCCTCCGTACTATGCACAACTGTCAGTAGTAATCACTTACTATACACAACTATCACTGGCAGTAGTAATTACTTACTATGCACATCTGGCAGTAACGATTGCTCGTTATGCACAACTGGCAGTAACACCCTCCGTGTTATGCTCAACTGAATTATCAACTCTCCAACAATCAAATATAACCAACAACAAAAACTCAATAACAATCCCGTCATACAGCTCCGTCAACAATTACACATATACTCCGTCTCTAATAATAGATCACAATATATATTAATCTTATCAACCGTCACAATTAAATATTCATTCATTTAACAATAAAACCCGAGTTGAGTAGGAAATTCCTACCTTTTAGCAATCCGTGCACAGAAGCCAATTAGTAACAATCTTTTACAAGGCCGGATCCTACAATTATAACATTAATTAATTACTAACTAATTACTGTAAAATATATTTATCATCATTAGTATACTAAGTGCTTAAACTCCTAATCCTACTTAACAAATTAATACGTAATGCACTACCTACCAACACTTCCCAACACATCCACACACTACGTCCCTTAGGTCTCCACTAAACAATTACACCATATACACTTCCAATAACTCACATATGGCCAGACACTCTCGTATCACACCCTACCCGACTACTATCACAACACCCGAGCGCCACTCACGGCCAGCACCCATTACAACCCACTAACCACCTGTCAACACCATAAGAGCAGCATAGACAACCACTCACGACCTAAAACAGATCTGCCCAAAACAGAGTATGTAAAACGCGTTGATAACGCTAGGAATACAAGGTCAAACAGGGAACACAAAGATACGACGACGCCGCAACGACAACAACTTGACCATAATACGCTATAACTACGTGGCCTAACAACAACCCGACGCACTAAATCAATCTCGCACCTTAATTCTGCCCATACAAGATGCACGGTCTCGATGAAGCTTTGCCAAAACCGTACTAAACAGAGTGTTCTAAACTGCTATGACCAGCCCTAATCTTAACTCCCGAGCACCCTATAAAACACCTCAAGACGCCTTGCACTACTACCCTACGACAGAACATCAACCAAGCATCAAGTCTGCCCCAAAACCGACACGAAACGAATAAAAGAAACAAGCTTTGTACTCCCTTGAAACACACGAATTAACTACCGCTACCACAGGCACAAACAACAATTTCAATTATAAATTTGTAAACTAATATAGGGTTCTAACCATGAATTAAATTAAGATTTATATTAAGTTAAGGAAATTCGGGATTAACATATGTTACCTTAATGTGTATGAGCGAGATGACGGAGTGTTGTGTAGCTTATCGAACGAAAGATCAGGCCGAACGGTGACGGGTTGCTCAAGAACTCCCTTGTATGAGCAAGACGACGTTTTGTGTTTTCTTTTTTTTGGTTTGTTTGTATTATGACGGAAGTAGTAGTTTAGGTTAAGTTAATGGGTTATTATTATAATATAGAGTTTCCCTTATTTATATATAGCTATTTGTTAAGAGTACTAGGTTTAGGTACCATAGTATTCCACTTATTATTATTATTATTATTATGCAACCATTACTATTTTTCCTTCCCTGAACGCGGTAAGTCAAAATAATGGGGTATTACAGTAAGTAAGGTCCTGCCAGTGATTTTCAAAATAGTATATCATCAATAAGTATGAACCTGGAGGCCTTTACTCTGAAAGCTCTCACTTCTTTCTTGTCGTCTGTCAGCTTGTTATGATGCAGCCAGTCTAGGTAAGGTGTGCGCCAATCCCTGTCGCCTGCTTGTTCGGCGGTCTGGTTAGGCGGCTGCCTGGTTGGCTGAGAGTTCTCACCTTCCTCTGTAACTGCCTGGATTCCTTCCCCGTTCTGTGAATCCTCCAGTTCTCCCTTATCTACTTCATTTGCCTTCTGGATGGAAGGCTCCAGCATGTGTGCTATTGGAATGCTGGATAGTTCTGTCGGTTTAAATGTTGCCCCCAGAGTTGCCAAGGCATCTGCTTCTACATTCTGATCTCTGGGGATCTGATTAAGCTTGCAAGTTGCGAATTTTTGTTTTAATTCCTTTGCTATTTTCAAGTATGCAATCATATTTGAGTCTCTGGCTATGAACTCATTATTTACGTGGTTGACTATTAGCAAAGAGTCACTGGATATGTGCAGGTGCCTGACCCCTAACTCCAGAGCTAGCTTCATTCCCAATTCAAGGCCTCGTATTCTGTTTCATTGTTGGTTGCCTTGAATTCACATCTTACTGCTTGCGCTATCAGGTCTCCCTGTGGTGATCCCAGGATTAATCCCACACCTGCCCCCCTTTGGTTGGAGGCTCCGTCAATATGCATCTGCCAAACCTCTGTCTCCTTACTCCTCTCTAAGGTGAGGATTTCCGTATCCGCCCATTTCGGATGGTCAATTTGAAGTCCGACACGAAGTCGGCCAGGTGCTTGCAATTTGATTCTTTGTTCGGGGTCATACTTTTGGATATCGTACCCACTGAGGTGTACAGACCATTTTGACATTCTGCCTGATAGTTCAGGCTTCTTTATGATAGATTTTAGCGGGTAGTTGGTCACGACATGTATGATGTGGGACTCAAAATAGGGGCGCAATTTGCGAGATGCTACTACCAATGCTAGTACTAACTTTTCAAGAGATGTGTACCTGGTCTCTGCCGGCAGCAGAGACTTGCTCACGTAGTATATCGCTTCTCGCTCCTTTTCTTGCTCTCGACTGCAACGGACTCACTCGCCACCTCTGTGACGGCCAGGTATAGGAATAGTGGTTCTCCTGGCTCCGGCTTCGACAGCAGCGGCGGGCTGCTGAGGTAGTGTTTTAGCTCTCTGAAATCTTGCTCGTGATCCGAGGTCCATTCAAACTTCTGGCTTTTCCTTAGTACGTCGTAAAACAGCCTGCATTTATCTGAAGATCTTGAAATGAACCTGTTCAGAGCTGCTACTTTTCCAGCTAGTCTTTGAACATCTTTAGGCTTCTCAGGTGACTCTAGCTGTAAGACAGCTTTGATATGCTCGATGTTGGCCTCTATCCCTCTTTTAGTTACAATATAGCCTAAGAATTTGCCAGAAGATACTCCGAAGGTGCATTTAGATGGGTTTAGCTTCATTTTGTATTCCCTGAGGGTGTCTTTGAATGTTTCGCCAGGTGCCGCATGTGATCTTTGGCTTTTTCTGATTTTACCACCATGTCATCAATATACACCTCCATAGTTCTTCCTATCTGCTCTTTGAACATGCGGTTAACCAGCCTTTGATACGTGGAGCCTGCGTTCTTTAGGCCGAATGACATGACGTTGTAGCAATATATTCCTCTTTCGGACATGAATGTCGTCTTCTCTTGATCTGCAGGATCCATCTTAATCTGATTGTATCCACTCCATGCGTCCAGGAATGTTAACATCTTATGTCCAGCTTTCGCATCTACCATGGCGTCGATATGAGGCAGCGGGAAGGGATCTTTAGGGCATGCCTTGTTGAGGTCGGTGAAGTCCACACATACTCTCCACTTCCCATTCTTCTTAGGCACCACCACTACGTTAGACAGCCATTCTGGATATTCTACTTCCCTTATTTTCTTTGCTGCCAGCAGACTATCTACCTCTTGATTGATCACCTTATTTCTTTCCGCTGCAAACTTTCTTCTTCTCTGCTGGATGGGTTTACACTTTGGGTCCACACTAAGCTTATGCGTTATGATGGACGAATCTATTCCTATCATGTCATCGTGTGACCATGCAAAACAATCCATGTTATCCTGTAGGAACTTGATTAGTTGTTGTCACAAGCTTCCTGTGCATCCTGCTCCAATGAGCACAGTTCTTTCTGGGTGCAGCTTGTCCAGGTTGATTTGATCCAGCTCTTCTGCTGGGGGTTCGACGTATTCGTCCTGGACATGCTGCTTTTGTAATTGCTATGCGGGAGGGCTGGGAGTGCACTTAAGTGCCTTTTTATAGCAGCCTCTAGCTTCTTCCTGATCTCCTCTTATTGTTTCTACTCCCCATGGTGTGGGGAACTTTATGCACTGGTGATATGTTGAGGGGACTGCTTTCATCTGGTGCAGCCATGGTCTTCCCAAAATGACATTGTAGGTGGAGGGGTCGTCTATAACCAGGTACCTGACTTGCTTGTTGACTCCCCCCACATAGGTTGGGATGACTATCTCGCCCAATGAGTTGGCTGTTTTCCCACTGAAGCCTACTAGCGGAATAGTCTTCTTCTGCAAATCCTTCTCGCTGAATCCCATGTTTTCTATGGTTTTCAAAGATGATTAGGTCGAGAGCTTCTGTATCTACCAAGACCTTCTTAACTGTGGAATTGGCCATTGATAAGGTGATAATAAGTGCGTCATGATGTTCTCATTCGTCGTATGTATCTCCTTCATCAAAGCTGACCGCTGGTAGGTCGCTGTGAGAAATTCTGCAAGAATTGGCTGGCATGTCTCCTTTGGTCTCGCTGGCACGTCTCTTGGCTGCTGAGTATGTCAGCCCGCTTAAGTCTGACCCGCCTGTTATCACGTTTATGATTTTGGTGCACGTGGGTGGGTTTGCGGGCTTGGCGGAGTCTACCTTATCCTACTGATTGCCCCCACGTGGTAATAGGTGGCTCAGCTTTCCTTGCTCATACAGGTGCTTGATCTCTCTTCGTAATGTGTAGCAATCCTCAGTGTTGTGCCCAATATCACGGTGGAACTCACACTTCTTCTTGTTATCCTTTCTCCATGCTTGCTCTCCCACTGGTGGGTTGGGCCACCTGACTCCATCTCCCATCTCCCTTAGTGCCTTCAAGATTCCTCCGATACCTGTAGTGAATCCATATTCTGCCAGAGTAGGGAGTTGCTGATTTTCCTCGATTCTGTTGACTCCCCTTCCATATGGTTTATACCTCTCATCCTTCTTGCTGGTGGTTTGCTTTCTTCCCGATTTTTCCACGGCCGAGGTACTAGAAATACTTGGCGTGCTAAGTAAGCTGGCTTTGGCTAGGATATCTTTCTCCAATCTGATTGCGGCAGCTGCCTTCTCTTGTATTGCCTCGAAATTATGGCAGGGATACATAGTTAGCTGCTTGTATAGGTCGGAGTCGTGGTGGAGGCCTCTTCTGAAGGCTTCTACTGTTGTTGAAACATTGCACTCTCGTACTGCTACCTTCTCATTGTTGAATCTAGTATTGTACTCTCCAATGGTCTCTCCTACCCCTTGGACGATCTTGTACAGGTCTCCTGCGTGCTTCTGTGGTTTTCTGCTGCTTGCGAACTGTTGAGTAAATGCATTCACCAATTCAGCAAATGTAGATATCGACCTGTTAGGTAGGCTCACAAACCATCGAAGTGTCGGTCCTACTAGGGTGGACCCAAATCCTTTGCACATGCAAGCCTCCTTGACTTGCCCTATAGCTGTTACTATCATCATCTTCTGCTTGTACTGGCTTATATGATCAAAGAGATCTGCTGTGCCGTCGAAGAGGGGCATATTTGGATTTGTGAATCTCTCTGGCATGGCTGTGATGGATATGGTGTCCACGAATGGTGAGTCGGCATAGCTGTCTAGTGCTTCTTTCTCGAGTGGGAGTGGCAACCCTGGGACCCTGCTCAGTATTTATTTTAACTCCAAATACTGCTGATTTGTTATGCTGCCTGAGTTTGGGGTCCGTCTATCACCGCCTTCTTGATTCAATATCTTTGCCTCTCGATTCGAGCTCTTGAAGGTTCTGATGTGTTCCAGCTTCTAGAGGAGTTGTTGTAACGACTGTCCCCTGCTGCCAGTTCACTTGTTGGTTCGACTCGGATCCTGCTCCAGGTGTCTGATCGATCGTGGCGGGGTTGCTGACGAGGATGCCACTTGCCCGTGCTTCCACATAGCTGGCCGTAGGCCAGTTACCCGGCGTGAGGTATCCCAGCCCTTGTGGGGTTATCCTTCCATCTAATGGTATTGTGGATAGATCCAATCTGGTTACCAGTTCCGCCGGTATCTGTCGAAGTGGATTCCTGCTGCCTGATGCCCCTGCGTCAGATCTACTAGTGGAGACCCTTCCACGTCTGCCCTGCTCGCTGGGGTGGAAGATTGCTGTTTCAGGATGTCTATCTGTGCCCAGAGCTCTCTGTCCCTCTTTCTTGCTTCAGCTTCAGCTTTCTTCTGGTCTTATCTCATGTTTTCTATGGCTTTCTGAAGATTTTCTACGCCAGTGAGTAAGATTTGTGTAGGACTAGGTGGCGGGGTGAGGCCTGAACTTGCTGCTCCCTTATCTGATCTGGCTTGGGCCGCGACAGCAGGAGTCCTAGGAGGTAGAGAGGTTTTTGCTGTAGGTATGATTCTTGAGGTGTGTCCGGGAGCCTGTGTAGCCACTGTTGATGTTTGGATTTTGAGTAGAGGGCGGTGGTGGCGATGGTTGTCTGCTCCCTGACACGGCGTCCAATGCTTGCTTATCCATTGTGTATCTAGAGTATCAACGATTGACGACCACAATGCCCCACGATGGGCGCCAAACTGTTTAGGTATTTTTTACCGAATTGATTGATTAGGGTCAATGCGGTCTTACTCGTTGGTTGATCGTATGATTGTTCGTATGTTGATAAGTAAATAGAGAAATAAAATACGTAATGTAAATTGACACGTAAGATTTGGTGACGCGGAAAACCCAATGTGGGAACAACCGCGGGAGGGACGGTACCCTGCCAAATATCGCACTATACTTCAATAGGAGGATGATTACAATTGAAACGTAAAGCTAATCCTGCTCGCGCGAGGTGTCAGGCTTGCAAGATATTGGACGGATGTATATTTGGGTATAAGAATATGCTAATGCCTAGGCGTTCGTATGTGTGTGGATGTGTTGTTGTATGTCCTTCTTGATTCGCTTCATTGGCTATTTATAGGGTGAGAACCCTAGATATGTCCTACTTTGATTATGGAAAGGGGATATAATTTCTATAAGAACTCTTTCCATACTTGGCCGCCTTCCCCAATTCTCCTTGATCTCCCTAACTTCTCCCTAACTTCTCCCTAACTTGTCTTTCCTTAATCCGGACGTCTCCTCTGTTGGGCCCCTGGTCTTCTTTCAGCCCGTTCCCCCTTCTCCTAATCACGGGCTACCTTCCTCCTTATCACTCCTCCCATAGCCTTTTATTTTATTAAGTGGGCCTTCCTTATTATGCTATTTTTAGCCCAAAGAGTTTTCCCCAAATTTCTTGTGAGGTACGCTTCGAGGTGTCGAGCAAGGAATTTACGTAATCGAATGCTAAAAATCCTAAGCCGTCATTTGCACTTCTTTTCATGCAACTCCATCATTTCAGCCGCCCATTTCCTCTTTACTCGCACCCTACTCCCTCTCTCTTCCTTTATAATCTCAACCTCCACCTTCCACTTCCATTAATCCCAAGTTATTTCAAAAACTCTCCCTCTCTAAACCCTCAACTTCCCTCTTCTTTCATCTTGCCGGCTTCACTGTTCCACTCTCCTCCGTCTCTTTCACCAGGTATTCTTCCCCTTTTCTCTTTTAATTTCCACTCTCTTTTCCACCATGGGTAAAACCCGATCAACCTCCGCACCTGCTGACCACAACCTTGACCCAACCTTTCCTTCTCGGGGACTCTTTAAGTATCCCCATGACTGCGACTCTGCTTTGACTGCTGCTGACATTCCCACGATCAAGGGTTTGCTTGGTCTTGGTGACGGGGTGGATATTGCCATCCCTGAACCTGGTCAAAAAGCCGACGCCCTTCGTCCCGGATGGGTCTGTTTTTATTTGTACCCGTTTAAATATGGCCTCCGTTTTTCTTTTCCCAAACTCATCCAAGACTTCATCTTTACGAATAATTTTGCCATGGCACAAATTTCTGCTGCCATCTGGAGGGTTCTTCTTTACTCCTTGGCCGCCGGTCAGAACACTGGTAACTCTATCACTCTGGGCGATCTAGCCCATATGTACAACATCAGGTCCCTGGGTAGGGGTCAATTCTCATTCCGGGGCCGTGGAGAGGTTCCCTTCAGACACGTGTCCAAATCCCGTGATGAGAAATGGTTTGAGGACTTCTTCTTTGTGAGGAAGGACTCCATCCAGCCTCCTGCCGATTACATCTTCGAGAAATGGGTTATAACTTCGAGTAAGTAGCCTTCCTGTCACCTGATTTATTTTATCTCGCTGCTTACTAGCTTACTTCATCGTCTTCGTGCAGGCCCCTGTGACCTGACCCGCATTGGTGCCAAGATCCCTGCCTGCAGCAAATTGTTCAGTATCTCTGAATCTGAGATAAATTTCCCAGACCTGCTCCCTGGTTTTTCACCTGCTTCCTCCTCCAACCCTCCTCAGTCGGCTCACAGTATGTCTTCTGGTAAGACTTCCACAACCGTTTTAATTTGCATGTTGTTTCTCCTGATGTTTTAAGTATCCTGATGCCTGAGATGATGTCTGCTTGTAGGCTCCAAAGTTGATCCTTTAGAAATCATCCTCCAAAGTGCCAAAAGGAAGAGGTCTTCTGCCAGTCCTGACGTGGCATCCGCCTCTAAGAGGAACGCTCCTCCTGCCTCTTTCTAGACTCCTCCTACGTGCTCCAGTTCTGCTGTACCTGAGCCCTTAGAGGTTGACCAATTGTCTCGCCATCCGCCTACTCCTCATGTCAGTCCTCGTGCTTCATCTAGCGGAGGTATTACTGCTCATTTCCCAGAGGGTTTTGGGAATGTGGAGAAGGTACCCTACTGGCCGGAGATTGACCAGTTGTTCTTCCCTCCTCTAAAGGAGGCGTTCTCAGAGTTCTCCCCAGAGGAGATGGCTGAGAATGATGTGCACAACGCCTTCATGGTGAATGCTCTTCATCTTCTACCTGTTTGTTTATTTTTATTTTAGATTCTGCCCTTTGACTTCCTTGCTGACTTCTGACTTCCTTGCCCCAGACCCTCCAGTCTGCGCTCTACAATAGGAAAATGATCAATGTAGTGCAGACCACCATTCGTGCCACCAACGCTAAAAACCAGGAGCTGAAGGGGACAATTGCCGACTTGGCGCAGCAGCGGTCTGATCTGAAAGAACGCGTGGTGGAGTTGAAGACTGAGTTTGCTGTCACCAAGAAGAAGTTGAAGGAAGGGGCTGATCAGCTGGCTCGCACTCAAGAGGTGTGCAGCACTTTCTCTGACTCCCTCAAGCGCTCTGATGAGAAGATCGGCGAGCTGATCTCCCTGGCCACCAATTTTGTTGCCTATGCTACCCGCGGGGAAAAATCGGCGGGATGCGCGCTGCTCTTGAGGAGGCTCCCACCCGGAGCTATAGAGGAGGAGGAGAAACAGCTGGAGATGCTCTACCCCACCCAACCCGATCTGAGTGCGCTGATGCCTGAAGTTGGGGAGGTGTCTCCTGCATTGGCTGAGCAAGCTGCTGGGGGTGACGCTGGAATGTCCCAGGATGCTGCTGACGGAGCTCAGGAAGCTATGGCAGCTGAGGATGTGTAAGCTGGCGCGGTTGTTATTACCCGTAATGTAAGGGAATATTGATTCGGTTGTAATTTATTGTGATCTCGTATCAGTTTTATTTTATTTCATTTAGATTTTATTTTACAAATATATAATAGGAAGTACAATGTACATTTTATTATTTAATTATTTGTAATCCCGGAGTTTCCTAAAGACGGTGCCATTCGGAAAGGAGTTCCGATCAAGACGGTGTTTATCCTTGGGAGACGTGTCAAATGAAGATTCAAGGGACCAAAGGAGTTGGTTTCCGAATATGTAATAGAATATAAGATTTTCTATTTTAGGAAAGGTCATACTAGGAAATTTATTTTCTTTATTTGCTTGCTTTATATATTTGCATGCATTGCCAAATCGCCATAACTACACATGCATATTTAATCGTCTTATCGATTGTCAATTATAATTATCGAGTATTCATCGACTTAGTTCACTTAAAGATGATAGATAATAAATCGACAAGACCTCTCACATATTAAAAATTGAGATTAGCCTTACCAAATAGTAGGATTCATGAATCCCTTTGACATTTGGGGTAGATTCGGTTCCCCGTGGTACTTTCATTTTTCATTGGGTAAGTGGGGTAATAAAACGTTATTACACGCGAAATTTGGTTGGACTCAACGGGATGTAAAGACTAGTCTTATGTTCCGGGGCTAGAGATGAAATTTATGAAATACATCGACCAAGAATTCTATGGTAGAATCAATTAAAGAGTTAATTCACCAAATTTATGCAAGTGTGGGTTGTATCAGTTTCCCTTGCCCATGTTTGTGTAAAGATGGATCTCGGAATCATTTATATAATTTAGGTGCGAGGTCATTATATAAATGCATACTTTTAAAACCTTGTTAAAATGTTTACAAGTAAAACGATAAATGTAATTATTTCCTTCATCTCTGTTTTGTAGTTATCTTGATATACTGCTATGGATGCATCTAGTTCTTTAACACCGATCACCATTAAATCTTGTTACGAATCCTTCGACAATATATGCTCACTTCACAACCTTGATACGACTAGAGAAATTCACTTTGGCATTGGTTTCGATGGAAGCCTTAACTTTATTACCACTTTCTCACCTCCCATCAAACCTAGCAACTTAGTGGAGAAGTCTTGTGAAGACAACCTTACTAATACCATGGGATCCTTGTCTTTGGAAGCAAAGAAAAATCATAAAGCTAGTGGGAGTTTTGGTAAAATGCTTGCCGTTAAGAAGAGAATGTACGAAAGGAGGAAGAAAAGGAAAAGGTCAAAATCGAACCATAAGGGTACAATGGCTAGTGGGACTACCAATAATGTATGCCTTTATTGTCATGGCAAGGGCCGTTGGATGAAAGATTGCCCCCTCTTTTTGGGAGTTAGCAATGGTAATATTTCTTTCGAAATCTTTGTTATCGATATATATCTTACTTCCACCTCAACATGGGTATTAGATACCGGATGTGGTTCTCACCTTTGTAATCATTTACAGGGGCTTAGAAATGTGGAAAAGCTAAACAAGGGTGATGTGGATCTCCGACTTGGAAATGGAGCTAGGGTAGCCGCCACTTCAAAGGGGATTTATGTACTTGTTTTAGCTAATGGCTTTGAGTTGTACTTACATAATTGTTATTTTGTAACTTCTTTATCTAAGAACAGCATTTTCGTTGCCATGTTAGACATGGAGCGTTTTTCTTTTGCTCTTAAGAACCATTGTTGTTTAATTTCTAAGAATGACATGGTCATAGGCCAAGCCATTTTTATTAATGGCATTTATGTTCTTGAAACTTCTAGCTCAAGCAAAGATATCTATAACATGCAATCAAAAAGACTCAAAACAAGTGACCCAAATGATTCATACATTTGGCATTGTCGATTAGGTCACATAAATGAAAAGCACATTAAAAGACTAGTGTCGACTGGTGTAATTAAATCATTTGATGTTCAATCATTTGGTACATGCGAATCATGTCTTCTAGGCAAAATGACTCGTAACCCCTTTAGTAGTAAAGGCTCACGAGCAAGTGATTTATTGGGTCTAATACATACCGATGTGTGTGGACCAATGACTATCACCGCTAGAGGAAATTATGACTACTTCGTCACTTTTACCGATGACTTAAGTAGATATGGGTATGTCTACTTAATCAAATTTAAAAGTGAAGTTTTCGTTAAATTCAAGGAATTTAAAAACGAAGTAGAGAACCAATTGAACAAAAATATTAAAGCACTTCGATTCGATCGTGGTGGTGAATATCTTAGTAATTAATTTGATTCACACTTGAAGGGATGTGGCATTATGTCACAACTCACTCCACCTGGTATGCCACAACTAAACGGTGTTGCCGAGAGGAGAAATAGAACCTTACTTGATATGGTTCGATCTATGATGAGTCATTCTGATTTACCTGATTCTTTTTGGGGATTTGCTCTTTAATCGGCCATTCACTCACTCAATCGTAGCCCAATTAAAGCCACTGAGAAGACTCCGTATGGTATGTGGAAAGGAAAGGTCCCTAATTTGTCTTACCTTAAGATTTGGGGTTGTGATGCTCATGTCAAAGTCAAGACTGACAATAAGCTACCCCCAAGATCTCAAAAGTATACATTTGTATGTTATCCAAAGGAAACATATGGCTTTTACTTCTACAACCGTAACAAGAACAAAGTGTTTGTGGCTCGTGAGGCCGTCTTCCTAGAAAATGAGTTTATTTTTAGAAGACAGAGTGGGAGAAAATTTGAACTTGATGAAGTTCAAGAGCCACAAACGGTATAGAGGACGCAAGAAGATGTTCCTTCCTCATCTAACCCGAACGTTGTTCCTTCCGAACCTAGGAGGTCAGGGAGAGTCAGTCGCCAACCTGATAGATACATAGGTATTATCGAGGAAGATGGCAACTTAGACGTGTTACTTTTAGAAAGCGACGAAGCTGCAACCTACAAAGCCGCAATCTCTAGTCCAAATTCAACTTTATGGCAAGAAGCCATGCAATCCGAAATAAATTCTATGCATGAAAATCAAGTTTGGGACTTGGTTGATTTGCCTCAAGGTGTAAAACCTATCCAATGCAAATGGATCTTTAAGATAAAGAATGGCATAGAGGGACATGATGATGTCTACAAAGCAAGGTTAGTGACAAAAGGTTTCACCTAAATTCATGGTTTATACTATGATGAAACTTTTGCCCCCGTGGCCATGCTTAGATCTATTTGGATTATGTTAGCGATTGCCGCATTTCATGATTATGAAATATGACAAATGGATGTCAAAACTGCCTTCCTAAATGGGTATTTAGAGGAGGAAGTGTACATGTTACAACCGGAGGGTTTTGTAAATCCGAAATCCTAACAAGGTATGCAAACTTAAGCGATCCGTCTATGGTCTTAAGCAAGCATCAAGAAGTTAGAATCATCGTTTCAATCATGTGATAAAAGAGAATGGTTTCACCCGAAGTGTCGAGGAACCGTGTTTATACATGAAAATCAGTGGGAGCAATGTCGTCTTCCTTATCTTGTATGTGGATGACATACTACTCATTGAAAATGATATACCTATGCTTACCTCTGTCAAGGGGTGGTTGGGAAATCATTTCCAGATGAAAGATTTAGGAGAAGCACAACTCATATTAGGTATCCGAATCTATAGAGGTAGATCTAAAAGGATATTGGCATTGAGTCAAGAATCTTATGTTGATAAGATTCTTCGACGTTTCAACATGGAAAATTCCAAAAGGGGTTTGATTCCAATGGGCAGTGGAATCACCTTGAGCAAGTCTCAGTCACCCACTGAGCTTGAAGATGTTGAACGCATGAAATTGATCCCTTATGCTTCCGCTGTTGGATCAATCATGTATGCCATGATATGCACTCGTCCCGATGTTTCATATGCTTTAAGCATGACAACTAGATATCAAGCCAAACTAGGTGAGAGTCACTGGGTAGCCGTCAAGAATATCCTTAAGTATATGAGAAGGACTAAGGATTTATTCTTGGTGTTTGGAGGTGATACCGAGCTAAGTGTGAAGGGTTACACCGACTCGAGCTTCCAAACTGCTAGGGACTATTTGAAGTCCCAGGCTGGCTTTGTTTTTATGATAAATGGTGGTGCTGTTAGTTGGAGAAGTTTCAAAGAACCGGTTGTTGCGGATTCTACAACGGAGGCTGAGTACATTGCAGCATCTGAAGCTGCCAAGGAAGCTGTATGGATTAGACAATTCTTAGAGGGACTAAGGGTTGTCCCTTCCGCCAAAGATCCTATCACACTTTATTGTGATAATAGAGCGGCCATCTTTCAAGCTAAAGAACTGAAGTCTATCAACAAATCTAGACATGTACCCAGAAAATTTCATATGATTAGGGATTACATTAAAAGGAAGGAAATAGAGATTTGTAAGGTTGGGACAGATGATAATATTGCTGATCCTCTAACCAAGATTCTATCTCAGGCTACGCATGACCGACATGTAGCTTCCATGGGTTTTAAGCATATGCCTAATTTGTATTAGATTATGAGATATGGAGTAATAATATTGTATTGATTATTCATATAAGTTAATCACATTTATCATTTGAGTTTCTTTTAAACTCTTTTATTTTATGATTACTCTAATACTTTGTTTTATCCAAATAGGTTGTTGAGACAATATTGAACCTTATTAAAGTGAACTAGATTAACATAGTAATTGCCCCTAGTAACTTGTATAAGGTGACGTCTCTAAGTGACTAGATTGTGAGTCGATTAATGGCAAGTTCAAGTGACATAGGGTCATAAGAGATGACTAGTCGATCACATAGACAGACTGTAAGAGACACTCTGTCGGGAAGTGACCGCTTATAGAGTTCTGGTAATTCATATAGCCTGGTCGTGGCGAGCGCTACTATAGTATTCTATTGAGTCAATTCTTTGACTAGAGATTGTTCGCCCAAGTTGGCACAGTTTCTGAGTGACTTTAAATTATGTTCTACGACTTTCGTAAATGAGGTCTAATGGACATCTTTTGGGTCATGATAAGCTGTGGCTAAACAAAGGGAATAGTGCGATAGGAATTGTCCACCCCCTTGTCAGGGTTATTTAATAATCTCAGGGCCACTCGAGGAGTAGTGAACTGAAAACGCGTGGCCACGCTCGGAAGGTATCTATGGTAGATAATTTCGGTTAGACAATTACTCTCCAGATCGAGGAAACCACTCTAGATATGATCACTTGCAAGAACGACCTGCAAGACACCTTGCATTGAGTGGGAGATAGTAATAGGACAAGAGAATTGGTGACGCACACTTGTCTCGGAAAAGTGGGAGATTGTTGGAGTATGTGTCCTCGACAATAGTGCGATCACATTATTAAAACTCATAATAAGAATACATAAAGGGATGATTCATTTTTATACATCAAATGATCAACATTAATCGGTAATGATTGGCTAACTAGAGTTTTACATTACTGTCGTTTGACGGTGGTGATCAGTTGATCCCTTAAGGTCACACATAAAGGACAATTCCTTAATAGATAAAATTAATTAGTTGTATAATGATACAGATTAATTAATTCCTTAAAATAGAACATTCACGAATGTGAGTAAGAATATAAATCTTATTGTAATTCGATTTAATGAGATTCGTTTTAGTAATTAAGATGTTATATTACTAAAATTTTGTTTATGAAATAATTAAATTAAGAATGAATAGTTAATTATAATTGAATATGTTGTAGATTATATTAACATGGACCATTTTATTTACATGTAATTGGGAATTACTAGTCAATTATTGTATATAATTGAATTAATATATGTAATGATATTTAATTGTTAAGTATGCATTAATATTATTAATAACATGTGTCACATATTATATGACAAAATGACAAATTGACAAAAATAAAAAGGACTCTATTTTAACTAGGAAAACTGGTTCATGGAGGGTATTAGGAAGAAATGGCTAATTATTTTATTGACCGGAATACACAATGATTACAATTATAGTCTATTCTACACTCTAACAAGTTTTGATAAGGACAATTGCAAGAGAATTTTTTGCATGCATTGGCTCTCCTCCCTCTCTCCTCCCAACCGGTTTTCACACCCCCAATATAATAAGAATTGTTCTTATTTTACATTATATTCATTCTCACACAATTTACTTCTTACTCTTCTCTCCTTATCTCTCTAAAATAAGTTTTAGAAAAGAAAAGAAAATAAATTGTTCTCATCTAATATTATTTAGTTACTAAAGGTAGTAATAAGAAATATTATTAGATTTTTAAGGTTTCTAATTTAATATATCTAGTTAATATTTAAACTAGAATTAAGGGTTTGTCTTGGTGCAATTGAAAGGAGGTTCTCACAATATTGAGACAAGGAGGATCATCTAATTATTTAAGCTCAAGAACAAGTAAGAAAGGAGTTCTTGCTTGTGCCCTATAAACCGTTTTTCCTCAATGTAAGGAACACTTTTCTTAATCTTTGTTTTATTTTGTTATGCATGCATAAGATCATCATATTTAATTAATGAGTAATTAGTTATATAATTAAAGAGTTTAATTTGAGGGTTAATGAATCCTTTCAACCTGTTATTCTAGTTGTCGGTCTCTCTAGTGTGTTATGGAAAGGAAGAGGGATATGAGAGATTAAATTAGAATAACTTAAAAGATGGAATAATTAAAGAAGGGTAGAAATAAGTTGGATTAACCCTTGATAATTTCATATGTAATAATCCATATCTATAAATAATATAAATAGACAATCCAAAGCACCAAAACTCACCATTCTTCTTTTTAATAGAGATTTAGCAAGTCACATAATCACCATCTTTAAAAAAAAAAGTAAAAAGAATTTGGAACATTAAACATAAATGTGTGAGCATAACAAACATTAAATTTTGTCTTCTCATTTTAAGAGTAACTAATTAACAACAATAAAACATAAAAGTAAATGACAAAATTTTAATGTTGAGGTTTTATTTTTTGTTAAAGAATTGAGTTTTAAAATATTCTATTGGTTTTTAAGTTTAGAGTATGTAAATTAAAAATACAATACAAAAGTACAATTATGTTTAGCTAATGTGAATATTGATCCTTGTATTCTCAAGTTTATATAACAATAGTGTTAAAGTTGTTAGACTAAAATTATCAATACAATCACATAATTTCGTACTATTCTTTGTAAAAAAAAAAAAGGACTACAAAAGTGTTGACATTGGCTATACAACTGATGTAGTTAATTTTGTATCACTATTTTAATTTTCAAATAAATAGTTCCATGCAACCCTATATGTAACACCCCCATTTATTTAGGAGCCTTTAGCAAGACATTCCCAATTAAATAGGACTGTTACCATCTCGGTTTCCCGAGGTAGTGAATAACAAAGTACAACAAACCAAAGTACTTTAAATAAAATCTAACGATTACATGTTTATTACAACTTAACTAAACTAAAACTTAATATAATTTAAATACAACTCGCAGCGGAAATAAATAAAGTGATTAATAATTATATGATCTAGACTTCTAGGTAGACTAGCCAAGTCTTCACGCATTCCTATAAGCTCCCCAGTCAGCTAATCTTTAGTACCTATTAAATCTGCTCCCCATTATGGTTCATCACAGGTGTTCACGAATAAACTGTCAACCACGAGGTTGAGTAGGATAAAATACACCATAATAGTAAAGCAACAGTTCAATCTCGCTATAGTCTACATGTCATATCTCGTTATCAACTGTCCACGTTATCCACCAGAGATTAAGCCAGGAGCCTTCTAATCATTCACACACGTTATCCACCAGAGACTAAGCCTGGGGCAGTCCAATAAACCATTCACATTATCCACCAGAGACTAAGCCTAGGGGAGTCCAATAATCACAATCACTCACATGATCCACCAGAGACTAAGCTTGGGGCAGTCGAATACTCATAATTCCATTTCCAGCTCAATATATGCAATACATGAGCTCAATTCAATAATAGTATCTCAACTCAACAATGTTAACTCAAATCATCAATAATATTATAATCCTGAAATAATAGTTCAACTCAACATATGCAACTCAAATCATGATCATCAGAAATCGTCACACAAAGCTTATGTCACAGCACAAACCAACACATTCAAATACCAGTCATATGAGTAGATTATCCTACCTCGTAGCAAATATAAATCCGATAGCAAATCCGAGCAAAACAATCAAAAGTATTCCACCTCGAAACCGTCACCTAAAATGAATAATGATTTATCAAATATTAATTATTTATACTTTATTTATAATTAAATATCAATTATACATTACTTTCTTATTATTAATTATAATATTAAAACCCGAGTCACCCAATCAATATCGTCAACAAAAACCCACAAACACCCATACCCAATCACGGTTTATACCCGTGTCATACACCACGCCAAAACCCGAGTAAAACACCTTCCAATGGCCTCCACTAACACCAACCAGCACAACCACCGCAGCCCTGACCACCTTGCACCCAACTCACCCCCAACCACCAGTCTAACCTGTTAGGATTCATTAATCTCATTTGTTTACATATCCAATATATGAAAGTTTAATTTAGTCATAAAATTAAATCGAATCTTATGCATGCAAAACAATTACAAGTATAAGGAGAAAATCAATTCTTACATTGATGATTTCGGAATATGGGCACTAGTAAGTTCACCTTCTTACTAGTTCTTGAGCTTTCCAAAGGTGGAAGAACAAGATTCAAGTGGAGAATCTCTCCCAAGGAATTATACCCAAAGCAACACCCTTAATAATTATAACTAATATGATCTAGTATTAATTAAAATCTAACTTAAAATTGACACAAAACATTGATTTTGTTCTCTTATATTTCGGTTGAGAGGAGGGGATTTGATGAGTATTTCTTTCTCTAAGTATTTCACAAAATGTAGAGAGTTTTTGTATATCTTTCTAACACTAGAAAAATTGTTACATGAGTGAATAATTATAGAAGAAACCCTTGGCTTCCTCTATATAGAAAAACCGGGTGGGGGTGGGATTTATGGGAGCCAATGCATGCAAAAGTTGCTCTTTTCAAAAGCTATAGGGTTGCATGGTTATAAACAAGAGTAATCATTGTGTTTTCTATTTAAAATAATCAACACAATTAAAAACCCTAACCCTCCCCATTTTCGGTACACACATGTATAAAATGGGGTTCCATTTTATCTTTGTCAATTGTCAATTTTGTCTAATGTCATATGTTACATGACATGTGACAATATTATGTAATTTTTAACATATTAAAAATCAACATATTTAAAATATGTCACATATAAAATTAACTAGTAATTCTTAATTAAATGTACCAAAATGGTTTATATAGTTAAAATCACAACTACTTGTGTTCATAATAAATTATTCATTCTGTTTTAATTGTTTCGTAAACAATAATTTAATCTAAGTAATAAAACGATTCGATTACTTAGACCGTATCTTATTTAATCGAATTAAAATAAGACACGTTAATTTTACTCACAAAATCATCCGTCAATTTTAAGCAATTTAATTAACTCGTATCGGCATACGATTAATTAAATAATCAATTAAGAGCATTACCCTATAGGTATGACCCCAGGGTATCAACTGATCACCGCCGTACGACGGTAATGTCAAAATCTAGTCAGCCAATCATTACCGATATGTGTGGACCAGTTGACAGTAAAGTATTACTTTCCCTCATGTATTCTTAAATATGAGATTTAAACATGTGATCATCATGATCGACAATTGTGATCGCATTATTGTCGGGGACACTTACTCCAACATAACCACCTCCCATGCCCTGCAAAGTCACGCCCTACTCTCACGACACCAACATCAACCCCCTTCAACCCGTGTCCCAAACAGCCCGACACCAACTCTAACCACCTCTAGTCACCACCGTTGTCACCACTGACCCATGGTGGTTCCAGGGGTAGTCCCTCATCCCCTCGACCCAACAATACCACCACAGAAACCTCCCCACATCGGCAGCAACACCAACCACATCTCCTCCCCTGTTTTACGCTAAACGGACCACCACCATCACCAACCACCACCTGCAACCACTAAATCACCTCCACCATGGTCGACCCAAACACTCGGTCCCATTCCCACCATACCCAGGTCAAGCCACGTCCGGTTTAGGGTTTGAATTGGGGTCGAAGTCCCTTGTTCCCCTGTTTCACGTGTTTCCAGCCCTCACCGCCACAAACCACCCTCAACAGCCCCCACGACACCACCACAACGGTCGACCTTCACCCCTGGTCTCAACCCTAGCCTCGGTCAGGTCTGGGTCACACGCAACAAGGGTCAAAAACCCATATAACCTACGGTACAAACACCTTCAAACACCTACACGAAAACCCTTAAAAACACCCCTTCCCTGCCGGTCATTAGTGGTCAAACGGAGGTCCGGCTACTACCTGGTGGTCCACGGTCACATTCACGGTCAAAGAAAGTCCTATAGTGGTCTAAATAACAAGTTATAATGAAGCGAAGTGTATACATGAGACGGTCTTAAGTATTACCTTGAGGCGATAATAAAAGTTAATTCCTTTGCTTTTCTCTTCCTTAATTCTATTCTTCTTTCTTTTAGATCACTTCCTTCTTCTTTTATGAATTATTTTTTAGATATCATGGTATTTATAGTCTAAATTTAGAGAGTATATGAGGCCAATTAGGAAACTATTGCCTTATTCCGATTATTATTAGGAATTACCATATTATTATTATTACCATTATAAATTATATTATTATTATTATTATTATTATTATTATTATTATTATTATTATTATTATTATTATTATTATTATTATTATTATTATTACATATTATATTAGCCTTCCCATAAGTAGAATTACTACATATTTCCTTTACTAATTTTATTATAACCCTAATATTATTTAGGATTATTAATATTATAATTATTATTACCTTTACCTATTATTATTTTCCTCATTAATATTATTATTAAATCCCGAAATAATTCTCGTCCATGCTCATACTAGGCCAAATATAATCGGCCCACTTATCTTATTCACACAGCCCAAGGCCTTATTACTAGCCAAGCCCAATTCTCGACTTGTTTACTTACTTTATTATTCAATTAACGTCTTATTTGCAATTATTATTAGAAATGCCATTAATTAATTATTTAAATTACATAAATTATTCTCATAAATTATTATTAAATTACGGAGTATTATACTATACAATATTATAAAAATTCAAGAATAAATATCTTACTAAGCCATGTGCCATAAAAAAAGTCATTTTCGATTGTCATATGTCACATGAAAATCACAAGTTTGATTGTTTTTGTTCTTTTATTTTTGCTGTATCGTTCATGAATGCGTTATTCGGCTTGTTTGTCTTCTTGCTTATTATCTTGCAAATATGTTGGTAGAATACCTAAGTTAGGCAATAAAGAGGGTCCTGCCACAGTTCCCGAGGATAAGATATATTATATCTAAGGGGGTTTGGTAATTTATTATATTAGAATAGTTGGAACTTGTTGGAAATCGCAAACTCTTTATTGAACAATGACACCAAAACCTATGAATCCCTCATTTTAAAGAACATACAAATGTCCATTCTCTGATTTCGAAGGCTGGTATTACATACTCCCTCCCAGTCACTATATTGTTCCCATTTGATATGGGCACAATACTTAAGGAAAAGTATTAAAATAGGAGTAAAATAGTTGTATGGGGTTGGTGATAGGAGAGATGATGAATTATTAGCAGTTAGATAAAGGATTGTGGGGTCAAAACATAAAGGAAAGTAATAAAATAGGAGTAAAAGAGTTGTGTGGGGTTTGGTGATAGGAGAGAGGAATGAATAAAATAAGAGTAAAAGTTACTAAAAATAGAAAGGGGAATATTAGTTGAATAATCCGTTTCGGGAAAGAGGGAACATTATAGTGACTGGGAGGGAGTATAAATTAAATGGGAAATTGTATTGTCTTGTGTTTCATCAGAGCACTTTAAACAACTTATTCTCAAAGCCTAGAAGCAAAAGTCAACACAAATTATGGGAAAACGTAAAATTACATTCAAACAGTGGAATATTAAGTTTGCAAACTACTCTTATTTTGCTATGGTCCTCATTGTCTTTGTCCTTTTACTGATTGTTGTCTTGTTGTCTTAATCACTGTCGGTCCCCTTTCTGTTTTTGTTCCCAGCTTTTTTTTACGATGTTTAGATTGTCTCTAGAATTCGAGGGCGCTTGGCTTTGTCACGGTGGTTATTCAGTTCATTGAACATTGACGACTTTTGGTATTCTAGTACTTGATATATTGTTTTTAGTGTTGTTTTGGTGCGTTCAAAAAACCTTGGTCCCATTTTTATCCGGCAAAGAAACAAAAGGTTGGACACTTGAACATCTAATTCTATTACTTATTACCTAACGTATTCTAATGAAAAAAGAAGTGTAAAATATAGCAAACGTGTAAAATATATAAATGAATGGATAATAATGATATTTTATAACTGAATTTTACATATTGTCTTTAGTCAATTAGAGACGATATGAATAATGCGTAGAAAGCGCTCTATTAAAATACAACTTATGTTTATCTTACTAATTAGGCTAAAATTACAAGTTTATTTTCTTAAATGCAAAGGAGTTTATTAACCTTTTTCAGCAAATAATACATTTGTAATTCTTGTCGATTTGTCGGTCTTGCAACATCGTCCTTGTAAATTCAATTGATTTCCAACGTATTGGGAAAAATATTATTGAAATGATTTTTGTATAACGAAAGACCTAAGTGATATACTTAAATTATTAGCAAGGAGTTGATGACATGTGACTTATACAAATAAAATATTAGAATAAATACACATTCAATAATATTTAAAATAAATTTTATGTGAGCAATTTCTGAGAGGATACACGAGAAAATGTATCTGTTCAACAATGACATCATTCTAGTTTCATTTCTATATCCGTTGTCAATTAGAGTAATCTCTATATCTCTTGTTTTTGGTGATCTCTTATGTAAGAAGCTTTAACGCCTATCCCAATGAATTCCAAAGAAATAAAGATGCACAATTTGTATTATTATACTTCCATTTTTTTAGTTATCACCTCATTTGCTTGTGCGCAATAATTAAGATTAGGAAAAACTTTGCAATTGGTGGAGTAATGTGATAATTTTACCCTTAAACGATGTCATTTATTTTGTAATTTTTTAAAAAGTTATAAGAAGCATTTGGTAAAAAGCACGCCCCAAAGTATAAATTAAATAAAAAAGAGTGATAATATAAAAATAGACAAAAAAAGAGAGATGGGGTGATAATTAAAAAAATATTCGTAACAATTGATTATGAGAAAAGAAACATATATACAAATCATTACAAAAAAAAATAAACATTTCTTGAACAAATATTGGGAGTGCTAGAATAAAATATTTAATGGAAAACAAAAAATGATTTAAAGACTTGAAAGCATTCAAAGTTGAAACAATGGATTGGAGAATGATCATCGAATTCCAATCAAAACCCATGCAAAATATTTACCTTGATCCGCATTAAAAGATCCAATTTATATCCTTGGAGCATATAACTTCAACACTTCCATTAAGACATTTGATTTTTAATCTGTTTGTCGACTAAGATATTTGATTTATAACCTGATTGGCAAAATACAAGTTGAAGAGTACACGGAAAACTAATAAAGTGCACGAAAGGGTGTAAGACAATTTAGTACAATTTACAAAATTTGTCAATTAATATTCCAAGGGTTGGAATATATAATGTAACAGTCACCAATAATTAGAGATTCATACTAAAATTTGATATTGCGCATACACCATAATACTTAAAAAAAACTCAATAAAAATGAAAAATATATTCAAGTCAAAAGATAATTGCAAAGAAGTTCCATAACCATTATTTCCATACTTCAAACACAACAATAATAATTAAATATGATTCTAACTCTCAATTAATTCAAAACATAATAAGAATAAAAAATTTAAATAATTCGATTGGTTATATATGCTTACTTTACCTACCAACATTTTGGATAAAAATGAAAAAGATGATTGTTGTAATATTTATATAAGAAATTTTTTATAATTAATTAACTAATTAATTTCAAGAATTTATTTGAGAGAAGAAAAATATTTTGTGAACTGGGGGGGGGGGGGATAAATAAAAACATTATGGTGAAATAAATACAAAGTATAATAATAGTGAGAAAAACCAAAAGACCATCTATTAAATAAAAGAAATAAAAATTAAATGAATAGGTAGATTGAAACAAATTTACAGCAACTCTCCTATAGGACCATCTTATAGCATATGATTGACCCAATAGAAGAATAGCCCAAATTTATCATTAGATTATATTTGTATTTTAATTTTATTTTAATAACTCGATATCTTATGAGTAATACTGACACATTTAAATAAGTAAGTTATCAATATAAAATATTAGGTTATCAAAATAAAATATTTTTTAACTAATTTATTAAATAATTTTATTGGGCTTTTTGTAATTGGACTTGTTTTACACATAAAGTGGTCTTATATAATAATTTGTGACAAATTTATTAAAGGAAAATAAAGAGTTTGTATTAATTTTTTTTGTGTTTGCAACTAATATTTTTTAGGGTTATTTAATGGGAATACTCTATACTATGAGTGACCTTCTCAAAATACTCCAAACATCATTTTATTTCAGAATAAAACCAACTATTAACCCGTATTCTCATAATATATCTCGGGTGACCTACTACCTGTTAATCAGGTAATCTTGTAAAACACTCTCTTTAATATCACCTTCATCACCATTAACAACCACACAACATAAAATGGTTTGTAGACCACTAGAGTGTTCTTATCATAATCCCAAAATTAGCAGACAACAATCAATAATGTCATATATTGCACAACTAAAGGCTCAGAACAAAAAAATGGTTTGTAGACCACTAGAGTGTTCTTATCATAATGACATAATCAATACAAAATCATAAGGTTATTATTTGAAGGCTTTGTTTGGTACAATACATATCACGGCTATTAATACAAGTGGCAACAAATTTTGACACCATTATTTGTTCACCATTAACCACCAGTACCAGCAGCACAAAGCCAAAAATCATCAACACCATTACAAATGGCCTATATCGCGACATCCCCGGCTACAGACCAACCTAACATCTTCACCTTGAACCATCTGTTGCGGTGGTGAAGTGGTCAGATCTGGGTTTAGATGAGAAGTAGTTGAAGGGTGGTAGGGTGGGTGCCGTTGGTGGTGGGCTTGGTTTCGGTTGTGGAAATTGAGGGTTAAAAAAAACTACAATTCTATTAGGAGATAAAGGGTGTAATAGTTGAGTATAATGTGAGTTAAATTTTAGTTTGGAGTAATTTGAGAACACCAGCAATACTATGGAGTATTCTCATTAAATAATCATATTTTTAATTTTGTTTGTATTTTATAAGTATGTAACACATGGTATTTAGAGATTACTTTTAGTTAGATAATCAAGTAATTAATATAATTTAATTATTATTAACCAATAGAAAAACTACACGTGGATTAAAATTAAATGCTTTAAGTAGGCTTTTAAGTATATTGTATAGATTTTTTTTTAAAAAAAATATTAGTCGCAACACACACATATTAAACAAAAAAAAAATGGATTATTTAATGGGAATACTCTGAACTATGGGGGTCCTTCTCAAAATACTCTGACCTATGAATTAACTGTACGTGAATATCACCAACTAATGTACCCCTTCCCTTGTAATAGAATTCCCCTATTTTTTACCGGATTCAACAGGTAACCTTTGATGTGAGGTCCAATTTTTTCTTTTTTTTCCCTTTTTATGTGTGTTTTATTTACAGCTCCATCTCCTTCCCCTCACAGCTCCATTTTCTTCCCTATACACAGCTACCTCTTATTTCTCCTCTCTATTTTTTTTATCTTATACAAAATCCCAATTTTGCCTATCTCCTTTTCTCTAAATTCCTTCATAAATTATAACCATCACTCAAATTCCTTCATAAATCAAAGTTTTTTTCCAATTTTCATAACTTATCTGGATTCTCAAAATCTAAATCCAATTTGATTCTATTTCCAAATTAAATCAATGTTTTATCTCAATTCACATACAAACCCATCATTAATTCTAATTAACATTGCAATTAAACTCAATCTTTCACCCCTTACCCTTCATCAATATCAATCTCAAGTACTCCGAACATTCAAAAATTACAATAATTTTCTGAAATTTAATTGATAAAACCCTAAATTTTCAATCTGTATAACTTTTTAAATTGAATTACAAAAAACCCATATCATAAATTCTTCAAACATTCAATTTTTTGTATATTCGAATCGATGATGTCGAATTGTGGCTCGGCAGTTCTGGGTGGCATCAGGTTGCTTGGGTCGGGCCATGGTGGCAGGTCGGAGGTGAGTGTGGGCTTGCCTGGTTATTGTCGCAGCTGTGGTGGTGCGTGAGATGTCGGGTTCGGTTCTGAGCCGAATTTTCAGTGATGCTTGTAGTAATGGTGGTTGGAGGTTGAGGATGGATTGATGAAGCTTCAATTGGTGAATTATGGGTTAGTTTGTGCATCGATGCCGTAACAGAGTCGAAACGTGTATTCCCTGGTGATGATGGCCATGGAGGTTCACGGTTATCCAGGCAGCGACGTGAACAGAGGTAGAAGCTTGGGTGGTTGATTAATTTTGGGCAGAGGAGTCTGACACATGATGGCTAGAAGCAGGTGGTGGTTGACAAGGTGTGGTGAGAGGCAGGATGAATGAGTGAGTGAGTTTGACTGTTTGTGGGAGAAGAGGGTGTTAAATATCTTTTTATATTGATTATATTGTTAATTAAAGTGGCAATAACCTGTGAAGCAGGTAATAGGTCATCTAATTCTATTTTCAGAGAGTATACCCAAAAGTTGGTGATATTCATAGTTAATTCATAGGTCAGAGTATTTTGAGAAGGATCTCCATAGTTCAGAGTATTTCTATTAAATTTTGATGCAAACCTTTTATCTCCCTCTCATAACTTTGGCTATCAGTTTACCTATTTATTTAACTTTATTACCTTTATATAATGATGACCTTTTTGTTTTCTCCTCAGCATTATATAACAATCATAATTCCATTTTAGTAAAAAAAAATTGGTATGCAAAATATACATAGATAAGTAATTAGTTTTTAACTCTTTTTCTTTATTATAGATTGAGTTAATTAGAATCTTATTTATTAGTTTTGTGTTTTTAAATTGCTGGAGGATGAAATATACTCACATATCAATAACACTGCATGAAATTGGTATTAGGGGTATGAATCTTCTTTACATATTTTTGTTTGGTTTGAATGACTTTTTCATTTTTGTCGACTTTTCTTTTTCTATATTGATGTATATGTAATATCAAATGATAGCATGAATTTCAAATAAGTGGTTGACAGTTTACATTATATATTATATATTCTAATCATTGAAATATCAATTGCCAAAAGTTTGTAAATTATACTATATTGTCTTTCACTATTTCACACACTTTAATTCTGTATGTAACACTTCTCTCATATTTTAATTTTGTCTAACAGATTACAAATCAATTTGCTTAGTCAAAGTGTTGAAGTATGATGCAAAGATGATGTCAATTTGACATTTTAATAGTGTTATAAGCGGAGTACATATTTTGCATGATTATTGGTAAAAAAACCGATATTTATTCTCCAATTAGTGTTCCGATTTCCAATGCTTTTAAGCCTTCAAATAATTTTTTGTTTTACATCAAATATATTCTTATGTAATTCACAATAATTCTCAGACAAATGTTTCTTTTAATGATTTGTGTATATTTTCCTTTCTCATTAATTAGGAAATGTAATAGTTCTTACGGAGTATAATAGTATTGTTTTTATTACAATCTCATATTAATAAAGAAGAAACATCTATGTTTGGAATTGTATATGCATAAATCTCTATTTTATTGTAACGTATAGTTAGTTTTGTCCATCTTCTACTACTAATAATAATTACTGGAGTTCCCTTCTAGAATTTTGCTCCTTATAATATAATCTTACTTTTCTCTCAAATCTATTCTTATATGTATCACAGAGTATATTATTAGAACATAAAATGTGACATTTTAAAAATATGTATCCAATTTTCTTGGAATTCATCGGAATAGTTGTTAAAATGGCTCACATAAAAGTTCATCAAGAACATGAGATATATAATTATATTTCATAGTTATATTTATCGAATTCATATTGATTCTAAAAATTTTATTCGTATAAGTCACATGCCCTTAACTCCTTGCTAAGTGTTAAAATATATTATTTAGGTCTTTCGTTATAACCATGTTTTTTTGTATAGAAATGTCGATCCATAAAACTAATAGTGAAGTTGTGAAAATAAACGAGTAAAAGATAAAAGAGCTTGAGAGAGTAACACTATTACTCTCTCCTTATTTTGTTAATGTGCGACACTCGCTTGTGGTAAAACATAATAAGGAGCTAAGTCTGGATACTATAAATTCAATAATGTGTATGTACAAAATTTTAATTTTTATCGACCCTTTTTTAATTCCATAAACAAAAAGGTTGAGACTACATATTTAGCAAATGACATAAATAATTAGAAAATCAAACTTACGAGTAAAGTTGGAACAAAATTAAGATTATAATGGGTATATTACGTGAGTCATTAAGTCGTTAAGTTATATGTAAAATTATGTAATAAAATATCGTTACTATCCATTGATTTAGTTATTACATGACATTATCTTACATTTCTCTTCTCACTAAAGTTGTTATTCAATAAGGAATAGAATTAAATATTCATTCTTTTATTTCTTTGCCAGATAAAATATAAGGCCAAGTATTTTCAAACGCACCAAAACAATATAACATGTACTATAGTAGAAAACTAGCCCGTGCATTGTACGGGTACAAAAACTAGTTTTTACTCCTCCATTCAACTCCACTTTGCAAATTCCTTTTTCGTCCATTCAACTCCACTTTACATGTTTCCTTATTTGGCTAAGAAAATGACCATTATATCCTTATTGAAAATCTATATTTATAAAAAAATGTCATCCATATCCGACACTAATCAACCATAAAACCCCACTTTTATGTTTTTCACAAATTCTCATTATAGATGGACACTATCCGCCTATAATGAAAGTCGGACCAAATACAATATCACTTTCCTAATAAGACAAACAACAAGTGGAGTGGTGGGGGCAAAAAATGTCACCACTTTCATTGTATTTGACCCGTTTATAGCAATAGACGGATATACCCGTCTATAGCAAGACTAATTGTATTTTTTTTTTTTTAATATTTTTAGGGAGTTGATATTTCCTATACAAGCTTTTGCTTAATCTAACACTAATTTTCCGTCTTTCCCAACTTTATCCTTCTTATTTTAACACACAACCAGACAATAATTTAGAATTTAGAATGGAGAGATAAAGAGGACACCATCGTGCGACGATGACAACGCACAGCCACATACCACATGCCTCGGCGCAGGCCCACAGCCCACCGACGACAGCGCCGATCCACGAGACGCGTCGACCTACGAGACACGCCTACCGCAAAACACCAGAGATGGCGATGATATAGGCCTATATACCACAGGCGACGACTAAGGCCGCTGACCACCACCAGTTTGACGCGTGAAATTAGGGAGGGGAGTTTGATCGACGCGTAGGGGCTGGGAACAACGGTGGGTTCGACGATAGTTAGGCCCACAGACCATCGGCGACGACTCGGGTTCGTAGGCCACCGGTTCGACGAGCGAGAATTGCAGAATGAAGTTGGGTAACTGCGCGGGAGTGGGGGGCGACGGTGCGGTCGACGACGCTGGGGTTGAGCACAAGGGCATGGGCCTAGGGGAGGGGTGGTCAGGGGTAGGGCTGAGCAAAAAATCTGATTATTTGAACTGATCCGATATCCGATCTGTTTCCGATCCGAAAAAATGGATATCCGATCCGAAAATGAATTCGGATCGGATATCCGATCCAAAACTTTCGGATACGGATCGGATATCGGATAGTAGGTTGAGAATTTTCGGATTTCCGTATGCGATCCGAAAATCAACAAATATGCATTTTTTAAACATTCTGGACATTGGGCTTGGTTAGCCCATTACATACCCACGTGTTATACATATATATAATGGAAATTTGTTCACTTGAAACCTAAACTTTGCTCATTTCAGCCGCTCCATTATCCTCTTACCTCAACTTCATGGTTTTCTCTCAGTCTCCCATTACATTATACCAAGAATTCTTTTCTTATCTTCATCTCCCCATTTCAAATATTTATATTCGCCATTAGTTTGTTTTTAATCCTAATTTTGTCAGATTATTTGGGTGGGATCTCTTTGATTTCACCATATATTACCAAATTCCAACTCACCTTCTACCCATGAACTCGAAAAAGACAATGGTTAAGACGACGATCTGATAGTGTGTTAAATTTGTTACTTGTGGGCTATGGTCCTTTAAATGTATATTGTAGCTGTAAAAAAAGTATGACAGAAATACAAGATAAACAAACATAAAATAAATAGTTTTTTTTTTTTAAGAAAAACAAGCAATTTATTAAAAACGGGTCGGATAGAGGATATTCGAATATCCGATCCGAAAATTTTGGATACTAAATTTTGGATATCCGAATGATTCGGATCCGATATTGGATAGTGAAAAAATCGAAATTCGGATACGGATATCCGATCCGAAAGTCAGATATCCGATCCGTGCTTTGCCCTAGTCAGGGGAAGGGTGTCGGGGGAAGGGGCTGGGTAATTTTAGGTTTTTTCTTTAAATTTTTTTAAGAGGAAGGGTAGGAATGGAAAAAATTGACAAAGTGTGTAGGATATAGTAAAAGCTTGTGTTAGCAATTACATATTTTTGACCTCTCAATTCACTATTTTTATGTAATTTTAATAGTTTTTTTAATTCGCTCCTTAATACCCCGTATACAAAAATAAACTTGCAAAGTAGAGTTGAATTGAGGGTGTATTTGTTTGGTTATAAATCAAAGCGTTCAACGTTGAGATTTGCACCGGTCAAGTTGTTCCCAAGTGAAGGGAAAACAAATTTTAGTTGCTCATTCATGGACGGGATTTACTCTTTCATGTACTTTTTTTCATTATTTTTCCATAATATGCCTTTTACCTAATTCTCTCTAAGTCTCTAATTCTCCCCTCATGGAATTAATCAAATCTACAAAATTAATTAAATTCCGTCAAATTACACAATTATATATGCTAATTCTCGTACGATCAAATAATAATTCTAATTTATAATTCTAATAATTATATTATATCAAGTTAAGGAATTGTATTTCACTAATTTAATTAGTGTTTGTTTAAATTGGCGTCGACGTTGGGGTGAAGGCTGACGGCCGTTGCCGACGTTGGGTAGAGGCACGACGTCCGTCGTTTGTTGTGGCGGTTACGCTAGTGTTGGCAAGATAGGGGGTAGCGCAGGGATGTACGTTCTTTTTGGTTTGCAGTGACGGACGTCCGACATTGGATTGAGGGGTGGTGTGGCCCGCCGGCAATGGCACCTGGGTTGTAGTCGGCCTGATGGTGGTGGCATGGTAGGGGTGTGGGTAGTGGTTGTAACACCCACGAATTTTCCGTGTTGGCATTTATAATTTAATTAGCCATTTTATTATTTTATTTGTATTTTAAAACCGTTTTTATAAAAATGCGGCTTTACATGTAAAATAATATTAATGTTGATAAAAAAAATATTCGTCTTAAGTTTGTAGTAGGTCCGGGTTGTATTTTAGGGTAAAATCGACTTAAAATGATAGTTTGAACCTAAGATAACTTTGGGCCTTCATCCTACTCTTTTCTCTCCACCCATATAAGAGCTTAAACCCTATCTTCTCCCTCCACCATTCATTTTATTTCAGCAACAAACATACAACTACAACACCATTGTTACACAATTTCCACCTCCTTCACTAAAATGGCCATAAAACCTTCGTTTCTTATCGGTTTTCAACGATTTTTGCGCCTATCTCTTCCTCTCCTCGGCCTCCATCTTCCTAGGTAAGAAAGATCTTGACTTTCCCTCACCCTTGCTGCTGGCCGTGACTTTTGTGGCACGATTTTCGAGGTCTTACTTGGGAACTCGGATCTTGAGCTTCCTTTTGGGCAACCGGCATGGTTTTGAGTCGGAATCTTGCATCTTGAAGAAATAATGTGGTAACGGTGATGGGTTACTCGGTATTATGTCATTTGTATATTTATATGTTATGTTTTGTTGTTATAAGCTAGTAATTGTGATTCTTATGAGATTATATGTGTAGTTGTTTAAGATGGATTTATACAAGGTTTTACTTGCTTAAATTGAGTAAAGATGGTATCTTTGGCTTTCTTATGAGATGGGTAATTAGATGTGGTTGTTGTTATATGTCACTAGTATCATTACTTGCTTAAAGTTTCAGTTTTGAGACGGTTCCATTTAGCTTGCTAAAGTTGCATTTTGAGACTATTTTGGGTGACTCGTGTTGGCCTGGAACCCGTCGTATCTGACCGGTGCGACTTCCAATGCCACTGAAAAATATGACAGATGGACCGGCGTCGAAAAATTAGGTGGTTTAGCCACTTGAATCACTCGATTCGAAGTCCGTATGAGTAAATGGCGCTCGTTTTACCGTTTCAAGTTCTATAAATATATATATATATATCCTTTGTGTATGATGATTGTTTATGTTTTTTATTCGTATCATGACCAAAGTTTTCCCTTGTTGACTCGTATATGATTATGGGTGGTTCGGATTTTGGTTTGTTTACGTTTTGCCTCGTGTTCCGTATTAGTTAATTCATTTGTTATCGGTTATTTATACTTTGTTCAAGTAACATGTAAATGAGAAATGAAACGTTTATTCATTACCGCTCATTATATTTTATAGATTGGGTTCACTATAATTTATATGGGGAATTCACATACTTCCTTCTTTTGAGCTTGTTATGTTTTAAATGTTGGACTTCACATGATTACATGGTTGTTCTTTGCATGATTAACTTGATGGATTTCCTGTGACTTCAAGTATTGGGTTTTTATGACTTGTTTGATGAGCTCATAAATGAGTCGCTTGAGTTGGTCACATTTATCCTGTAGATTTCACATAACGTAAATTAGTCATTATCGCTTATTATATTTTATTTAACCGGCATGTTAAATTATAAAATGAAATATTTATTAACATAATGCAAGTATGAGATATTTATTATAAATAGTTACTTGTAGTGAGTAGTATTCTTAATAATGTCTAGTATTGTTCGGTTGTGTGAGTCTTGGTCCTATCGGACACTAGGGGTGAGCCATAGGCCCTCTAGTTACGATATGATCGTCGGGATTGATGTTCCCATCCGTACTTATGGTGAGACGCAAGCCATTAGTATGAATGTGACGTTAATAATCCCGTCTCTGAGTCTTGGTCTTATCGGATACTAGAGGTGAGCTATAAGCCCTCTAGTTGCGATATGGCCGTCGTCCTACCAGGAGGTTGGAGTCTAGGATGTAGTCTTGTGTGTGGTATCTCGGACATGATTTCAAAGTAGCCTCTGAGTCGGATACTCCGTCTACACTTTGTGTTGGTCTTACACTTGTGAGTCGTATTCTTGTAGAAATGCCATAATACCATCGTATGTGCTTGACATGCATTTACGCCCTACTTGTGCTGTTATGGCAAGTACGGGTTTAGCCTACTTGTGCTGTTCTGGCAAGTGTGGTTTTGGGCCACTTGTGCTGTGCTGGCAAGTGAATCTTATCTTAATCTTTCCGCCACTTTCGTGCTGTTCTGGCGATTGGGGTACTCGGTCTCCATGAGTAGTCGAGTCTTGGGTACGTGCTGTGCTGGCGTACGTAGAATCGGGATGTACACCCGAGAATCTGCAGATTTAGAGTAAGACCATATCATTATCGTAGTCCTACCCGAGGAAATTATAGTCTAAGAGTAGTAAATGTCTTGCATTATTTGGTTGGTTACTTTGGTCATATCTCCTTGAAATACGTGCTCGTGGCTAAGTGGTCGTGTCTGTTTCCTTGTATTTCTTCTCCATTTATTTTGTTGTTGTTTATGCCTTACTTACTTGTTTATTCCATCATTTCTTTTATCCTTGTTGGTTTAAACACGTATGATCCCATGTTTAGTTATAAGTCGATTTACTCATAACTTATCTAATATGATTATCTGTTCATGTTCTTTGTTATGTTTGTTTTGACATAATATGGCTGGGAGAACCCTGAGTTACTCCCCACTGACTGTGGCTTTCATGTTTACATGAATGACGGGTTTGTGAAGATGCATTTGTGGGGTTTAGACGTGTGAGCTAGCGAGCACGTTGGACTAGTAGTCGGTTTGGTAGAATTGCTTATACTCACCTTTTATTATTTGTCATTCGAGGGGTAAATTTTCCTCACCTTGACTACCACGTTTGTATAATTTAAATATTTATTTTCGCATTCTCTAGTTATGTTTTAGGTTTTAATTAAAACGCGCTTTAAACTTTAAAAGTTTCAAAAAAATTCCTAATTTTCGCTTGAATTTATAAGTTATGTTTTCCGCGTTATAGCGGGGGTTCACAATTAGTATCAGAGCCTTTGTTGCTCCCGACGCACACACGTGTACCCAAAATTTAAACTTGAATTTGACCTTGAATAATGAATGAGAGATGGGTAGACTTAAGGACCAAAGTTGGTAGTCTGTAGTGTGTTTGCTCTTTGTTAGGTTCTAACATGTTTGTTCATTGTCATTTAATAATTGTTGCGCCCTTTGATCAATGACCGTGAACTTACCTATGTGGAGATCAAGACTTGGTGCCTAGTGCCGGAAACTGAAGGTTTGTTCAACCTTTGAAGAATGCTTCTTCTTTCTCGAAGATATTCCTCCTCTTTGTGTTCCTTGCCTTATTTTTTACCTCTTGGTGCCTATCTCTCTTCTAAACTCTTTTTTTTCCTTGGAAGCTACTCTTGTACCCTCCTAACTTGTCATTTGTTCCTTGCTTGTCCTCCCTTGACGCCTTTTAGATAGTTCTCTTTCTTTTGTGGGATGTTAATCTTGGTTGGATACTTTGGCTTTGTGGAGTTTGTTTGTATTTGACCCATAACCTTGGTTTAGGGGTTGTGATTTTAGAAGGACTTAGGTAGTGTGATGAGACATACTTAGTGATTCTTATACCTAGTTCCTTGATAAAGGGAGTTTAATTGATTGGTGGATTCTGTGTGTTAAGTGCGAGTTGCCTATGATACTAAGGTTATAGAACTTGGCTTTGTTGTTTATGTTTGAGATTTTAAAGCTTAGTAGGTTGAGCGTTGTTACCTTAGGAGTAAACATGGAGTAATGTTTATGATTTGAGTTTGGAAAGAGATACCTTTAGGATGTTGATAGCCATACATAGATTGTTGTTGCCTTTTGACGTTTGTCGGGTATGAGTATAGCCTTGTTAATAGTTTTGACCTTGTTTTATGGAAGTCGTTGTGAATGTTTAGTGATTGGGAATTGTTGAATCACAAGTGTGGTGAAGTACTTTGTTTCATAGATTAGCTTAGATGTAAAGTAGCGTAAGTTATCTTGAGGAATCCTTGTAGGTAATGTGGTTGTAAGATTAATTTTATTAGGAAGTTTTAGGAACCGTTTAGGATGATGCCGTTATTTGAGTTTTGAGCATCCGACGTTTCCTTGTTGTCTAATTTCCCTTTTTCTTTGACCATAAGCGTTACCGTTCATACCTCTCTTCCTCACTTCGTCGTGCTCCTTATTTAAATTTGATGATGGTAACCTATAACTCTATCTTTGGCATCGTTGTTGGCCTTACCTCGACTCTCGCCCCTTGTTAATGACTCTTGTATCTTTCCTTCCAACTTAGCATTTGTATCTCCCCCTCTTATAATACCCTTTTGAAGGCACTTCCCTTTTTCCTTTGTGAGATGTTCACCTTGGTCGAGTTTTGTTTTGAGGAAAGCGTTTTGTTTTGAACCCCAACCCCTGTGATGAGCGGTTAACTTCTTGGAAAGTGAGTTGGCGTACTTGGGTATTTTAGAGTTTAGATGCTTAATTTGAAATAAGTGTGATTTAACTAAACAATCGATTGCGTAAAGTTTGAGTTATATGTGAGACTAGAGCTTTGAAGTTGTGGTTGACGTTATGGAACATATATGGATTTGAGAGTGTAATTGGGAGAGAACTACCTTGTGAGTAATTCTCTATCTTCTAAAATAATAGACTAGCAAACTAAGTTTTCCCAACAAAATTACATCTTTTTAAATAAGAAAATTATTGACACTTAAGTGTGTTAACTCTATAAGAAATTGGTAATTATAATGTATTTTGGTATATTTTATCTTTCCATTAAAGTTTTCGTTTCATCAAAATAAATCTTTTTATCAAGTTGTATAATTTCCAATTACCTCTAAATTATAATATTTTGATTATAATACAAATAATATGAATAAAATTTTATTGCTAAAACTTTTGTTGATACCATTATTGGGAAATGACTTTACTCATACTACTTTTAAACAAAATTATAAACCGTTTATATTATGAAGGACTTTCATAAGCATGAGCCACCTTAATTGAGTACCATAGAGCCTCTTCTAGCGACTTAGAGGAGTTGTTGGATTATTAGTCGGTGTAAGTGAGTAAATTTGAATACTACTCAAGGTATGAGATGAGAGTGAGACTAAGTTGCGTTATTGGAGAGTCTTAGCGCCTGTTTTGGAAGTCATAAGAGGTAATGGTATAGTTGACACCAATTGTTAAGTGGTGAATATGGTTTCACCTTGTGGTATTAGAGTATAGAGATATGAAGTGATGATGGAGTGTTGTTACAACTAAAGCCTTGAATTCTTGAGAGCTTGATGGTAAGTAATGTCCTAAGATGTGGAATTTGAAAGAAACACTTTGGGGAATGTTGATAACCATAAATAGTTGGAGGATAAGACTTGAAATTTGTTGAATTGGTTCCTAGGAGTTTTGAGTTGAGAGAAATTTAGTATAGAGAAGTCTTTAATGATCCTGTGGTTTCGAAACTTTGAAGTTGTTGGAGTATTTGAGGTAATGAAATGATGTTTCAATTAAGTGTAATTTTGCCTTTGGGAATCCGTTGTGGGAGAAATAATAGAGAGACTTGTTGACTTGACAATTTTGGATGAGGGTGCAACTTTTTCTAAAGTGTTTGTGGTAGTTCTAAGCTCCATAATTTTCTTCTCTGCCTTGACCGTAAGCCTTACCGTTCGTGCCCCCTCTTACGCTTTTCCCTGTGCTTCTCCTTTGGACTTGAAGCTAGTGACTCATGAAACTCTATACCCTTTATCCTTCTCGTTGACTTTTTCCTCAGATTCCTACCCGTAGAAGTTCGACTTAGTCTTTTGGTCTGTTGGGTTTGAACCCCGTTATCGTACTTAATGATTATGATGCCTAACTTGTTTTCCATCTTGTGCAACTTCAACCCGTTTTAAGTTACCCGTTTGAAATTCTCTATTTAAATCTCACATTACTATTGCAAAACTTTACTCATTTTAAGGGCTTGGAAACGAAAGTTCGCTTTTAATTTGTCACGTCTTTAGAAACTTTGAAGTGGATTATCTTTTTAATTTATTTTAATGTTTGATCGGATGTTAGGACTTGTTGTTAGAGACGTCTAATAACGGGTTCTACGCTTATCGACGTACGATTTTGTCTTTTACCTTGTCTTCGATTTGGAATGATGATGTTCTTGAATGCGCAACGAGAACTCTCCCGTTCCTTTGACGAGAAACTTGGGCTTTTAGAAAATTCTTTATGAGACCTTTTTAAGAAACACTAAATTTTTATGGCATAAAATCTTGTAAATGTTTTGGATGGTCGACTTTGAAATATTTGACTACAACTTTGCGGTCTTACTTTTTCAACTTTCAAGTTTCGAGGACGAAACTTTTTAAAAGGTGTGATGATTGTAACACCCACGAATTTTCCGTGTTGGCATTTATAATTTAATTAGCCATTTTATTATTTTATTTGTATTTTAAAACCATTTTTATAAAAATGCGGCTTTACATGTAAAATAATATTAATGTTGATAAAAAAAAATATCCGTCTTAAGTTTGTAGTAGGTCCGGGTTGTATTTTAGGGTAAAATCGACTTAAAATGATAGTTTGAGCCTAAGATAACTTTGGGCCTTCATTCTACTCTTTTCCCTCCACCCATATAAGAGCTTAAACCCTATCTTCTCCCTCCACCATTCATTTTATTTCAGCAACAAACACACAACTACAACACCATTGTTACACAACTTCCACCTCCTTCACTAAAATGGCCATAAAACCTTCGTTTCTTATCGGTTTTCAACGATTTTCGCGCCTATCTCTTCCTCTCCTCGCCCTTCATCTTACTAGGTAAGAAAGATCTTGACTTTCTCTCACCCTTGCTGCTGGCCGTGACTTTATGGCACGATTTTCGAGGTCTTACTTGGGAACTCGTATCTTGAGCTTCCTTTTGGGCAACCGACATGGTTTTGAGTCGGAATCTTGCATTTTGAAGAAATAATGAGGTAACGGTGATGGGTTACTTGGTATTATGTCATTTGTATGTTTATATGTTATGTTTTGTTGTTATAAGCTAGTAATTGTGATTCTTATGAGATTATATGTGTAGTTGTTTAAGATGGATTTATACAAAGTTTTACTTGCTTAAATTGAGTAAAGATGGTATCTTTGGTTTTCTTATGAGACGGGTAATTAGATGTGGTTGTTGTTATATGTCACTAGTATCATTACTTGCTTAAAGTTTCAGTTTTGAGACGGTTCCATTTAGCTTGCTAAAGTTGCATTTCTGAGACTATTTTGGGTGACCCGTGTTGGCCTGGAACCCATCGTATCTGACCAGTGCGACTTCCAATGCCACTGAAAATATGACAGATGGACCGACGTTGAAAAATTAGGTGGTTTAGTCACTTGAATCACTCGATTCGGAGTCCGTATGAGTAAATGGCGCCCGTTTTACCGTTTCAAGTTCTATAAATATATATATCCTTTGTGTATGATGGTTGTTTATGCTTTTTATTCGTATCATGACCAAAGTTTTCCCTTGTTGACTCGTATATGCTTATGGGTGGTTCGGATTTTGGTTTGTTTACGTTTTGCCTCGTGTTCTGTATTAGTTAATTCATTTGTTATCGGTTATTTATACTTTGTTCAAGTAACATGTAAATGAGAAATGAAACGTTTATTCATTACCGTTCATTATATTTTATAGATTGGGTTCACTATAATTTATATGGGGAATTCACATACTTCCTTCTTTTGAGCTTGTTATGTTTTAAATGTTGGATTTCACATGATTACATGGTTGGACTTTGCATGATTAACTTGATGGATTTCCTGTGACTTCAATTATTGGGTTTTTATGACTTGTTTGATGGGCTCATAAATGAGTCGCTTGAGTTGGTCACATTTATCCTGTAGATTTCACATAACGTAAATTAGTCATTATCACTTATTATATTGTATTTAACCGGCATGTTAAATTATAAAATGAAATATTTATTAACATAATTCAAGTATGAGATATTTATTATAAATAGTTACTTGTAGTGAGTCGTATTTTTAATAATGTCTAGTATTGTTCGGTTGTGTGAGTCTTGGTCCTATCGGACACTAGGGGTGAGCCATAGGCCCTCTAGTTACGATATGATCGTCGGGATTGATGTTCCCATCCGTACTTATGGTGAGACGCAAACCATAAGTATGAATGTGACGTTAATAATACCGTCTCTGAGTCTTGGTCCTATCGGATACTAGAGGTGAGCTATAAGCCCTCTAGTTGCGATATGATCGTCGTCCTACCAGGAAGTTGGAGTCTAGGATGTAGTCTTGTGTGTGGTATCTCGGACATGATTTCAAAGTAGCCTCTGAGTCGGATACTCCGTCTACACTTTGTGTTGGTCTTACACTTGTGAGTCGTATTCTTGTAGAAATGCCATAATACCATCATATGTGCTTGACATGCATTTACGCCCTACTTGTCTTTGTTCGCAAGTACGGGTTTGGCCTACTTGTCTTTGTTCGGCAAGTGTGGTTTTGGGCCACTTGTCTTTGTCTTTGGCAAGTGAGTCTTATCTTAGTCTTTCCGCCACTTTCGTGCTGTTCTGGCGATTGGGGTACTCGGTCTCCATGAGTAGTCGAGTCTTGGGTGCGTGTTGTGCTGGCGTACGTCGAATCGGGATGTACATCCGAGAATCTGTAGATTTAGAGTAGGACCGTATCATTATCGTAGTCCTACCCGGGGAAATTATAGTCTAAGAGTAAAAAATGTCTTTCATTATTTGAATGGTTACTTTGGTCATATCTCTTTGAAATATGTGCTCGTGGCTAAGTGGTCGTGTCTGTTTCCTTGTCTTTCTTCTCCATTTATTTTATTGTTGCTTATGCCTTACTTACTTGTTTATTCCATCATTTCTTTTATCCTTGTTGGTTTAAACACGTATGATCCCATGTTTAGTTATAAGTCGATTTACTCATAACTTATCTAATATGATTATCTGTTCATGTTCTTTGTTATGTTCGTTTTGACATAATGTGGCTGGGAGAACCCTGAGTTACTCCCCACTGACTGTGGCTTTCATTTTTACATGAATGACAGGTTTGTGAAGATGCATTTGTGGGGTTTAGACGTGTGAGCTAGCGAGCACCTTGGACTAGTAGTCGGTTTAGTAGAATTGCTTATACTCACCTTTTATCATTTGTCATTCGAGGGGTAAATTTTTCCTCATCTTGACTACCACGTTTGTATAATTTAAATATTTATTTTCGCATTCTCTAGTTATGTTTTAGGTTTTAATGAACCCCCGCTTTAAACGTTAAAAGTTTCAAAAAAATTCCTAATTTCCGCTTGAATTTATAAGTTACATTTTCCGCGTTATAGCGGGGGTTCACAGTGGTGGTGCACTGGTGACTTTCGTAGTATAGGAACTACGCGTTGTGCTGCATTTCACTTGTTTGATTCAATGATTAGGAAGCACTCAACGAATAGATGACTTGATTAGAATTTTCGAAGTTTCAATTGAAAATGGTATCAAGCCAGATGATAGGCTTTGTGGCTGCCTCTTATCTGTTGTGTCCTTCTGGTGTGCCAATATAGAAGATGCTAACAAGGTGTTCTTGGTTGTTTGGAACAATCAAACCCGAAACTAGGTGCATCTATTAGCATGATTAATGCCAAAGGAACTAAATTTGAGACATTGAAGGAAGAGTTCAAGGCTATACTAACCAACACCTAAAGTGATTCTTAAAGACCCTTCTGTAACTGCTTGATTGACATTTGTAGGAAATGGAACCTTGAAGAACGAGCTCACAAGCTTCTGAACTTAGGTGTTGTTTTCGGGTTGTATCCCGGGTTATACAAAAAAGTCGGTAATGAGTGGAGCTTGAATGTTAGGTCGTCACTATCAGTTGATGCATCTCAAACGGCTTTTGAAGAGTGGATGACAAGCCTGTCTAATGTTTTAGAGCGCCAAGAAGCATTGCCGGAGTTATTTTCAGCTTATATAGGTGCAGGAATAACTCATAAATTCTCACAAGGTCGAGCTAGTGCTTTTGCTTCTCATGTAGAGGAGTTGAAAGCACCATTTAGGCTGAGTGAAGATAGAGCATATTGTTTTGTAGCTACTCGAGATGAACTAGTATCATGGGTATAATCTCGGGATTCATCTCTGGCATTAACTGCTTAATCTGTGAATAAGCAGTTGATTATACTTTTGAGATTTTGTAGGGTGCAATATTTTTTCAGCAAGTATTATAGAATGCAAATTGAATGTATCTTATTATAATGTTGTTCAGACTAAAATAGAGTAAAGGGCATTGGATGAACTTTTAAATTGACATTCTGACCTTGTTGCCGCTTGGTTTACTATATGAATTTCTAATGTTCAAGTAGTTTTTTGAATCGACAAAAGTAAGTATGTTTACTGTCAATATATTACTGTTAACGAAAATGACTCGTCTTGAAGTAAATCGTCTAATGATTAAAATAGGATGAGTATTATGCAACCAAAATCATACTATTGAAGTGTCAATGCTACAAATGTTTACAGAATATGAGAATGACAACTTTTTGTCACGTCATTTTTATAGTAACATGCGAGATGTAACTGAATATATTAGATACAATGTCAAAATTGAACAATTTTGATGATTTGTGCATACAACAATCATTAAGGGTGGTGGATGGTGGCTGCCGCCTTCCGCCTTCCAGGTTAATGGTTGTAGTTTGAGAGAGTAAAGTGTAAAAGAAGAAGAGAGAGAGAGACTGAAAAGGGTATTAAAATAAAATCATTAAAATAAAAGAATATTATGATCATTTACGTCCATAAATGAGTAAAACTCGTACATAAATGAGCACCACCCTTTATGTAATTGAAGACGCCTGCAACTCTACAATTCTACAATTCTACAATATCCTCGTATGCTTTTAAAACCAACAGAAATTCACCAAACTATAACCACCTCCAATTCCCCTTTTCAATTATGCAGACAGGAAAAACAAAAACATAACGCACATATTCGGCAATTGTAAATAAATACTTGTGTAACGCGGACTTACAGATTAATTGTTTTGTGATTCAGAGAAACCATGGCATCTCTGAAACAACCACTCTCATCATCTTCGTCATCATCATCATCATCATCATCGTCAACACAATCATTCACCACAAAACTAATCCTCCTTCTGTCACTTCTCCTCTTCACACTTGCAGCTTTTGCATTTGTACTTCAATGGCGTGGTGGTCTTACAGACCCTTCTACTCGTTACTCTTCTCAAGATCATACTTTTCCTGGCATGGAAACCTCTGCTCCTGCAACTACTACTCCTTCTTCTGTACATCGTTCTTCTTCTTCTGATTGTGGGCCCCTTTTCGCACATTCTTCTCCTTCTTTTCCGTATTCTCGTGATTGGAAATTCCAATTTCACTCCGATCTTAAGCCCAAGGTATCATCTTTTTCGAGTGATTTGAAATCTGGGTTTTTGTTTGTTATTATCTCATTCCAAGTGGGTTTTCATGGGTTTGGTTTGTTGTTCAATTAGATAGATCGGTTTGTTTGAATATAATGTTTGAAATTAATTTTGATTTATTCGGTTTTATCGCGAATATATGTAAATGTTAGATGAACAAAGTTTTGGATTGATCATGATACGTGAGAATGCTGTAATGGTCTATAAACCGTCGTTAAGTTCCTATACTTGTGCAATCTATACCATTGTTGATTGTTGCCTGCTATTTTGGGAGTTTGATATTTGTAGCTGTTAACTGTTATAATAATAATATTCTCCATGAATGGGGGGATGCTTGATGGAATCAACAAGTGATATTGACCGCACATCGGCTGTCAGTTATAGAGTAACAGCTCAGGCTATTTTACTTGTTCAGATTGCTATCACTACAAGTACCTCAGCAAGCTTGGATCAGATTCTTCCATGGATGTTTTATCACAAGGTTATTGGGGTTACCACATTTTACCTCTTTGTAGAAGGAAAGGCTGCATCTCCCGAAGTTACAAGAGTCTTGGATTCTATCCCAGTGAGTTTTACCCTCACTTTCATCATTTGTGATGGTGAACATGTAATGATTGTATAATTCTTTTTTTGATGAATAACTTATGCATGTTTGATTTTCAGGGTGTTAAAGTGATATATAGAACAAAGGAGCTTGAGCAGCAACAAGCTAGAAGGTGCTGAAGCCCTTATCTTAGCACCTGCATTTTGTTTTGAATTTAAGCTAATTTCCAATAAATTGACCGTCTTTCTCGTTTTTAACCTGCAGTCGGATATGGAATGAAACATGGCTGGCAAGCTTCTTTTACAAGCCATGCAATTATGAGTTATTTGTGAAGCAGTCACTTAACATGGAGATGGCAATCGTCATGGCAAGGGTAGGAAAATCATTTCTTTCTTAGTACTGGACCTCCTATAATCATATTCTGATTTTGGGTGCTGTATGTGTGTTTTAGAATGATGGCGTGGATTGGATACTTCATCTTGATACAGATGAGCTAATACATCCAGCTGGAACACGGGAGTATTCATTGAGGCAGTTGCTACTTGACGTTCCTTCCAATGTCGACATGGTTGTTTTTCCCAACTATGTGAGTAATGGTTGGATTCTTATAAGGCTTCTTTGACGGCGTCTCCTATGGACATATTGTCTCTTTGATAGGAAGATATATACTTTTTCTTTATACACATCCATACCAATTGGTATTTTTTTTCTTGTTCAGGAAAGTAGTGTAGAGCGTGATGATATCCAAGATCCTTTCAGTGAGGTATATTTAATTGGTTGACTTTTATAATACTACTTTTACTTATTATTTAGTACGGTTTCCCAGAATTTAGAAAGTCAGAAGTAGCTTATGTTAGACTCTAATAAGCCCAGTTATGCATGTTCGGTGTCTAGACTGGATTTGCTTACCTTTTGTCTTACCTGACAGAGTTTTCTGTGTCAAATGCTGCATGCCTTTTTGTTTCATATGAAAGGAACTCTTTTCTGGATTCCTACTATCTGCATTTAGTTGATATTGGCTGAGACTTTGGACTTGGCATTTGGCAGTTGTATATTTCAAAACACTTTCTAACTATTGCCACTTTCTGACATATATAGAGCATTGCCTTCTGCCCCGAGTTTTTATACAACATAGATGCTCTAGAGATGTTACTTTCGATGTTATTTGGATTTTCTAATTTCATGTTGCCCCCTTCCAAAACTATATTTGATCAGTTAAAATTGTATAGAGTAACTACACCAATTCAAACGAAGAAGAGAAATAAAAATACATGGAGTTTTTGGGTATCCAGAAAATGGGTTGTCAACATTGTGACACAGTTTTACTCCTTGTTTCAATACAAAAAAAAGAGGAGGGAAGGATAGGGTAGTGGGATGGATGGGAGGATAGAGGGAATAGAGCAAAGGAGTTTCCTCCCACATCTTTCTGATGTTGGAGGGATTTTAGTTTGGCTACTAGGAAAAAAAATGGATGCGTCCATTTACCTCCCCACCGAAACCCTTCTTTTCAACTTGCTAGACATTGGAATTTGTCCCCGTCTGTCTCCCTCCAAATGTTATTCATCCAAAAAACGGTTAAAGGAACAAGATACAACGACATTACCCTAATGCCTCAAGGACTCCTGTGTTATGCAAGGCAAGGAGGTCGAATGTATGCAATTTTACCCCTATGTTAGAAAACACAAGGACATTTTCGAAGGACCTAGAATGAGATTGCGACGAGAAGTAAATCGTTATGGCCGCTGCTCCACAGTATCAGAAGGATCTAGAATGATAATTCCGTTGTGTTCTAACGCCAAATTATAAAGTGTCTTTGGCTACATCGGATATACAACTTTTAAGCAGTAGGATATTCATTAAAAAGTGAGTAGAGCTACTAATTGTTTCCCTGCTGGTCTGTAAAGGGGAAGGTTGCATTAGTCTCATTTATTTTGCTATGCAATTTGTTGCATATGAATTAACTATTCTTTTGTCTGCTCATGCACTGTGATTGCTCACATTCTGTCTTTTTTGAAAAACAGGTGTCCATGTTTAAGAAGAATTATGACCATCTCCCTAGGGATACATACTTTGGGATGTACAAAGAAGCAACTCGGGGAAATCCAAATTACTTCTTAACATATGGCAACGGGAAATCCATTGCTAGAGTTCAAGACCACCTGCGACCTAATGGTGCGCACAGATGGCACAATTACATGAAGACCCCAAAGTATGATAATGTTGTTTTTTTATTGAAACATTTTTCTTTATATTTTATTTTTGTTAGTATCATGCACTTTGATTTTATGTAAGTTTCATTAATTTATGAGGTGGATCGGTTAAGCACTTAAGCCAACTTTGATACCTCTCCATACCCAACACCTATCAAAGGTCTGAACATTAAACCAATGCTTGCTGGGTTGGTTAATGAGGAAGTTTGGCTTGCTCCGGGTATCAAAACCTTTCTCCAGAAAAGAGGTATCAAGCTGGTAGCATAGACATGTCCCAACAACCAGTCAACCATGAGCTATAATGGATATAGTTAGGAAAAATTTGCTTGTTGAAGTAGCTAATAATCAGCTTGTTGATGATGCGGTATAGTCGTATAGGTTATTGTGAATTTTTCAAAGGGATCAAATTAGATATTATTTGTGTAGGGGTATTTTAGCTTATCTTATTGGGGGAGGTATTTTGTCTTTTTTTTTGTAAGTTTTCTATTTATCTTATTTATGATTTTCTGACATATTTATACTCGTCTCATATGTAGTGAAATAAAATTCGAAGAAGCTGCTGTTTTACATTATACATACTCAAAATTTTCAGACTTGACATCTAGACGTGATCGATGTGGATGCAAGCCCACGAAAGAGGATGTGAAGCGTTGCTTCATGTTGGAATTTGATAGAGCGGTGAGTTTTGAAATAATTTAATCTTTACTATAAATTTACATTTAATATCCCTTTTCTACTAATGCTGCTGTCTATGTGACTGGAAGTATTGTTTCCTGTTGAGAATTCATAGCACTCCTAAAATAATACTACCTCCTATTGAAGGTGAACTTCTCTATTTCATTTTTCGGATTATTCAGGTTTGCTTCCCTATTTCCTTATTTGGAAGCTTTTGTGTGGTCCATATTACTCCCTTAATCCAAGTAGACAAATGAAAGGGGAAGTTCACCTTGAATAAGAGGGAGTATTGATTTCATCCATTTATAACCTACGTTTACAAAGATAATCTAGGATGGTACAAACATTGTAGTACTCAAGTATCTTGGTTGTACGTGTATGTTGGAGAGGACTAATGAAGTACATGTACGAAGAGAATGTACCGGATTTATGGATGTACCATAAGCTCGCAGATTCATTATAGTCAATTCCTTAAAACGGAATATTGATTGATTTTATAGTAGAGAGATCTCTTCAGTCAGAGGGTGTACTCAAGTTCATTGGTTGCTGCTAATTTTGCGGTGAATGTTTGCAAATTCTGCTAAAACCTGTATTTGTAAAACTCTATTCATAACGGAGCTGTTTCGTGATGCGGGTGTATGCCTAAACACCCTTAATGTTCCCTTGCATTTCTCTTTTTTTTATATGTGAGATCTAATTTTTCCAACAGTTACTTCTTCCTAGTGACTGATGTTTTCTTTTACTAATGTGCATACCCCATCTTTTTACTTTTGAAAGACCAAAACTTGAGATTGAAATCAAATAGCCTTCATATTTGACTTTTAATCATCAATCTGTAAATTTCAGCTCCCCAGTCATGCCATATTTGGAATTAGTCAGTTGATATCTCATTATAGATTCTTCTTTGAAACTCCTAGCAAAATAGACAAGCATATTAACATTTCATAAAGGTCAGGATTACATTACCCTATCCTCATTATTTTTACGAATTATTTGGATCCACAGTGGGTATTTTTACTTTTTAGTTAGATTCATAGCAAACTATGTGACTTCGTTTTTCTACATATGTGTATGTATGCACGCAATACAAAACAGGGAGGATAGCGGGCACTTAAATTTCTATCCAAAACCTGTTGAGAATCAAGTTATCATGTCAACCACGTCATTCCATGGAATACCATGATGGTTCTCGAAGCACTTCAGATTTGATAAACTTAGAATGTCCATTTTATTTAAGTGTGTTGATTGAAAATTGAAGTAGACAAATTTAACTTTCAGATTACCTTATTAGCATAAGATTCAAACAATTGTGTAACTTGTTCAGTTTAGTAAGCGTGAGATTGTGCAGTTTTAGTGGTAACTTTGTGAGTTGTATCAGATTATCTCAGGCTTATACTATATTTCGACTTTCGAGTATCTTAGCTGCTTAGCAATACGTTTGAAGTTTACGTGACATAATAACTCCCAAGATTGTACATCCCTGAGATTGAGTTAATTTGTCTTTTTATTAGAATTTCATGATCAATTTGTAACTTATATGCATGGTTTGGAATCTTGGTATCGGTAGTAGTCGCGGTACAAATTGTCTTTAATCGGCGGTCGCGGATGAATCACGGTGAATCACGGTGATTTCTCGGGCGATATCTCGTATCAGTTGAGTGAAAATCCGATACAATAAAACTCGGCCGAGATTTTGAACCATGCTTATGATGAAAGCATCCATTCAGGTTTTAAGTGCTCAATTACGCAACATGTTATCTTCTTGCAATTTTTTGCTGCTGACTTAATTATGTAGCCAGCTAACTATTTAAAAAGATGTACGTTGTAATTGATTCCAGTGATAAAAATAAATCGTTGCTTTCCCATGAAGTTGCCTTTTTAGTAGACATTGTCTCATTCATGGTTTACTTCCTTATGACAGGCATTCATAATTGCTTCAACTGGTACTGAGGAAGAAATGCGGAAGTGGTAAATTTCGAATTACATTCCTTTTTATATGTTGTTACCTAAATGAATATGATGCTGTGTGTCATAACTTATAAATGACTCCTAATTTTGATTGTTGCTAGTTGCTACATCTCATTTGTTTCTCAAGAAATAACTTAAATTGCTTAACATATGGTTGTAGGTACCAAGAGCATGTTGTATGGGGAGACAAAACTCTAAACCTGAAACTTCTAAGGAAGGGCATACTAACTCGCATTTATGCTCCAATGGTACGCTCTCTTATTACTTCCCAATATAATAAGTCGTCTTTTGCAAACATAGACAGACGTTGAAGAAAATCATTTAGACTTTGGAATTTGTTATACTTAATCCGATTATCAGAATTCTTAGGATTTCCTTTTGGGGAAAAAACAGATGGAAGTACTCTACCCTCACACATCAATGACATCATCATCTTTTTTCAAATTCATCACTGTTGATTTTTATTGGCACTTTGGTAATTCGCGAGTTCAAAATTTATTTAAAAAGGAATGGTAAGAAACTAAATTAACGGCCGAATGTGAAAAGCGGTAAAAAATTGTAGAATTGGAGGAAATAGTATTTAGATAAAGCTTAAGGGATAACAACATGATATGCAGCGACCTTTGCTTCCATTCTCCCTAAAAGTGGCAAAATTACTTGAGCACTTGACCAAACCCGAACAGACTTGAAACGACAAACGACTTGTTTGAAGTGATAATGAGTATAGCCACAATCAAATTAACTGAATTGGGTCGTCGCTTTAGTGTCCTATAATCTGAATGCATTTGCCAAGTCTATTCCTTGTTTCCCTTTTGAAGGGAAATTGCAACTTCAAAAAGTTTCCCGTTGTTGGGTGCTGGTTGTATAGTTTTGTTTTGTTTTGTTTTTTTTTTTGTTTTTGTTTTTGTTTTTGTTTTATTATTATTATTATTATTATTTTTTAAATATTGTTTTGTACCTCATCAGGTCATCGTTCAGGGTTTGAGAGAATCAGGTCTTTTCACTTCTGTTATTTCATCTGCATCTACAACTCTCTCATCGAACTTAACCCGATCAGATCAATCTGTTGCTTTGTCAAGAAAAATTGGTAAAATGACAGACTCTGAGGCAACTATGAGGAAAGTTCTGGAGGTTGCTGACCTTGCTGCTCATGGAACAGCAGTCCCACCATTGTCGCCACCTGGTCCAGATGACAATGTTTTACTTGAATTGTGGTAATGTTGGACAGGAGAGATTCTTCACATTACATAACTGATTTTTCCCCATCATTGCCCGAGCGCTTTGTCCAATGGGAGATGGCAAGATACAGGCGACATATTCTTTGTCCCCTTCATTTTCTGGACCCGTGTTGAAGCTTAGTCCAGGATCTGGGTCTGATATTCTGTACAGAAAGGGTTTTTGTTGTACTAGGGGTACACAATGTAGAGTTGGCACCTTTGATATATATATTTAATTCTCTGAACGATTTGGTCCGTGGGCTTTATTGTGCTTCTCTATTTCTGTGCCGGATCCATTATTTAAAATCTCATATCCAAACTCGGTGTTTAAAAATCTGAACATATCCATTATTAGTCCATTCATTCTCGAACTTAATTTGACCTAGTTGTTTAAAAATGTTGGTCTCACTAGACATGAAATTTAAATTTATGCCTAATAAGATACAAGTAACATTTTATCTTTTGGGTTTCAGATAAGGTTGTAGATTGTATGTGGTATGTATTATACAAAACATATAATGGATGCCGTACGAATTACAAAGTTTAGGATATGACTTGAGTTTGGATTTGGGTCATTAAGTCCAGTCTAATGCTATCAATTATCATCTTTAGTTACTTTCTTTGTCTCGGTAAAAAGTTATAGATTTTTGTTTTGAAGTCTATTATTCAATAGTTATCTATTTCCATTTCGGGAGGTTTTTTTGGGTTATCTTGTATGTGTTGGCGGACTCGTCAAACTGTAGACCACGCCACCCACGCGCGCACCCACGACAGCGGTGACACTCGACCAAGGAACTCTCAGGAGGGCACATCATGGGTTTGATATCGATCTGTAAAGCTCAGCAACCGGTGAAAGGTTGAAATGAGCCTTCAATTAGGATTCGCTACTAAATTATTATGGAAATTTGAAAATTGTTCGATCCAACTTTATGTTTTGTCAGAATAAGGACAAACCATAATTGACATGAACATTAAAGATGGAGATTTGTTCCCCATAACATTCTATGTTAGAATGACTTCGTACGCTAATGAAGACGGACATCCAGTATTCAAGAGATTTGAGAAAGGGGTGAGGGTAGTATTGAGAAGCTCATTAATTGAACACCCAACCCCCCGCTCTCTAAAGCACCTTATACTAATTGATTGGGGTTTGAAAGATGTGATTGACTTTATCGATATAATGCATGAATGAAACATCCGCTGTCTTATTCCTAAAATGTGAAAATTACTACGTCGGTAAGAGTTAACCAAGCAGATTAGAGGGTCGAAGTTAAGATTTACACCGATTGCATGCGAATGCAAACAATATACAATAATGATACAATAAATGCATCAATAAATGAAAAGAGGGAAAGGATAGATAAATAATAAGGCTAGTAGCTGCTGATATAAACGATAAATAATAAGTGAATAATAATTAAACTCGCAAAGCGTGACTGAAAACAAAGGAGAAAGGCATAAATAGGCAAGTAGCCTCTTAGAAGAGGCACACCAGATGGTACGTTCCTTCTAAGAGGTGCGACTTTTGCTGCGATTCTTCTAGGCACCTAGCCTTCTTTAATAGCCTACTTAAAATTCGGATCTTAAGATTAGGAAATCGTAGAAGCCATATCTAGACTATATTATATGAAAATGCAATACAAAAATACAAAATATATGACACAAAATATGGGTTAATACACCCACAGACTTACATGTTAGTGTTGCATCGATTTTTAGTTGTTACTCAGTATTTTATGTGGTGAGAGAGTGCCTTTGGTAAACTAAACATTGATTAAATTAGATTAAATAAGTAAGAATGCACTTGGTCAATTGGGTCTCCTGTCCATGCATGATGACGGTTCCTAATATGAATCAGATTTACGTGGTCGAATGATCGAAGCACGTAGTGTCGGTGAGCTAGGTAGCACGGACAATTCTCCTAATCAGCCGTCCCGTGTCCGACACCGTGTCAGACACCGACACTCCTCGGACACACGTCGAAACGTGTCGGACACCTATAAAGCCGTGTCTAACTTTCTACATTTATTCGGCCACGTGTCCGACGCGTGTCCATGGTATTTTGGCCGTATCCGACGCGTGTCCATGATATTTGGACATCATTTGGGGTGAATGATGTTCTTAAGCGTGAAATGAGCTGTCGAAAGAGATTTATTAGAAGATTCGTTTGGATGGTAAGTGAAAATGAGTTATAATCAAGGGCAAGTTTTACCTTCACTTATTTAAATTTAATATCAAATACTTTTATAAAAATAAAATCGAACGTTTATAATTATAAAATATATATTTTATTAAATTTAAATAACGTGTCTCATGTCCTAAATTTCATGAGATGCCGTGTCACGTGTTTGTGTCGTGTCCGTATCCTTTTTGGTGCTACCTAGTTGGTGAGTAAGAACACAGTTTAGAATGGAGAGAGAGAGAGAGAGAGAGGGGATAAGAGGATTCGGTGTGTCTTGAATGTGAGACCCAACACCTCTATTTATTACATAAAAGAGGAGCTAAGGACGAGAAATAAAGCGTAACTGGCTGTGCGCTCCTTTAAAAAGCCGCAGTCCTTGTTGCGTCTTTTTGTTAGAGGCGTTCTCCTGTAATCAGAAAACGTGTGTTTGGGGATACTGAGGAGAAGTGGATGAATGTTTATCTTTGTAAATCTATTAAAGGAAATGACGTAATTGGTAGTAACATGATTAGTGTGTTGATGATTATATTAGTCCCATGCTTATTTAGTATGATAATACCTCACATGATTAATACTACCTCCAATTCCATATTTTTTCCCCTTGTTTGTAGGCACGGGAATTAAGGAGAGGAATAAAATAAGAGTAAAAAGTTGGGTGGGGTTTGGTGGTTGAAGAGAGGAATGAATAATTATGAGTTAAATAAGGTACTGTGGGGCCAAAACGTTAAGGAAAGTAATAAAATATGGGTAAAAGAGTTGAGTGAGGTTTGGTGATAGGAGAGAGGGATGAATAAAATAAGAGTAAAAGTTTCCAAAATAAGAAAGGAGAAGAAAACCTGAATAATCCGTTTTAGGAAATAGGGAAGAAAATAAAGAATAAGAGGGAGTATGTTTATTTATTGTCTGATGAACTCACATGACTTAATTACTCACTTCATCTACAATCAACATTATATACATGCTGATATTATAATTTTTTTTCTTTTTTTTTTTTGGCACGATGCTGATACTTTTGTTCTGCATAACCTAGGTCGTTGATAGAGGGTCGTTCGGTTATCCCACTAAATTAGGCTTGTTTATTAATGGTGTTACAGGAGACTTGATGTCATACCCCGTGTTTTCTAGTAGTGCACTCGGCCGAGTACAACAGAATACGCGACCGAGTGGCACTCTACTGGACCAAGTATAGCGACCAAGTGCCCTATGGGAGTTAACCATCTTCTGATTGTGTACCACTCGGCCGAGTGGCTGGTGCACTTGATCGAGTGCCACCAAGCACTCGACCGAGTGTACGGGCTCAGACGCAGTTTTGGCGAGTTGGGCTCCGTTGTTGGGCTAGGTATAAATAGCTTCTTTGTCAGATTTCCTTCATTTCCACAAACCTAAACACCTCTCCTCTTATCCGAACCAACCTAAAAATCCCTCAAAATCCTCCACAACCTTATCCTTAAAGATTATAACCATACCTTTGAAGATTTGGTGTTCAAGCCCTCACCTTTCATTTCTTTACATTTGTAAGTCATTAATTATACTTTTCCTTTATTTATTTTGTTAGTAAACCCTAGATTTTGGGAGAGCTGTCTTATAGGGATTTATTTAGGATTTTGGTTAATTAAGTGGGTTAATTAAGGGTTAATTAGTATTACTAATATTGTAGGATGTATTTGTGATAGTTATTATATTAATTGTTGTAGGAGGAGACTTCCTAGAAGAGCCCTTTTAGCGTGCTTGCCTTGTTGATTGGAGATTTGCAAGAGGTAGGGTTTTGTTACTCCGTTTTAGTAATATGGTTGTTTATATTTGTGTTATTTACCATGAATTCCATAATACATGTCACAATTGCATTATAATATATATTAGTTAGGAATTTAATGTTGGTTGCATACTAGTATTGGAGATTTATCATGATATGTTGGTGAGTAAGTGGTATTAACTTCATATTGTCATTTGGGGTTGTATTATAACATGCAAAAGAGGGAATTGTTGATTAGCGAGTTGGCTTAATGATGAACATGTGCATTCATGTCATATTATGATTCATGATTATTTGGAAAGGTAAAATTGGCATTTACTGTATGCATTGATTACTTATGTGGTGATATGAGGAGATTGGTGGTCGAGTATTGGTATGTTGTGTTGGGTTGTTGAGGAGACGTAAGACAGATCGGGAGACCATCTTATACGTGGGTCGCCTCAGAGTTTCCCACTCCAAGAGGGACGTGCACGTTTATGACTTGAGTATGGAGGGACTGTGTAGTGTCACAACGTCTGGCACGGGTCCGATTAGCGCCCGGGCACAACACTGTGGGCGTGTCCCTAGTGTCTTTTACGGACCGCGGTCCGGATATTGGTGGCACCGTTACGATGCCGTCACCGGGTTTGTTTGGAGGTGTGGTGATTGGAGGACACTTATGTTATCATATTTCATTTATGTATATCATACTTACATTTCATATTGCATACACTTATATTCATAAGCACTCATATTATTGAGACTGACCGTAAATGTTCTCAAATATATGTGGTGAACCATATGATATTTTCGATCATATGGGGAGCAGTGGCTTGACATATAGTTTGAGCATGTTGATTAGTCGGGGATTAGAGCTGTAACACCCCCATATACCAAGGAGTCTTAACAAGACCTTCCCTAGCATATAAGGGCGTTACCATCTCGGTTGCCCGAGGACAGTAATAATCAAATGTCGATAAAAGAACAATTAATTTATATTACAAGTGATTACTAACAACAGACGATATGAAAAGATACAACTCAAAACCACTATCTACTATGTGAACTACTTCTGTTGTGACTCGTGATAGACTCGTCCCTTCAAGCACCCAACTATGATCCAAACGACAACCTGCTCACCATAGTGGATCACGGCAGACACAATAGAAACAAACAACAAACAAAAGCACACAAGGTCAGTAACTGAAATAACGAACATACAAAACAGACACACACAAGCACAACAACACACACCACATCTCCTCCAACCAACCACCATCACCAACTGTCCACTGGACCAGCCCTGCCAGTGGGGGACCGCATCCGTTCCCACCTAAGCCCCGCTTATCAATCCGAGCGATAAACCCATGTCCATTAATGTGCACATCCCCTTCCGTGGCGGGTTCCCACAACAACAATTATCAAAACAACACACGTCCAACCAGTTACCATAATCAACCAAGAATACTGACGCTAAACCAACCAAACAACATTAACAGACTCTCTAGATAAACAACAGTACTGAGTAGGCGAACCTACTTTAGCAAACCGCCGCGATTCCGCGTCCGATCACATGGTACCAACCAACCAAGCAACACACCTATACAAACAGTACAACCATCTATCACTACCACTACAAACCTAACTGAAAACAACGATGACGATGATGGTGATGATAATATACCTACGCATAGCAATCCGGCGTCAAGACCGCTACCCGACTCAAGCAACCCATCCCCATGGTGTAAGCATCCTCAAAGAACCCCAAGGAAAGGATTAAGTTGAAGGAGAAAGAGGGTTACGGCATCTAGGTTTAGGAGAAGAAGTGCGGAAATGATTTGGGGTTTCACGATTATCGATTTATAATTCCCCGCTGCAAATCCGTTACTCGATCGAGAACTACTACAATTATAGGCAATAACAACGCCCCATTAACAACGTATATTAACGCGTTAAACGAATTAACGTTGTTAATTGGATTTTCTAATTGCCGGGATGGGTACGAAATGTTTTAACAACGGGTATTTAATCAAAACCGTTGTCGTAAGTTATAACAACGGCTGTATTTTAAACACCGTTGTCATATGTTTTATACTAAAACAACGGTTTATGGATTTTTACCCGTTGTTATATCTATAACAACTAGTGTTTAACCAAAATCGTTGTCGTAAGTTATAACAACGGCTCTATTTTAAAAACCGTTGTCATATGTTTTATACTATGACAACGGTTACTGTGTTTATACCCGTTGTTATAGATAAAACAACGGTTATTTAACATTAACATCATAAAAAGCGTTGTTAATAGTTTCCATGTATAGAAAACATAATATAGCTAGAAACACAAAACCTTTTGTATTCCCTTTTACTTTAAACACAAACTGTTAATCTCCTCCCCGTCCAAACTCTCCCTCGCCATCGACAATCGTCCTCCTCGTCGTCAACATCGTCTTTCCCTCGCCGCCCTGCCTCGTTGTCGCATCTATTTATCTGCAGGTATATATCTGATATTATAATTCAATTTTTTTTTGCTTTGTTCGATGATTGAATTCAATTTGAATGTTATAATTCAATTTTTTGATGGTTTTATGATGGTTGAATTGATTGGTATAATTCAATTTTTTTGGTTGTTCTTCCTGATTAGGGTTTTAGGATTTATGATCATTTACGGTTGTTCTTCCTTATTGAAAGTACTGCTAAATCACCTCTGGTTGTTCTTATTTACTTCATCTATTTACTTGCTCCATCTGCTATTTCATTCATATGGCTAAATCTGCTATTTCATTCATATATGGCTGTGCGTGTAATGCTCTGTATAAATTACAATCAAAATAACAAATAGACAGAGTCTAAATTACTATCCATCATGCATGTGCGTGTAATGCTCTGTATCCAGTTGCTATTCTTTGCTGACAGTATAGTTGCTGATTTATCTTTGCTGACAGTATAGTTGCTGATTTATCTTTGGTAATAAGGATCTCAACCTTATATATATATATATATATATATATATATATATATATATATATATATATATATATATATATATATATATATATATATATATATATATATATATATATAGAGGCCGGATCCGGTGAGGCCGTTAATTATGGTGAGGCGGCCGGCCTCACCAAATTCCTTCAGTAAACTTGGGGTGGACTGATTCTTCGTGGAAAATTCGAATACAATTCCTTCAGCCCAATACTTACCCCCCTCTCTCTATCAAAATATGACAACGAACACATCACCATATCTCATTTTCCTTGAAAATTGTTCATAGATTTCGTCGATTTCCGGGAAAATTCGAATCAACAACAACAATTGCAACGATTTCCTGGAAAATTATTCATACATTTTATCAAAACAACATACAACAACGCCATTCAAACAATTTCAGAAGAAGATTTTGATTAATTTCGAAGTAAGTTCTCGAAATTAATGCTTGAATTTGATGCTTTTAGCTTCCATTAGCTAGAGTGAGTAGATTCGATGTCATAGATTTGATTTTAGTTGATTTAGCTAAATAGAGCAAAACATTTGTCAATTTGATGAGAAAATGGAAAAATTTCATATATGTTTGTATTATTATTGATTGATTTTGCTAGAGGAGGTAATTTGATTGAAATATGATGCTTTTAGCTTGGATTAGCTACAGTGTGTAGATTTGATGTTGTAGTTGTGGGATTTAGCTCAGCAGAAGAAAACTTGAGCATAATCCAAATTTCATCTCTTTTTTTGTATGTTGAGATGTTGACTACAACGTGACCGCTTAGTTAGCGACCCAAAGAAGTTGTTTTCAGATGACGTAAACATCAAAAGTGCATCGATTGACGGTTATTTTACCATTAAAAGAAGCTCAGTCAGCTCAGTAACTTATTTTGCTTTCTTTCTTTCTTTCTATCATATTCTACCACCGAAGATTAGTGAATAGGGAGTCTTTGGCTCTATTCGAAATGGAAAGTGAGTTGAGATGTTACAAGGTAGGGAAATATAGTTGAAGGTTGGTAGGTTTTGGTTTAACTGTTTGACTGTTCAGAGTTTCAGATATGGTTGGAAATTTGGAATTTCTATCAGCAGGGCGAAACAGTCTGCTAGCTAGATCAATAAAGTAGCCAAATTAGATGCATTTGATTTGTGTGAATAACCAGATACGAATAGAACATTTGAGTGGCATTTGTAGCATTAATAATGTATAACTTGATGGCGAGATTATGTACGATTATAGGGATGAAGCTCTACGGTTCTCCAACTAAAGTGACGGCATTTTGGACTTCGCGGATATTGATACGAATAGAACAACTCCAATCTATTTGTATTCGTCGATTGATGATGAATTGGTGATTGCTTGCGAAGCACAGAAGGGAAATCCAGGAATAATGGATAATGAAAACCATCTCAAGCGTAAGAATGCCCACCAAGTGTTTGTTCAAATGCCGCTAAGAGGTTAGTATGTCAGTTTTTATAGCATTTTTTTTGTGAATCTTATACCTTATTTTGTGAATCCTAGACCTTATTTTGTGAATCTTAGAGCTTGTTTTGTGAAACTAAAAGGCAATATTGTGAAATTGGGTCATAAAATGGTCGAAATCACCTATGTTGCTCTTTTTTTTTTTTATGAATCCTAGACTTTGTTTTGTGAATCCTAAAGCTTGTTTTGTAAAGCTAGAAGACAATATTGTGAAAAATTTGATCATTTTTTATTTTGTGAATCCTAGACCTTATTTTGTAAATCTTAGAGCTTATATTGTGAATGTTAGAAGACAATGTTGTGAAACTTGGTCATAAATGGTCTAAAATCACCTATTTTCCTCCTTTTCTTATTTTGTGAATCTTATGCCCTATTTTGTGAATCCTAAAACTTGTTTTGTGAAACTAGAAGACAATATTTTGAAACTTGGTTATAAATGATCAAAATCACCTATTTTCTCCTTGTCTTATTTTGTGAATCTTATACCTTATTTTGTGAATCCTAGACCTTGTTTTGTGAATCTTAGACCTTGTTTTGTGAAATTAGAAGGTAATATTGTGAAACTTAGTCATAATTGGTTCAAATCACCTATTTTGCTCTTGTTCTTATTTTGTGAATTCTAGAGCCTGTTTTGTGAATCTTAGAGCTTATATTGTGAAACTAAAAGGTAATATTGTGAAACATGGTCATAAATGGTTGAAATTATCTATTTTGCTCTTCTTCTTATTTTGTGAATCTCATACCTTATTTTGTGAATCTCATACCTTATTTTGTGAATCTCAGAGCTTGTTTTGTGAAATTTGGTCATCATAAGTGGTTAAAATCACTTATTTTGCTCTTTTTTTTATTCGGTGAATCTCAGACTTTGTTTTGTGAATCTCAGACCTTGTTCAGTGAATCTTAGGGCTTGTTTTGTGAAACTTGGTAATCATAAGTGGTTAAAATCACCTTTTTTGGTCTTTTCCTTATTTGGTGAATCTCAGACCTTATTTTATAAAACTCATACTTTATTAAGTGAATCTTAGGGCTTGTTTTGTGAAACTTGATCATCATAAGTGGTTAAAATCACCTATTTTGCTCTTTTCTTTATTCGGTGAATCTCAGACTTTGTTTTGTGAATCTCAGACCTTGTTCAGTGAATCTTAGAGCTTGTTTTGTGAAACTTGGTCATACAATCACTTTTTTTGCTCTTTTCCTTATTTGGTGAATCTCAGACCTTATTTTGTGAATCTCATACCTTATTCAGTGAATCCTAGGGCTTGTTTTGTGAAACTTGATCATTATAGGTGGTTAAAATCACCTATTTTGCTCTTTTCTTTATTCGGTGAATCTCATACGTTGTTTTGTTCCTCAACATGAAGGTGGGAAAAGATCAGAAGCTATATACACAACTATACTAGTACAAATCAAAATAACAAAGTGACAACTATTTCTTTTCAGCGTAGCAGCTAACCAAAAAACGGAAAGTTCCAAGGTAAGGACTAGAGCACACCTCGAGAATCAATTTCTTCAGTCGTTCCTCTAATGGCAGGGGGAGCAGAGATAAGGGAACAACTCACATGATGAAAACTAGTGGAATGATTTAATTATTTTAAAACCAATTAGCTCAAATGGCAGAGCGTTGTGCAATGCACAAGGTGTGGGTTCGACTCTCATGTTGGTTATTTACTGCTATTGTTACTTCAAAGCCTAATAGGTATTTCTCTAGTGGACTTTTGGGTTTTGGCCTTTTCTGTCATGTCCAATTGCACCCAATTTAGATAATTTCTAATATTGACTTTACAAAGGACTCAAAATTGTAATCCTTTGCTCCTTTAGTGGCTCTGCACGCCGTTTTGGCTTATGCACGCCGTTTGTGGACATCTAAGTTTGAGCTTCTTCTACTCATCCTCAATTTTGCACATTTGAGTACGGATTTGGCTAACTCATCCTCAATGTTATTTTATTTAAGTTTAATACACTAGATTCTTAAATTAACTAGGCTATATGAGATTCGAACTCATACCTTTGTGCAAGATTTGCACATTGCTCTCCCATTTGAGCTAATAGCCGTTAAGATATACGAGTACATAACAAAGATTAAATAAGGGGAACCTTAAGCTAATAGCCTTTAGATATGAAACAATGAAAAGCCTAACCTGCGATTGAGTGTCAATGTGATGAACAGCCCTAGATTCATTACCATATGACTCCGTGATTGTAGAACGGGCATCGAGAACGAACTTCGAAAGTCTCTCTCACAAATGCTCAAGTGAGATTCTTGTTACTTTCATTGACAGCCATACAATTATTGCTCCGTCCATAAACGTCTTGTTGTTCGATTCTGAGAATTTAGGCCACATGGATCGCAACTAGGAAAGTCAAAACCACAATTGAATTCATCATAAAACACCAAATATTTGACGACTCATCTTAAATTCGACCTCTTATACTGCCATACGTAGGAACTGTTGAGGCACTTATCACTGGATTAATGTTGTAAGATTCCAAAAGAGTGTTTTAGACGGAAACCTGAATTAGGATTAGGTAATTCAGTTGGCTCTGCTTGACTCCAGGTATGTCCTTAGTCTAGAGATTCTGACATACAGACTCGTCCGATAACTAATCGCAGTAAAACTAGTAGATTCCCATTCTCTGTCTTGTAAGGTACCGGCTGAATCATACTCATATCCTCATTAGGAATGTATATTGGACCATATTTTCTCCAAGTTTCACCTAAATTTGAGGTTACCTGAACAAAGGTTCAGGGAAAAAATTGACAAAAAACAAAAAAAGGCAGAACGATTTTTATCTTGTGAATTGCTGCCTTAGGCACGCCGATATATACAACATTACCCAAGGCTGTTTCCGGAACAAATAATGAAACTTGCGTTGTTGCATTAAATGACTGCTACTTAACAATAAAAATAATCTGCAACAACCATTTAATGAATCATTCTCCGACCTTTTGTGCTAACAACCATTTTAAAATACTTGTGTTTGTGTCCATTAAGAAAGACTTATTCATAGGAAAATTACACACCTGATTTCTGTAGGGATGCACAAACTCTGATGTCAGTTCAACATATTTACATTTCATGACTCCAGCTGGGCCACCTTTAAACCCATACATTGTGCTTCCTTTTGTCCTAGGCTCTGCAAGTAATCAAAGGCCAAAAGAAAAGAAGCGAATAATAACTTTTCGGCCCCAATCCCAAAGTCTTTAAGTGTACCCAAATGCATCATAAAACACCGAGTATCTGTGAGACCGTTGTACAGAGTACAACAGGGTTTTATAATACTAACTTTTACATCTCATTTATTGATAGCAATAAAAACGTTGTATGGGCTTACAAGGCCGTTGTACATTGTACATCTCTCTAACAGGATAATTTGTGATCATGAACATATGAATGTTCATGACCACAAATTGCATGTGATGAAAGATACAAAAATTGCAGTGGGAAGGTTGTAGATATAATCACCAAAAATTCCGCAAATGACATTGTGACCACCAGGAGCCTGTCCACCAGAAAGCACGACTCCAATTTTCAAACTTTGATCTGCCTTAATTTTTGACGACCCACTAGGCACCAGAGAAGCTGAAGGCTGCCCAAACAGATTCAGGAAAAGTTTTGCAATCTCATCCGAGATCGCGAGAATCGGAATCGGGATATAGTCATTGATCATTCACTAAGTATCCATTTCAATTCATATAGAATGAAAAGCAAGAATTATTTGGAAGTCAAATGAACTTTCACAAAGAGAACACAAGGATCTGATAAACTCAATACTTGGTCACTATGATAGACTTATGTTCGAAGGGTCAGGCATGAGTAGTGCATACAGCTTACCCAAGTGTCAGACTTCGTTATTTTATGAAAAATTGTGAAGTTTTTTTGATGTACATTTGAAAACATCTTTGTAAACATTTACAATAACACAAGAAACAAAAATAATCACAAATAAAGTTGAACCTACTAATTTTGTGAACCATTGATCTAATTCTTAAGCTACGGCTTGTAAGGCTGTTTGATTTATCTAAGCTTGGGCATGATTTTGTGAACCTTGTGCATGTTTTTTGTGAATCTTGGACCTTATTTTGTGAATCTAAGACTTGATTATTTTAAAAATATATAAAAAAAAAGCAGAAAATATGGGAAGTATTGTTTGAGACTTTAATGCACTACACCACTACGCCCCATGGAAATGATACATGTGGCGACGTAGCAGGAGTGCATTACCCGTGCTTGTTCCTCACAAGGGGCAAAAGAATCGCCAGCTCTGTAAAAAGGAACCCGAACCCTTGACATCCTGTTGTTACGAATAGGTCTGCTTGAGACAGTTGACATCCTGTTGTTACGAATAGGTCTGCTTGAGACAGTTGATTCAAGACGAGGCTCATCTGTTGAAGGTAGTGGGCCGATAAAGCTCTGGAATTCATACAATATATTACCATCATTATCATATCATCATTAATTCATTATCATCACCACCAATAGTAGTAGTATATGAGTTACCTGAGGAGTTGCAACTTCAGGCCCAAATTCTGCAACAGGTCCTGTTTCCTACATCACCAATATATTACCATTTGTACCAAAAAAAAGAAAAAGAATATATTACCATCATTATCGCTATCGCATGTGTTAGTATATGGATAAGCTAATATATACTCCGTACAATAAAGATAAGAAAGATATGGGAATGAAGTAGGACTCATCAGTAGCAACTAAAGGAAGTTTTGAATCTGAGATCTTACCCAGAAATGAAGAGATGAAGAACAGGTCAACTTTGCTTGTGCATAATCACTCTCATTCTCGAATATGAGCTTTGCAGTCCATTGGCCAACCTTTATAATTTCCACGCTGCACATCCAGAAACATCAAAGATAAAAGCACCAAAATGATACTTAAACGAATTTCATTATTAAATGGACTTACTAAAGCCACCAACTACTTCATTAGCACCAAGTTTCGATCATTCTGAAACCAGATACTAAATCGATCCATTGAGATTGCTAACTCCATGTCACGGATTGTAACAGTTAAGCAGTGGTATCAAGTGAACTTTTATCAACTATGATTACTGAGAATGAATTTAATCCGCAAAGAATCAGGAGCATAATAACTTTCATTCAGGCATGAGCAAAGAATCGGTTGAGTACGGATATCCCAATCAAGCTTGCTAGTGACACTCTACTAGTGTTACTACTTGAGTCGATTTAATGCGAGGGGAATAGAGAGGTCACAAGATGAACACTTTTGCCGACATCTTCTTCCTGGGGAATAGGAGTACGCTGTTGACTATCGAGATAACCATAAGAGCCTTCTGTGAAACATGATGTGCTTCGTTCTTTGGAACTTTCAAAAAATGCACACCAAAATAATCGGCCAGAAAAGACACCTTCGTCATTAATCCTGTATAACTCCAACTGAATGACAGCCAGAAAAGACGCCTTTAAACCATGGTGTAGAATGGCAGATAAAATAATTCAGAGCTACATGAAAGGATGAATCTCACTCAATGAACACACTATATCAAAGGATTCAATATCAACCAACGAAGCAATAAAGGATCTAACTCAATCACACATTGACGTTACAATAAACATAAAAATTACTTGCCGGGAGGAAAATAGAAGTAACTTGTAGAAGATCTCATGGACTCGTCAGCAACTAGTATGTAGCCAAAATAAATTCAAGACTCCAAGAATCAGGAGAATAGTTTGTTTGGTTGGCTTAATCTAAAATAAAGTTCAAAAATCCATTGTGCAAGTGAGTACTAACCGTGTACTAATATACCTATTGTTGCGACTAATACTCTACTATTGTTACTACTGAGTCCAGTTACTGCTGGAAGAAGATGGGGGTATCATGAACCCTTTTTTCAGACATTTCAATATTTCATCTGATCGCTTCCTGTTCCCGTCAGTACGCTGTTGAATATCAGGGACCACCAAAAGAGCCTTCTTCATGAACCCCAAGTCACCTAATTCTCCCATGCAGAACTGAAACATGATATACTCCTTAGGAACTTTGGCAAAGTGCATACGAAATTCATCAGCCAGAAAGGACGCCTTTTTCATTAATCTTGTATAGCTCAAATTGAACATTGTCTTGTGGATTTGTCTGTCTTTCACCCCCTTTAGTCCTCGCATCTGCTCAAATTCAAACGCATTTTTGTTCATTCAATCTCCCATCACTAAAAAACGGGTTATAATGTTAGACACATAGTAGTAACTAGTAACTACCCGATTGTCGCTATTGTCATACTCCCATTTTTTCTTGCTTCCAATTTCAAACTTGACAAAGTTGTGCTTCATTTCAACCAAAACCGAAACCGAAACACAAATAACAGAAAGAAATTACATGGACAGAAAATCAACTCAAGATGCCATTTATTCATTTCAAATCTATTGTTAATGAATACGGGGTAATAAGAGATCATTAAAGAACCTGTTCCATCACAAACACCTTGTTCCTGCAACACACAATCAATCATCTCTCTCATGTCAATAAGTGGTAAAATAGTCCTAAATAGGAACTTGGCTGGGTAAAACAAATTAACTGGAGGAATTACCACAAATTTAGCCCAAATACCAGTTCGGCGAATAGTTCCTGCTGAAAACCAAAATAGAGAACAGGAAAAAAAAAACAAACAAGAAGCTCTCAGGAACAAAAACAGCAAAATTGTGCGAAAATAGGAGCACAGTAGGAATGCATAAAATTTACTGAAGTCGAGTGAATAGAAAGAGTAGAACAAGAGTGAAATTGAGTAATTAAAGTAATTTCATAACAGATTAACCAACGAAAATCGAAATCGAGGTAGTAAATAGTTAAGAAAGGGAAATGAACATACGAAGAAGCGGAGAAATCGACTTCAATTGATTTTATGCGTTCCTACTGCGCTCGATTATGCTTACAAAATGATCAAAACCCGCATAAGAACAGTGATAATAAGTAATGAAAGTAGTTTAGCGAAAATTTATCAAATTAAGTCAGTAATTTATCAAATTATATAAGTAATGAACAGCGATAATAAGTAATCGAAATGAAAAAATAGATGATCGAAATTACCGGATCATAATAGCGGTGGAGAAGCTTAGTGATAATGGCGGTCGAAAAGCTCGGTGATAATGGCGAAGATGGAGTGAAGATGGAGCTCAGTGAAGATGAGTTAGAAGAGAGAGAGAAAGGGCGTAAATGAAATGTGTGCGTTGGTTAGGATAATATAGAGGGACATGTGGCATCATCTCGTGAGTTTATAATTTTTAGATCGACGGTTTAGGATGGGTCCACCGCCTCACCCTAAGAAGGGTGCCTCACATGATTCAATCTCTCTCTCTCTCTCTCTCTCTCTATATATATATATATATATATATATATATATATATATATATATATATATATATATATATATATATATATATATATATATAGTTAATAGTTAATTAATTAGAGTTTGTTTAATTAATGTAGATATATGGCTCGACCTTGGATGGTTTATGGAAATAAGGGTGACCCAAATTATGAGGCTGGTATAGTTGAATTTTACGAAATTGTAGCGAAAAAATTTAAAAGTTCTTCTAGTATTCCGTGCCCATGTGAAAGATGTGGTAATATTAAGTATATGACTTTTCCGGACGTCAAAATTCACTTAGAGAAGTTTAGTTTTACTCGATCTTATACCCGTTGAATTTTTCATGGGGAGTCATTGGAGGAAGATGATAGCTTTGAAAAAGATAATGGTGATGAGATACGTGGGGAATACGATAGGGTGAGTGACGCCGAGTTTGTTGATTTAGAAGCAGACATTGGTAATGCATCTGAGGCTGGTTTTGATACGGGGGACGAGTTGAATGTTGAGTCTAGAGATAAGGAAGAAAAAGATGATGAGTCGAATGCTTTTGAAGATGTAAGTGATGACACTACTTTGGATGACCTAAACCAAATACATGAGAAGTTGCGTGAGTCCGAAACACCTCTATACCCCGGTTGTAAGTACACAAAAATGGTGGCTGTGATGAAGTTGTATAATATCAAGGGGGCAAATGGGGTGAGCGACACGTGTTTCACTAGTTTATTAGCCTTGATAAGCGACTTGCTTCCGGATGGTAATGTTCTTCCTCTTAGGACATATGAGGCTAAGAAACTGATTAGAGGGATGAGTATGAAGTATGAAAAAATACATGCATGTCCACATGACTGCATATTGTACCGAAAAGTGTTTAAAGACTTAACGCACTGTCCGGTTTGTAATGAGTGGCGTTATAAGGATAAGGAAGGGATCCCGGCTAACGTGTTGTGGTATTTTCCAATAATACCAAGATTCATAAGAATTTATTCGAATGAAAAAAATGCAAAAATGATGACTTGGCATAAAACTGGAAGAATAAATGATGGAAAGCTAAGACACCCGGCAGATGATATGCAATGGAAAGATTTTGATGCCAAGTATCCCGAGTTCGACAATGAACCTAGAAACTTACGTCCAGCACTGTCCACTGATGGAATGAACCCTCATGAAAATATGAGTAGCCAACATAGTACTTGGCCAGTTGTGTTGGCTATTTATAACTTACCTCCATATGTGTGCATGAAGAGAAAGTATTTGATGTTGTCGTTGTTAATTTTCGGCCCTAAACAACCTGGCAACGATATCGATGTCTATTAGGAACCTCTTCTAGATAATTTGCAAACTTTGTGGGATAGTGGGTGTGGACAAGGCCCTCGGGAACTGCGTCCACGGGATCCACACCAGGCATAATCGACTCGAGGTTCTTTCGAATCGAATTAAGACCAATTAGAGTCGCCACCAAGTTTTTTGGGAACTTGGAACCGTTCAAGTCAACTTTACACCTTTCATCGAAAAGCATAAAGCCAATCGACTACGAGTGATTAAAGATAAAGACTTGTACCCTATATCACTCGATTTGAATGACTCTCGTAATCCAATGGTATTTAGACGGATCCACAAACCATAGATCTTGAGTAAGGGGTGAGGGTACGTGTTAGGAAGCCCATAAGGACACCCAACCCCGCCCGTCAATAACGGCCTCTACTAAGTCAAGCGTCGGATTTCAAACAAGGTCATAGCTACTGCGATGTATGATATGCAAACGTTGTTTTAAACCCTAACATGTGACAACAATTTCTATGTCGTTTTAAATGCAACTAAACTAACTTTGTCAAAGTTGTAATTTAGCATGTGGGTTGATTGATCTAACAACATACAAACAAAGCAAACAAGGCTTAAAGGGGGAATGGGGGAGCCGTTGGGATCTACCTATTACAAACCAGGCATTTCATGCCGACACAACAACAAATTAAAGATACAACTCGATCTAAATACAAGTGTTACATACAAAACAATACGCGACAACACACACGGCCGTTTGGCCTAGAAAACCGTGCACATGAGGGGTGGCCCACGGCTCACATGACCCACGGCCTTGGGTCACTCCTCGTAATGCGTGCTCGCGCTTAATCTCATCGAATTAGACATAGGGCTACGCACCAAAGCATGCATTAGCATAAACCGGGCCATGTTGCTTTAAACAACATGCGGTTTACTACGCTCCTACAAGCATTGGGGAACAACCGTCTAACCAAATAAGACTAAGGTTTTTTGAAAAGGTTTTGACTCAATAAAAGAAAAACTAACTCGAAAGATTACAACTCGATAAACAAACGATAAATTACAAGCTATCAAACGACAAAGAACAAAAGACTTAAAACAAACGAGACAAAGAGAAGCATGACCAACCCCACGGCCTAAAGCCACGGCCACAGACACGGCTACCCTAGTTCCTAGGTCGGGTTCATTAGTTAGATGGATTTGCAAAGCGATACGGGAGATACATTAGAAAACGATGATAAAAAAAGGTCAGAAAGCTTCGCTTAAGATCGAGTGTTCCACGCGGCCCCAAAGGGGTTGAATTAGGTCAAGTTTGCAAATTAAGTTAACTCATCGAGTGTTAATAAGAAGGTGCTAATCACGCACTCTTATACTAGCGAGAAATTAGGTGAAAGAGAAAGATGCGTTCAATTATTTACAGAATTGTTAGTTGATTTTTAAAGCTATGTCGATGCACCCTAATGTGTCTAATTAGGTTATTAAATTAATTTAAAGTCATCTAAATACGTCATAGGTTAACAATCAGAGGTTAAACTAACATACAACGGGTCCTAGGGTATGTCGAATTGGCCGAAATAACAAAGGGGTCAAAAGCGAAGAGCGAAGTTAGAAACTCGTTTTATTTATGCCCTACCTTGAACACGAGGATATGTAAATGAGACGGGGGTGTACGACCGACAGAAGGAGCGGTTTCTTTTCCCATCTCAAGTCAACGCGGGTGTTCATGGTGGTACTTTAACTCGTACTCGGACTAACTAGTTTCATAATTAATTAAAACAAACGATAAACAAACGAAAACAAACAAAAATAAGACAACAATAAAAAAACAAGCATAAAACAAAAGAAATAAAAGGGAAAAGAAGAGGATTTGATGCACCCTCAACCTACATGTATCGTTGACACCGTCTTGGGTCGTAATCGATGGTAGATTTTATCTCGAGAGGCCGTCGTCGACGAAGAATAAAGCAAACACGCGTTTTGGAAACTTTCTGGACAGCGATTTTCAAACGATGATATCTCCCTCGTTTCACGACGAAAATTCGATCTAAAAGATGTTTTGAAAACTAGAAAGAGAGGAGAACAGGAATCTTAAAGCAACCCCTGCTCATTTTGGGTTATTGGGCACGAAAAACGAGCACAAACAGAACTGGACAGACAAGAATAAACCGCGAAAACAGTGTTATTTCACTGCTTTTTTTTCGGGATTTCGTGTACTCTCAAGGGCAATTTGGCTCGTAAATCTTTTTCTAATGTGTAGATGGATGTTATGTGGTTAATTAGGAACAAGAAAATCGAGTTTTGATGGAGATTTGATGGAGGAACGAATGGGTTTTCGAAGGGGACACACAAACAGTTTCAGTTTGTGTGTCGGTTTGGTTTAGGGTTTTTGAAGGATGTTTAGGGTTTGTTTCTGAGGTTTAAGGCTTGTAAGTGATGGTTGTATCTATGGAGAACTTAGAGGAATGAATGTATGGTGAAGGGGTGGTATTTATAAGGAGTTAAAGTAGGTTAAAAGAGAGGGAGGGGCAATCGGGCTTGCTCACGGATGGCTGCTGTCCATCGGTTTTTGGTAGGATACTAGGGTATGGGTTAGGGTTAATGGGTACGGGTTTTGGTAGTGTTTGGAGCGGGTTTGGGCTCGCGAATTGGCTGCCAAAACAGGGGGGCTCGGTTTATGCGGGCTGCTTGTGAGGGGTTTGGGACGAGAATTTGGGCCATGGTATGGGGGTTCGAACAAGGGTGGATGGGTATTGGTCTAGGTGGGTTAGCATACTCGAGATTCGTGCCAATTCGTAAAAGAAACGGGCTCAAAAATCGAGCTAAAATCGAGCTCAAAAACACATGGTAAAATGAGTTTTCTTCGCTTTTAAAATCGATTTTTCAAATCAAATAATCCATTAAAATAAATGACTTTTCAAATCAAATATACTCATAAAATGATTTTTCAAATCAATTATTTATTTTATTTTCAATAAAATAAACTTGGGAAAATAAATTCAAAATAAAATAAAATAAATTGAATTTACCTAAAAAGCCATAATTTAAATATCATTTAAATTAACAAAATGAACCCACTTAAAAAAACATTAATTTAAAAATCATTTAAATTAATAAAATGAACTCACTAAGAAAACACTAATTTAAATATCATTTAAATTAATAAAATACTTCATCGACGACGCCCATTCTACATCGTAAACGAACCCAAATAAATGACAGTGACAACTAAAGAATACATGTGTCCTATCATCATCGGGTGTTTGTCGGGTTCTCTATAAATTCCAATATCGACGGATACGGGTATCTACAGAGCCCCCACTTTGACTGAGGCTTGGACAAGGCGAAAGTCAAAGTACACCCCAGGTCCCTCTCGACCTGAGGATTCTTCGGGTCGTTTATAGTCCATTAGACTTGCGTATATAAGCTCGCCAGCCATAAGAAGAGATCATACCTGAAACCTCGTTGAGGATTGGCTCTTGCTTCTGTTGTGTCAAATTATCATCGTCGGTCATCGACCCATAAATTGCATAAATGGTGGGTTGAGCCTTATCCTTAGGCGCCTACGTATCCGTTTCTGACGGAATCAAACCCGCGTCGTTGTTCGGCAGCTGCTGACACATGCCCAAAGTTTATCATCTGCTGGCATTTGTCCAAAATTCATCATCTGCTGACATTTGCCCAAAACTTATCATCTGCTGGCACTTGTCCGAATGGGACGGGACTTTCCAAGGAGGTTGCCGCCGCTTTCATCATTTGCTTTCAGCTACGGAATTCTTCCGTTTCATACTCTTGTATTGAATTGAATTCTTGGTGGATATCATCCTTTACATCTTGGTAATGGTCTCTGAAACCCACGGCTTCAGAGCCCCCAGTTTGCAATGGCTCTAAAGTCGAAGACTTTAGAGCCCCCAGTTGAAGCATATCCTGCTATATTTGAAACACAGAAAATGTACAAGCAATAATCATCACATAAGCACATTTGTATTATCGATCCTAAAATTAGATCATTTGAAAGATTGGGTCATCGACCCGAAAATTGAATTTGAAAATTTTGAATAATTGGGTCATCGACCCGAGTTTTGAATTTGACATCACTTGGAATGTTGGGTCATCGACCCGAAATTTGAGTTTGAAAGACTGGGTCATCGACCCGTAATTTGAACATGTTGAAAATTTTGAATAATTGGGCTATCGACCCAAATTTTGAATTTGAAATGAATTACTTGGATGTTGGGTCGTCGACCCAAAAGGTTTTGAAATTTCGGAATTCTGAAATCTTTGGCATTTTGAAATCGAACCTTGACGGGTGAGCACGAAATACGACTCAGACACTCCGTATGACCCGTAAACAAACGTGGGCGTAGCCCGCTACCGTAAAACAAAAGAGGAAAATAAAACCGCAAGTGTGCACGGGTTTTAATTCAATTATTGACTCTTTGGGGGTAGAAATGTAAATTGGCCATTCTGGCGCCAAAAGATGGCAAATGGGAATCACAAGGCCACCGGACTTGAGACAGAGATATCGTATGGCATGGGCGTGCTCCCAAGGGCACATGGGATACAAGATCACTTGGCATTGACAAGGTGGATTAAACTCATGGAGCAACAACGTTAGCTTCGCCTAGACACTAAACACAGACTGATTTTATGAGAACAGTTGGACATCACACATAACTCTTGTTGGGAACATTCTGTCACTCTTCTCCTCGCCTCCTTTCTTTTCAGCGAGTTTCATCATTTCTTGCCACCGCCTTCTTTCTTTTCAGCGGGCTTTTACTATTTTTCTTCCACGCCTTCATTCTTTTCAGCGGGTTTTTCGTATTTTCCGTTCCCAACACAAACCCACATCTATGTGACTCAGCATCTTTGCCTACATCGTTAAATAAAGCTCATTCCGAGACTTGACACTACTCATCTGAACCTATATCCTTATCCTAGCCTACATCGAGTGCTAAGACTGACTCAAACAAAGGTGGCTTCATTTGGACTTGGTTAAGACCCGTAAGAAACCGATAAGATGACAACTTGGTTGATGAGTGGATTGAATCCCTTATTCTGAAGGACTGCCTACGTATTCGCGTGGAGCGAAATCAAATCCGACGTAGTTCGATCATGGTGCATAAACATGGCATTTTGATTGTGTGTACACACTCGAAGGTTTCACCTAAGGTATCATGTCGTATCCCATTCTAGCCTATAAGGTACCGTTAAATCCCGTGTCTGGGGTTAAGGTGTAAAAGGCTTGGATCTTTTGGGATGTGGAGCTTGGTAAAAACAAGTTGGAATGGTTAACCATCATTCTGAAGGTTTGTTTTGTGGTGCTAAGGCCAAGGGCTATGGCTGCTGATGTGGTTGGAATGGGTGTCTCGGGTTTGATGAACCACGAGTGCAAATGGGTTGAAAAATGATGTGGGTTCAAATTTCCATGTCTGGACCCTAAAGGCTGGGTGTAACAACACAAGCGGAATGATTCTCAAAATTCCCGACTATCCCTTTGTAACTGTCTCCGGAAGGACTTAGGGGGTAAAGAGGTCACTACTTACGCTTTTGGGCTTCGCCCATTGAACTTCAACTATGGGTACTTGACTTGACTTCTGGCTTCCGTAACTTCGACATTCAACCAAAAGCGTTCTGCAATTACTTCAACATCTTTTTTTCTTCTTTTTTTTTCTTTCATCTCTTTTTTTTTTTTTTTTTTTTTTTTTCATTTTTCATTTTTTTTCATTTTCTCATTTTTCATTCTTTTTCATCTTTTTTCTCTCTTTGAAAATGATCTTCTATTCATTCTCTTAGTCATAAATGGATACACCTTGAAAACTGGGCTTCGCCAACTAATTTGGGTAAGAACTAACAATTCCTTGTTAGAACGGGTTGATATCTTCTCTCTTCGAGATGGGATGATTTTTTTTTTTTTTTTGGGGATGGGCTTGCCTTCCATCATCGATAGGGAAGCCATGAGCTAGTCCGGGTTCATCATAGAATCATCTAAAGGCTTGTGTTAAGCATTGGTTTTGATGGAGGTTTTCTACCGCCAGACATGGAATAGGTAAAGGAATCAAACACGGAATCCTATTGTACCTTACGTTGTGAGACGGGACATATTTCTACCCCAGAGATGCCTTTGAGTGTGTTGTGCATTTTATCATGCTTTCAGAATGATTGAGGATTGAAAACAAGACAAATTAGGAAACGAAACTGCAACCTTTTATTGGAATGGCAAAAGCTTAACAGACTTGAAAGAACGATTCCTAGGACACAACCTAGGTCATCGCGGAACAAACGACTCAAATTCAAGAAAAGAAAATCCTAGACTCGACTCGACTAAGATAAGAAAACAGATCCCGACTCATAATTTTCAAATCTGGTCATGAGCTTTCCCTTGTTGAGCTGTCAACTTAGATGCTTGGCTCTGGTCCTTGATCCCTTTGATGGCCTGCCTCCATCCCGAGGTAATCCTCTGAGGATCTACGCCAGTGATGAAGGTTGGTGAATCGAATTGTCTTTTATTAACTTCGTTAATGAGAGGAGTACATTCTAGAGCAAGACTCCCGACTTGAATTTCATTCTTCGGGTTTGGCAAGAATTCAAAGCAATCCACAAATATGTTCCCGATAAACACCCCTTTCAAGTGACATGGGCGGATAAGATGGGAATAATCGACATTGTCTTCGACAGAAACAAAATTGGTGTGATCGCCAAATGGATTGGTGATGTTATTAGGTTTAACAGCTGGGATCGGGAGCGTTCCGTTCTCAATCATGTCTTGAATTTCGTGCTTCAGTCGATAGCACCTTTCAGTATCATGGCCTTTCCCTTGATGAAAGGCACAATAGGCATTTAGTTTATACCATTTACCTTGTTGCTCAGCGGGTGGGTCCGGAGTTGGACCAATAGGCTTCAGCTTCCCTTGGGCTATGAGCCTTTGGAGAGCATATGTATAAGTGCATCCGATATCGGTGAATGTCCTAAGTGTTTGGCGCTGCGACTTCTTTGATGGCCCTTCTAAGAGATTGATGGCTTCATCAATATGGGCCGTTGCTGGGGCCTTGCCCTTAGACGATGAGGCCCCTTGGTACCCTTTCGGCTTCTCAGCTTCAGCAATTCAGACATCGTCCTCTACCTTTATCCCGATCCTTATCAATTCTTTGAAAGAACCAAAATTTTGGTATTTCAGAGCATTACGGTAAACAGGTCGTAAATTATTCACGAACTTATCTACCATTTCAACTTCATCAGGCTTCTTAGCTAACTTCACGCTTTCAAATAAGCGCCATCTTGCGAGGAATTCAATAAAGCCCTCTTTCTCCTTTTGTGTCATAACCTCCAAAGTTCTTATGTTGGTTTGAATCTCAACATTGTCAAAGATAGTGCTTACGAACTCCACCGTAATATCTTCGAAAGTGGGGAAGTTCTTGAGGTCAAGATTGTAGAACCACGCCTTCGGGTGTTCTCCCGGAGATTGGGCAAAAATTTCGAGAGCATATCAAAGGGTACTCCCTTCATGCTAAGTACCCTTTATAGGCCTTAACATGGTGGACCGGATCTTCGGTGCCCTTGAACTTTGGGATGTCGGTGAGTACCATGTTCGTGGGCAACTTATCTGAATCGGGGCATAGGCCCTAGCATTCTCATAGTGAATGTTCTTCCCCTTGGAGAGTTTCAAACGGTCTTCGATGAACTTGAACCGTTTCTCCGGATCGATCGGTGGTGGAGGGGGTGGAGGTGAATCTTCACTCGCTTTAGATTCGATTGCATCCATTCGGGTCATCATGAGGTTCACGGCCTCGGTAAGCTTGTTAACATCTTCCATTGCTTGACGTCGGGTTTTTGGCGGCCTTTCTACAAGAAAATCCCGTCATCGAGTCAATATTTAAAGTAAGAGCCCCCGCACACTTAAGGACACGACCCCAACTTGACTCAAACAAAGACTCGACTTGAGATTGACTAACCAGAGGTTCGACTCACGGTTTGATTTAGACATCGGTTCATTTTAGACTTGACAAAACGACATGACTCGAACTGTCATAACTCGATTCTAAACTGGACTTGGTGTGACTAAACCCGTGATTGGGCTAACATAGCCCATGGGTTCGAGTGAAAACGTCCTAAAGGGCCTAGCTTGGACGTTTTTTGTGGACTATCCTAGACCAAAAGGTCGACCAACATGACTCGAAGCCCAAGAGGTGAGCTTGAGTGACCCAACAAGGTCGTGTTCTAGACTCTTAGAACGAAACAAACCCAGCATAACACGGCCATGACCCGGACACGACTCGGCGCATTTCATGCTTGGTTGAGGTTCGAGAAACATTTTGGATTGATTTTGGAAAATGAAGGATTGATTTGAAAATGAGATTTGAAATGGGCGACAAGATGCCGGCTATAAAAGCTCATTTTGGGCCGAAAATTCTAGTCCTATTTGGGCAATTCCGCGTTTTAAAACCATGCTATTTCGAAAATATGTTGTTCAAAAGTTCGGTTTTGAAAAGGACATGGGAATTTTCGAAAATAAAGACTCGGGAAAACATATTGCACATTGTCATTCTCATGTTATAAGGATGTATGCTCCTAGACATCTCTAAGTCTCGGCAAGTCTTCTACAAGAAGGTCTATGCCCTCCATCCTTTTACGGTCTTATAGAGCAAGGTGTCTTAAGGTAAAGTACCTAGAAGATCGTCCCCACTCCCAAGAACCACGCGAGGCGAAGTGGAAGCGAGCAATGTGCAGCTTCCTGGCATAGTGGGACGTCGCCCCCCACGCATCACGAAGAAACGCTGGGACGGCCCGGGCAAGTCCTTAAGGGTTTATGCATGAATCGTAGCACTATGAGTAATGTTTTACTTTCCAACACTTTCTTTTCAAGTTTCACCTCGGAGGAAAAGACCCTAGAAACACAAAGTGTAACTAGTCCTCTTTTCCCAAATGAGTCGCCAAATCAGTGGACAAGGCCCTCGGGAACTGCGTCCGGGATCCACACTGCATAATCGACTCGAGGTTCTTTCGAATCGAATTAAGACAAATTAGAGTCGCCACCAAGTTTTTTGGGAACTTGGAACCGTTCAAGTCAACTTTACACCTTTCATCGAAAAGCATAAAGCCAATCGACTACGAGTGATTAAAGATAAAGACTTGTACCCTATATCACTCGATTTGAATGACTCTCGTAATCCAATGGTATTTAGACGGATCCACAAACCATAGATCTTGAGTAAGGGGTGAGGGTACGTGTTAGGAAGCCCATAAGGACACCCAACCCCGCCCGTCAATAACGGCCTCTACTAAGTCAAGCGTCGGATTTCAAACAAGGTCATAGCTACTGCGATGTATGATATGCAAACGTTGTTTTAAACCCTAACATGTGACAACAATTTCTATGTCGTTTTAAATGCAACTAAACTAACTTTGTCAAAGTTGTAATTTAGCATGTGGGTTGATTGATCTAACAACATACAAACAAAGCAAACAAGGCTTAAAGGGGGAATGGGGGAGCCGTTGGGATCTACCTATTACAAACCAGGCATTTCATACCGACACAACAACAAATTAAAGATACAACTCGATCTAAATACAAGTGTTACATACAAAACAATACGCGACAACACACACGACCGTTTGGCCTAGAAAACCGTGCACATGAGGGGTGGCCCACGGCTCACATGACCCACGGCCTTGGGTCACTCCTCGTAATGCGTGCTCGCGCTTAATCTCATCGAATTAGACATAGGGCTACGCACCAAAGCATGCATTAGCATAAACCGGGCCATGTTGCTTTAAACAACATGCGGTTTACTACGCTCCTACAAGCATTGGGGAACAACCGTCTAACCAAATAAGACTAAGGTTTTTTGAAAAGGTTTTGACTCAATAAAAGAAAAACTAACTCGAAAGATTACAACTCGATAAACAAACGATAAATTACAAGCTATCAAACGACAAAGAACAAAAGACTTAAAACAAACGAGACAAAGAGAAGCATGACCAACCCCACGGCCTAAAGCCACGGCCACAGACACGGCTACCCTAGTTCCTAGGTCGGGTTCATTAGTTAGATGGATTTGCAAAGCGATACGGGAGATACATTAGAAAACGATGATAAAAAAAGGTCAGAAAGCTTCGCTTAAGATCGAGTGTTCCACGCGGCCCCAAAGGGGTTGAATTAGGTCAAGTTTGCAAATTAAGTTAACTCATCGAGTGTTAATAAGAAGGTGCTAATCACACACTCTTATACTAGCGAGAAATTAGGTGAAAGAGAAAGATGCGTTCAATTATTTACAGAATTGTTAGTTGATTTTTAAAGCTATGTCGATGCACCCTAATGTGTCTAATTAGGTTATTAAATTAATTTAAAGTCATCTAAATACGTCATAGGTTAACAATCAGAGGTTAAACTAACATACAACGGGTCCTAGGGTTTGTCGAATTGGCCGAAATAACAAAGGGGTCAAAAGCGAAGAGCGAAGTTAGAAACTCGTTTTATTTATGCCCTACCTTGAACACGAGGATATGTAAATGAGACGGGGGTGTACGACCGACAGAAGGAGCGGTTTCTTTTCCCATCTCAAGTCAACGCGGGTGTTCATGGTGGTACTTTAACTCGTACTCGGACTAACTAGTTTCATAATTAATTAAAACAAACGATAAACAAACGAAAACAAACAAAAATAAGACAACAATAATAAAACAAGCATAAAACAAAAGAAATAAAAGGGAAAAGAAGAGGATTTGATGCACCCTCAACCTACATGTATCGTTGACACCGTCTTGGGTCGTAATCGATGGTAGATTTTATCTCGAGAGGCCGTCGTCGACGAAGAATAAAGCAAACACGCGTTTTGGAAACTTTATGGACAGCGATTTTCAAACGATGATATCTCCCTCGTTTCACGACGAAAATTCGATCTAAAAGATGTTTTGAAAACTAGAAAGAGAGGAGAACAGGAATCTTAAAGCAACCCCTGCTCGTTTTGGGTTATTGGGCACGAAAAACGAGCACAAACAGAACTGGACAGACAAGAATAAACCGCGAAAACAGAGTGTTATTTCACTCTGTTTTTCGAGGGATTTCGTGTACTCTCAAGGGCAATTTGGCTCGTAAATCTTTTTCTAATGTGTAGATGGATGTTATGTGGTTAATTAGGAACAAGAAAATCGAGTTTTGATGGAGATTTGATGGAGGAACGAATGGGTTTTCGAAGGGGACACACAAACAGTTTCAGTTTGTGTGTCGGTTTGGTTTAGGGTTTTTGAAGGATGTTTAGGGTTTGTTTCTGAGGTTTAAGGCTTGTAAGTGATGGTTGTATCTATGGAGAACTTAGAGGAATGAATGTATGGTGAAGGGGTGGTATTTATAAGGAGTTAAAGTAGGTTAAAAGAGAGGGAGGGGCAATCGGGCTTGCTCACGGATGGCTGCTGTCCATCGGTTTTTGGTAGGATACTAGGGTATGGGTTAGGGTTAATGGGTACGGGTTTTGGTAGTGTTTGGAGCGGGTTTGGGCTCGCGAATTGGCTGCCAAAACAGGGGGGGCTCGATTTATGCGGGCTGCTTGTGAGGGGTTTGGGACGAGGATTTGGGCTGTGGTATGGGGGGTTCGAACAAGGGTGGATGGGTATTGGTCTAGGTGGGTTAGCATACTCGAGATTCGTGCCAATTCGTAAAAGAAACGGGCTCAAAAATCGAGCTAAAATCGAGCTCAAAAACACATGGTAAAACGAGTTTTCTTCGCTTTTAAAATCGATTTTTCAAATCAAATAATCCATTAAAATAAATGACTTTTCAAATCAAATATACTCATAAAATGATTTTTCAAATCAATTATTTATTTTATTTTCAATAAAATAAACTTGGGAAAATAAATTCAAAATAAAATAAAATAAATTGAATTTACCTAAAAAGCCATAATTTAAATATCATTTAAATTAACAAAATGAACCCACTTAAAAAAACATTAATTTAAAAATCATTTAAATTAATAAAATGAACTCACTAAGAAAACACTAATTTAAATATCATTTAAATTAATAAAATACTTCATCGACGACGCCCATTCTACATCGTAAACGAACCCAAATAAATGACAGTGACAACTAAAGAATACATGTGTCCTATCATCATCGGGTGTTTGTCGGGTTCTCTATAAATTCCAATATCGACGGATACGGGTATCTACAGTGGGATAGAAGTCTTTGATGCATATAAGAAAGAGACTTTCAATTTGAGAGCGATGTTGTTGTGTACAATATCCGACTATCCGGCTTATGGCGACCTTTCTGGACATACTGTGCATGGAAAAGAGGCTTGTCCATTGTGTGGGGAGGATATCGTGTCTGAATATTTGAAGTTTTCTCGTAAGTATGTGTATCTGGGAGGTCGGAGGTTCTTGGCCCATGATCATTGTTATCGTAAGCAATAGAAAGGATTTAATGGAAGTCAAGAACTTCGTCAACCTCCTATAATTTTGAGTGGGCGTGAAATTTATCAGAAAGTTAAGGATATTGAGATAAAATATGGGAAGAAGGGCGGCTCTAAATTGTCTACTCGTGGGTATAAGAAAAAATCCATACTCTTTGATAAACTTCCATACTGGCCGGACCTAGAGGTGAGGCATTGCCTCGATTTCATGCACATTGAGAAAAATTTCTGTGATAATATTACAAATACCCTCCTAAATGTTCCCGGTAGAACAAAGGATAACAAAGCAGCTAGGGAAGATATGAAATTGATGGGTATTAGGCTCGAGTTGGCACCACAGAAGAGAGGTAATGGTACATTTTTGCCGCCAGCAGCTTATACCCTTTCAAGGAAACAGAAAAAAGAGTTATGTGCATGCTTGAATGGAATTAAGGTGCCACATGGTTGTTCGTCGAACATTAGAAGCCTTGTGTCGATGCAAGATCTAAAACTGACCGGGTTAAAGTCATATGATTGTCACACTTTGATGCAACAATTATTAGCCGTGGCTATTCGTTCCATCTTACCTGAAAAGGTACGATATGCTTTAACTAGATTCTGTGTCTTCTTCCAGTCCATATGCGAGAAAGTCATTTATACCGATGACGCTGAGTCTTTGCAGAACCTCGTTGTCACTTCTCTATGTCAGTTGGAAATGTATTTTACACCCTCCTTTTTCACTATTATGGTTCACTTGACTGTTCACTTGGTTAGGGAGATTTTGTATCTTGGGCCCTTGTACTTAAGATACCAGTATCCTTTCGAAAGATTGATGAAAGTCTACAAAGACTACACATCTAATCGGTATCGTCCAGAAGGTTGTATTGCTGAGCGCGCTATTATTGATGAAGCTCTTTCATATTGTTATGCGCATCTCTCCCATGAGGAGTTAATTGGCGTTCCTAAGAATCGGCATAGTGACTGGATGACCGGAAAAGGTATTAGGGGTCGTGTTGAAAAAATTGTGACACGTGACACGTTGCATTTAGCACATACATACGTGCCGCACAACGATGATGAGGTCCAACCTTATATTCAACAACACCAAGTTGAGCTCAAAGACGCTCACCCAAACAAGAGCGAGATGTGTATTGGAAACGAGCATAACAAGAGGTTTGGAGAGTGGTTTAGGAATGTTGTCTTAGAGTATAAAAATCAGTATGGTGATGACATATCTTCTAGGTTACTACGTCTCGGTTTAGGTCCAAATGCTAGAGCCACATTTTACAGTGGTTTTGCCATTAATGGATATACTTTTTATACCCGCGAGCAAGATGAGTTGAGCACAATGCAAAATAGCGGTGTTTGTTCTGAATTTGAGGCAATGCACTTTGCTAGTTCAAAAGATAAAAACTCTATTTGGGGAAAAATGCATTATTATGGTGTAATTCAAGAAATATTGGTATTAGATTACAGTGATTTCACAATACCTCTATTTCGATGTAAGTGGGTTGATAACAACAATGGTGTTCGAAAGGATAAAATGGGATTTATGCTGGTGAATCTTGATAAGGTTGGCAATAAGGATGATCCGTTCATCATGGCATCACAAGCTAAACAAGTGTTTTATGTCACCGACCCTGTGGATAATAAGTGGTCAGTTGTACTATCTATAAGGAGTAGACGGGGTGCACCCGGCAATGGTGATGATGAGGATGTCGTTTTTGAGGGGCTGGATCACCATGTTGTATCAAATTTTGATGATGTTGACAATAATGACACTCTAAGCATCTATTTGCGTGAAGACCATGCTGAAGGTATTTGGGTTAACGAAGAAACTTTGCCATCCAAAAAACGTCCCCGAACTGAGAGGGCACATACATAAGTGACTATATATATTTACTTAAATATTTTTAATTTTTTGGTGAAATGTGAATCTTATATAGCATAAAATAATGCTTTTTTTTTGCTAAAATGTAAGAATTTCATTGATAATAGCAATGTACATCACAAGATATTTTTCCTACATTAATTGCATCTTTTGCAACCATTCCCTATCCTTGTTTGAGATAGCTAATGGTAAGCAATTCCTTACTCGAAGTCTAATTATACGCTGCACCTCATGAGCAACCAAAGCAGGTCTGGGAACATGAGAATGCAGTCTGGCCTCATTCCTATACTGCCAAATCAGGTACCAGCAGGCCTGAATAACAGCATTCACAACTCTCTTTCGAATTCTGGACCATCTTCTGTTGGCAATCTGTTGAAGACACTCATGCAGCTGTCCTATTTATGATCCCAACCACGTTTCAACTTCTTGAATAACCCTCTGGCTGAAAAAACACCCCTGAAAAAACACCCCTGTACAGTCTAGACTTTAGCATCAGAGCTTCATGAGACACCATCCAGGCTACAAAAGTATGCTTGGGTAATGCCATTTGATTCAAATCTACCTTAGGGCTCTGAACTCTAATCCAGTTGTAGCAACTCTTCACTGCATATCCACCATCACCAATGATCCAATCCTGATCATCAAATAATGATGCACCCATCACTGTATATCCTGATCATCAAATAATGATTCACTCATCCAGGCTACCCCTGTACAGTCTAGACTTTAAGTACATATGATGCACCCATCCCTGATTTCACTCCTAGTGACAGGCTTTAACAGGATCACAGATGATCCATTGAACAGGTACCACCCCTTCTAATAATTTTAACATTAACTGCATCTGTTGGTTTCTCAGTGCCCAGCAGTTTAATGTAGTAATTGAGGAAATCATTTTGAATTCCGTGCTGATCAGAATATTCAACACCAGAGCTATCAGAGATGCTGAGGACCTGATTTCTTAAAAAATTTCTTTGTTGCTAATTTTTCTTTGTCCAACCAAAAGCCATCAGTAGTTATACAAATTTTATAAATAACTGTATGAATTTCATATAATTGTATGAATTTCTTATGGGATTTTTTTTTTCATAGACCAGCTATACAAATTTTATAAATAATTTTGTTTGTTTAGCTATACAAATTTAATTATAAACAGTGTGTGAATTTTTTATATGTAGGTTATCATACATGGGTGAAAAGCGGAAAAGAAATGATAAGGAGGACAAGGATAAGCCTGGAGAGAGGGGTGCTACGAAGTGTCCTGCAGCTCTTGCAGCTATAGCGGCCAAAGAACCACTTAAAATAAAATGGTCTGCCAAGGGTTTGCCTACTAGTTCTAATGTGGGTAGATTTTCTACTTGGAGTGGAGTTACGACGAGACAGTATGCGCCTATCGACTTAGAGGATTTCAGAAAATTGAACCCTATTTTGACGAAGTTGCTCTTAGATTGTATAAGGGTACGACTTGTTTTATCCGTTTTTAAGGCAATTTTTTAATAGTAACAACACTCTTAAGACTTTTTAGTAGGTTATTTTTAACCCTATTTGTGTATACATATGCAGGAAGCCTTCGACATTCCCAAATGCCATGATAAATATCTATTAAAGAAGGCAGCAGGTTGCTTGAGGCAGTGGAAGTGTGACCTTGCTGTTGATCACTTGTATGTCAACAAGGAGACGGGGGAGATGAAAAAGAGTCCACCTTTAGAGAAGCATCCCAACATCACTCAGAAATAATGGGATAATTACAAGGCGCTTCGATCTAGTGAGAGATTTAAGGTTACTAATCTTCATTTCTTGTTTTTTTTTGGTTGAATGTTTTTTTTTTGGTAAAAATGTAAGTAATATTATACCAAAGTGATCACCAACCAATTACATCATTCTCGTTTTCAAACATAAAGTAACAGGCTATAAACATAAGCAGTCTAATCTAACCATGCTTTACATCTATCCTTATCAATTCCTTGACAAATCATCTGTAGCCTAAGTCTGATTTCCTCCTTCACAAATTGAATAAGTCTGTCAGGCCTGATCAGTCTTTGTTCTAATATGCAAATGTTTCGTGCTTCCCATATTCTATAAATTAAGGCCTGAATACAAGCAGCAAGAACCTTCTTGTAAAGCAAGCTCTTCATTCTTCTGCTACCCCACCATCTGATAAAGTCATTAGCAGAAACATTCACCTGCAGCCAAGCATTTAGCAGCTACAAACATTTGCTGCTATATACACAATCAAAGAATAAATGACTATCAGACTCATCTGTCACTTCACACAAGACACATGTCATATCCTGACATATGTGCATTCTATAAAGTCTATCCCGAGTAAGAAGCCTTCCATGAACAGCAATCCAACCAATAAAAGAATGCTTAGGTATACTAAGTCTGTTCCACACAAAATGAGACCAGTCCAATTGGACAAACCATTACATCAGCTTCCATTTTCAAGTTTCTGACTTCAAGAAAATATAGGCTAAAAACTAGCATACATACTATTTTAAACACTCAAGCCTATGACATTACACCACTGACTATCAATTGACTTCATCACTCCTTGCTGCAACAGTTTTGCAGGTTGGTGCACATAGCCATCAACCCTGCACTGGTTCCTGTTCTGCCAGATTCCATAGACAATCCCAACTACAGCTGATTGAATAACTTGCTTACTCAGTAGGGAGAAACTTCTCATTTTCATTATCCTAGACCATTGATAGCCACCTTTGTTTATTATTTTTTTGGGGTAAATGTGAGCATATTGGTAACAACCCTTAATTACCTATGTTAATTATTTGGTTGATTATCTTTTATTTCTCTGATCGATCTACTCCTGTATTTATTGGAAGACTCTTAGCACTAGAAACCGTTAAAACATTGCAAAGAGGGAGTCGATATATTATGGTTCTCGAGGCGGTTACAGATTGATAGAAGACCTTCTAGTAAGAAGCATTGTCGACATATATATCTTTTTATTTATTTTTATCATACTCAGATCGATCACATATATATATATATATATACACACAACTTTTTTTAACAGCTAATCAATTTCTGGTGAATGTATAGGCGAAACAGGTAGTGACAGACTTGGATCGGCACATAACTTATAAAGCAGGCCACACACCTAAAGGAGCCCGTGTGAGTAGCAAATTTGATCAGAATGTCATGGCCAACATTGTAAGTGTTTCAATAAAATGAGTCTACTGGTTTATACTCTCTCCGTCTCGGTCAATAGTTATCTATTTCCATTTTGGGGTGTATCATTGAATTGTTATCTATTTCTATCTTTGACAACCTTTTATGGATCTCATTTCATTGTATGTGGCCCTATGTGATTTGTGTGGTCCAAATTCATTGATATTTATTTCCTTAATCTTTGTGCCAGAAGCAATAGATAACAATTGACTAGGACGGAGGGAGTATATTCTTTATTTATAGGAGTATAATTATTGTTTGCATATATATAGTACATACTTTATATAGGAGAATGTATTGAAGGAGGTTGAAGAAGGGAATTTTGTTCCTAATGGAAGTGATGACGTTCTAGCTAGAGCGATTGGCCGCCCAGAACATCCAGGTCGATTGAGGGGCGTCCCATTATATGTTGGAGTCACAAAATATTATGATCAGACAAAACAGAAGAAGAAGAAGAAGCAAGAAAAGGGTGGCAAATATACGGATCAGATGGTGAAAATATATAGTATAATTTTTACAATATTATATTTTGACATTCCTGCTCAATGATGTCTTAAACCTATGTACTGTACGCATGCAGGTTCAGTAATTGGTATCAGTGATACTAAAAATGAATGCGGGAGGCAAGCCTGATGAAGATGAGTTAAAGATGATGGAGGATATCATTAAAGAGGGTAAGGAGCAAGGGAAAATCATGGTACGTGCTGATGGAGAGGCAAACAAGGACATGGCAGAACACAAGGAGGAGGGAGTAGTCAATGAGAAAGGGGTAAGTGAGAAAGAGGTCGTTGTAGCTGCTGCTGCTGCTGAAGGTTCTGTTTTGGAACCTGATGAGGAGGTGACACATATGGAGGAGGTGCCAAATATGGAGGAGGCTACTGATACCCGGGTTTACACATCGCCTGCAAACCAGTTCTCGATTTTCAGCACGGTAGTAGCTAACTAGAGCGTTTAATTATGCATATATATATATGTGTGTGTTTTGTGTGTGTGTGTGTGTCTCTGTGTGTATATATATGGTTTCCAGCAGCTAATAATAATTTTTAATGACGATTAGGTTCAAAAGAAGGGTGCCATTCTAACTGACCCTTCAAGCGATAAAATTGTGCGTGTTGCCCGGGCTTTCGTATACATGAACGACCGCAATTCATCAGAAACAATCACGGTTCATGGTGTACCGCTTATGATGAATCATAGAAAAGTGATTATAAGCCAAATCTTCAACGGTTATGAAAATGTTGAACTACCAGTCCCAGTAGGTGACGAGCTCACCATTTTGAAAGATGCAGTTCAAAGTTATGTCCAATGGCCTTCTAAACACATTTTCTTGGCTCGTTCTTCTCCATAGCTACCGAAAGATCAAGTTGGGGTTAGAAAAATACATTTCCCTTTGTCATTTTTTCGCCTATATAATTAGTAATAAAGCTAAGAATTTCCCAACGTAAATATTTTTTGTAGGGCAGAGAAAAGGCGGGTAAGCCTGACTCAAAAGACATGCCTACTACCTCATCTACTACTTCTTTGAAAAACCATGTTGAGGTATTTAAGCAATTTCTTACTTTTTTTTTATTGACACTGGTCTTTTTTCGCCTATATAATTAGTAAAGCTAAGAATTACCCAACGTAAATATTTTTTGTAGGGCAGAGAAAATGCGGGTAAGCCTGACTCAAAAGACATGCCTACTACCTCATCTACTACTTCTTTGAAAAACCATGTTGAGGTATTTAAGCAATTTCTTACTTTTTTTTATTGATGCTGGTCTTTTTTCGCCTGTATAATTAGTAAAACTAAGAATTTCCCAACGTAAATATTTTTTGTAGGGCAGAGAAAAGGCGGGTAAGCCTGGCTCAAAAGACATGCCTCCTACCTCATCTACTACTTCTTTGAAAAACCATGTTGAGGTATTTAAGCAATTTCTTAATTTTTTTATTGACGCGGTTGTTTTCTATAATTTAAAAAAATGGGGAATTTAATCTGCTAATGATATGCTCCCTTGGTGTTCTTAACATATATATACAGGATGTTGGAGTAAGCATTAAAACGAACTCCCATATATTCCACAAACTGAAAGATGTTAGAAGTCTATCAAGTAAACCTACTTATACAGGGAATGAATACTTGCAAAAAGTGAGGACATTGACGATGAGGGCCTTGTATATGGAGGCTGATCGTCGGGTAGCGAGTGAGCAATTGATTCTTATTCCGCTCGAGGAGGATATCATTGGTCAAGAAAGCGAAGCAGTTGTGTCATGGGAGATCCTAACCATATGGGTTGGCTTTCTTGAGATTGATATCCAACACTTTTATGCTTGGATGAAGTAAGTTTCTTAAACTCTTTACTTAAATAATAAGACAACTAATTAGCTACTATATATCATTTAGTTTTTTGGTTTTTTTTTAAAAACTGTTATTATTTAATTAGATACTTGAAGACGAGAGTGATGATTGAGAACAAGATTCCAAATGACCAATACGGATTCATGTGTCCCTATATCTTATCTATGCATATCACATTGATTCCGTATGAAGATCGTATAGACTACCTTGCTCGAGAATTAGCTAAGAACAAAAAGCTTGTTTTTGCCCCTTATAATTAAAACGGGTACGTAAACTATAATTTATATTTAAATTTCAGATGACGATTGATTTATTAATTGAGTGTTCTTATAGCATGGGCTTTTTTGTTCAAAATGTCGTCTTCAGGAGGCATTGGGTGCTAGGAGCAATTATGCCGTCCACGAAAAAAGTTTTTTGGTTGGACTCTTTAAAGAGAGAACCTACCAAGAATTTTAAGGAGTTGATTACCAACTTTGGATGAAGAAGTGGTTGTTAAAAAGGCTAAGCTTGGGGGAGATGACAAAAAGAAGGCTAGTGAAGAGCCTCTTGTTAAGGACCGTGTACCATTTCCCCACCGGTTGTTGATGCTAAAGAGGAAGAGCAAGCTTAATGCCAAGAATGTTGAGCCCTCATTGCCCGAAGATAATGACAAGGTGATTGTTGAAGAAGTCTCTCCTAATGCTAAGGAGAGCAATGCCGGTTCAAAGATAGTGAGTGTTCCCAATGAGAATGACCATGATAAAGAAGTGGAGGATGCTCCTCCAAAAGAAGTTGTTCAAGTACCATTTCCCCATCGTCTAGCAAAGCACAATGAAGAAGGTAAGTTCGGTAAGTTCATGGAAATGTGTAAAAATTTACAAGTCACCGTCCCATTTATGGAATTGCTTACCCAAGTCCCATCTTATGCAAAGTTTATGAAGGAAATTCTCTCAAAGAAGCGATCCTTCAATAAGGTTGAGACCATTGCTTTCACCGAAGAGTGTAGTGCACTCTTACAAAATAAGTCTCCCCCGAAACTTAAGGACCCCGGTAGCTATTCTATTCCTTGCACTATAGGCACATATACCATTAATAAGGCCATTTGCGACCTAGGTGCTAGTGTAAGTGTCATGCCCTATTCCCTTTATGAAAAACTTAATATGGGTGCTCTAAAATGCACAAGTACGACATTGCAAATGGCGGACCGTTATTTAAAGCGACCTTTAGGTGTATTAGAAGATGTACCCGTCAAAGTTGGCAAGTTTTTCATACCCGTTGACTTCTTCATACTCGATATGGCCGAGGACTCACAAACCCCAATTATATTGGGTAGGCCATTTTTGCGCACCGCGGGTGCGCTAATTGATGTGAAAAACGGGAAGTTAACATTGGAAGTGGGTGATGACCGGGTCTCCTTTAGCAAAAACAACAGCATTAGAAGCCCAATGTTACAAGAGTCTTGTTATTTATTTAGCACTGTGGACTCTTCTCTTGCCTCTACTACACTTGGCTTCTTACTAATGGATCCGTTGGAGGACGATATGGGTGTTGTTTGTTTTGTAGGTGACGATGCTAAGGGTACTATTGCTAAGAGTGCCAAAAAGAAGAAAGGGAAATTTTATTTGAAAAATTTCAAATGGTTGCGGAATGCTAAAAGAGCTATGACATGGAGCTTGGTTGGCGGCAAGCTCAAAAACAAAACTTGAATCAAATAGCTTCTTACGTCGTGCGGGACGTTAAACCAGCGCTTCTTGGGAGGCAACCCAAGCTTTTTTATTTGTTTTTATTTATTTTATGCAATTTATTATTTTCCGTAGATTAGAAATAAAATGCTCGACTTGACGATGTTTCTTTTTGTGATTTTTAGTGAAAAATGAAGAGAATCTGGCACGCAGCCCTATGCAACATCCCCGTTCGGGGACGTGGTTTTCGAGAAACGAGAAGGAATTAAAATCAAATGCGGAAAAGAGTCAAAACCCGAAGAGGAGGTCAACCCCGATCGGGGTTGGTGGCCCCGATCGGGGTCGTGGTTCTGTGACTTCCTGGCCTTTGCTTTATACGGGTAAAAAAAAAAAAAAGATAGATTTCTTTCTATCATTCAAAGCATACCCGACGGTACTCATTTCCTTCTTTCTCTCTCGTTTCTTCGCATTTCTTCACTAAAGATCACAAGGAAACATCATCCCCCGAATTCATGCTAGCTTGGGGGAAGGTTAGCAAGTCGAGTAAGTTTTTCATTGCTTTGCATTTTAGTTTAGATCTTGCATCCCATTAAACATAACCTCTAGTCCTTCTTGTTTGTGCTTTGAGCCATTTTTATGGTTTGATTGGGTGATTTGGATAGTTGGCACATTGAGGACAATGTGATGTTTAGCTTGGGGGGAGATATTGCATTTGCATATAGCGTAGTTTGCATGTAGTGTCGAAAATTTGAAAATTTTTGAGAGAAATTTTTGCTTTGTGCTTGCTTGTTGCCTACTTTCCTCTTTGCTTATCCTAATAATGGCTTATTGCTAATGATTTATTCTTTCATGTTGGGATATTAGCTATATGGGGATGTTTTGACATAGTAGGTGGGAGATGGAGAATGAAACAAATAGGCTTGATATTGACTTTTGGCAAGCTATAAAATGTAAGGTAGAGCCTCTTTTTAACCGATGCATCCATATCCGGTCTCTCTTAGGTGAGTGTAGGTGTCTCCTTATAATGTGTGTTTCATCAAAACGCACAAGTATGGTTCTCATGTAATCTCTTGGTAAGCATGCATTCATTTGTTATAGCATTTTGGAGCCATTCACATGATATATTTGCCTTCTTGACCCCTTCACAAACAATTTTCCATAGCTACATTATAACTTGCCTACCTTGTTGAGCTAGTAGCTTGCTTGGTCTTGTTTGGGTGCTCAATTGGGATTTATTTCAAAGTTTTGAAAATCATGTGAGCTTGGTCTTAATGCTCAAGAAATAAAACAGAGGAAAATGAAAAAGAAAGATGAAAGAAAAAATGATGAATTGAGAAAAATGGAAAAAAGAAGAAAAAAAAGTTGAAAAAAGGAAATGGAAAAAGCATGGAAAAAACGAGAATAAAATGAAAAAAAAAGTATGAATTGAAAATAAAAAAAAGAGAAGAAGAAGTTGATGTGAGAAACTCTCATGCATTATTCACATATTTTGGAGAGTTTTCTTATGATTTGAATTGCAAAATTGGGTTAGAATTGGGATTGAGCATCCTTAAACTTGGTTGTTGCTAGCTTGACATTAGCTCCAAAATCCATAATTCATTTGTTCCCCCTTCTTACCCATTACATATTGCCTTCTTCCTACCCATTTGGCTTCTTTATCATGCTTGCATTTGATTGTTTTGGCTTACTAGTTTTGATTGATTACCATATTAGATTGCGGGCACATTATTATAAGTCGAGGATAGTCGAGTGTTTATTCACAAAATTGTCCTTCCACATAAAAAAGAGTTTGAGTGCCTCGTGAGAGTCCATAAGTCAAAAGATCACGCAAGAGCTTAAAGGTTCATTCAAAGTTTTCTATGCTACGCCGTCGTGTAAATCTCATCCATGTTTTGCTTTATCCCTTGCCCATGTTGTTTCGGGTTTTTAAATCATTATGCTTAGCTTGTTTGGGATATTGCAATTGATAGGATATGGTTTCTTGCTTGAGGACAAGCAAGGGTTTAGCTTGGGGGAGTTTGATAAGTGCATATTTTATATACTTTCATACCCTATATTAGCTCCATTTTATTTGTTGTTTAGCACTTATCATAGTGTCATGATCTAATATTTGTTGTTCTAGTGTATTTGCTTGTCTTAACATGTTTTTTGTAAGAATCTAAGCATTTAGAGGCTTTTTCCTATCATTTTGTACACTAAGTCCACTAAGCTAAACAAGACCTAATATTGGACTAGCATGGAAGTGTTTGAATGGGTGTTTGCATGAAGATTTGTTGGATTGAAGTGAGAATTGCAAATGTTGCCAACAATCAAAGTCAAAGCCCAATGTTCAAGTCCAAGTCAAGGTGGATATCATAAGATTCCAACAAGCTTAGGATGCTCATTTGGATGCTCATAGAAGGATTTATGAAGCATTAACCGGGTGCATTAAGGATCATTTATCGCAAACATTGGATTCCTCAAGCAATTAAGTGAGGAATTAAGAGAAAATACCCGGAAACACACGACCCCGATCGGGGCCACCTAACCCCGATCGGGGCCGCATGCATCTTGATGGTTTACCTTTATTCTTCCTCTCCTATAAATAGGAGAGGTATTCCGAGGTTTAGGATATCTCATTTTTACGTCTCACTTTTGTTCTTCATAGCCTTAAACAATATAATCTCTCTCAATAGCTTTCATATTAGTTTACAAATTAGTTAATCTTGTAGTTCTTAAACATTTGGTTCTAAGTCATTTCAAGCATTTGGTTTTATTTGTTCTTCCATACAAGTTCTCTATTATTAAGGTATTTTTATTTCTAGTTTACATTTTTTTCATATCTATTTAGTTTATACTAGTTTATAATTTAGCACTCTAATTAGATTACTTTAGTTTAATTTCTTTCACATGTTAAAACATTTAGTTCATATAAATCACTCAACCATGTTTGTCATTTCTCTTAATATAACTTACAATTTACACCTTAACATGAGTAGCTAATTCTCTTAGTCTAAGGGCTAGGGGAGCCATGCATAAATCAAATATATAACATGATAAAATAGGTTAATAATAATTTTGTATAAATTGCTTCTATTACATGCTTGTGCCATAACGTTTAATCTTTGTTTAAGGCCTTATTCAATTGATTAAGTTTGTTCATTCGTTCTATAAGTCGAGAGCCATGGAATTGAATTAGACTAAGCATGTATAGTAGGACGACCTAGTCATGGACGAGAGTTTCTCTAGGAGCCGGTCTATGGTTGACACTAATATCGTAAGGTGGGTGTCTCTAAGCCTAAGCAATTGACAATGTTTTTAGTACCGAATTTATCATGATCGTATATTTACCCTTGCATGTGTGACCCGAACCCCTTAGACTCTATTTTATCATATAATTTACATTACAATTTTCATTAATCATCAAACAAACCAACCAAACCAAAATTGAAATCGACCTTGATAAAAATCTACCCATAGCAATTCACAACGTATTTCCCGTTTCCTTGTGGTTCGACCCCTATTACTACATTTACTTGTGTTTAGGGAATTTATCTTTGCATAGGTACACGATAAGCCTATCAAATTTTAGCGCCGTTGCCGGGGAAACGGTTTTATTGCTTTTTGAATTGTCGATTTTTATCTTGTTTTCCTTTGTCTTGGGGAACACTTGTTCCTTAAGACCGTTACTTATCACTTCTCTAGAAATTGTTGTCTTATGCCCAGGTCCTCTCGTAGTGGAGAATTGCTTTCACCGGATTCCGATCCCGAGAAAACATTTAGGAGAAGACGACGTTTCTGGAAGAAAGTGAAAGAAGCCACTTCTCCCATACAAGTTGAAAGTGCTAGAAAGTCTTAATTAGACGATCTAGAGGTTCTTGAAGAGGAGGAGGTTTTTTGTTCATCAACTCCACCACCACCACCATCTACTACCAAAAAGATGGTGAAACTTTCCGATAACTCAAAACCCACCGCGGCCATGCTTCCGGCCGGAATCACAACCACTCAAATCACCACGCCGGAATTCGAGATCAAGCCGGCTTTCATTAGCCTTGTGGAGAGGAAGCAATTTGGAGGAAGTCCTTTGGAGGATCCCAATTTGCATGTGCAAAATTTTTGTGACTATTGCTCCATGATCCGTCAAACGGGCGTCACTCAAGCCTAAATAAGGGAAATACTTTTCCCTTTCTCTTTGAAGGACAAGGCCAAGCTTTGGATCAATAGCCTTGACCGCACCGCCATGGGAATCACCAATTGGGAGACTTTGGCTCTAGCCTTCTATCAAAAGTTTTTTCCACCGGAGAAAACTCAAACCTTGAGGAGCCAAATTACCGGATTCCGTCAACAAGCTCTTGAGAGCTTATATGAGGCTTGGGAGAGGTACAAAGAGCTTCAAAGACAATTCCCACATCATGGGCTAGATGATTGGTTTCTAGCAATAACATTCTACAATGGATGTTGAGCCGAGTCCCGAAGGATTCTTGATTCCGCCAACAATGGGCGGTTTGATCAAATTGACACCGACCTTGCTCATGCCACGATCGAATCTATGGCGGTCCATGATGCCCAATATGTCAATTCCCGAGTTGTGCCATCCAAAGGTAAAGAAGAATCCTCCAACAACTCCGTTTTGCTAGCTCAAATTGCCTTGCTCCAACAACAATTGGCGGAAAGAGATGCTAAAGATTCCCTTCAACAACTCAATGTCGTGTCTTCAACAAGCCAAATCATTGTTTGTGATGGTTGTGGAGGTGCGGGTCATTATGCCGCTCATTGCCGAGCCCCCATTGAAGAGGTAAATGCTTTTCAAGCTCTAAGACAAAGTTCATATCCACCGGGTACATTTTCCAACACTTATAACCCGAATACAAAATTCCATCCGAACTTATCTTATACTAGCAACAATGTGCTTAACCCTCAACCCCCACCACAACAAAATGCCTATGTTCCTCAACAACAAAAGTATATCCCTCCACCGGGTTATCAAAATCAACAAAGGCCCCCACAAAACACTTACCAACAAAATCCACCACAAAATACCCAACAAAACAATCAAGGAGTTGGTAAGCTCGAGGGCATGATAATCCAAACGAAAAGGGAACTATTGGCTCAAATTAAAAAGAATGATCAAGCTCATAGTGCCGCGGTCAAGATGTTGGAACAACAAGTGGCTCAACTAGCCGCTTCTAATTCTCAAAGGAAGAACGGTAAACTACCTCCCCAAGGTGAGCAACCACATGAAACTGTTAATTCTATCTCCTTGAGAAGTGGTACTAGCTATGATGGGCCATCCATGACTTTGGATGAAGAAGTGGTTGTTAAAAAGGCCAAGCTTGGGGGAGATGACAAAAAGAAGGCTAGTGAAGAGCCTCTTGTTAAGGACCGTGTACCGTTTACCCACCGGTTGTTGATGCTAAAGAGGAAGAGCAAGCTTGATGCCAAGAATGTTGAGCCCCCATTGCCCGAAGATAATGACAAGGTGATTGTTGAAGAAGTCTCTCCTAATGCTAAGGAGAGCAATGCCGGTTCAAAGATAGTGAGTGTTCCCAATGAGAATGAGCATGATAAAGAAGTGGAGGATGCTTCTCCAAAAGAAGTTGTTCAAGTACCATTTCCCCATCGTCTAGCAAAGCACAAGGAAGAAGGTAAGTTCGGTAAGTTCATGGAAGTGTGTAAAAATTTACAAGTCACCGTCCCATTTATGGAATTGCTTACCCAAGTCCCTTCTTATGCAAAGTTTATGAAGGAAATTCTCTCAAAGAAGCGATCCTTCAATAAGGTTGAGACCATTGCTTTCACCGAAGAGTGTAGTGCACTCTTACAAAATAAGTCTCCCCCGAAACTTAAGGACCCCGATAGTTATTCTATTCCTTGCACTATAGGCACATATACCATTAATAAGGCCCTTTGCGACCTAGGTGCTAGTGTAAGTGTCATGCCCTATTCCCTTTATGAAAAACTTAATATGGGTGCTCTAAAATGCACAAGTACGACATTGCAAATGGCGGACCGTTATTTAAAGCGACCTTTAGGTGTCTTAGAAGATGTACCCGTCAAAGTTGGCAAGTTTTTCATACCCGTTGACTTCCTCATACTCGATATGGCCGTGGACTCACAAACCCCAATTATATTGGGTAGGCCGTTTTTACGCACCGCGGGTGCACTAATTGATGTGAAAAACGGGAAGTTGACATTTGAAGTGGGTGATGACCGGGTCTCCTTTAGCAAAAACAACACCATTAGAAGCCCAATGTTACAAGAGTCTTGTTATTTATTTAGCACTGTGGACTCTTCTCTTGCCTCTACTACACTTGGCTTCTTACTAATGGATCCGTTGGAGGACGATATGGGTGTTGTTTGTTTTGTAGGTGACGATGCTAAGGGTACTATTGCTAAGAGTGCCAAAAAGAAGAAAGGGAAATTTTATTTGAAAAATTTCAAATGGTTGCGGAATGCTAAAAGAGCTATGACATGGAGCTTGGTTGGTGGCAAGCTCAAAAACAAAACTTGAATCAAATAGCTTCTTACGTCGTGCGGGACGTTAAACCAGCGCTTCTTGGGAGGCAACCCAAACTTTTTATTTGTTTTTATTTATTTTATTTATTTTATGCAATTTATTGTTTTTCGTAGATTAGAAATAAAATGCTCAACTTGACGATGTTTCTTTTTGTGATTTTTAGGTGAAAAATGAAGAGAATCTGGCACGCAACCCTATGCAAGATCCCTGTTCGGGGACGTGGTTTTCGAGAAACGAGAAGGAATTAAAATCAAATGCGGAAAAGAGTCAAAACCCGAAGAGGAGGTCAACCCCGATCGGGGTTGGTGGCCCCGATCGGGGTCGTGGTTCTGTGACTTCCTGGACTTTGCTTTATACGGGTAAAATAAAAAAAAGATAGATTTCTTTCTATCATTCAAAGCATACCCGACGGTACTCATTTCCTCCTTTCTCTTTCGTTTCTTCGCATTTCTTCACTAAAGATCACAAGGAAACATCATCCCCCGAATTCATGCTAGCTTGGGGGAAGGTTAGCAAGTCAAGTAAGTTTTTCATTGCTTTGCATTTTAGTTTAGATCTTGCATCCCATTAAACATAACCTCTAGTCCTTCTTGTTTTGTGCTTTGAGCCATTTTTATGGTTTGATTGGGTGATTTGGATAGTTGGCACATTGAGGACAATGTGATGTTTAGCTTGGGGGGAGATATTGCATTTGCATATAGCGTAGTTTGCATGTAGTGTAGAAAATTTGAAAATTTTTGAGAGAAATTTTTGCTTTGTGCTTGCTTGTTGCCCACTTTCCTCTTTGCTTATCCTAATAATGTCTTATTGCTAATGATTTATTCTTCCATGTTGGGACATTAGCTACATGGGGATGTCTTGACATGGTAGGTGGGAGATGGAGAATGAAACAAATAGGCTTGATCTTGACTTTTGGCAAGCTATAAAATGGTAAGGTAGAGCCTCTTTTTGACCGATGCATCCATATCCGGTCTCTCTTAGGTGAGTGTAGGTGTCTCCTTATAATGTGTGTTTCATCAAAACGCACAAGTATGGTTCTCATGTCATCTCTTGGTAAGCATGCATTCATTTGTTATAGCATTTTGGAGCCATTCACATGATATATTTGCCTTCTTGACCCCTTCACAAACAATTTTCCATAGCTACATTATAACTTGCCTACCTTGTTGAGCTAGTAGCTTGCTTGGTCTTGTTTGGGTGCTCAATTGGGATTTATTTCAAAGTTATGAAAATCATGTGAACTTGGTCTTAATGCTCAAGAAATAAAACAGAGGAAAATGAAAAAGAAAGATGAAAGAAAAAATGATGAATTGAGAAAAATGGAAAAAAGAAGAAAAAAAAGTTGAAAAAAGGAAATGGAAAAAGCATGGAAAAAACGAGAATAAAATGAAAAAAAAAGAAGTATGAATTGAAAATAAAAAAAGAGAAGAAGAAGTTGATGTGAGAAACTCTCATGCATTATTCACATATTTTGGAGAGTTTTCTTATGATTTGAATTGCAAAATTGGGTTAGAATTGGGATTGAGCATCCTTACACTTGGTTGTTGCTAGCTTGACATTAGCTCCAAAATCCATAATTCATTTGTTCCCCCTTCTTACCCATTACATATTGCCTTCTTCCTACCCATTTGGCTTCTTTATCATGCTTACATTTGATTGTTTTGGCTTACTAGTTTTGATTGATTACCATATTAGATTGCGGGCACATTATTATAAGTCGAGGATAGTCGAGTGTTTATTTACAAAATTGTCCTTCCACATAAAAAAGAGTTTGAGTGCCTCGTGAGAGTCCATAAGTCAAAAGATCACACAAGAGCTTAAAGGTTCATTCAAAGTTTTCTATGCTACGCCGTCGTGTAAATCTCATCCATGTTTTGCTTTATCCCTTGCCCATGTTGTTTCGGGTTTTTAAATCATTATGCTTAGCTTGTTTGGGATATTGCAATTGATAGGATATGGTTTCTTGCTTGAGGACAAGCAAGGGTTTAGCTTGGAGGAGTTTGATAAGTGCATATTTTATATACTTTCATCCCCTATATTAGCTCCATTTTATTTGTTGTTTAGCCCTTATCATAGTGTCATGAGCTAATATTTGTTGTTCTAGTGTATTTGCTTGTCTTAACATGTTTTTTGTAGGAATCTACGCATTTAGAGGCTTTTCCTATCATTTTTTACACTAAGTCCACTAAGCTAAACAAGACCTAATATTGGACTAGCATGGAAGTGTTTGAATGGGTGTTTGCATGAAGATTTGTTGGATTGAAGTGAGAATTGCAAATGTTGCCAACAATCAAAGTCAAAGCCCAATGTTCAAGTCCAAGTCAAGGTGGAAATCATAAGATTTCAACAAGCTTAGGATGCTCATTTGGATGCTCATAGAAGGATTTATGAAGCATTAACCGGGTGCATTAAGGATCATTTATCGCAAACATTGGATTCCTCAAGCAATTAAGTGAGGAATTAAGAGAAATTACCCGGAAACACACGACCCCGATCGGGGCCGCATGCATCTTGATGGTTTACGTTTCTTCTTCCTCTCCTATAAATAGGAGAGGTATTCCGAGGTTTAGGATATCTCATTTTTACGTCTCACTTTTGTTCTTCATAGCCTTAAGGAATATAATCTCACTCAATAGCTTTCATATTAGTTTACAAATTAGTTAATCTTGTAGTTCTTAAACATTTGGTTCTAAGTCATTTCAAGCATTTGGTTTTATTTGTTCTTCCATACAAGTTCTCTATTATTAAGGTATTTCTATTTATAGTTTACATTTTTTTCATATCTATTTAGTTTATACTAGTTTATAATTTAGCACTCTAATTAGATTACTTTAGTTTAATTTCTTTCACATGTTAAAACATTTAGTGCATATAAATCACTCAACCATGTTTGTCATTTCTCTTCATATAACTTACAATTTACACCTTAACATGAGTAGCTAATTCTCTTAGTCTAAGGGCTAGGGGAGCCATGCATAAATCAATATATAACATGATAAAATAGGTTAATAATAATTTTGTATAAATTGCTTCTATCACATGCTTGTGCCATAACGTTTAATCTTTGTTTAAGGCCTTATTCAATTGATTAAGTTTGTTCATTCGTTCTATAAGTCGAGAGGCACGGAATTGAATTAGACTAAGCATGTATAGTAGGACGACCTAGTCATGGACGAGAGTTTCTCTAGGACCCGGTCTATGGTTGACACTAATATCGTAAGGTGGGTGTCTCTAAGCCTAAGCAATTGACAATGTTTTTAGTACCGAATTTATTATGATCGTATATTTACCCTTGCATTTATGACCCGAACCCCTTAGACTCTCTTTTATCATATAATTTACATTACAATTTTCATTAATCATCAAACAAACCAACTAAACCAAAATGAAATCGACCTTGATAAAAATCTACCCATAGCAATTCACAACGTAATTCCCGTTTCCTTGTGGTTCGACCCCTATTACTACATTTACTTGTGTTTAGGGAATTTATCTTTGCATAGGTACGCGATAAGCCTATCAGTGGGACAACTTTCGTCTCAATCTTTTGGGGTATTACATCAAGAAAGCAAAAGAACCTCCATTTATACGTAATGTTTGTCTAGCCGTACTTTTCATTATCATTCCTGAATGTTCGGTATTTAGTTTCTATTACGCCTATCACCCTCATCACCACCAGCACAACCTAACCCATTTTCATTTTTCATCCCATATTGTATGTAATGCCTCTTGTCGACATGGGCCACCTGCGCGTCAATCTACCCGACATGCAGCGGTTTGAAAAGCCACGTTTTGGGGACGCGTAGGGTTGCTTTTGTCCGGATCGCTTTAGATAGGACGGTTTCGCCTCAGTAAAGGTCTCGAGATGATGCAAATATGTTCGAAGTCGCCACCAAGAAATTGTGTAGTGCTTGGTCACCAATCGAGATCCACTTTATTTCTTAGTCAAACAAAACATGAAGCAGTTCTTGACACATATACTAAAGATAATGACTTGTCCTCCTTTAGCATTCTATGTCTAGAATGACTCTCGTTGCCATGGATAAGGCCATCAACTATCCAAAAGTTCTGAGTAAGGGGTGAGAGTACGTATTGGGAAGCCTTTAATCGGACACCCAATCCCGCCTGCGTTAGTGGCCTCTACTGATCGATCGTGGTTTCTAGTGCAAGAGTTTATAAAACGGGTTAAATGCATGAATGCGAATCCACAAGTTTTAACCTAACGTGCGAAAATTTGCTAAGTCGGTTGTTTATCCAAGTATCAAGTAATTGATGTCGAGTTGGATTTAAGTTGATTTGCATGCAAGAGCGGAAATTAGTCATCCATTTATCGAGTTAGGTCATGGTGCTTAACACGATCCATTTGTTTGAAAAAGGTGTGTTTTGGACAATATAAAACGTAACTCGTCAATCTGATTCATATATATATTCGGGTTAACTGTAATCAGGATCGTCCTAGAAAAGTGCTGAAATGAACGAAACAGAACAGTGCCAGACAGCCCATTTTTGCGCGATCCTACAAACGATGTAATGGGTCTGCCCAGGTTTGAAATGCAAAAGATAGGAGATGCCTTGGGGCGTAAGCCATCAGGCGGCCTAAGGGGTGTCTCCTGGTGGTTTGAAAGGTTTTTTTAAAACCGTTAAAAGAAAGGTTATTGAACTTGGAATATTTACCATTATGTTGATAATATTCCATGTCGGGAGCGGGTTTGCAAGCTTGACATGAGTAGTTTACAATTCAAAAGTGTAAAATGTGTGTGCTTAACCGTTTTGTCACCGTACCCGAATTAAATGGGCATGGCATATATGTTTAGACGAGCATGACATATGATGTGGTCAAGATAATGATGAAATCAGAATAAAAGAGTGTTTGATATGAACTAATTAAGTTAAGTTTATTAGTTTGTAATTAGTCAAAACTTATCATCGTGCTCGGATTAAACCATCATGGTTTGAGGAACAAAGGATGATTATGAATATGACTAAAATGCTTGCAAGTGTAAATAAGTGAAGAAAAGTGATAAATAAAAGAGGTGGATAGTCTAATATCAACGAATTTTTAATTAACCAATATTATCATCGAATCACGGAATAAACCGTCATGGTATAAATTAACCAAGGATGATTTTGGCAATAGTAAAAAATATTTATCACTGGAATGAATTAAAATGGTAAAAACATATAAGAAAAGAAGTAGAAAAATAGGATAAAATGTTTAAAAGAATGAGGAACCCAAACACATTTGAGTTTTGACATGGACAGACCATTGGGGCGCGAGCTCCGAAGCGAGGCAAGAGACTTCTATCTCAGGCCAAAACTCGGTTTTGCCTCAATTATTCCATGTTTTGAATCGTGTGATGCATGCTTTATAATCACAAAGTCATGAAAATAGTAAAAAAAACATGAAGTTAAAGAGTTCGTTACACCATCATACTTACATGTTCGGTTGCTTTGCTTTAGTGTTGATTAGTGCTGAGTTGGTCGAATGGGCCAGTCGAATGAACGACGATGGTACCAAAAAAATGTGTAAGGATTGTGTTTTTGATCGGTAAGTCTAAAACACTTGTCGATTTGCTGACTTAAGAAGCCCAGGTCTAGAATTTTAAGGGAGAAAGAAGGGGCAGACTCTCGCGTGGTTGTAAATGATGGTGCAAGGGGAGTATTTATAGAAGAATGAGTGGTGTTAGTTGCTTGAGATGGTTGTTGGCGACGTGGTTACCTGGGAAGCCCAAAGAGGTGCGAGCCTGTTAGCGACACAAGGGGGTGTCCTATCCTTTTCACCAATTTGGATTTTGCTCTTTGTTCTATCCTAGGTTTGTTAGGATGTGTCTTATGGTTGACTGGGTTTGCTTAGCCGTGTAAGCTTGCTTTTGGGTGTTATTTAGGGTGGGTATTGGGTGCTTGACTCGGGTTTGATTTGTGTTGAGGTTGGATTTGAATTTTGAGTCGGTTTTGTGTACGGTGTCGGTTTTAACTCTAATTATTGTCATTGCAACCCCGTAGTTGTGCATAAAATATTCTAGGTATTTTTAAAATGTTCTAAAGTATTTTTCATTTTTGAAACCGCTAAACGAGTTTTCCGACACACTGTCATTTAAACTATCGATTAAAGCAGCGATTTCCGAAACATGTTATAGTCCGATAATCATCAGGTGTTTGTTGGGATTTTGCAGATATCGGGCATCTGCAAAGCCCTTACTTTAACTGGGGCTTAGACAAGGCGAAAGTCAAAGTATAGCCTCCAGGTCAATTGAAGATTACAACCTGAAGATTATTGCGACGTCGAGGCAGCTCAAAAGGGTTTGAGCCAAGGACCTATCGTCGGGAAGGGCGACGTCGAGGTGACTCGGGGATTTAAGTCAAGGACCTATCGTCGGGAATAATTTAGAGTCTGTCGACTACCAGTGCGGGTCGTTTGAAGTCCGTTAGACTACGTATAAAGGCTCGCTAGCCATAAGAATGAGCCATACCCGAGGTGTTGTCAGGATATGTCCTTTGATTGTGTTAGTTGATGCTGTTGGGCATGTGGACTTGCTAGTCGATCGATGTTGCTTGTGCGTAGAGACTCGCTAGCCTTCGAAGTTGTTTGTGCGTAAAGACTTGCCAGCCTTTGAAGTTGCTTGCACGTAGAGACTTGCCAGCCATTGAATTTCAAATGATTGATTGCGCTAATGGTCCATTTTTCGAGTCCATCTCAAAAGGTTGTTACGTTAATTTACTTGTTGGAGCAGGGTAGATTGCGCTGGGGCAGGAGGTGTTTTAGACTTCTTGCTTTGCCTGATGTCGGATTGCCGTTGTTTACACATGGAGACCTGCCAGTCGTCAAGGGATGACTTCGTGGGGAGATTTTATGGAAATTTCTTTTGGGGAATCCGTGTCGTAGGAGGTGTCTGCATTGTGTTTAATGTGCTTGGGGGGATTAGACTGATAAGTCCATTTTATATAGACTTTATCTCCCTATTTTAGCTCTAATATATACGATTATTGCACTAACCTTAATGATTTTATGAGCTAATATTGTATTCTAGTTGTCTTTGCATGGTTTGTCACATTTTGTTGGAACTTGAGCTTTTAGGAGCTTATTTCTAACAAATTTGCAAGAACTAGTATACAAGGCTAAGTATGGATCATGAGTTAGACCAACCTTGAAGTGTTACATGGATTTGCATGCATAAAGATGTGGATTGAAATGAGAAATGCAAAATGAAGTCAAATGCAAGTCAAGCCCAAGAATTAAAATCCAACTAGGTAGAAGCTTAGGATGCTAAAATACATTGGATGCCATATTTTAAGAGCTTAACCGGGTGATTAAACAAGGCATTAAAACATCAACTTTGGATTCCTTGAGCATTAACTAGAGGAATTAAGAAGACGGAGCTGGAAAGTCACGACCCCGACCGGGGTTGGCATCCACGATCGGAGTTTCTTTGCCCTTGGTGTTTAAGTTTCAAGTCCTAGCTCCCTATAAATAGAGAGCTAGGTCCGACCTAATTAGCATCTTATTTTCATCATACAATCTCACATTTCTTGTATTCTTAAGCACACAAATTTTTTTTCATAGTTTTCATTTTAGTTTTTAATATTGTTAAGCATTTGGTTATTGTTAAACATTTGGTTCTTATATATTCAAGCTTTTGGTTCTCATTTGTTCTTCCTTGCAAGTTCCTAGTTCAAGTTCTATTTCTTATTCGGCAATTCTAATTCTAGTTTATTTAATTTACATTTCTATTTTAGTTTTACATAGTTTTATCATTAGTATTTTAATTCTATCACATAGTTAATTCTCATATTTCATAATTCATCTTTTAGTCTATGTCATTTCTATAATCATGTTTAGCATTTCATACATCATAGTTTGTAGTTTACATTTCAATATGAGTAGCTAAAGTTCCTTAGTCTAGGGACTAGGGAAGCCATGCAACAACTAATATATGTAAAATGATAAATTAGGTTGATATAATATTGTCTAATTGTTTCTATCACATGTTTGTATCGTCACGATTAATCTTTGTTTAGTGGCCATATTCATCAATTAAGTTTGTTAATTCGTTCTATAAGTCGAGAGGCACAAAATCGGATTAGACTAAGCATGTGTAGTAGGACGCCCTAATCATAACGAGAGTTCTCTAGGACCCGGTCTATCGTTGGCACTAATATCGAGAGGTGGGTGTCTTTATGCCTAAACAATTTACAATGTTATTTATTCCGAGTTTAACATGAATATATATTTAAAATTGCATGTGTGACCCGACTCCCCTAGACTCCTTTAATCATATATTGTTACATCGTTCTATTTGCTAATCATCAAACCAAACAAACCAATCAATCGTTATCGACCTTGATAGAAGTCTACTCATAGCATTTCGTAGCGCAATTCCCGACTCCTTGTGTTCGACCCCTCGTACTACATTAATTTGTGTCTAGGGAAATTATCTTTGATTAGGTGTGCGACATAGCCTATCAAATTTTTGGCGCCGTTGCCGGGGAGCACAGTTTTATTGCGTTTAGAATTGTTGATTTCTATCTTGTTTCCTGTTGTCTTGAGGAACACTTGTTCCTTGAGACCGTTACTTACAATTTTCTTGAGATTGTTGTCTTATGCCTAGGTCTTCTCGTAGTGGAGATTTGCTTTCTGATGTAACTCCTATTTATGCACATTTAGTCCCCTAACTAGCCTAGTTCCTATGCTTTTTTGTATGTATTAGGGTCGTTTCTTGTCTTTAGCCTCCTTCTATGCGTATTCTATGAGGTTTGGTGTCCTTTGTGGAAGAAGAGCACTAAACCGGCTAGACGGAGTGAAGCAGAGCTAAACTGATATCACATAACGACCAAACATCGAAGAGGAAGCTAATATCTAAGGCTCAGATCAATAAAACGAATAAATGGGCAATGACAAGCAACTCCCGCGACCCCTCAGATGATCCTCACGGATCTTAAGGCAGTCACAAGAAGAAGAACCAAGCTATCCCATAATCCAGGCGTCCCGACCTTTAGACGGGCGTCCCAGGCCATAAACCGGGCATCCCGAGCCCAGGACAAGCGGATTCCAGAGTAGCACGAACAAGTACTGAGCCAAGTTGAACGTGTCCTCAAGGGACTTGCAAGCTAGTACGTGCATGGCCTTGCGGGACTTGCAAGACACCAATCTTTTCTTAAGGACTTAATCATCATTTAAGCTCTTTGTAACCCTAATTCTTCTACTTAATATTTAGTATACTAACGGTGAGTTGGTCGTCACACATCCAATCAAACACATTTATAATCTCAACAAACAACTAGTGTGGTTAAGTCGAGGTCGATCCATGAGACGGTGTGCTTTGGGTTCTAAGTCTATCTATCTCAATTTATGCTAGTGTCACAATTGAGTTGGGTTGGAGTTGGCGAGTTTAAACTAATAGAAGCAATAAAGTAAAACAAGCAATCAATTAAGAGATGTAAACAATTGGCTAAAAGTGCTAGGATATCATGGGTTCATAGGGGATTCATGGGAGTTGATTATACAAACATATTCTCAAGTTATAAGCAAGCAATTATTGTTGTGATGGGATCGAGTTAGTGTATATCTTACAGTCCCTAAGAAGGTTTCTGTCCCCGAGCCGAATCGATTAGATTGTACAACACCTACAAGTCGACTTAATCCTTCCTATTCAACATTATACATGGTCTAATGAGGCTCGAGTTGGTTTATGTCTTACAAGCCTCATTGAAAAGATAAGTGATGGGTAAAAATGTAAGGATTCATAGGCTCGCATTTCATCAAACATGACATATGCATAAGTTGAAATCACAACAAGCAAGCAAATAAATTATGTGAACATATTAGATTAAGCACGAATCATTCCCCATGTTTGTTTCCCCTAATTACCCATTAACCCTAGCTAAGAAAACTACTCACTCATTATCAATTTCAACATGCTAATAAGGTTGTCAATCATATTAACAAAGTAAAACATGATGAATAAATGAAAGTGATTAGCAATAATTAAACAAGAGTAAAAGAGATTATACCTATGAAGATGATTCCAAATAATAAAGCAAAGAATAAAAGAAGAGAACTTGATTGATTGATGAAGAGTTGTCAATTCTCCAATAATAACCCAATAATCTTCAATTACCCAATAATAATAAGCTTGAACAATGATTAAGGAAAGATTAATGTGTAATTTTGTGGAATGATTGAGATTAATATATTCTAATCTACTCCTAATCTAATCTAAGAGAACTTCCTACTAAGAGGGCTTAATCTAATCTAAGGAAACTTGATCTAATCTAAGGAAAACTTGATCTAAGCTAAGAGTTGTTGCCTCCATAAGAGGGTCTCTCTCCTTTCCATTATTACAAATGGGGTATTTATAGTAGTGTATTACTCGGTTAAGTAAGGAAAAATTAGTAAATAACAATGCTAAGTTCAAAAGTGGAGAAATGCAAGTCTTTCAAGGAGATGAGCATATCGCGTTAGAGTCGTCACTATCCGCTCGGACCAAGGAGGGAGACGCTCGGATTGTGGTTTGAGAAGACGAGCGGGTTCTGCTCGGGATGCTCGGATCAAGAGAAGGGGAGACTGGCGTCGTTTGGTCAGCACGCTCGGATTCTGGGCAGGGAAACGAGCGTCTTCTTCCTATTCCGCTGGGATTGTTCCTCATAATGGTTCTTGCTTTTCCTCCTTTTGCATGCTCCTTATTCTTGTGTTGTCGGTCTTCGTTCTTGCCTCCTCTTTCACACTAGTCCATCTTATATCATCAGAAAGCTTCCAATTATGCACGGGAGACGGGAATTTCTGCCTAATTTGTTTTCTTTCCTACAAAACATACGAAATGCACTAGGAAAGCAAAAGTGAAAGCATTTGATGGATAAAATGGCTATGTAATGTTATAATAGTATGAAAAATAGGTTCAATTAGGGGACTAAATATGCGCAATTATGAGTCACATCAAATATCTCCAAACCGAACCTTTACTCGTCCCGAGTATAGAGGTGACTAAAACTAGACCTTTATTTAAACTATCCTAATAATATAACCGATATGAGACAATTAGCGGGTCTCACTCCGCCCCTTAAACTCACAACAAGACAACCATGAGGTAGGATGCCTTCTTGCAAGGCAAGGTGGGGCTTGCCAAAATGGCGATACATCCAAGCATTAAAGCACACAAACCAATTAATGGATGCATCTACAAAAACGAATAGCCACTTTCCTCATCTAAGTGGCGGAAAGTATCTATAAGGGAAGCAATCTAAGGGCACACACTCCTTCATAGATACGGTTTCTTCAAACTACTAAGCCTAGAAGGATACCAACAAATCACCTCCATGTTGTGTCAAGCTAGGGTAGCTTTGTCCTCAATCGTTAAATGATTTCGTCAAGAGTAGACTCCCTATGGTGTTAGAAACACTGGAGGATCAAGGAATTCCCCTTCTTGCCTAGACAAGAAGAAGGGTCGTCCCCTCTCTACCATGCACAAAAGTGGATACGATGGAAAATGGATCAATAGTTTTTGAGTTTCATTTGGGAGTTTGCTTTGTTGTTGTTTTCCCCCCCAATTTCTTGTGGCATTTGACATTTTGAGAACATTTCTTTGCCATTTCTTTTGATGTTTGGTATTTCAATACTTGACAACTTTCAACTTTTTGCATTTTCTTTTGAACATTTTCAAAGTCACCCCATTTGTAGTGAGGGTGCTTATAGTTGAAGCATAGGAGTTTTCATTTTTGTTACTCCTCTTTTCTTTTGATGCAATTGCAAACTTTTTCATTTTCATTTCAGTACTTGAACTCAAATTTGAACAATTTTTGTGCCCATTCCCTTTTTGATGACAAAATGCGGTAGAATATGGATGATGGTTGCATGGTTTCAAGGGTCACCTTGGAATAAACGGTAGCCAAGGAGTTATCACACCACAAGGTACTCTTGACTAGGCCTTAATCCATGGGTCAAAGGATACTAGCATGACACATCCTAAGGTGTTTTACAAGTATTCTAACAAGCAAAGTCTTAAGAAGAAAAAGTATCGACAAAGGCCTTATATACACTTGTCAAGTTTCCCAACTAGATGCTTTCACAAATTTTTTCTAATATGCAACTATATGCCATGATGCAACTAACATTTATATAACCTAATGCATATGCTTCTATCTGTTGGGAAATGTGTCCTCAACAATAGTGCGATCACATGATTTAAATATCATTATTAAATCTCATTTTAAAGAATACAATTGGGAAGTAATTTTGTTACTGTCAACTGGTCAACATATATCGGTAATGATTGGTGACTAGAGTTTGACATTCTTGTCGTGTGTGTGACGGTGGTGATCGATTGACCCCTAGGTCATACCTATAGGGCAACACTCTTAATTGATCATTTAATTAATCGTATAATGTTACGAGTTAATTAAATTACTTGAAAAATTGACGGACGATTTTGGAAGTAAAATTTACGTATCAAATTAAAATGTGATTAAATGAGATACGGTCTGAGTAATCGAATTGTATCATTACTCGGATGAAATTATTGTTAAAGAAACAATTGGATTTGAATGAATTATTATAAATGCGATTTATAAACGGTAAAATATTTTGGTACAAGTAATTATGAATTACTAAGTCGATTTTTGTATATGACGTATTTTTATTAATGCGTTGATTTTTAAAATGATGAAAATACATAACAAATTTATGTCACATATGACATGTGACATATTGACATTTGACAAAAATAATATGGAATCCATATTACAATGTGGACCGAAATATTGGGCATAATTAACATATTGTGTTAATTTAGATTAGTGGAATTCATCATTATTTCTCTAATTTAGGCATGCACACCTAGTGTCTTTTGTGTAAGAGCACAAAGGCCATGCATTGGCCATGCTTCCCCCTCCTACCCGGTTCTACATAGAAAAGAACAAGGGTTCTTTTACTTATTATTTTTATCATTCACTATATGGAATAGTGTGTTAGATAATTTATTCATTCACTTCATATAATTATTTTAGAGAGATAAAATAATTACTCTTCCTCTCCTCTTCTCTCAACCGGTTTTGAGAACCTAAAACCAAATATTTTTGGTTCAATTTTTCACAAGATTAATATTATACTAGCTCAAATAATATTAATTAGATTGAGAGTTAGCTTTGGGTATTATTCCTAAGGAGAGATCCTATACTTGGATCTTGTTCTTCCATTAAAGGAAAGCTCAAGAAAAAAAGAAAAGGAGATTTCTTTTGTGCCCATTTGAACCGAAATTTCAATGTAAGGATATGATTTCTTCTCTATTTTATTATATTGTTTGCATGCATAAAATCCGTATTTAATTTTATGACAAATTAATTTCAACATATATGAGTATGTTAGTATGTATATGAATCTACATTTCCTTCAATCGGTATCATGAGCCACGGTTGTTTGCATGCAAATCGGTTAAAAGTTTTTCCGAGTTATAAGAATAACAAATAAAACTTGTAAAATTTGTGTTATTATGATATATCACGAAATTAAACCATGCATGTTAATATTTCTGGTCCTAAAATGTTTTAGGATATTTTGGTTAATTTTTCGGATTTTTATTGTTCATATTATACAATAATGGCATTTAAATGTGATTTTATGAGTAAAAATATCATTTTTGGTCTAAAATTAGCTATACTTCGAAGTTTAAGTTGATTTTTGGATATATTGTCACATATATTATTTTGAGATAACCTGTAAATTTTCATAATTTTTGGACTTGTAATGCTCGAAAAATGAATTTTTCATTATTAAATTCGGATTTAGGTGAAAAATAGGTTAATATGAGTTAAATTTCGAATCTGGTCATAGAAAATTAATATGTTGTCACATGCAATTTTACAAGATGTGTGTAAAATAATTGGCTATAAAGAAGTCTTTTTGCATGATTTATGGATTTTTGAAGAAAAATAGCATAAATAGTGACATTATTAGTGGAAAATTAATAAAACATAATTTATGACTTAGGAAAAACGTCTAATGTTGCATTTTATTATCTTTTTCAGATCTAAAATTGAAAAGTTAGTGAAAATATTTTTTCCATGTTTTTATGGTTATTTTATTAAAAATCGATAAACCGCAACATTGTTTTTCCGGTAAATTTTCGAAATTTTTAACCTAAGATTTTGAAAATTATGAGTGTCATGGAAATTTTCCAGAATGTTCATGAGTTTAAATTTCAAATTTTGAATTTATTTGAAATTTTGTGATTTATTTGAAGTTTAATAGCTTATTTTTGTAATTTTTGGTCCATTTATGAACAATTTTATAAAATATGGGTTAATTATGGTCAAATTATTAGTGAAGACTAAATTTTGAGTCCTAAGAGGTTAGGGTAATTAACTTATGCATAAATATGAGTTTATGTATTTTTGTGATTATAAAATGTTGAAATCACGCAAATCCGTTAAAACCTAGTAATATACGATATTGGCTAATTAAAAGGCGATTTAGCATAAAATTGAGCATGTTCTTACATATTATAATGCTGCATTTTCTTTATGATTGTCATAATTTTAATTTATGTAATTTTTGAATTATGTAATTTTACTTAGTATGGCCTTAGATTTTAATTGGTATTTCCCGAAATGTATGGGAATATCGATTCGGTTGTAATTTTTATTGTGATCTCGTATCACCGTTTTGTAATTTAATAAATTTATTTTATTTTAGTTACAAATGAATAATTGGAAGTTATGTAATTTATTATGTAATTTTATTCATTCCGGAGTTCCCAAAGACGGATTTCTTCAAGAATGGTGATACATAAAGACGGTGTTACCTCGAGATGCGTGCCACAACCGAAGTTCAAGGGACCAATGGAGTTGGTTTCCGAATATGTAATAGTTAAATAGTTTTTCTATTTTAGGAAAGGCCATACTAGGATTTATTTATTTTATGCTTGCATTTTATTTTATGTCACATGGAGCGCTAAATCGCCATAACTAAACATGCATCCTCATTTTATCGAGTTTATCGACCGTGTCAATTCGAATTATCGTAGTTCACCGCTTTAGTTCACTTAAAACGTGATAGATAATAAATTGACATGACCTCTCGCTAAAACAAACAATTGAGACATAGCCCTACCAAATAGTAGAAACCATGAAAACTTATTTCGCGAGGGAGTGCACTCGGCTACCCCGGGGTACAAACCTTGTTACGTAGGGGAAGTGGGTGATGAATGTTAATCCACCGAATTCATGTTGATAAGGGATGTATCGGCTACCCCGTGCCCAAGTTGATGTGGGTTTGGATAATGGACACATTTATTCGAAATTTGGATTGAACTCAACAAAAGTTATTGATAAGGGTTGCATCGGCTACCCCGTGCCCTTTTTGATGTGTTTTGGGCTATAGATAAACATTAGAGTAATTTTATCGACCAAGAGTTCTAAAAGTAGAATCGATTAAAAGGTTAATCCACCGAGTTATATTAATGAAGGTTGCATCGGCTACCCCGTGCCTAAGTTGATATGAATTTGGGTCTTGGAATCATTTATAATAGTTGGGTAGAGGTCACTATATAAATGTTCATATCTTGTTAATTTGCAAGTATGATTTAAAAAGAAAAATGTTAATATTTCCTTTCCTCCATATTTGTAGTGCATTACAATGAATCCAACAAATGCTACCGCACCGATAACTATTGAGTCATATCAACATGTTCTTGACGACGTATGCTCCAACAATAATTTCGATACAACTAGAGAACTTCATTTCGGGATAGGTTCGGATGGAAACCTTAACTTCATCACCTCTTCTAAACCACCCACTTCTACTAGACCTCGTGTGAGTCCGTCTCAGGAAGACTACCTCATACGATCTATAAGGTCTTTATCTCTGGAAGATAAGGATGCCAAAGCTAGTGGGAGCTCTAGCAATCAAGTTCTTGCTTCAAAGGGCAAGAGGTTCAAGAAGAAAGGAAAGAAAATCAAAAACTTCAAGCAAGTTAATGATGAGTGCCATTATTGCTATGGCATGGGACATTGGCTTAGGAATTGTCCCATGTATTTGCGAAATATAAGGGAAGGACTCATTGCTCCAAAAGGTACAATTCCTAAAGAAATTTATGTTATTGATATAAATTATACTTCCACTACGACATGGGTACTAGATACCGGTTGTGGTTCTCACCTTTGTAATCATTTACAGGGTTTAAGAGATGTGGAGAGGCTTAGCAAGGGAGATGTGGATCTACGCCTTGGAAATGGAGCTCGGGTAGCGGCCGAATCCAAGGGAACTTATGTTTTAGCTTTGCCTAATGGATTTGAGTTGTATTTGCATAATTGTTTTTATGTGCCTACGCTCTCTAAAAACATTATTTCAATCGCCATGCTAGACATGGACGGTTTTTGTTTTGTCATTAAGAACAATTGTTGTACTATTTCTAGGAACGACTTGGTCATAGGCCAAGCTTCCTCTATCAATGGCATTTACATTTTAGAGACCTCAAATCCGACAAATGATATTTATAACATTCAATCAAAGAAACTCAAAACAAGTGACCCAAGTGAAGCGTTCATTTGGCATTGTCGATTAGGTCACATAAACGAGAATCGCATCAAAAGATTAGTTTCGACTAATGTGATTACACCATTTGATTATCAATCATTTGGTACATGCGAATATTGCCTACTTGGCAAAATGACTCGTAATCCTTTTAGTGGTAAAGGGACACGAGCTAGTGAGCTATTGGGACTCATACACACCGATGTATGTGGACCAATGACTATCACCGCTCGTGGTAATTATGACTACTTCATAACCTTCACCGATGATTTAAGTAGATATGGGTATATCTATTTAATGAAACATAAGAGTGAAGCGTTTGAGAAATTCAAAGAATTTCAAAACGAAGTAGAGAACCAATTGAACAAGAGGATTAAGGCACTACGATCCGATCGTGGTGGTGAATACCTTAGCCTTGAATTTGATTCACACTTGAAAGGTTGTGGTATCATATCACAACTTTTCTCCACCCGAACACCACAACTGAATGGTGTTGCCGAAGGAGAAATCGAACCCTACTTGATATGGTTCGATCCATGATGAGTCAAACCGAGTTACCTAACTCGTTTTGGGGATTTGCAATCCAAACTGCAATTCTATCTTTAAATAATAGTCCCACTAAAGCCACCGAAAAGACTCCATTTGAAATATGGAAAGGAAAAGTTCCTAATCTATCCTACATGAAAATTTGGGGATGTGATGCTTACGTCAAAACTAAACCCGACAATAAGCTTGCCCCAAGATCTGAAAAGTGCATCTTTGTAGGCTATCCTTTGACCTCTCGAGGTTACTATTTCTATAAACCTCAAGAGAACAAAGTGTTTGTGTCTTTCGAGGCTGTATTCTTAGAACGAGAATTTATTTCTAAGAGACAGAGTGGGAGAAATTTTGAACTTGATGAAGTTCAAGAGCCACAAACCGAGGTAGAGACGCAAGAAGATGTTCCTTCGTCGTCTAACGCGGTTGTACCTCCTCCACTAAGAAGGACGGGCCGAGTTATTCGCCATCTCGATCGATATGTGGGACTTATCGAGGAAGATGGAACACTCGATGTGTTGCTTATATAAAGTGACGTGCCCGCCACCTACAATACCGCAATCTCTAGTCCAAATTCCTCCTTATGGCTTGAAGCCATGAAGTCCGAAATGGATTCTATGCATGAAAACCAAGTTTGGGACTTGGTAGATTTGCCTAAAGGGGCAAGATCCCTTCAATGCAAATGGATATTCAAAATCAAGAATGGCATAGAAGGACATGACGATGTCTACAAAGCTAGGCTAGTGGCAAAGGGATTTACCCAAGTCCAAGGTTTACATTATGATGAGACCTTCGCCCCCGTAGCCATGCTAAGATCCATACGGATTATGTTAGCGATTGCCGCATTTCATGACTATGAAATATGGCAAATGGATGTCAAAACCGCTTTTCTAAATGGGCATTTAGAAGAGGAGGTGTACATGATACAACCCGAAGGTTTTGTTGATTCTAAAAATCCTAACAAAGTCTGCAAGCTTAAGAGATCCATTTATGGTCTTAAGCAAGCATCTAGAAGTTGGAATCATCGATTCAATCATGTTATAAAGGAAAATGGTTTCACTCGAAATATTGAGGAACCATGTTTATACATGAAATTCAGTGGGAGCAATGTTGTGTTCCTAATCTTGTATGTTGATGACATACTACTCATTGGAAATGATATTCCAATGTTGTCTTCTGTTAAGAAGTGGTTAGGTAACCACTTCCAAATGAAGGATTTAGGAGAGGCACAACGCATATTAGGTATCCGGATCTATAGAGATAGATCCAAGAGGATATTGGCACTAAGTCAAGAGTCTTATGTTGATAAGATTCTTCGACGATTCAGCATGGACAAATCCAAAAGGGGTTTGGTACCTATGGTAACCGGGACGATATTGAGCAAGACTCAATGTCCCTCCGAACCCCATGTTGTTGAACGAATGAAGTTGATCCCTTATGCTTCCGCTGTTGGATCAATCATGTATGCCATGATATGCACACGTCCTGATGTCTCGTATGCCTTGAGCATGACGAGTAGATATCAAGGAAATCCAGGTGAGAGTCACTGGATTGCTGTCAAGAACATCCTTAAGTACTTGAGAAGAACTAAGGATTCTATCCTTGTGTTTGGAGGAGACACTGAGTTGCGTGTTAATGGATACACGGACTCAAGTTTTCAAACAGATAGAGATGACATGAAATCACAGCTGGTTTTGTTTTCATGCTCAATGGTGGTGCCGTAGTGGAGAAGCTTCAAGGAAGTCTGAATCATGGATTCGACAACGGAGGCAGAGTACATAGCAGCATCAAAAGCTGCCAAGGAAGCTATGTGGATCAAGCAATTCACGGAAGGTCTAAAAGTAGTACCTACCGCCAATGATCCCATCACTCTCTATTGTGATAATAGTGGGACGATCTTCCCACTATTATAAGAGATTTCATTGAAAGAAAGGAAATTGCGATTTGTAAGGTTGGGACGGATGACAACATAGCCGATCCGCTCACCAAGCCTTTATCGCAGGCTAAGCATGATGGACATGTTACGTCCATGGGACTTAAACGTGTACCAAGTTTTTGTTAGATTTTGAAATGAAATAAAAGTGTTGTTTTTGTTCATGTTCATAATCACATTTGTCTTTTATCTTTTATTTATACATTGTTACATCCAAACGGGTTGTAGAGACAATTGAACCCCGTTAAAGTGAACACGGATTAACATAGTATTTGCCCATAGTCACTTGTATGAGGTGACGTCTCGAAGTGACTAGAGTGTGAGGCGATTGATGGCAAGTTCAAGTGCCATTGAGTCATGTGAGATGACTAGTCGATCACATAGGCAGACTGTTAGGAACATTTTGTCGGGCCTTATGACCGCTTATAGAGTTCTGGCAAATTTATATAGCCTGGTCGTGGCGAGAGCTACAATAGTATTCTAATGAGTCGATTCTTTTGACTAAAGACTATTCACCTAAGATGGCACGGTTTCAGATTAACTTTGATTTGTGTTACTACGACCTTCGTAAATGGGGTCAAATGGGCATATTTTGGGTTATGATGGCTGTGGCTAGTCGAAGGGAATGAGTGCGATAGGAATTGTCCACCCCTAGTCAGGGTTATAACAATATCTCAGGGCCACTCGAGGAGTAATGAACTGGAAATGCGTGGCCACGCTCGGAAAGTATCTATGATAGATAAGTCCGGTCAATCAGTTATTCTCCAGATCGTGGAAACCACTCTCGATATGATCACTTGCAAGTACGACCTGAAAGACACCTTGCATTGAGTGGGAGATAGTAATAGGACAAGAGAATTGGTGATGCACACTTGTCGAGGACAAGTGGGAGATTGTTGGGAAATGTGTCCTCAACAATAGTGCGATCACATGATTTAAATATCATTATTAAATCTCATTTTAAAGAATACAATTGGGAAGTAATTTTGTTCACAAACTGGTCAACATATATCGGTAATGATTGGCTGACTAGAGTTTGACATTACTGTCGTGTGACGGTGGTGATCAGTTGACCCCCTAGGTCATACCTATAGGGCAACACTCTTAATTGATCATTTAATTAATCGTATAATGTTACGAGTTAATTAAATTACTTGAAAAATTGACGGACGATTTTGGAAGTAAAATTTACGTATCAAATTAAAATGTGATTAAATGAGATACGGTCTGAGTAATCGAATTGTATCATTACCCGGATGAAATTATTGTTTAAAGAAACAATTGGATTTGAATGAATTATTATAAATGCGATTTATAAACGGTAAAATATTTTGGTACAAGTAATTATGAATTACTAAGTCGATTTTTGTATATGACGTATTTTTATTAATGCATTGATTTTTAAAATGATGAAAATACATAACAAATTTATGTCACATATTGACATTTGACAAAAATAATATGGAATCCATATTACAATGTGGACCGAAATATTGGGCATAATTAACATATTGTGTTAATTTAGATTAGTGGAATTCATCATTATTTCTCTAATTTAGGCATGCACACCTAGTGTCTTTTGTGTAAGAGCACAAAGGCCATGCATTGGCCATGCTTCCCCCTCCTACCCGGTTCTACATAGAAAAGAACAAGGGTTCTTTTACTTATTATTTTTATCATTCACTATATGGAATAGTGTGTTAGATAATTTATTCATTCACTTCATATAATTATTTTAGAGAGATAAAATAATTACTCTTCCTCTCTTCTTCTCTCAACCGGTTTTGAGAACCTAAAACCAAATATTTTTGGTTCAATTTTTCACAAGATTAATATTATACTAGCTCAAATAATATTAATTAGATTGAGAGTTAGCTTTGGGTATTATTCCTAAGGAGAGATCCTATACTTGGATCTTGTTCTTCCATTAAAGGAAAGCTCAAGAACAAAAGAAAAGGAGATTTCTTTTGTGCCCATTTGAACCGAAATTTCAATGTAAGGATATGATTTCTTCTCTATTTTATTATATTGTTTGCATGCATAAAATCCGTATTTAATTTTATGACAAATTAATTTCAACATATATGAGTATGTTAGTATGTATATGAATCTACATTTCCTTCACTATCAACTAGTATGCCATATAATCTAAATGCAATCCTATAATCACATTGTTTATACCGCATCAATCAAAATAAAGCCACATAGTCATTAACATAAAGAGGAAAAAGGAGATTGGAAAGATCATACCATGCGGTCTTCAATATCCTCATGTCTTGGATGTGGCGTAGTTGATCAATGTGAAAAAGGATGGACAAACACAATATATACAAGACTACACTACAAAGTAAATGAACATGTTTTTGGATTTTTCAATTTTTCAAATTTTTATGGTTTTTATGTTTATGAAACAAAAAGACATGTTTTTGTATTTTTCAAATTTTTTAAATTTTTATGTGTTTTTGGAATATAAATTCCCATCCCCCACTTTATTTTGGACATTGTCCTCAATGTACATGTAGGAGTAGGAATGAAAAAGAAAGTACTTGTTTTTTCGGATTTTTGAATAAATGCAATGATATGAATGAATGCATGCTCTAACTAAATGCAATTCTATATGACATATATAACAAATGAATGCAATCTAAACTATACTAAATGATGCATGCTTAGGTCACCTATGATCAAACCTCCCCAAACCGATTTAAGCACTATTTCTAGTTAGAAAGGAATAGGTTTGGTCATTAGTGACTATGTATGAATTCTAGTCTATATGCAACTAACTACATGAACCATGTGAGATATATTACAATCCAACTAATCTAATCATATGAGATATATATTACAATGCAACTATACTATATGAACTAACTAATGTAAATGCAATATGAAATACATTACAAATGCAAGTGAAGTGTAAATTAAATGCAAGGTAATTTAAAATGAAATGCAACTATACATAAGAGGTAGGGAGAGAAGAGTATCATACAATTAGAGATGGTGTGGTAGGCATCTCTAACTCGTGATCATTACCATCATTGCGATATCCATACCCGCTAGAACCTCCTTTGTCATACCCTCCTCCTTGACCGTAGAATCCTCCACCTTGACCGCCAAAGTTCCCATTTTGGTTCCCTTGATTAGGGAACAAAAGGTGCGGTTGAGCCCAAGATGGACGAGGGCCATTGGGGTCTATATACCCTTGTTGTGCCATTTGGTAGTATTGAGGATAGAGGGCCAAATAGTTGTCTTCTTGCCCTTGGTGTACCTCAAGATTGACCCGTTGCATAAGGCTCATCAAATCATTCACACCCGGAGCATTGGGGACTTGTGGTTTAAATGGCACATAAGGAGTGGGGTATGGTGGGATGGGTACATAAGATGGTGGGGCATTACCCCTTACCGGTATCCCACGAGGTTGTTGAGGTTGGTGGGGTGCTTATTCTCTTTGAGGCGGGTTGGGGTAGATCTCAATGTCGAGGAGGTAGCTCGGAGCAGGTGAGTACCGAATCAACCTCGGGTCGGTAGCGGGTATATTCCACCCCGTAAGAAGAATAGAAGAACACCCTTTTGTAAACCCCTCCACACTCCCAGTTTGAGTGTAGGCACACCACCGGTGGTGGTTGAAGATGACATCCTCATCAATTAAAGTGCTACCCTCAAGTTTCACATAAGCCCCATGAAGGTTAAACCCGGGACAAAGATCATTAGCCAACATTGTGATTAGACCTCCCATCACGAAGGTCTTGATTTGGGAATTCCCTTGAGCAAAGTCGAAGAACCTTGTGAGCATCTCAAGGGGGGTGTTGAAATTATAAGGCCTCATCCCTCAAACATTTATATAAGACTCTAAAAATGTCAAGTCAAGGAGAGTGCACCTATCTTGCTCAAATCTCCCATTAATAGTGCCGGCAATGAAGCGTTCGGTGATTCGAATCACTGGATGTTGAATTGCGAAGGTATAGCATTGTTTCAAATGTATGAAGTCCCTCCCAGAGATAGCCCTCCAAACACGGTCAACATCAAAGTCGGCGGGTTTGTCGGTGTTTTCCGTTGGCACAATAAGACCAAAAATATTCGCAAATTGGTCGAGGGTTAGTCTATGGTCGTGATTGCACAAACGGAATTCCATACAAACGGTTCTCTGCGTGTTTGTGACGATACGGAGGCTACTCAAGAATTCTAGGATAAGGCTAAGGTAGGTCTCTTCATGGGCATAAAATAGCTTTCCAAGCCCCAAACCATCAAAGAACATTTCAGTATGGTACCTTATACCTAGGACCTCTAACACTTTGGTATCGATGAATTGAGTTGGCTCATAATGCTTACCTAGCAATGTGACAAACTTTTTGCGGTGCTCATTGGATGTGAAGATCACTTCCAGGAAGTAATAAAGTTGCTCCACCCCTCCTATCATCACATTACGATGGCCTCTTACCCCTCCTTGGGCAGATGAAGAAGTGCCCTTGCGCTTCTCGGTGGAGGTCTCAACGATTTTCTTGACTTTTCCCTTTAGGTTCATCATGTTGATTTGAAAAAGTTAGGGTTTTTTGGGTTGATTTTGTGATGGGAGTGTTTGTGAGATGATGATGAGAGATTTAGGGTTGATAAGGTAAGGAAATGAGGGATGGTGGGGGTGTTTATAAAGAAAAAGGGGGTGAAGGACGAGCGGCTGAGGGTCGGGCTCGGGCGGATTTCACAAGGTCTCCAGTAAAAATAAAAGGAGTCCGAGCGTCTCGTTGGGGGAATCCGAGCGTCTTGTGAAGAATACGCGCGGATTGTGAGTCAATGATCTTAGCTCTTTTGAGACTGGCTCAGGACGAGCGTCTCTGGTATTAGACGAGCGTCTTATATGGGACGACCGTCTCGCATAGAATCCGCTCGGATTCTCTTCCAGACCAAAATTTCTTTCATGATGATACTCAGGACGAGCGTCTCTATCCTAATACGAGCGTCTTCCCACTAGAACGAGCGTCTTGCTGGGAATCCCCTCGGATTCTGGATCAGGATCAAACAGTACTCACGAAGAGGCTTTGGACGAGCGTCTTGCCCTCGGGACGAGCGTCTCGTGCCGTCTTTCTCACTCCTTCATTCTTTTCTTTCAAAAATCATTCCCTTGCACCCTTTTGTGGTTCCTTCTTATCTTTTTTCTGAAAGTATACTCAATATATGGGTAAGAAAACCCTCTCTCACTACTCTCACGTAAGAAATGCGAAATTATATGCAATATTATCCAATTTTATACAACGCAAATTGTGGACATAGCCACCTACACACCGGGCCAATCTGCGGACGTATAGCGGTCTTTTTTGAAAGCCACGCTCGGCGGCGTAAAAGTGCTTTCGACCGGATCGTTTTAGATCGGTCGGTTTCCTCTCGGTAAGGGTCTCGAAATGATTAGAGATGTTCGGAGTCGCCACCAAGCATTTGTGGGATGCCTGGAATCCGTTCGAATTCCACTTTATACCTCGGTCAAATCGAAGCACAAAGCAGCGTTTGACATAGGTACTAAAGATAAGGAAATCGTCCCTCTTTAGCATCCTATCTCTAGAATGACTCTCGTATGCCCTGGATAAGGTCATCCACTATCCAAAGTTTTTGAGTAAGAGGTGAAGGTACGTATTGGGAAGCCCTTTAATCAGACACCCAATCCCGCCCGCGTTTAGCGGCCTCTACTGATCGATCTTGGTTGGTTGAATGCAAAAGTTGATAAAACGGTTTAAATGCATGAATGCGCATCCAATGATTTAAACCTAACATGTGAGAGCTTTCTAAGTCGGTTGATTTAATCCAAGTATCAAGTATAAGATGTCGAGTTGGATTAATGGTTGATTTGCATGCAAGACAGAAATTAAACATCCATTTACCGTATTAGGTTTAGGGTGCATAACGTGATCCGTTTGTCTTAGTATGGCATTTTGCAAATATGGTTTTTGAATAGTCATCTGATCCGTCCTATATCCGAGTTAACCGGAGTCGGGATCGTCCTAGACTAATGCTGGAAGGGAACAGGCCCTGTACCAGACGGCTATATGAGGCGCGAGCCAGCCGGTGGTGTAAGGGGCCTCCCTCTGGTTTTGAAAATGAGAAATGGGGAGCCTGTTTAGGTGCGGGTTAGCCCACGGTTTATGTGCCGTGTTCTGACCTTTTAGAAAACGTTATAAAACGTGTTGAAAATGGGTATTTGAACCCGGTTTGATTTGAAGGGGTCGTTTAGACCACATTTGTTGATTTGGAGAACTAGACTCGAATAATCATCATTATTTTGATAATATTCGGTGTCGGGTTCGGTTTGACAAACTTGACATGAATAGTTTTGAAAATGATTATGGACTAATTGTTTTAAGTCCATTTGAATGTAATTAGTCGATACTCGTCATCGTACCCGGGTTAAAATCCGACATGGTATGTAGAACCAAGGATGACTTTGTGTTGATAATATTATAACCGAAACACGGATTTAACCGTCATGGTATGAGGAACCAAGGGTGAAAAATGTTTTATGGTTAAAACATGTGAAATAAAATAAAAAGGGTTCGAAAATACTTGAAATGGTGAAAACCGATTACAAATATGGAGATGGATTAAAGGGAAATGACGAGAACAAACACGGTTGATCTCTGGTCTGAGCACCCCATTTAGGCGCGGGCCAGTTGGCGACCTAAGGGCTTCTGCCTCAGACCAAAAATCAGTTTTGGCTCGTTTATTCCATGTTTTGGTTCATGTTATGCATGTTTTAGGATGTTAGAGTCATGAAGCAAATGAAAACATAATAAAAGAGGATTTTTACACCCTCATAATTACATGTTTGGTTATGGCGAGTGACCGACGTAGGTGTAACAACTCGTTTGATCGGAAAAAACTCGGTTTAAAACCGTTTTGGTAAGTAAAAAGAGTGTTTTAAAAGTTTAATGATGGTGTAGTGGTCGAAATGGTCGGTCAAGTGGTTTAATGCGATGACGGTACCAAACAATGTGTAAGGCTCGTGTTTACGATCGGTAAGTCGTAAATACGCATCAGATTGTGACTTAAGAAGTCGAGTCGAGAATTTTAAGGGAGAAAAGAGGAGGCGGACGCTCGCGTAAGTCTCAAATGGGTGGCATTTGAGGGGTATTTATAGGAGAATGAGTGGTTGTGTGAGTTTTGAGCGACGTGGCCACCTGGGCTGCTCAAAGAGGCGCGAGCCATGTCGCGGTTCTTCGAGTTGTGTTGTCACTTTCACAACAAACACAATCATGATTTGTTCTATCCTAGGTTTTGTAGTCACATGTTTGGTACTTGACCATTCATGAATCCGGGAAAACTTAAGGTAGAAGGTTTGAAATGTTTTTTTTTTGTGGTTGACTCGGTTTGACTCGTTGTTGGAGTCGGGATTTGAATTTTTGAGTCGGTTTTTGGTCCGGTGTCGGTTTTGACTCTAGTTAGTGTCATTGTGACCCCGTCGCCGTGCATTAAACACTCCAGGTATTTTTGAAATGTTTTGAAATGTTTTATTTTCGAAATCGTTTTAAGTTTTCCGACGTAAAGTTGTACACAAACTGTCGATCAAACGCCGCGATTCCAAAACATGTTGTAGTCCGATAATCATCGGGTGTTTGTTGGAGTCTCGGCAGACATCTTGGGTATCTCTGAGCCCCCATTTTGACTGAGGCTTGGACAGGGCAAAAGTCAAAGTAGAGCCCCCAGGTCAATCGAAGATTACAACCTGGAGACCCAAGCGACGTCGAGGGGGCTCGAAAGGATTCGGGCCGAGGACCTGCCGTCGGGAAGGGCGACGCCAAGGCGACTCGAGGGTACGAGCCAGGGACTTGTCGTCGGGAACAGTTTAGAGTCTGTCGACTGTCCGTGCGGGTCGTTTAAAGTCAGTTAGACTACGTACAAAGGCTCGCCAGCCATAAGAAGGAGTCATACCTGAGGCATCTTCGGATACGTCCTTGCACGTTTGCGGATAAAGGCTCGCCAGCCACTGGTAAGGAAATGTACCCGAGGCATCTTCGGGATGTGTCTTTGAAAGGTTGCGGACAAAGGCTCGCCAGCCAATGGTAAGGAAATGTACCCGAGGCATCTTCGGGATGTGTCCATGAAAGGTTGCGGACAAAGGCTCGCCAGCCAAGACAAGGAAATGTACCCGAGACATCTTCGGGATCTATCCTTGAATGTTTGCGGACAAAGGCTCGCCAGCCAAGACAAGGAAATGTACCCGAGGCATTTTCAGTATCTATCCTTGAATGTTTGCGGACAAAGGCTCGCCAGCCAAGACAAGGAAATATACCCGAGGCATCTTCGGGATCTATCCTTGAATGTTTGCGGACAAAGGCTCGCCAGCCAAGACAAGGAAATGTACCCGAGGCATTTTCGGGATCTGTCCTTGAAAGGTTGCGGACAAAGGCTCGCCTGCCAATGATAAGGAAATGTACCCGAGGCATCTTCGGGATCTATCCTTGAATGTTTGCGGACAAAGGCTTGCCAGCCAAGATAAGGAAATGTACCCGAGGCATTTTTGGGATCTATCCTTGAATGTTTGCGGACAAAGGCTCGCCAGCCAAGACAAGGAAATGTACCCAAGGCATCTTCGGGATCTAGCCTTGAATGTTTGCGGACAAAGGCTCGCCAGCCAAGACAAGGAAATGTACCCGAGGCATCTTTGGGATCTGCCCTTGGAAGGTTGCGGACAAAGGCTCGCCAGCCATGGGTACGGTCGGTTAATGGACCATGGGAGTAGCCACGTCGAATGAGCTTGTTTTGAAAGTAGCGAACTCGTGATGCCGCTGTGGAAATAGTGAGTATGGATTTTCACTATTAATTGTTTTTGGAATGAGCGGGTTCCGCGAGGAAGCCCCCTGCCGGTTTTTGAAAGAATAGTGAATTTGGAATCTCCACCATTCGTCGTTCTTCTTTGAATTCGAAGTGGCGGTTTTGATCGCCGTTTGTTTTAATTTTGAAGGGAAAACAACAAATTTTGAGTTTGCTATTGCGGTTTATATGTCTCCGTTGATATTTGATGAGAATAGTGAATTTGGAATCTTCACTATTGATTGAAGTGACGGTTTATATGCTGCCGTTGACATTTGTTAGAAATAGTGAATTTGGAATCTTCACTATTAATTGAAGTGACGGTTTATGTGCCGCCGTTGACATTTGATGGTGAAAATAGTGGATTTCAATTTCCAACTATTATCTTAAAAATGGCGGTTTTAATTGCCGTCGATTAAAATTTGGAGAAATAGCGGTTTTTGAATTTTCGCTATTTTTTGAAATTGAAGGAAAATGGTGAATTTTGATTTCACCATTATTTTTGAAATTGGCGGTTTTGATCGCCGTTTGCTTGAAAATTTTCGAAAATAGTGAATTTAAATTTTCACTATTCGATTGGAGGGACGGTTTATGTGCTGTCGTTTAAAGCTTTCGAAAATAGTGAATTTAAGTTTTCACTATTTGTTTTCAAGAAAAAATGACGACCTTATATATCGTCGAATGAAAACTTGAAGTTTATCACGGGAAATTGGGCTAAAGCCCAAAATCCGCTAAAAGAGCAGAGGGGAGGCCTGGTTTAGGCGCGAGCCACCTGGCGAACCAAAGGGGCTTCCCTATTTTTCTGTAAAAGACGCGAGGTTGGTCCGCATATCAACCTCACTTCATCTTCTTCCTTTCGACACAAAAACCCGCAAAAATCGCCATTTGAAGGACCTTTGCTAGCCTCTACTCGTGCCATCATCAACAATGTCATCTCAAGGTAAGTATTTCCTCTTGAATCCATTCAAATTTGTTGATCTTTAGTTTGATTGAATTAGGGAGAATTTTACCCTAAAAATCGAATTGGGCGTTCTTGATTGAGCCTATTTCGAGTGAAATTGATGTTTGCATTAGGTTAGAAACCCGTTTAGGAGTATAGGGGTGCTTTTAGTTTGCATTTTGGTCCCCGTTCCCGCTCCCTATGCTCGAAAAACGTGAGTGAGGCGAGAAACCGTCTCATTTTGCAATGCCAAGTTTATTTGCTTGGGTAGTGGGTCCCACTAGGTTGCATTGTAGTTGGGAAAACCCGTATTCGCCATTTATGGACCTTCGTTGGATATTTGTGGGCAAAATTGGATTTTTGCCCTTTGCGAGGGTCTTACGTCTGACCGAATAAGCGCCTGTTTGGGCTTGAATTGAGTCAGTTTGCCTTGAAATGGACCTTATTGGTAATTTACGTCGTTTTGAGGCGTGATAAAATCACGTTTGCCTTTTTGCGGTCGTTTTCGAATTTTTGACCGGTTTGGGCTCAAATCAGCTTATGAATAGCCTTTTTGAGTCGTAGAAAAATACCCCATTGTGTCGGGAATGTATTTTGGTTTGTAGGCGGACCCTGTAGAGGTCTTGAAGTGCCGTTTTTGTGATTTTGACTCGTCTTTTGCTCGAAAAGAGAGGCGAGTCGTTTTTGTGTTTTTTTTTTGTGAATGGTTTGGTTGGATTTCGGGCGGGATTGCCCTTGTTTTGCATTGCAGGTTGTGTTGTTTTTTTGGATTTATCCATTTCATGCCGTCGTAATGCCGAAATTCCGGCTGACGTTTTTTGTTTGTAGGAGAGTGTTCGGGGCAGGGCGAGTTCATGGCTGCGACTCTTGAGGGTACGGGCCCGGTTAGCACTCCGATTAGCACGCCCGCCGTGGTTGTGGAGGACGTCACCGAGGAGGAGAGACCTCCTGAGTAGACTGCTGGGGCCTCAGGGGCCGCCGAGGAGCATGAGGAGCTCGTTGTTGGGGCTGCTATCACTGGGAGAGCTCAGACTGGGGCTGAGGCGAGCACCTCCGGGAGGAGGATTTCTTCGAGGGAGCGACGTCCTCGGGCGACTAGGCGGTCGTTGCGGAATGTCAACAGGGTCGTTGAGTTGGGCCCTACCCACCACGTCGAGTCTCGCGGCCATAAGAGACGGAGAGCGGAGACGGCCAAGGATGATGCTGACGTCGCGAGTTGGAGAGCCAGGTGAGTTACGGCCCCGCGGGGGTTGCTTTTATGGGCGGCGCCTGAGTGGGCCGAGGGTTTTGACGGCAGCCAGTTGTTGCTTCGACTAGACCGACACCTTTCTTACCGTGCTCACGAGGGCATGGTGAATCATGTTCCCCGATTAAATTTTGTCACTTTTGAAGTGTCGGGCCTAAATAGGCATTCTGACATTGTCTGTTTTTGATTTCAGGAGATTGGCACCATGAGGACTTTCTCGGGCTTTTCTACCTGCTGGGGTTTCTACGACGTTCTCCGAGCCGGGTCGAGGGCGTTGATAGAGCGGTCGGCTTTTGGGCCGTTGGTGGCCGCTTGGCGGGACATTCACAGGTCCTCGATTAGGGCGAACCTGTGTTTGATCCGCGCTATGTTGGATCGGTACTGGGATACGACGTCGTCGTTCCACATGGAGTTTGGGGAGGTTGGCGTTACCTTAGAGGATTTTGCCATGGTATCCGACCTTCCCTATGGTGAGTTGCCCATTGAGTTTACCGAGACGCAGGAGAGAGTGTCCTCTCCTACGGTCACTGCTTTGATCGGTACTGCTTTGCCGGAGCCTTCCGACGTCACTCCGTACTTGATCGCGAGATAGTACGTGAAGGACCACTTCAGTGGGAGGGTGGAAGGTGTTGCTCCGGCGCCGTTGGCGAGCCCGGAGGCAGAGGTTGAGGCCGATGCGAAGGAGGCGCGGCTGTGGTTGTGGTACTTCTTGGGTGCCACGTACTTTGGTGACAAGGGTGAGCGCTTGTCGACCAAGGTGCTTCCTCTTCTCACCGACCTTGACACTTTGGGTCGGTTTGACTGGGTTACGCCGGCTTTAGCGAGTTTCACCCGGTACTTGCACGCGATGGTGCATCCGGAGACAGTGGGAGCGGGTAGTGCTCCTGCCTTAGTTGGTCCCGGCCTCATCTTTGAGGTACGAGTTTTTTTTTATTTTGATTTTGATTTTGATTTTGGTTTTGGCAATTTTTGGGAAATTGGCTGATTTGTGTTTGCTGTGTTTGATTACAGGCTTGGTTGTATGATTACTTCACCCCTCTACGTCTGGGGACTACAGACGGTGTTCCCTCGGCTTACCCTGCTGTGAGGGGTTGGACGGTGGCTCGGAAGAAGTCGATTAAGTCGACTTACGAGGACTGCAGGCGTCGCGTGAACAAGCTTCGAGTTGCTGATGTAAGTTTCCGCTCTCTTCCCCTTTTGCTTTATAGAAATAGATAGAGATAGGATGATTAGGTAGCTCATGAAGCCCCCAATTAGCTGAATAGCTTTGTTTTGAATGTGGTGTGTTGGGCGGCCTTGGGAGCACTACACGGGTGTACATGCTGCCATCAGGGAGCGTTTGCGGCCTCGCAGCTCCCTGCGTCTGTACTTGGAGACGGCGATTGAGCCGGTTTGGTACTTGGGCGAGCGTTTAGTCCGCCAGTGCCTTACCGAGACTTTCGTCGTGCCGGTTGACCCGCCTAGGGTGTTGTTCCAGGAGTCGACCCCTGACGAGGTTGAGGAGCACCTTCACGGTCAGGGAGGTGAGGAGCTGTTGCTGCGGGACGCCGACTACGACACCTTCCGGTTGTCGAGGCTTGCTTGGTACCCGATTGAGGTATGTTTTCCTCTTTTCTTTTGTTTTCATCGCCTCCCTTGATAGGAGGGTTTGCCATCTTTGATGTGGATCCAAATGGTAGGGAGTCAACCCGCTGATGAGGACTCAGCCCCCAGGTTTCCCGACGGAGACCAGTTTCCAGGGGCCGGGTGGCGAGGAGCTTCAGTTGTGCATACCAGAGCCCGCGGTGGCCGAGGTGACCAATGCTGGCAAGGAGTGGAGGTTGATTGTTCTAAGGGTGAGTTCCTGACTTGAACAATTTCTCCAATTATACTTTGCCTTACATTGTATTGAAGGACATTTTTGTTTTGCAGGTGACGACTGTTAGTCACCAGAACTTGTGGCGGATGGCTAACCGCTGGAGGGCGCTTGCTGGTGACCTGGCTATGAGGGAGGCTCGGCTTTCTCAGGTACGTTTTGTGTGCTGTTCTTGTGTATTTGGTGTTGTATTTCTCGTTTTTAGATTTTGAGGATCTGTTATTGTGTTTTGTAGGGCACTGCGGATCCGGCGGAGCTTGCTCGGGTCCGTGCTGAGTTGGAGGCATCCAGGTCGATGATCGCGGGTCAGGAGCTGGGAATCATCCGTCGGGACCAGGACTTGAGGCGTCGTGAGGACGAGCTGCGGAGTCGAGACGCGGAGATTGCCTCCCTCAGGGCTCAGTTGGCTGCGGCGGAGGAGGTTCGCGTTGTGATGGAGGAGGAGACGCTGGAGAGTTCTCCGGAGAGGGAGCCTGAGCAGGTGGTGGTGTCTGCGTTGGCGACGACTCCTAGTGAGACCAGGACTGGTCCGACGGGAGACGTCGAGTAGTTATTGTAGTTCGTCCGTGTCTTGGACTCCTGTCTGTACATATTTACATTTTGCGTGAGGCGGTTTGTATATATGTGTTTTTGGACTGTGGTTTATTTTGTGATTTTTGGCTTTTTGTGTTGTGTTTCGGAGGAGCGCTGTCGGCTGTCGATTCTCCTTTTGATGTTTGCACCAGTTCCTGCATCGTTAGTGTAGAAAACAGGCGACAGATAGCATATACGCAAAAACGCAAACACGTAGAAGCATTTTGATTGAAAAGACGTAAAGCATTTGTTTGAAAATCAAAATTAACCAAGATGACTTGAAGTTAAAATTGAAATTTTGAAAAGACTTTTGAAAATTCCGTGACAAGTCGTCATGTTCGGAATTCAAAAGGAATGATTTGAAAATTTGAGCAATTAACTCGTGTCGTGAATTAAATTGCATCGAAATTATCGAAGTTGACTCGAAAAAAAACTCAAACTCAAACCGTCAGGGAAGAATTTTTAGAAAAGGATTTTTGCGAGTAAATTTTATTTTTGAGGTCAAGACTCGAATTTGTGAGTGCTTGAATTTTTGAGGAAAATTGATGTCGTGTTATCAATTCTCGATTTTGATTTTTGATGGAAAATTGCTAAAAAGCGAAAAATTTTCGGAATTTCGACTGACGTGGAAACGATCCATCGCGGATCGGGGCGACTAGCCCTTCCCCCCTTGAAAAAAAGAAAGAAAAATCCGTATGTTTAGAGCTGCGTCATGGAAACCGTGTCGGACTTCGTAAAACGCGAAAACAAGGACATGTGAGTGTGAGGAAACACAAAATGTCCCGGATCATCCCGAAGAGGCGCGAGATTCCTGGCGGGAGGTTTGAGGTGTCAGGATGAAACACATGTTGAAAGAGACAAGTCAACAGCGGGAATCCTGGAGAAGCCTCAAAGAGGCGCGAGCAGCCTGGCGATGGAAGCCAGCTCTCCCCTTTTTCTGAAAAACGCGCTGATAGCTTTTGTATAAATAGGGACGTTTGTGCTTCATTGTTTCATCATCCGAAACACAAAAACATCTCTACAAAACCTCTTCTTCTTCCACAAAAATATTTCATGGATGCTTTTGAGAACTCAATGCGACAATGGTGTCGGGATTTGTCGCCTCCCGAAAAGCATCAACTCGTTAGCATGGGAGTTGGTCAATTGTTGGTGCTTCGTCAAGTCAAGGTGCAACCTTCGTTTCTTGAAGCATGCTCTCGGTTTTGGGATTCGAAACACCATGTTTTCGTTTTCTCGAAAGGCGAGCTTTGTCCTCTTGCCAAAGAAGTTGGAGCCATTGGTGGGTGGCCGGGTTGTGTTCCGGTGCTTCCTCCGACTCGGTTGTGCTACAAGAAGAAATTCCGTTCCATGTTGGGCTTATCAACAAGCCAAATCAACTTTCTTCTTGCTCCACATGGTGTGGATATGTTGGCTCTTATCAACATCTTTTCAAACCGATTGGATGCTAATGTTTCGGAGGTGGCTAGGAGAAGGGCTCTCGCCTTTTGCCTTGTCCATGTGTACCTCTTTGTTGATGTCTTGAAGAAGGAGGGGCCAAGATGTCATGGTAGCATGACCCTTATCCATGTGATTGAGCAAATGGAGCATGGTAGAGATCCATCATGGTTGGTGCTTGGAGAGATTATCCAAGCTTTGGACAAGGAAGGCTCTTGTGGAGAAGCTCCCTCTTTCGGATCCCCGAGGATCCTCCAAGTGTGGCTATTGGAGAGACTAAGGTATGTAGAGCCTCCAGTTAATCCTTCTTCTTACTCCTTCCGTCACCTTACTATGAGGAAGAAGTTGTACCCGGGTAGGTTTGCTTCCACCGAGGCCTATTGGGCCGCAAGATTGGCGGAGGAGGGTGGTCCTCATATCCGTTGGATGGTGCCGTGGTGGCACTTGAGGTCCTTCACGGGGTTGCCCGCTTCGGGTGCTAGTCCTCGTTCTTTGATGGTGGTGGGTTTGAAGGTTGTTTCCTTCATTTATCCCGAAAGGCTCATGAGGCAAATGGGGCGTCAACAAAAGGTGCCCGCTCAAGATACTCTTGTCCACGAGAATGTTTTCCGGAACTCCGAGCTTGTGGGGTTATTCGAAAGGTGGTGGACCACTCGACCTCTTTGGGAGGTGCCAAACCCCGTTGCCACGACATGGGTGACTCCCGCTTATGTCAAGTGGTCACGTGCTCCGTCCTTGGAAGAGAGATCCAAATATCGTAAGGACGAGGTTGTCGATTTAAAGTATCGAGAGGTTGGCAAGACCAATCGTGCCTTCTTTGAGGAGTATGCTGACGGAGCTACCCCCGATGTGATGAGACCACCGAAGAGGAGGAATTCCGGCCCCAATAATATGGTGGGCTGATACTGTCGTTTCGTACCAAAAATAAAATACCTAAGTACAACTAACAGAAGTCAGCGGTAAGTAGGGTCGATCTCCACAGGGAGGCGGTGTACTATCTATTTGTCTATTTATCTGTCTAATGTCACAATGCAGGGGGTTTGATTGATTTAACTAACTAAGACTAAGGCGTGAGGGAAAAGAATTAACGAAGAGAAGGAAGTATGCTAAGAGTCGGTCCACCGTGGCGCTATCGATCTTATACTATCGGGAATACTAAGGCGATTAGACTATTGATAAGAAGAGCTATGGTCGTCACCTTTCGGTCCTTAAACCGCCCTAGAGCGTAAACAGCTTAACTTTCGCCCTCACTGCAATACCCTATTGTAATTAAGCAAGCCTTCCCTTCCAATCTTTCGATCTAGGTCGGGGTTAACTAAATTTATGGTCTCCTGCATGCATTCATTCGACCGGATAACAATTAAATTGCCTAATACAATTCCTATCGCAAGACTAATCTATATATGTCAGTTAAAACATTGCTACCACGGCTTCCCTAATCCTAACATACTACGGGGAATTAGCTACTCATAATAAAATAAGCAATGACAATAATTAAAGAAGAAATAAGCATTAAAAGAGAATAAGGGAAGAAATTACTCAATTAAGTGATCCTAAAAGAAAGAGCAAAGTAACAAAGTAAAGGTGACAGAGTATTAAGAGTAATTAGAGAGGAGAAGTCCTCTCATTATGTCGACCTCCTATCCTATTTATAAGAAAAATAGGATTATTAACGTAATTACGGAAAATAAAGCTTAAAAGCCCGGCCAAAAGGATTGTTGCTCGATCGAGCACTTAAGGCTCTCGATCGAGTGATATTCCTTAGCATTCCTCTCGATCGAAGACTTCTTTCCCTTTAATCACTCGATCGAGAAGAAGTAGCTCTCGATCGAGCAAATGGGCTCTCGATCGAATAAAAATAGTTCTCGATCGAGCACTTCTCAGCGCGTAATTCCTGCTTCGCGCACTGAACTTCAAACGGCTGCCATTTCTTCGTTACTTGGTCAAACAGGGTGATTCCGGTGGCATTGGAAAGCTAAAAGGACAAAATTTCATCTCCAATTGGAATCACCTTAATAACTGTTGTAGAACTAGAGATATGGCTCTTACAAGCAGGAACTAGCAAATTGAAGCACTCTCTTGGCTCGCCTAACTTCCTTACTCCAATGTGCATCTCAAAATAGCACTTTCCAAGCTCCAACTCAACTCATCTCCTAAATGCATGCGTAGGGACATATTTTAGGCTTGATTCCGCATCTCTAAGCTCATTCCTGCAATTAATACAAGAACTTCCAAAGTATGCAATTCGGGGCATATTCGTAGCAAATAACTACTAAAATAGCATAAAGATGCGTGCAAGAATAGACTAAAAAAGACTATATAAAATGCACGTATCAAATCTCCCCAAACCAAACCTTTACTCGTCCTCGAGTAAACTCAAAACTATACGCTAATGGAACGGGAAAATAACTCAGAGCTAGCTTAACTTGTCTACTTAAACCAATTTAATGCAGCAAACTAACACCTATAGCAAATAGTCAAATGCAAACGAGTTGTAAGATGTCTATAATAAAGCTGAACCGTCGACCTTGCAAGACCTTTAAAATCGGACTCTCACGGGTCACTCTTCTCTCATGAAGCAAAAGGTGAACATATATATGTAAAAGAGAGAAAGAGGAATAGTCGCTCACCTAGACTACGACCCACATAAACATGTATGCAACTAATATGATAGACAATTCTAGCTACCGTACACACATTCCAACCAAACGAGGTCCTGTCACAGCCGAGGGCTTACAAAAATATGGTAAAGTGAGGCAATGGGTAGGAAAAGGCAAAACGTTTATGGGAATGTGGAGGTATAGGCGGCCAAGCTAGTACCTAAACAAAACCATATATCAACATCCATTTCAAACTCAATTATTGATTAAGCACAATGCCCTTCATTTGGCACAAAACTCACCAAACCGAACTGAAAATACTTCTCAAATGATATAGATAAAGCATAGGAGTAGAACCGTCTCATCAAACAGCATTTTTTTTTTCTTTCTTTTTCTTTTCTTTTCGGTTTTTTTTTCTGATTTCTTCTTTTTTTTTTCAACTTTCTTTTTTTTTTCAACTTCTTTTTCACGTTTTTTTTTTCTCATCAACCCCCTTTTCTTCATAAATTACCAACTCCAAATCAATATGATATGAGCCAAAATTTGATACAATGGACAATATACCGCAGAACAATCTAAACTAGCTTGACAAGGCAGGCTAAATTTGGATGTAGCTAAGGGTCAACTGGCAGATTTGGCTAATGTGGAGTTTATGGGTAAAAATGAAAGAAAAGGGAAATGTAAGCACCTCCCTGCATGTGACACCAACCACTAACCCGAATGTATGCAGGCAAAAAAGCAATTGATTTTCATATATGTGCAAATTGATGATACATGTTATGCAAGGAGTAACTACTCACAATCCTACATGAAACTGGTCATAAATGTCACCAGTTTATAAGGCTCTAAATCTTAGAAATTATAAGTAGGTTGCCAAAATTTCAGGTCGAGTCTATTCGTTCAGCTAAATTAAACATTAACTCGTAGATATGCAATAAGACAGAGCTAAAAAGATAATAGTTCAATGCAAGGCTTAAGCAAAAAGACAATTAATAGTGCAATTTCATCATTGAAATCTACCGTTCCGACTCAACCTATATGCAAAAATAAACGTGAAATTTTTTTAAAATTTTGAACAATTTTTTTAATTTTTACGAGATTTTAAATTTTAACAAAAATAAACAACAATGCAAACATAAATTAAATGTGATAACTGAAATGCAATAAAAACAATATGCAGACACAGATATGGATGCATAACCTCCCCAAACCAAACCGTACAATGCCCCCATTGTACCAAAACATGGAAAGGAAATCTAAACTAAAGGAGAAAGAGAGTAAATGCGGAAAAACTCACAAAATGCGCGAATAAGGGGACCTCCCCAAACCGACCATGAACATGGGAGGTTGCTAAAGGTCCGTAAAACCGTCTCAGGAAGCTAATCCAAGTCAACAACACTCGATCAAGAGGGATAGTAGCTGATCGAGTAACATGGGCGTCCAAAAACTGCTCGATCGACTGGAATAGTGGTCGATCGAGTGGTTCTCTAATCTGCAGGTGGTCGATCGAGTGGAAAATCTGCTCGATCGAAGGGAATTCATCAGCTACAGTACCCGATCGAGTAGACAAACTACTCGATCGAGTGCTCCTCAATGTAATTCCTGCAAGACGTAATTAAAACAGCCCGCAAACTAACAAGACAAGCATACTGAGATAGTCTATGGTATAAAACCATTTATTACAACTGAGATTGAAATAAAAATAAAGTAAAATCGCCGGGTTGCCTCCCGGGTAGCGCTAGCTTCAGTCAGGTCCCAGCTCGACCTCCTTTTTCTTCGAGCCTCTATAATCAGCTATAATCAAAACAGCTCAAAGCTTGCAGCATTAAATCATAAACCTGCGCATGTGCTACACAGAAAGGTAAGTAGCACCACTGTGGAATAGCAGAATAGGAAATTAAAATATAAGACCGTTTAAGCCTAACAAATTTCCTATGCGAGCTCCTAAATTTATCCACAAAATATAGGAGCGCGGGAGCAATAGGCGATAAAGTGGGGCTCCATCTCAGATTAACAATTTTGTGATGATAAAGACGGTGAAAAGGCATTAAATTGAACGACCTACTAGGAAGGGGCAAAGCATTAGAATGCAAAGCATAAGTCAAACGAGGCAATTCACTATTTAAACAAACAATAAACAAATTACCGTTCAATACCTCAGGTTGATCACTCTCAACGACGGAATCATAGATAAAAGAATTCATTACCTCTTCCGTGCTAGGAGTGATTACCGACTCACTACCTCCTTGTCACCCTCCTCGGTGGAATTCAGCCCGTAAATCGCAGACCTCAAGTGCATCCAAATTTCGGCTTTGAAAAGGGGAGACTCACCGTATCCATTATTATCATCAAAATTGTCGTCTAAAACGACCCCAAGTAACGCATCAATGCTCCCAATGGCCAATTCAGATCGATCGAGCGAATAATCACTCGATCGACCAACTTCCTCCTGAATTCCACTCGATCGAGCAACAATTCCCTTCGATCGAGCGAAGTGTCTCTGGAAAATCACTCGATCGACTAATATAAGTCACTCGATCGAGTGATTCCTCCCTGTCTGTGCTGAAATCTTCGCGTAAGCTAGTGAAATATGATAGAAATTCGTCCTCGGAGTCATAGAGGTCATCCTCAGCATTGGGTAACATGGTTTCCTCAGGGGAAGAACCACTCTCGGCAAGGTATACCTCTTCTTCTTCCATCTCAGCTGCTAACTGAGCAACTACAGACTCGAGCTCCTTAACTCGCGAGTAGAATTGTCTATCATGATCTTGCTGAGCTTGCATCTGAGATGCAATTGTCTCCAATAAAGATTTCAGCTCCGCAATTTCTTCTTCTTGTATATCGGGAGGATCTTGTTGCGGTGGCCATTGATAGGGTGGATGTGGCGGCACAACTACAGCTGCTTGACTAACTCATCTACGCTGTTGGAACGCGTAAGCTTCGTCATTCTCTGCCAAACAAAGGACTGCATTATGCCCAAGAAGACACCACATCTCCATGAAAATCACCTATGCTTCCATATAATAGGACATTGGTGATGGGTCAAAGGTACTCAAGCCTTCCCTTTGACGGTCTTTCACCTAGAACTGTCTAGGTAGTACATGTAAGGCCTATCAAAACAACACTAAACAAAAGATTAAAACGGCCTCAAGGGAAAAATCCCCTGAGGCTAAAAAAAGATAAAATTAAACAAATAAATAAATAGATTGCCTCCCCAAACAACGGCGCCAAAATTTGATATTGTCGTTTCGTACCAAAAATAAAATACCTAAGTACAACTAACGAAGTCGGGTAAGTAGGGTCGATCTCCACAGGGAGGCGGTGTACTATCTATTTGTCTATTTATCTGTCTAATGTCACAATGCAGGGGGTTTGATTGATTTAACTAACTAAGACTAAGGCGTGAGGGAAAAGAATTAACAGTAAGAGAAAGAAGTATGCTAAGAGTCGGTCCACCGTGGCAGCTATCAGATCTTATACTATCGGGAATACTAAGGCGATTAGACTATTGATAAGAAGAGCTATGGTCGTCACCTTTCGGTCCTTAAACCGCCCTAGAGCGTAAACAGCTTAACTTTCGCCCTCACTGCAATACCCTATTGTAATTAAGCAAGCCTTCCCTTCCAATCTTTCGATCTAGGTCGGGGTTAACTAAATTTATGGTCTCCTGCATGCATTCATTCGACCGGATAACAATTAAATTGCCTAATACAATTCCTATCGCAAGACTAATCTATATAAGTCAGTTAAAACATTACTACCACGGCTTCCCTAATCCTAACATACTACGGGGAATTAGCTACTCATAATAAAATAAGCAATGACAATAATTAAAGAAGAAATAAGCAATAAAAGAGAATAAGGGAAGAAATTACTGAATTAAGTGATCCGGAAAAGAAAGAGCAAAGTAACAGTGTAAAGGTGACAGAGTATTAAGAGTAATTAGAGAGGAGAAGTCCTCTCATTATGTCGACCTCCTATCCTATTTATAAGAAAAATAGGATTATTAACGTAATTGCGGAAAATAAAGCTTAAAAGCCCAGCCCGTCAAGGATTGTTGCTCGATCGAGCACTTAAGGCTCTCGATCGAGTGATATTCCTTAGCATTCCTCTCGATCGAAGACTTCTTTCCCTTTAATCACTCGATCGAGAAGAAGTAGCTCTCGATCGAGCAAATGGGCTCTCGATCGAATAAAAATAGTTCTCGATCGAGCACTTCTCAGCGCGTAATTCCTGCTTCGCGCACTGAACTTCAAACGGCTGCCATTTCTTCGTTACTTGGTCAAACAGGGTGATTCCGGTGGAATTGGAAAGCTAAAAGGACAAACTTTCATCTCCAATTGGAATCGCCTTAATAACTGTTGTAGAACTCGAGATATGGCTCTTACAAGCAGGAACTAGCAAATTGAAGCACTCTCTTGGCTCGCCTAACTTCCTTACTCCAATGTGCATCTCAAAATAGCACTTTCCAAGCTCCAACTTAACTCATCTCCTAAATGCATGCGTAGGGACATATTTTAGGCTTGATTCCGCATCTCTAAGCTCATTCCTGCAATTAATACAAGAACTTCCAAAGTATGCAATTCGGGGCATATTCGTAGCAAATAACTACTAAAATAGCATAAAGATGCGTGCAAGAATAGACTAAAAAAGACTATATAAAATGCACGTATCAAATCTCCCCAAACCAAACCTTTACTCGTCCTCGAGTAAACTCAAAACTATACGCTAATGGAACGGGAAAATAACTCAGAGCTAGCTTAACTTGTCTACTTAAACCAATTTAATGCAGCAAACTAACACCTATAGCAAATAGTCAAATGAAAACGAGTTGTAAGATGTCTATAATAAAGCTGAACCGTCGACCTTGCAAGACCTTTAAAATCGGACTCTCACGGGTCACTCTTCTCTCATGAAGCAAAAGGTGAACATATATATGTAAAAGAGAGAAAGAGGAATAGTCGCTCACCTAGACTACGACCCACATAAACATGCATGCAACTAATATGATAGACAATTCTAGCTACCGTACACACATTCCAACCAAACGAGGTCCTGTCACAGCCGAGGGCTTACAAAAATATGGTAAAGTGAGGCAATGGGTAGGAAAAGGCAAAACGTTTATGGGAATGTGGAGGTATAGGCGGCCAAGCTAGTACCTAAACAAAACCATATATCAACATCCATTTCAAACTCAATTATTGATTAAGCACAATGCCCTTCATTTGGCACAAAACTCACCAAACCGAACTGAAAATACTTCTCAAATGATATAGATAAAGCATAGGAGTAGAACCGTCTCATCAAACAACATTTTTTTTCTTTCTTTTTCTTTTCTTTTCGGTTTTTTTTCTGATTTCTTCTTTTTTTTCAACTTTTTTTTTTCAACTTCTTTTTCACGTTTTTTTTTCTCATCAACCCCCTTTTCTTCATAAATTACCAACTCCAAATCAATATGATATGAGCCAAAATTTGATACAATGGACAATATACCGCAGAACAATCTAAACTAGCTTGACAAGGCAGGCTAAATTTGGATGTAGCTAAGGGTCAACTGGCAGATTTGGCTAATGTGGAGTTTATGGGTAAAAATGAAAGAAAAGGGAAATGTAAGCACCTCCCTGCATGTGACACCAACCACTAACCCGAATGTATGCAGGCAAAAAAGCAATTGAATTTCATATATGTGCAAATTGATGATACATGTTATGCAAGGAGTAACTACTCACAATCCTACATGAAACTGGTCATAAATGTCACCGGTTTATAAGGCTCTAAATCTTAGAAATTATAAGTAGGTTGCCAAAATTTCAGGTCGAGTCTATTCGTTCAGCTAAATTAAACATTAACTCGTAGATATGCAATAAGACAGAACTAAAAAGATAATAGTTCAATGCAAGGCTTAAGCAAAAAGATAATTAATAGTGCAATTTCATCATTGAAATCTACCATTCCGACTCAACCTATATGCAAAAATAAACGTGAAATTTTTTTAAAATTTTGAACAATTTTTTTAATTTTTATGAGATTTTAAATTTTAACAAAAATAAACAACAATGCAAACATAAATTAAATGTGATAACTGAAATGCAATAAAAACAATATGCAGACACAGATATGGATGCATAACCTCCCCAAACCAAACCGTACAATGCCCCCATTGTACCAAAACATGGAAAGGAAATGCAAACTAAAGGAGAAAGAGAGTAAATGCGGAAAAACTCACAAAATGCGCGAATAAGGGGACCTCCCCAAACCGACCATGAACATGGGAGGTTGCTAAAGGTCCGTAAAACCGTCTCAGGAAGCTAATCCAAGTCAATAACACTCGATCAAGAGGGATAGTAGCTGATCGAGTAACATGGGCGTCCAAAAACTGCTCGATCGACTGGAATAGTGGTCGATCGAGTGGTTCTTTAATATGCAGGTGGTCGATCGAGTGGAAAATCTGCTCGATCGAAGGGAATTCATCAACTACAGTACTCGATCGAGTAGACAAACTACTTGATCGGGTGCTCCTCAATGTAATTCCTGCAAGACGTAATTAAAACAGCCCGCAAACTAACAAGACAAGAATACTGAGATAGTCTATGGTATAAAACCATTTATTACAACTCAGATTGGAATAAAAACAAAGTAAAATCGTCGGGTTGCCTCCCGGGTAGCGCTAGCTTCAGTTAGGTCCCAGCTCGACCTCCTTTTTCTTCGAGCCTCTATAATCAGCTATAATCAAAACAGCTCAAAGCGCGCAGCATTAAATCATAAACCTGCGCATGTGCTACACAGAAAGGTAAGTAGCACCACTGTGGAATAGCAGAATAGGAAATTAAAATATAAGACCGTTTAAGCCTAACAAATTTCCTATGTGAGCTCCTAAATTTATCCACAAAATATAGGAGCGCGGGAGCAATAGGCGATAAAGTGGGGCTCCATCTCAGATTAACAATTTTGTGATGATAAAGACGGTGAAAAGGCATTAAATTGAACGACCTACTAGGAAGGGGCAAAGCATTAGAATGCAAAGCATAAGTCAAACGAGGCAATTCACTATTTAAACAAACAATAAACAAATTACCGTTCAATACCTCAGGTTGATCACTCTCAACGACGGAATCATAGATAAAAGAATTCATTACCTCTTCCGTGCTAGGAGTGATTACCGACTCAGCTACCTCCTTGTCACCCTCCTCAGTGGAATTCAGCCCGTAAATCGCAGCCTCAAGTGCATCCAACTCGGCTTTGAAAAGGGGAGACTCACCGTATCCATTATTATCATCAAAATTGTCGTCTAAAACGACCCCAAGTAACGCATCAATGCTCCCAATGGCCAATTCGATCGATCGAGCGAATAATCACTCGATCGACCAACTTCCTCCCGAATTCCACTCGATCGAGCAAAGCAATTCCCTTCGATCGAGCGAGTGTCTCTGGAAAATCACTCGATCGACTAATATAAGTCACTCGATCGAGTGATTCCTCCTCTGTGCTGAAATCTTCGCGTAAGCTAGTGAAATATGATAGAAATTCGTCGTCGGAGTCATAGAGGTCATCCTCAGCATTGGGTAACATGGTTTCCTCAGGGGAAGAACCACTCTCGGCAAGGTATACCTCTTCTCTTCCATCTCAGCTGCTAACTGAGCAACTACAGACTCGAGCTCCTTAACTCGCGAGTAGAATTGTCTATCATGATCTTGCTGAGCTTGCATCTGAGATGCAATTGTCTCCAATAAAGATTTCAGCTCCGCAATTTCTTCTTCTTGTATATCGGGTGGATCTTGTTGCGGTGGCCATTGATAGGGTGGATGTGGCGGCACAACTATAGCTGCTTGACTAACTCGTCTACGCTGTTGGAACGCGTAAGCTTCGTCATTCTCTGCCAAACAAAGGACTGCATTATGCCCAGCAGCACCACATCTCCCGCAGTAAATCACCGGCTGTTCCATATAATAGGACATTGGTGATGGGTCAAAGGTACTCAAGCCTTCCCTTTGACGGTCTTTCACCTAGAACTATCTAGGTAGTACATGTAAGGCCTATCAAAACAACACTAAACAAAAGATTAAAACGGCCTCAAGGGAAAAATCCCCTGAGGCTAAAAAAAGATAAAATTAAACAAATAAATAAATAGATTGTCTCCCCGGCAACGACGCCAAAATTTGATACTGTCGTTTCGTACCAAAAATAAAATACCTAAGTACAACTAACAGAAGTCAGCGGTAAGTAGGGTCGATCTCCACAGGGAGGCGGTGTACTATCTATTTGTCTATTTATCTGTCTAATGTCACAATGCAGGGGGTTTGATTGATTTAACTAACTAAGACTAAGGCGTGAGGGAAAAGAATTAACGATAAGAGAAGGAAGTATGCTAAGAGTCGGTCCACCGTGGCAGCTATCAGATCTTATACTATCGGGAATACTAAGGCGATTAGACTATTGATAAGAAGAGCTATGGTCGTCACCTTTCGGTCTTTAAACCGCCCTAGAGCGTAAACAGCTTAAGTTTCGTCCTCACTGCAATACCCTATTGTAATTAAGCAAGCCTTCCCTTCCAATCTTTCGATCTAGGTCGGGGTTAACTAAATTTATGGTCTCCTGCATGCATTCATTCGACCGGATAACAATTAAATTGCCTAATACAATTCCTATCGCAAGACTAATCTATATAAGTCAGTTAAAACATTGCTACCACGGCTTCCCTAATCCTAACATACTACGGGGAATTAGCTACTCATAATAAAATAAGCAATGACAATAATTAAAGAAGAAATAAGCATTAAAAGAGAATAAGGGAAGAAATTACTGAATTAAGTGATCCGGAAAAGAAAGAGCAAAGTAACAGTGTAAAGGTGACAGAGTATTAAGAGTAATTAGAGAGGAGAAGTCCTCTCATTATGTCGACCTCCTATCCTATTTATAAGAAAAATAGGATTATTAACCTAATTGCGGAAAATAAAGCTTAAAAGCCCAGCCCGTCAAGGATTGTTGCTCGATCGAGCACTTAAGGCTCTCGATCGAGTGATATTCCTTAGCATTCCTCTCGATCGAAGACTTCTTTCCCTTTAATCACTCGATCGAGAAGAAGTAGCTCTCGATCGAGCAAATGGGCTCTCGATCGAATAAAAATAGTTCTCGATCGAGCACTTCTCAGCGCGTAATTCCTGCTTCGCGCACTGAACTTCAAATAGCTGCCATTTCTTCGTTACTTGGTCAAACAGGGTGATTCCGGTGGCATTGGAAAGCTAAAAGGACAAAATTTCATCTCCAATTGGAATCACCTTAATAACGGTTGTAGAACTCGATATATGGCTCTTACAAGAAGGAACTAGCAAATTGAAGCACTCTCTTGGCTCGCCTAACTTCCTTACTCCAATGCGCATCTCAAAATAGCACTTTCCAAGCTCCAACTCAACTCATCTCCTAAATGCATGCGTAGGGACATATTTTAGGCTTGATTCCGCATCTCTAAGCTCATTCCTGCAATTAATACAAGAACTTCCAAAGTATGCAATTCGGGGCATATTCGTAGCAAATAACTACTAAAATAGCATAAAGATGCGTGCAAGAATAGACTAAAAAGACTATATAAAATGCACGTATCATGGGCCGTGCCTTGGCTCGTCTTGGGTCGAATATGGGGTCTTGTGCTATACCGGAGGCCATCGCCGTCTTAGATCCGTTGAGGATCCGTTCCGAGGAGGAAATCCATGCTAGGCGGGCCAACAGGAAGAACAAGGGGAAGATGTACCCCGAGGGAAAAGGCAAGGGTAGAATGGAAGAGTGAAGACCTCCATTACCCACTTTATTATTATGTTGTATTATTGTTGCGAGTTTTTATTATGTTGTACTAGCTAGTTGTTGTGTGTTTTGTGCTAGTTTTATTATGTGAGGTGTGTTAGTTGACACCTTAGCTTTGACAAGTTGTAGACTCGTCGAGCTTTATTTGTTGTTGAAATTGTAATCCCTCCCAGTATTAATTAAATAAGAGGATTGCCCGTGTCGAAAATTGTGAACGCTTGTTTCTTCCATCCATTTGGTAAAGGCAATTCGATTTGAATCGTCATAAACAATTGCACTTGGGAAAGTGGTATTTTGTGGAAAGAGAGAAAGGCTCATTTTTGTATTTTTGTGGGAAAGGGAATGGTTTTCCTTTCCTCCTTTTTTTGATGGTGACGTTTTTGTATGGGGGTAATGTTTTTTTTTTATTGTGGGAATAGTTGTATCCTTCTTGTGTAAGAAAGGACTGCCTACGTATCCACCTATAGAGGTGAAATCAAACCAGATCGTAGTTCTGGGTGTTTTGTGAATTTGAATTGGGTTTTGTGGTTGTATCCCTCAGGCATAAGAGAGACAGCCTACGTATCCACCTGAAGAGGTGAAATCAAACCATGCTCGTAGTTCAGGGTGTGTTTTGTTTTAGTGCAAATGGACGTTGCCTTTGATGGATCAAAGGACATTTGAAACGGGCAAGGTGCCGTAGCTTAGACTCGATAAAACATGCAATTTCAAATCAGAACACGTTGAGGAACTTGACTTGAAAAGGGTTGAGGTCGTTGCTAGTTGTAAAACTAGGCTAGGTCGTTGGTTGCTATGGTTCAAGGGTAGTATTTCTTGAGTTGGTCTAGGTTGGTCGGGTTTGTAAAGTCCTCCCCGTCTAGGTCACTCAGTCTCACTGCGCCCCACGAAAGTATTTTCTTGACCAGGTATGGCCCGGCCCAGTTGGGTTTGAATTTTCCCCTCGGCTCAACGGGTAATGGTGCTCGAACTGACTTGAGGACCAAGTCGCCCTCCTGGATGTTTATGGGTTTAACCTTCTTGTTGAATGCCCGTTGTATACGTCGTTGGTATAACTAGACGTTGTGCATGGCGTTGAGTCGCCGTTCGTCTAGAAGAGTGAGTTGTTTGTACCTTCGACGGGTCCATTCCGCCTCTGGGACTTGACTCTCCAGTAGGATGCGTAGAGATGGGACCTCTAATTCTACCGGTTGAACCGCCTCCATACCATATGCTAGGTAGAAGGGTGTGGCGCCTGTCGGTGTTCAAATGGAGGTTCGGTATCCCTAGAGTGCGAATGGGAGTTTGCTCGACCAATCGCGGTAGTTGTCTTGCATTTTCTTGATAATGGTGACAAGAGTTTTGTTCGCTGCCTCCACCGCTCCGTTAGTTTGGGGACGGTAGGGGGATGATCGATGTCGTTTGATCTTGTATTTGTCCAGCAAAGCTTCAGTTTCCTCCCGGAAGTGAGAGCCTTGATCGCTGATGATTTCATGGGGTACCCCATATCGGCAGATGATGTTGTTTTGAATGAACTTGGCCACTTGTTTGGCGGTCAAGATTGCATATGACTGCGCTTCCACCCATTTGGTGAAGTAGTCAATGGCGACGAGGACGAAGCAATGCCCCTTGGTGCCTATCGGGTTGAGTTTCCTAATGATGTCGATGCCCCAGGTTGAGAAAGGCCAGGGTGACGTCATGGTGTACAAAAGGGATGGTGGTATGTGTTGTATGTTGGCGAAGATTTGGCAATTGTGGCATTGTTTGACGTAGTTACGGCAATCAGCTTCCATGTTGGTCCAGTAGTAACCTAGCCCAACGATTTTCCCTGTAAGCATCATTGCACTCATGTGAGGGCCACATTCTTCGTCGTGAACCTCTCCCATGACTTTCTTGGCTTTGTGATGGTCAATGCAAAGAAGGATAATTCCTTGGGGTGTTCTTTTGTAGAGTTGATTTTGGTTTATCACGAATTGTGATGCCAGTAAACGGATGGCTCTTTGTCCTCTTTGGTCAGAGTTGGGAGGGAATTCGTTTTTGGTTTTGTAATTGAGGATGGCTTGGTACCAAGGTTCATCATGGCTTTCCTCGTCGTTGATAATGGCACAAATGTGAGCTGGCTCGCTCTATCTTTCGACACATAGGGGCATTGATGTCATGTCGTCGGGTATGTTGACGAGCGCGGCAAGTTTTGCCAGGGCATCAGCAAATTGATTTTCCTCTCGTGGCAAGTGGAAGTAGTCGATTTGGTCGAAGAATTCGGCCTCTTGACTGATCTTCACTTGGTAGGGAGCTAAGCTGTCAGATCGGATTTTCCATGATCCGGATACCTGATTGATGATGAGTGAGGAATCGTCGTGGACCCTCAGTCTCTTAATGCCAAGTGTGATGGCTGCTTGTAGGCCGATGAGACATGCTTCATATTCAGCGGCATTGTTGGTGACGGCGAAGTCTAGCTTGACCGAGATCGGAACATGTTCTCCCTCTGGTGATATTAGAAGGATTTCTACCCCGAAGCCTCTCAGATTAGATGCACCATCAAAGTATAGGTCCCATGCGTCGGAGTCGGCACAAAGGATGTCTTCGTTAGGAAGCGACCATGTGTCGGTCGTTGGGTCCTCGCTGACGGGATTTTCTGCCAGGAAGTCAGCAACTACACTTCCCTTGATAACCTTGAGGGGTAAAAACTTGAGGTCGAACTCGGACAACATCAGTGTCCATCTAGACAGCCTTCCGTTTAGTACGGGTTTTTCGAAGATGTATTTAACCGGGTCCATCTTGGAGTAGATGTGGACCGAGTAGCTGAGCATGTAATGCCGCAGCTTCTTTGTTGACCATACTAAGGCAAGGCATGTCTTTTCCAGTTGGGTATACCTCGTCTCGTACTCAATGAACTTTTTGCTGATATAGTAGATAGCTCGCTCTTCGTTGCCAACTGTTTGTGCTAGCATTGCTCCCATGGCCGTGTTGGTAACAGTCAGGTATATGGATAGAGGAATCCCCGGTTGAGGTGGCATGAGGACATGTGGTTTGGATAGGATTTTCTTTATCCTGTCAAAGGCCTTCTGACAGTCGTCGTCCCAATCGGTGTGATCGGAGGCTCGAAGCTCTTTGAATATTGGTTCGCAGATCATAGTGAGCTTGGCAATGAAGCGGCTAATGTATTGGACCTGACCGAGAAATCCCCGAATCTCCTTCTCGTTTCTAGGCCGAGGCATTTGTTGAAGGGCTTTGATTTTGGTTGGATCAATCTCAATGCCTCTCTTGCTGACGACATGTCCCAATAGTTTTCTGGAGGTGACCCCGAATGCACACTTCTGAGGATTTAATCTCATGTTATATTTCCGCAGGCGAGCGAAGAATTTCCGTAGGGCGCTGATGTGGCCGTCCCGTTCTTTTGATTTGACAATCATGTCATCGACATACACCTCTACCTCCTTGTGAATCATATCATGTAGGAGAGTGGTAGCGGTTCTTTGATAGGTTGCTGCGGCGTAGATGAGGCCGAAAGGCATAACCGTGTAGCAATATGTACCCCACTGTATAGTGAACTCAGTCTTGTGCATGTCTTCCTCTGCCATTTTAATCTGGTTGTACCCAGCATACCCGTCCATAAATGATAGGAGAGCATGTTCGGCAGTATTGTCCACCAGAATGTCAACATGTGGCAAAGGGAAGTCGTTTTTTGGACTCGCCTTGTTCAGATCCCTGAAGTCGACGCAAACCCGAATTCTTCCGTCTTTCTTTGGTACGGGTACAATGTTGGCCACCCAATCCGAGTATTCAGACACATTGATGAACCCAGCCTTGAACTGTTTGTCTACTTCTTCTTTGATTTTTAGGGCCCACTCAGGACGCATCCGGCGTAGCTTCTGTTTCACAGGTTTAGCTCTAGGTTTAATGGGTATCCGGTGCTCTGCAATTTCCTGTCAATCCCGGCATGTCTTTGTAAGACCAGGCGAACACGTCCTTGTATTCGTGGAGGAGGTCAATGAACTGTTGTCTTTCCGAGGGGTCCAGGGTTGTCCCTATCCTAAGTTCTTGAGGTGTGTTGTCGGTTCCTACGTTAATAGGCTCGGTTTCCTCAATGATGGGGGTTCTGGTTCCCCGTTTGTCAAGTTCCTTGGCTAAGTGAGGTGGGTAGTCACTCAAGTCAAATTCCACATAGTCATTCAGAATTGCATTGCAGTTAAGTTGAGACGAGTTCATAAGAAAACTTAGCGTTCATTAAGTTGACACGAGCAAAAAGCTCGGAAAGGACAGACATCTCGTTATCAGTCAGAGGCGACACAACAGAGGAAGTGGCCCCTGGAACAGGCTCCAGGTTGTCACCTTTCATGGGAGTGGGGGTGACCCTAGTAGACTCAGCCTCTGAATCAGCCACGACTTTATGATAAAACAGTGGGAAGGGGTCCTTGACTGGGACATCGGGAGTGTTAGGAGCTATGACAGACTCTGACTCCGACTCGGACTCCGACTCAGATCCTTCTTCACTTCCCTCCTTGAACATAGGGCCTTCTCCAGTTGTTATCTTGAGAATGCGGCCCTGGCGATCGGTCCACTTGACGGTCTTCCTCCAACCTTGGGTAGCTTTCTCCGGGTCAGTATCGGAGATCAAGGCGGTTGGATCAAATTGATTGTCTTTCAGGCCGATGTTGATGATGTCCTCATAGTCGAGGTGTTTGACATTATCTTCCCCAAAGAGGAGTATGACAGCTTGTCCGTCAAGGCAGGGTGACGGCTTGGATTCAGTTGATGTAGCTTCGATGCTGTCGGGGATAAAGTAGCAGTCCTAGAAGACTTCCACTCCCGGGTACCTAGCCTTCGCCATAGAGTCATAGATTGGTTCCGGAAATACGTGGTAGAGCTCGGACTCTCCCTCGGGGACAAAGTATCCGTTGAGAGTTAGGTGGTAGGGACGGAGGATAACCCTGTGCTTCTTGCGTTTTCGGACTAGGAGGTTCATCTCCCGGATATCTTCGTCAGTAGGTTCGTACCCCAGTCCAAAGGGAATGTTGGGGACCTTAGCCTGTTTCAAGGGTGGCAACGGGTCCTTTAGTGGATTGAGCGGCAAACCCGGGAAATAACCCTGACGCATCATAATACGGTTGACTGTGAGGCTGGTGAACGGGTCACAATCAGAGGGCATCAATTCATCAGTTATGGCGTTTACGGCTTGAAAACCCCACATTTCATTGTCGTCCTCCTCAATGTCTTGGGAGGCTATCCCCCTTTTCATAACTGCTTTGATTGGGAAAGCGGGAATCGTGATCGTTTTCCCGTTGAAGGGGACCCTGATCTTCTGGTGAAGATTTGATGTGACCGCCTTGACGGTGTGAATCCAGGGACGCCCAGGAGCATGTTGAAGGACGCGTCGATGTCGACCACTTGAAAACTGGTTTGTCTTTCTAATGGTCCGGTCGCGACGGTCAAAGTGACTAGCCCAGCGACCTTGCGATGAGTACCGTCGTAGGCGCATACTCCTTGATTCGTTAGGATCAAATAAGATTCCTTGATACCCAGCTTGTGGGCCGTTTTGAGAGGAATGGCATTCACGGCGGAACCGTCATCCACGAGGACCATTGGTATATTTTTCTGGAGGCATTGTACGGTGATGTACAGGGCCAGGTTATGATTGGCTCCGAACGGAGGGATGTCCTCGTCGGAGAAGATGACCGGGTTGTTTAGATCAGGGGCGTCTCTCGTCATGTGCGCCACTATTTCTTCTGGGGAAGAGGTGGAGGGCACGGTTAATTTTCCCAAGGCCTGCAGCAAGGTCTGTCGATGCTCAAAAGACGTTACGATCAGTTGCCAAATTGAGATTTCGGCTTTTGCCTTCTTGGAGCTGTTTCAGGATTGAGTTCTCGGGGGCCTTTGGTTGAGTGTCCACCTCTAGGACGATTTGGTCATTCGTTGTTGGAACGACAGTTGGATTGTTCGGATTTTGATAGGGACGTCCGGACCGGGTGAGATGTCCAATTTCTTTCATCCGCTTCTCCTTCCCTGGGAGGATATAGACATCCTCAACATCATCCCTCCATATGCCGTTAATTTCGGAGTCTCGAGGATACCTTGGAGGGGTATTCCTCGGCGGGTAGTTCTTGTGGGGAATATTTTTGTGAGGGCGATTTTTATGGGGGTTGTTATTTTGGGGGTAGTTATTTTGAGGGTGATTTTCGTGAGGTCTATGCCAGAATGGTCACGGGAGCAGTCCATCCTGGGGTGGGTAGTTTTGAATGCTTGGGGAATTCCCCCTTGGGCGCGGTGTTGGGGGATTGAAGATGAGTCGACGGTAGGTGTCGTTGAGTCGGGTGATTCTTTCAGAGAGGCTGGCTATGGCCTCTTCAACTTGCTGAAACATAGTAAGCATAGTGGCAGCACTAAACACAAACACTCCGTCTGAAGGATCCTTTTCCAAAGCATTCACCTCGTCGTCAATTGGCAGGATGAGGTGAGACCAGTCTAGGGTCGACTCATCGTCAGAGATGGCGTGAATTCCCAGAGGATTCGTCTTGTTATTCGGTTTAGTTAGTGGGGGTATAGGAAAATCTCCCTTCTCAATCATGTCTTGAATGAGGTGCTTGAGTTTGAAGCAATTTTCGGTATCATGCCCCTTCCCTTGATGATACTGGCAGTAGGCGTTGGGGTTCCAGAATCGGGACTTCTTGGCATCGGTCGGATCCGGAGTGGGTCCGATCGGTTGTAGCTTCCCCTGGTCCACGAGCCTTTTCAGGGCACTTGCATAAGTCGACCCTATGTTGGTGAACACTCTTTGGGGGCGATCAGTTTTCTTAGCAGATGGTTCGACGAGGTTAACCTCATTAATCTTGTTTGTCTGACCGTAAGGGGGAGATCCGGTTGAGGTGGATCCCTGGTAACCTCTGCCAGTGGTCTTGGCTAAGACACCATTTCGGAGGTCGTCCTCAATACGCGTTCCCAGAATCTGCAGATCTTGGAAAGTTTTGATATTCTGATACCTCAGTAGGTTGGCATAAACCGGGCGGAGATTGTTGACAAATTTTTCCACCAGAGTTGATTCACTCGGCTTACTGACCAATTGAGTACTCACCCTCCTCCAACGGGTTAGGAACTCAGTGAACCCTTCCTTGTCGTTTTGGGTTAACACCTCGAGAGTACGGGTGTTGAGCTGGATTTCGACGTTGTCGGCATACTGCTTGGCAAACTCAACTGCGATCTCATCCCAAGTAGTAATGTTTTTCGGGTCCAAGGAGTAGTACCATTGGCGAGGAATCGGCTCCAAAGAGGATGGGAAGATCCGGGTAAAAAGCTCTTGTTTGACCCCCTTAATGGCCATGTAGTCCTTGAAAGCACGGATATGGTTGAGTGGGTCCTTCACTCCCTTGAACTTAGGCACATCGGTCAGGGTGAAGTTGTCAGGTAACTGGTCTCCAACAGGTTCAAACCTTCGGTTGTTCTCAAGATGGATATTGTTACCCCGGGCTAGGAGCTGTTTGATACCGTCGTTTTGTATCAAAATTAAATTAAATAATCCGAACTAAAACTATAGCTAGTGATAGTAAGGGTCGAACCACAGAGAGACAAGATCAATTCAATTTGCTAATTTTTAATATATTGATGTAACAATTAAATGGGGGTTTTGAATTTGTTTGATTCTAGATACTAATTGACAAAATAAGAAGTTTTTCAAATAAGATAAAAGAGAGATCAGGAACTTCGGTTCACCATGGCTAAGGTCAGGTCAAGAAGATAGCAGAGGTCTTGTAATACGGTCTCAGGGAACGTGAGCAAGTCTTTCGATCAATGCTCAAATTTAACCTTACGGTCTTCTAATTCCCTAGAATTTCTCAAAGCTTTCGCTCAAAGGAAATTCCAAAACTAATGAAAACCTAACCTACTAATCTTTCGATCTAGCAAGACGGGTTTATCAGAAGGTAATAACATCGATACGGAAGAAATCATACTAACAAAATCGGCCCTAATTTACGCCATGTCTCACCTCGTTCCCGATCAAGATAATTAGCTATGCATAATTAAAACTATAACAATTGCAAAATTGAAGGCAAAGAATAAGATTGACATGATTGAAATTGAATTTAAGACAAAAGATCAAAACTGAATTGCTTGAATATAAACTAGTAACAACAAGAATTAAATTGATAAGAAATAAGAGGAGAAGGAAATTGTATTAGAGCTTACTAAAGGATTGATGAACAAAGTAATTGAAATTGAAATCCGTCGTCTCACTTTCTTCTCTCCAAAACTAGATCTAAACTTCAGTTCTTGAATAATAAAAAGCATAACCTAAATTATTGTTTTTCCTCTACTGATAAACGTCCTTCCCAAAGATTAATTACAATTGGGCTTTTAAAAGACTAAAGCATAAAATAAATCTCAGATTCGCGGTTGTCGATCGACTAGATGGCACGGTCGATCGACCAGCCAGTACAGTGCTGACTCCTCTGCTGAGCTTCCACGGTCGATCGACTGGAGATGTTGGTCGATCGACCAACTACGCTGTGCAGTAGCTTCTTTTCTCTTCCAAACAGCCTCTTCACTCCATGCACGCATCCCGAGGTGAACAAGTCCGAACTCCCATCTTCCAAGTTTCCATAAAGTTGCTTCCGGAGGACGATTTAGGCTTGATTTAGCTCACTTCCACTCATTCGTACAATAAATCATAGAAATTCCAAAGTAAACCGTTTCGGGAGAAATAGTAGCTTTAAGCTAACAAAAACGCATGGAAATACGTGCCAAAACTGCAAATAAAGTGTATAGAATATGCACGTATCAAATCTCCCCAAACCAAACCTTGCTTGTCCCCAAGCAAGCACTATGACCCAACTAAAAACTTCTAATGGAACGGATTTCATGCTCAGAGCTAATACAAACCATCATACCTAACCAATTTAATGCAACTATTAACATCCAAGTATTCTGTCAAATGCAAACGAGTTAACCATGTTAAAGAATTTGCAAAACCTTTGACCTTGCAAGACTCTTATATATCGGACTCTCACGGGTCACTCATTCGCTCATTTAAGTACAAGGTAAGATATAATGTGCAAGACAGAAGAGTGATAAAAATAAGACTCTCACCTATCTACGACCCATAAGAACATGCCTGTAATCTAACATGAATAAAGTCTCTACAACCGTGCATATGCATTCCAACCATTTAATGACCATGACACACACCGAGGCAATTTTGAAATTGTGAGGCTAGAGGTAAAAAGAGGCTAAAATGAATTTGGGAAAGAGGGGTTAGGCCGAGCTAATAACCACTAAACCAAATTATAAGCAAATCCACTTCTTACTTCCGCTTACCAAAAATAAAACCAATGCTCAAATATCATGAGCATAGAACTCACAATTCTCCAATAAAACATAATTCCCCAAATAAAATGAATAGCACATGGGAATTAAGAAATCACCATCCGAAAATTGTTTTGAACATGTGATCTCCCTCTCTTTTTTTTTTCATTTTCTTTCCTGACTTTTTTTTCCTTTTTTTTTTTTTCAAATCCTGGACGGGCAGTCGATCGACCATCAGACCCAGTCGATCGACCACCTATGCTGGCCTGCTACTCTCTGCCCAGTTCAGTTCACTTTCTTTTTTTTTTCATTTTTTTCTTTCAAGACATAGCTTCCCTTTCCCACAGTTCATCCAACAAGATAATAAAAACCAAATCACAAGACAACATTCCCGATTTACTACCTTTACTAGCTCGGCTAGGGTGGCTAAATTTAGTATGTAGCTAAATGGGACAAAAGGGCAAATTTGGCTTTGTGAGGTTTATGGGCAAAATGAGAAAGGGGAACCTCTACCACATGTGTCAACAAACCACGGACCCCAATGCATATAGGTATCAAGTAGACTAGATTCATGCTTATGCAAATTAATGTGACATGCCTTATAAGGAGAAAACTACTCTCATTCCTACATGAAATCGGTCATGAATGTCACCGATTTATTGAGCTCTATCCTCAGAAATTTAAGTCGCTTGCCAATATTGAGTCAAGTCTATTCGTTTAGCAAAATTCCAACAAAAACTCGTAGATTATGCAAGTGACATACTTGGAAATGTTCAAAGTGCAAGGAAAGGGCAATGAGACAATATGTAATGCAAACTCATCATTGAAATCCTTCCGTTCCGACTCGACCTAAATGCGAAAGTAAACGTGATTTTTTTTTGAATTTTTGGTGGTTTTTCAAATTTTTTGTTCTTTTTTTTTTGAATTAAAAACAAATGAAAGCTGAAATGCAATAAACGTGTGACTGAAATGCAATAAAAAACAAATGCAGATGTAATAGACATATGCAAATACCCTCCCCAAACCAAAACGCACAATGCCCTCATTGTGCTCAGCAGCAAATCACCAGCATCAACAACAATATAGGGAAGAATATAAGCAACAATATACTAAAAGGAAACTAACAAAAAGGGATCGGAACTCACAAAAGACGACCTCCCCAAACCAGCCAAAAACGGGAGAGGTCAGAATGCATCTAGTCCCCACCATCATACTCGCTACCCTCATCCTCCTCGGACTCCGAGTCGTCCTCCTCTTCCGCCTCAGCAGCAGCGGTAGTAGTAGTCGTGGGAGTAGACCTCGTAGCAGGTGGAGGGTATCCGCCCACCGGGGGAACAAAGAAAGACGGGTGAGTCCAGGGACCTCATGGGAGCATCCCCGTCCGAGCATACTCCTCGTAAACTGGGTACATGGCCAGTGCCATGTCTATCCTGTGCTGATCAAAGCTCCTGCACAAGTCACCCAACACACGTGAAACCGCCCTTTGGTCTATGACCGCAGGGATAACAACAGGTGTAGGGGGACGAAAAGTGGCCGGGAAACCCGTGGGAGCAGGAGTGGAGGAGGAGGAGGCCTGTGAAGACGAGGCACGAGCTCGCCTCGAGGTACTAGCAGTAGTGGTGCCCGCCCTAATAGGGAGCCTGTAGCTAGGCAAGGGCGGGCGAGTCGCCCCCAAAACAGTGGTAAGGGGCAAGATGGGAGGGAGGCCAAGGACAAGAATGGAGTCGCAAATGGAAGAATCAATCTTCCACCAACCCCGTGTATCAACCCACTGCACAGACCTAGCATACTCAAGGTCCATGAAGCGTGCGTCAGGGTCAAGAGGGGCCTCCTCTCTAGAGAAGACAAGAACCAGACGGTTGGCGATACGAGTCACCAACCCACCACAAACAATAGTGGCCAAAGGGCCCTCACTTATAGTGTGAAAGTGAGAGGCGGTCAAATAAGCTATGTTATAGATACGGGCTACCCAACTTTCAATGTTCAGATAGCGCGCCAAGATAGACAATTCAATGGTATTAACATTATTTGACTCCTTGCGGCCGAAAATGGTATTACCCATTAGCCGAAAAAAATAACGAAAATGGGGTAAGTGGATCGAAGTTCCCGTCCTTTTAGGGCCGTTCCAGTCAGAGATACACGACCACATTACCCTGTGCACATCATGAAGTTTCCGAGGTGTTACCCTCGAAACGAAGACCCAAATAACCAGCAAATTCGGCCAATGTCAAGGAGTAGGTGACATTGAATAGCCGAAAATAAATACAAGAACTACTCCTATTGGCTTCAAAGGCGGTCTGGTCGAAAGCAAAAGATGAGAAAAACTCAAGGGTAAGAGTGTAGTAGGTGAACTCAGCCATGTCCACCAGTCCCGACATCCCTGTCCCATTTAGCAGAGATACGACAGATTCAAGACACCCTAGTTTCTCTAAAGTTGGCCTATGAAGAAAACGAGTGGCCTGAACTTTTATTTTTTCGACAAAGGTAACGAATTTAGCTCGCTGAGTAGAGGTAGAGAAAGTAACCTGCGGATAGTCAGGTAGACTATTGATGTGACCATAATTAGCGCATATTTAGCCCCCGAATTAGCCTTGTTCCAATTCTTTTTAGTGCTTATTTGGGTCATTTATTATCTTTAGTTCTTTGTTTTGCATATTCTTTGAGATTTTGATCCCTTGGTAGGAAAGGAGTAAGAATCTTGCATTTTCATGGCGAAACGAGACTAAATTGATCGAATCCAATGACCAAGCATCAAGGAGAGACAAGATTAGAAGGCCTTTGTACATATTATAGTAGATGAGCAATGTTGAGAAAGGATCCTTGAGTCCCCAAGGAAATACCCAAGGATTTTATGAAGAAAAGGGAAGAAAAGAAGAAGAAATGTTGCTGAGGCACAATCCGAGCGGATTGTCCACAATCCGTTCGTCCTCCTCAAGCACAATCCGTGCGTTTTCTCCTTAAGACGCCCGGGTTTGCAGCCACTAGAATCCGCCCGGATTCACCTGAAGACGCCCGTGTTCCACCGCCAGAATCCGCCCGTCCCGACTCCAAAACGCACGGATTCCTGTACAGCACAATTTCGTCTTCTCCAAGCTACAAAGTAAGAAGCCCTTCCTTCAAAAAATACCGGTTCCTCCTTTCTAAATCTAAAAAGTGTAATTACTAGTTTAGCCCTTAGTTAACCCTAATGCATCCACCTAATTTCCACTATAAATACCCCATTAGTCTAATTAGAAGAGCATGTTCTTCTTATCAATAATTAGAGTAGTTAATATCAATCAAATCTCTCTTTAGTATTGTAATAAACAATTAATCAAGTTCTAATACAAGTTTTATTTCCTTAATCTCTCTTTTGTTCATCCTTTATTTTGAGTAATTGAAGATTATTTGGGTTATTATTTGGAGATTGACAACCTCTCAATCAAGCATCTAGTACTTCTTTTATTCCTTGCTTTATTATTGGAATCATTAGTAGGTATAATTCTCTTAATCCCTTTTTAATTATTGTTAATTACTTTCATTTGTTCATCATGTTTCCTTTTGTTGGTATGATTGACAACCTTGCTAGCATGATCAACATGATAATGAGTGAGTAGTGACCTAGCTAGGGTTAATGGGTAATTAGGGGAAACCAACATGGGGAATGATTCATGCTTAAATTAATATGCATTCATGGTTTATTTACTTGCTTGTTTTGATCTCAACTCATGCACATGTTATGTTTGATGAAATGTGAGCCTATGAATCCTTGCATTTTTTACCCATCACCTATCTTTTCAATGAGACTTGTAAGACATAAACCAACTCGAGTCTCATTAGACCATGCATGTTGTTGAGTAGGGAAGATTAAGTCGACTTGTAGGTGTTGTACAATCTAATCGATTCGGCTCCGGGACCCAAACTTTTCTAGGATTGTAAGATATAACCCAACTCAATCCATCACAACAATAATTGCTTGCTTATAATTTGAGAACATGTTTGTATGATCAATTCCCATGATTCCCCTATGATCCCATGACACCCTAGTGCTTTTTATCAATTGTTTACAACCCTTTTAATTCATCTTGCTTGTTTATTTCCATTGCTATTTTAGTTTAGTGACCTTCTACATCAACCCAAATTGTGACACCCTTAAGACACCACTAGTTTCAATAGAAATCTCATCTCAATTCCCGTCCCTTGGGATCCGACCTTTACTTGCCTCTTTACTAATTGTAGAGTTGTTTGTGAAGCTATAAATTGTGTTTTGATTCGGACGTGACCCAACGACCACATCTATTTAATTGTGAACACGAAACGGACCGATCAAAAATGGCGCCGTTGCCGGGGACGGTGTTAACTTGATTTAGATTTTCTTTTATTGTTATTAGTTGTGTCTTTCTTTGCCTTGGGGAAGTAAAATTCCTCAAGGTCTGTTCTAATTGTTTTCGAGTTGTTTGATATTTTGCATGTCTAGAAGGTCACATGGTGATTTGTTACCTTTCGACCGTGAAATTGAAAGAACCTTGACAAACAATAGGAGATTTTCTAGGAGGAATTTGAGAGGTATTAGTGAGGTTGTTCAACCAACTATTGAGTTCATCAACCCTTTTGTAAGAGAAGGTGAGGAGAACCCATTACAAAATACCCCACAAAATCAACCTACAATGCCTAAGTTTTCGTCACATTCCGTACCCACCGAGGAGAACCTACCCAATGGTACTCCCACACCACAACATCTAACCGGAAATTTTATTGCCAAATCCGCCTTTATCCAATTAGTCGAAAGGAGCCAATTTTGGGGGGATGCCTAGTGAAGACCCTCATTCTCATATGGAAACCTTTTGTGACTATTGTGATGCGATTTCTCAAACCGGTGTAACTAAAGACCAAATTCGATGGGTCTTATTTCCTTTTTCTCTAATCGGCACTGCGAAACAATGGTTGAAGGGCCTTGATAAGGCCACTCTCGGAATAGATTCTTGGAAGAAGTTGGCTCTAGCTTTCTACAAAAAATTCTACCCACCGGAAAAGACTAACATGCTAAGAGCTCAAATTACGGGTTTTAAGCAAAGGGATGAAGAATCTTTGTATGAAGCTTGGGAGCGATTTAAGGGAATTTGTCGCTCATGTCCTCACCATGGACTTAGCGAATGGTTCTTGGTACAACAATTTTGGAACGGTTTATATGAAGATTCAAGGAACATTCTCAACATGGGATCAAATGGAATGTTCACCGAAGTTGATGACAATTAAACAGGGTACAAAATTGAGGAAATGGCGGTCCATAACTCACAATATAGTAGACCTCACAAGGCTACTAGAGGAGGAAAGCATGAAGTGGATTCCGTTACTCAATTGGGTGCTCAACTTAGTGCTCACATTGACACAATCAATTTGAAGTTTGAAAAAGCTATGGCTAGACTTGAAGAAGCCTCAAAATACCAAAGCATCATGTTAATGCCATGCCGGCATCTTCATCAATCCTAAGTGGGATATGTGAGAATTGTGGAACTTTGGGACATGACCAAAGTGAATGTAGGGGAACAATTGAACAAGTAAATGCTTTCCAAGCATACAAGAGTGGTACCCCTTATTCCAACTAGTACAATGAGAACACCAAATTCCATCCAAATCTCTCATACAAAAGCCAAAATGTTCAAAACCCTCAAACAACATACACCCCACCTCCCATGAGAAACCAAAATCAAAGACCCTTTTACAATCAAAACCAAGGTTACCAAAATCAAAATCCATACAATCACCAAACTGACCAAGGTTTTGATGTTCAAAAAGCGGTCCTCCAAATGCAAAAGAATCAACAAGAATTTTTCACTCAAATGCAAAAAGATAGTCAAGCAAAGGAAACCACCATCAACAACATCCTAGCTCACACCAAGATGTTGGAAACCCAATTGACTCAACTAGCATCTTCAAGCTCACAAAGACAAAAGGGGCAATTACCACCTCAAAGTAATCCCCCAAGACATGAAACGGTTAGTGCCATTCACTTGAGAAGTGGTAAAAGGTATGAAGCACCGAAGAAGCAAGTTGAGGATGAAGTTGTGGAAGCTAGTGATAAGGAAGAAATTGTGCAAAACTCCAAAGATGGAGAATCATCAAAAGAAGAGATTTCAAAGAAAAATGAAGACAAGGTCAAGGAGAAGGAGCCCATTGTGATTAGACTTCCTTTTCCAAGTCGTCAAGCCAAACCCAAATTTGATGACCAACTTGGAAAGTTTATGGAAATTGTGAAGAATGTGGAAGTCTCTATTCCTTTCACGGAATTAATCAATCACGTGCCGGCCTATGCGAAATACATGAAAGACATCCTCACAAAGAAGAAGTTGATCCGGAAACTTGAGACTATCGCCTTCACTAAGGTAAGCAGTGCAATACTTCAAGGGAGTTCACCTCCGAAACTAAAGGATCCGGGAAGCTTCTCAATACCGTGTACCATTGGCGACACCACGATCAACAAAGCCTTATGTGATCTAGGGGCTAGTGTAAGTGTTATGCCGTACTCGGTAAGTAAAAGGTTGGGAATGGGAGAGCTTAAATGCACCAATATCACACTCCAAGCCGATAGATCGACGAAGACACCATTAGGGATATGGGAAGATGTCCCCGTAAGAATTGGGAAGTTTTTCATCCCGGTGGACTTTGTCATTGTTGATATGGAGGAAGATTCCAACATTCCAATCATTCTTGGAAGACCTTTCCTACACACCGCGGGTGCGGTGATTGATGTGAAACATGGTGAGCTCACTCTAGAAGTGGGAGATGAAAGTATAACTTTTAATCTTGACAAGACTATGAGAGCTCCTCGTTTGCATGAACTGTGTTTCATGATTGATCATTATAGCCGGAAGGATGATTGGAAGAAGTCGGAACTCCAATGGAAGAAGAAAATTGAAGATGCTCCATTCAAAGAACAAGTGAATTGTGACAAGAAGAGCTTGCAAAGCTCATCAAAATCAAGCAAAGAAGAAGAGGATGGCCTCATTGGCCAAGAGAAGAAATTGGAAGAGTTGTCTCCATCAAATCAAGAGATTTTCAATGATCAACTTAATGAAGTTTGTGGTCTTTGGGATGACGAATTTGAAGGGATTTTTAATCCCTACATTAGTAATGCCATCGATCAAGACCGACAACAAGGGCCAAGGTCTATTGAAGAGCTTTATAACGATAATGAACAAGCTTTTGATTATTTCTTCAAGGTGTTGAGCAACATCAACAACACCTTGAACATGCCCCCTTGACATCTCATCAAGAATGAGAGTTTGGTGGAGTCCTCCCTAAACCACCATTTGTAAATATTTCTAACTCCCTAACTCGCATTTCAATTCTAATATTGCATTTTTGTCATCTTTGGATTTTTATATACTTTGATCAAGATAATTGTCATGTTTGAGAGAAGTGAGAGAGGGACTAATGATTTCAATTAATGTGTAGTGCTTTAGCTTAGTGTGGGGATGGCAATTGCCTAGGCTATCCATGCCTTAGTAGTGCACCCACAATGAAGAAACACGAGATATGAAGAAGAATGGAAGAATGACAAGGGATATGCATTGTACACGGATGGAACTGAATCCGGGTACAAAGGGGTCGAAACCGAGCGGATTCAGGAGAATCCGCCCGTCTTCAGACAATCCGGGCGTGTTGGGTAGAAGACGCACGTCCTGAAATGAGCTGAAGTTTTGAAATTTTTGACTGCCAGCGAATCCGGGCGTCCTACATCCTAATCCGCCCGTCTTTGAAAATCTGCCCGTCCTGAAAGGAAGACGCCCGTCTTCTTGGCTGAGGAAAACAAGAAAAATTCCTGGACTGAAATCCGCCCGTCTTCTGTATAATCCGCCCGTCCCGTGTCTGCAAATCCGAGCGCCTTCCCTTAAAGACGCCCATCTTTAGGCGAGTTTTTCCCAACCCAGAAAAGGCAGAATCCGCCCGTCCCGAGCAGAAACCGCACGGATTGCCCCTGCAGTTCGAATTTTTCGGGCTTTATAAAACCCCTCCCACATTCATTTCTTCATTCCTTCATTCATAACACTACTCAAAACCCTCATCCTCTCCATCACAAAAACAAAATTCCTCAACTACATTCACCAAAATCAAATCAAAACATCCTTTTAACAACAAATCAATCACTCCTTTTTCAATAAAAATCAAAACCAAGCACAAAATCTTCAACCTTTGAGTCGATTTTTGAATTCATAAAGGCAAAGCCTTTCATCTTTAAATCGATTTGGGTGCACTAGAAATTGAAGATTTTTCACTATTTTCTTGGTTAATTCATCAATGGCAAGGACTAAGGGAGCAACAAAGGCAACAAAGGCAAAGGCACCAAAGGCAAAGACACTTTCATTAAGGCAAAAGACTCTTCAAGCAAAGAAAGCATTGGCTATGGTGGTAGAAAACCCAAACTTGGAAGTGCAACAACAACAACAACCTCCCATGAGTGCAACAACATCTACTACTCCGGAGATTGATCAACTTGCAAACTATCCGGAGGTAACTTTTATTTCCAAAACCCATAGGGACACTTTTGCTAAGTTTGCTAGAAAATCATTTCAATCTACCAAGTTTATTTGTGAAGATACCTTAAATAAGTTGGGTGTCCTTGAGAAAACTAGAGCCTTTTTCAAAGCCATGGGGTTGGAAAAATTGTTTGAATCAAAAGAATTGACATACCCCTCCCTTACCTTAGAATTTTTAAGTTCTTTGAAAGTTAACAAGGTTGAGACTATGGAGAACCTCGAGTTTCGTCTAGCTAATGTTAGTAGGCGCATCTCCTTTAAGGAATTGGGTGAAGCTTTGGGTCTTAGTGATGAAACGAGTTATTTTAAGAATGTTGGCAAATATGACCCCGACCCTCTTTGGGAGGCGATTTCCGGAAGGAAATTTGAAGACTTTCATGCGAGTCGTGCTCTTTTAGTCCACCATCCGGGCATAAGAGTATGGCACAAGGTCGTAGGGAGCACCATCAATGCAAGAAAAGACACCAACCATTTCACCAAACTCGATTTTGTTCTTCTTGAGTCAGCTTGTAACATTGGAAGAGTACACACCAAGCCTTTTAACTTTCTAAGGCTCTTGGTGGATAGATGGCTCAACATTGATTGTGGGAAGAAAGGCACTACCGTTATTGTGAATGGCGGCCTAGTCACTATCCTAGCTAAATACTTTGATCCTAACTTCAACAAAGATAACAAGTATGAGGCGAAAGAAGGTGGTCATCTTGTTGATATGCATACTATGATACACAAGTACAAGTGGGTTGCCCATAACCCTCTTGACACCAAGTATGGATGGCTCACTAGTGAGGCTAGTTCTTTCACTTTGCCTTCAAAGATTTGTCGATTGAGTGTCCACCAGACCAATTATCTACTTCCCCTTTCAAAAGAGGCCGAGTATATTATCCAACAACAAAAGGGTGAACTTGAAATACCCTCCTCTTCCATTGTCACACCACCTTACCCTTTTGAGTACCAAGAGTTCAAGCCGGAGGGTGTTGAAGCAAGAAATGATTATTTGACTCTTCTCATGCAAGCAATGCACAAGCAAGCCTTTGAGGATCGGAAAAATGCTTACTTAGCTCAATATCCACCCCTCTTACACTTAGCTAGGCAATGACTACTTGAACCATCATGTCCTTTGCCTAGTTGGGCGGATAAGGAAGTCCTATTTCCGAGTGCATCTAGGGTTGTTCCGGGTGATAATGAGGTTGTTGGTAATGAAGAAGTTGATGATAACATTGATGAATAAGCTAGTGAAGAAGGAGAAGAGGATGATGAGCAAGATGATGAGCAAGGTGAAAGTGAAGAAGCAAGTGAAGAAGGAAGTGGCAATGAGACCACTTCTAATGAGGAAAGTGATGGTAGTGATGATATGATGGAAGATTAGCAAGCTTTGGAGGCTCCTACCCTCTCAAGGTTTGTCTATTTCTCTCTTTGTTCTATTTAATTATTTTCTTGATCATTGTTGGAGTAGTCCTAGCACCATTGAGGACTCACATCTCGGTACCATTGAGGTGTTCTCATTTTATTGTTCCCACTTTCAAAATCCAAAATGACAAATAAGTTTCATGCATTGCATAGTGTGTGCATGAACTATACCCATCCTTAGGACATTAGCAATAGTGTCTAACTCGGTTTGGGGAAGTTAATGCATACACAACGGGAGGTAATCTAAATTATCCTCTCCGTCATAAACAAAAACCATGCATCATATAGTGTAGACTAGTGTAGATTGCATTTAGTATAGAAATCATGCATCATGTTTGCATAATTTCCCATCATTTTGGCCATTGAGGATAATGCCCATATTAGTGTGGGGATGGGGAATTCTAACTTAACTCTTATTCAAAAGTCCAAAAAAATTGAAAAATTTCGAAAAAACATAAAAATCTGAAAAATTGAAAAAGCCAAAAACATGTTTATTTCCTTTTGTAGTGTAGTCTTGTATATATTATTGTATATATTGTGTTTGTTCTATCCTTGTTCACATTGATCGACTATGCCACATCCGAGACATGAGTATCTTGAAGACCGCATGGTATGATCTTTCCAATCTCCTTTTTCCTCTTTATGTTAATGACTATGTGTCTTTATTTTGATTGATGCGGTATATCAATGTGAACTTAGGACTTGCATTTAGTTTATATGTCATATTAGTTGATAGAATCACTTGCATTAGGATGTTTATAATAGTTGCATTATATCATGTAGTTTCATTTAGATAAAATGTTTTGAAAAGTGCCTAATTAGGAACTTTGACAAGAGCAACTAAACCATTACAAATACTTTTTCAACTTAAGACTTTGCCTACTAGAATGGTTGTAAAACACCCTAGATAGTGTCATACTAGTGTATTTTGACCCATGACCCAAAGCCTAGTCAAGGGTTTGCATGTGAGTCACCTATCCAACCCCGTGATGCGATGTGGACTTGGTTAACTTGTCTAGGTGACCTTGATTGACCTTGTGGTAAGGCAACCCAAAAATACTTTCTATCAATAAGTTTGAAGTGCTCATTTCAAAGAATTTTGTCATGTGGAAGTAATTTAATGCCAAGGAAACCTCAAATGTTATGAATTGTTGAATGTTGAGAAATTTAATTGTTTTGATGGAGGCGTACCACTTCGATGTGCTTTGGAGCGGGATCCATTGAATTGGGCCCCCACACGGTTGTGAATTCGACCGCCCAGAGACAGAGTGACTATCACCCCGAAAAGCTATTGTCTAGAGGTTAACCGGTTGCCTAATAAGCGATTGGCGAAAGCAAAGGACACTAGCTCGGAAAGGACAAACCCCATCTTAAATTTTTGAAATGTGAAAGTTGAATGAGGACAATTTTGAATACTAGTCATATCCACCCTTGTTTATAAAGATTTGAGCATTTCATTCCCAAAAAGCCTTTTTGTCAAGCCACTTTGTCGAGCTTGGGACGATCCATGACCTTTACTTTTGTAGAGAATTCGAGACTTGTCATGTCATATGCTACTAGCATCATAGGGATCATCATTCCACCACCATCCGATCGCCCTTGACGAAAGCATTTGGAAATTGAGGACGAAAGTAGTCTAGTTTAACACCATTTGGAGGTGATTTAGTGCCATCCTCTTAGACTTAGTAATTTGTTGAACTAGTATTTGTGAAGGATTACATGCTCTTAAATTTATTCCTCTTTAGTGCCTCCGCCACTTGATGAGGAAGTGGCTATTCCTTTTGTAGATGCATCCATTATGTGATTTTGTGTGCTTAATGTTTGGATGTGTCGCCATTTTGGCAAGACCCACCTTGCCTTGCAAGAAGGCATCCTACCTCATGGTTGTCTTGTTGTGAGTTGAAGAGGCGGAGTGAGACCCGCTAATTGTCTCATATCGGCTATGTTATTAGTTTAGTTTAAATAATGGTCCTAGTCTTTGTCACCTCTTTACTCGGGACGAGCAAAGGTTCGGTTTGGAGATATTTGATGTGACCATAATTAGCGCATATTTAGCCCCCGAATTAGCCTTATTCCCATGCTTTTTAGTGCTTATTTGGGTCATTTATTATCTTTAGTTCTTTGTTTTGCATATTCTTTGAGATTTTGATCCCTTGGTAGGAAAGGAGTAAGAATCTTGCATTTTCATGGCAAAACAAGACTAAATTGATCGAATCCAATGACCAAGCATCAAGGAGAGACAAGATTAGAAGGCCTTTGTACATATTATAGTAGATGAGCAATGTTGAGAAAGGATCCTTGAGTCCCCAAGGAAATCCCCAAGGATTTTATGAAGAAAAGGGAAGAAAAGAAGAAGAAATGTTGCTGAGGCACAATCCGAGCGGATTGTCCACAATCCGTCCGTCCTCCTCAAGCACAATCCGTGCGTTTTCTCCTTAAGACGCCCGGGTTTGCAGCCACCAGAATCCGCCCGGATTCACCTGAAGACGCCCGTGTTCCACCGCCAGAATCCGCCCGTCCCGACTCCAAAACGCACGGATTCCTGTACAGCACAATTTCGTCTTCTCCAAGCTACAAAGAAAGAAGCCCTTCCTTCGAAAAATACCGGCTCCTCCTTGCTAAATCTAAAAAGTGTAATTACTAGTTTAACCCTTAGTTAACCCTAATGCATCCACCTAATTTCCACTATAAATACCCCATTAGTCTAATTAGAAGAGCATGTTCTTCTTATCAATAATTAGAGTAGTTAATATCAATCAAATCTCTCTTTAGTATTATAATCAACAATTAATCAAGTTCTAATACAAGTTTTATTTCCTTAATCTCTCTTTTGTTCATCCTTTATTTTGGGTAATTGAAGATAATTTGGGTTATTATTGGGAGATTGACAACCTCTCAATCAAGCATCAAGTACTTCTTTTATTCTTTGCTTTATTATTGGAATCATTAGTAGGTATAATTCTCTTAATCCCTTTTTAATTATTGTTAATTACTTTCATTTGTTCATCATGTTTCCTTTTGTTGGTATGATTGACAGCCATGCTAGCATGATCAACATGATAATGAGTGAGTAGTGACCTAGCTAGGGTTAATGGGTAATTAGGGGAAACCAACATGGGGAATGATTCATGCTTAAATTAATATGCTTTCATGGTTTATTTGCTTGCTTGTTTTGATCTCAATTCATGCACATGTTATGTTTGATGAAATGTGAGCCTATGAATCCTTGCATTTTTTACCCATCACCTATCTTTTCAATGAGACTTGTAAGACATAAACCAACTCGAGTCTCATTAGACCATGCATGTTGTTGAGTAGGGAAGATTAAGTCGACTTGTAGGTGTTGTACAATCTAATTGATTCGGCTCCGGGACCCAAACTTTCCTAGGAGTGTAAGATATAACCCAACTCAATCCATCACAACAATAATTGCTTGCTTATAATTTGAGAACATGTTTGTATGATCAATTTCCATGATTCCCCTATGATCCCATGACACCCTAGTGCTTTTTATCAATTGTTTACAACCCTTTTAATTCATCTTGCTTTTTTATTTCCATTGCTATTTTAGTTTAGTGACCTTCTACATCAACCCAAATTGTGACACCCCTAAGACACCACTAGTTTCAATAGAAATCTCATCTCAATTCCCGTCCCTTGGGATCCGACCTTTACTTGCCTCTTTACTAATTGTAGAGTTGTTTGTGAAGCTATAAAATGTGTTTTGATTCGGACGTGACCCAACGACCACATCTATTTAATTGTGAACACGAAACGGACCGATCAACTATCCGTAGTGTCCTCGATCATTAACGGCGGACCCCGTGGCCGTTTAGCAGCTCCTTGACTAGACTGCCCTCCGAACATCGTCTGCTTCCCTTTTGTCATTGTTGCTTCGTACAAAATGAACAAATCAACAACTAGCTTCCCATATCCTTGAACAATAACAATTTATAAAACCCTAAACAAAAATCAGAATTTGAAGACGAAATTAGGGTTTCGAAGAATTGGGGAAAACGGGATTAAGCATCTCCTAGTTGCTAAGATGGCTTGAAAATCAAGGGAATAGGATAGCAAAGGCAGTTAAAACATAAATTCGACAAGAATTCAACCCCAAATCGATTTTCCCCAAATCGATTTTTCCGACACAAGTTAACAATGCTCGAAATTTGGGCACAAAAGTTCAGCGAGAATCGAATTTAAAGGAAGAAAATAGGATTAGAAACATACCTTTGATGAGAACTCGGGAATTTGAGCAAGAAAAATCGAAGTAAAGGGGTAGATTGGCAGGAATCGCGAAAAGGGGAAAAAAACTAGGGTTTTCTCTGATTTTTGATTGAATGAAAATGAATGAATGAATGAAAGAAGAGTTATGACTTCCCTATTAATTTGCCCACTGGTTTCGCGCGGTGGTCGATCGACTATCTGACCCAGTCGATCGACCATTCTTCCCTTATACAGCTCTCTAATGTCGCGTGGTGGTCGATCGACCAGCTTAACCAGTCGATCGACCAATCTCTCTATGAAACAGCCTCTGCCTATTTCTCTTCAGTCGATCGACTGATCTGCTTGGTCGATCGACTGCATATGCTGGCAATTAAAATCAACTACGTCAAAAAGTTTTTTTTCCAATTCAATTCCCTGTCTTTCTCTCATCGATATCCAGTAGATCATCCTACGCACTTTGCATAAATTAATTACCTGCAAACATTCTCAAAGGCGCACATTTTTCCAAAAAAGAAATTGCTAATTAAAATGAAATAAGCTAAAGTTCCTAATGCAAATTAATGAAATAAAACTGTAAAGTTCCTAATTACAAAAAAGAATGTACAAGCCGGGTTGCCTCCCGGTTAGCGCTGGTTTAAGAGGTCCCGCACGACCTTCTTATCTCAATTTGCAGCTTCTAAAATTGGGTCAAAGTATAGTACTTCGACCTGCCCAACAAATTCGTCTGCACCGTGATAGTGTTTCACGTATTGACCATTCACTTTGAATCGGTCTCCAGATGAGGTCTCCAATTCAACTGATCCGAATTTTCTAACTGCTGTGACCGTATAAGGGCCAGTCCACCTGGATTTCAGCTTACCAGAAAATAAACGGATACGAGCATTAAAAAGAAGTATCTTATCGCCAATATGGAACTCGCGCTTAATGATTCTCTTGTCGTGCTAGCGCTTCGTTTTCTCTTTGTAGATCCTAGCATTATCATAGGCCAGCAGCCTAAATTCCTCCAGCTCATTCAGCTGTGTCATACGTTTCTCACTAGAGAGGTTAGGATCCAAATTCATATCACATATAGCCCACCAAGACTTACGCTCCAACTCAACAGGTAAATGACATGTCTTACCATAAATCAATCGGAATGGTGACATCCCAATCGGCATTTTAAACGCGGTCCTATAAGCCCATAAGACATCATCTAACTTAAGACTCCAGTCTTTCCGTGATTTAGAAACAACTTTAGCTAAAACTTCTTTCAATTCTAGGTTACAAATCTCAACCTGACCACTAGTTTGGGGATGATACCCCAAACCTCTACGATGTTGGACACCGAATTTAGTCAATAAAGCACTAAGTTGTTTCTCTTTAAAATGCATTCCACCATCGCTAATGACAACCCTAGGGACACCAAAACGAGGGAAAATAATCTTTTTAAATAGCTTAATCACGGCTTTTGCATCGCAATAGGGAGTAGCGATAGCTTCTACCCATTTGGACACATAATCTACAGCTACGAGGATATATTTATTACCTTGACTGCTCGGAAAATGTCCTTGATAATCAATGCCCCAGACATCAAAAATCTCAACCTCTAGAATGCCTACCTGTGGCATCTCATGTCTCTTTGAAATATTCCCCGATCTTTGACAAGCATCGCACTCAGCAACAAAATTGCCACTATCTGCATGCAAAGTTGGCCAATAGAAACCAGTTGAGTACCTTAGCCACGGTCAGGACGGACCATGGTGACCACCATAGGCAGAAGAGTGGCAAGCTTCTAGGATATCCTTCACCTCCCACTGAGACACACATCTCCGGATAAGACCGTCTGCGCATTCCTTGAAAACATAAGGATCGTCCCAAAAGTATTGTCTAGCATCATAAGCGAACCGCTTCTTCTGCTGCCATGAAAGCTCGGGTGGTATTTTACCTGTCATATCAAAATTAGCATAATCAGAAAACCACGGAGGTGGATAAGACCCCGAATTAGTGATAGCTAACAGACTCTCATCAGGAAAAGAATCATTAATGGGTAACGAATCCTCCCTTTCTGTCAGCTGCAGACGAGATAGATGGTCAGCCACCACATTCTCTGCACCTTTCTTATCTTTGATCTCCAAATCAAACTCCTGCAAAAGGAGTATCCACCTCAAAAGTCTCGGCTTCGCATCATTCTTAAGAAAGAGAGTCTTCGATACGCATGGTCGGTATAAACAACAACCTTAGAACCTAACAAATAAGACCGAAATTTGTCTAAGGCAAAAACTACAGCTAGAAACTCCTTCTCAGTGGTGTAATAATTGACTTGAGCCTCATCCAAAGTTCGGCTCGCATAATATATGGCATTCAAAACTTTATTTTTCCGCTGTCCCAAAACTGCACCAATCGCATAATCGCTGGCTTCACACATAATCTCGAATGGGAGGTCCTAATCAGGCGGCTGAATGATTGGTGCAGAAACTAGAGCCTCCTTTAACCTGTTAAAAGCTAAAAGGCACTCATCAGTAAACTCAAAGACAACATCCTTAAGGAGCAATTGTGTAAGTGGTTTAGCAATTTTTGAAAAATCCTTAATGAAACGCCGATAAAAACTAGCGTGACCAAGGAAACTCCTCACTTCTTTCACATTCACGGGAGGAGGCAATTGCTCAATCACCTGCACTTTTGCCTTATCAACATGTATATCCTTATCAGAAATCAGATGCCCTAACACAACTCCCTCATTGACCATGAACTGACATTTTTCCCAGTTTAAAACAAGATTAACATCAATACAACGCTGCTTGACTTTATCAAGATTAGCTAAACAACGATCAAAGTCATTACCATAAACTGAGAAATCATCCATAAATACCTCCATAATGTTCTCTATATAATCAGAAAAAATCCCTTTCATGCACCTCTGAAAGGTAGCTGGGGCGTTACACAATCCGAAAGGCATCCTGCGGTACGCAAAAACACCCTGTGGACAGGTAAAAGTGGTCTTACTTTGATCATCCGGATGAATAGGGATCTGAAAGAACCCTGAATATCCGTCTAGAAAACAGGAAAAATTTGTTAGAAGCAAGTCTTTCAGTCATTTGGTCAAAAAAGGGAGGGGGAAATGGTCTTTCTTGGTGGCGGCATTCAACTGTCTATAATCAATGCACATCCGCCACCCTGTCACAACTCATGTCGGTATTAATTCATTTTTCTCATTCTTAACCACGGTAGTCCCTCCTTTCTTCGGAACTACCTGAACTGGGCTAACCTACTTGGAGTTGCCAACTGTATAAATAATACCTGCATCGAGTAGTTTCATCACCTCGGCCATAACAACTTCCTGCATCTTTGGGTTCAACTTGCGTTAACCCTGTCTGTAAGGCTTGTGGCCTTCCTCCAGCTCTATCCTGTGCATACAAATATCAGGGCTGATGCCCTTAATATCATCCAAAGAATAACCTAAAGCTTTCCTATTTTTCTTAAGCACACACATCAAAGCAGAAAGCTGGTCATCATTAAGCTTAGCACTAACAATAGCTGGGTACTGCTCCGTATCATCTAGAAAAACATACTTAAGATTAGGAGGAAGTGGCTTACGCTCTGGCACCTTTACCTCTACAGCATAGGCAGAATCAGCTTCAATGGTATAACAAGTGTTTACCAAATTCTCGTTGGCCAGGCTTAAGAGCATCTCATCTTCTTCCTCAGTGAGCTCGTAGCTTTCCATTGAGCCTACCAAAACATCTAGCTCCTCAGCATTCACCATTGTATTATCTGCACACTCATCTAAACGGGTTAGATCAGCTAAGGGATCCTTGGCTAAGGATTCCCTCCAATTACAATTAACAGCCATGTCAACAATATCAACGGAATAGCACGTATCATCATCAGCAGGTTCAGTCGCCTTACGAGCAAGACTGAACTCTATGGTGTCATCCCCTACCTCTAAGGTTATGATTCCCCGTTTGACATCTATTACAGCCCCTGCTGTATGTAAAAATGGTCTACCTAAAATAATAGGTATCTGACTGTCCTCTGCAATGTCCAAAACAACGAAATTGACAGGAATAAAAAACTTACCCACTCGAACGGGTACATCCTATAAGACTCCTAAAGGTCTCTGAGTCGATCTATTTGCCATCTGAAGGGTAATATCAATCACCTTAAGTCTACCAATATTTAGCTTTTCGCAAACAGAATATGGCATGACACTGACACTGGTCCCTAAATCACAAAGGGCCTTTCGAATTTCGTGGTTACCTATAGTGCAGGGAATTGAAAAGCTACCCGGGTTCTTTAATTTAGGTGGTATGTTAATTAGCGAAAGAGCATTACATTCTTCCACAAAAGCAACCGCACCACCATCATGAAAATTTCTCTTACAATTCAAAATGTCTTTCTTAAATTTAGCGTAAGAGGGTACCTGGGTAATTAGATCAGTGAAAGGAATGGTTACCTCAAGATTCTTGACCATCTCCAAAAACTTACAAAACTTGCGCTCCAGCTTAGTATTCTTTAAACGCTCCGGATACGGGACTGCAACGCTGGCCGTAGGATCAGCAACCTTCGGCTTCCGTAAATTTAAAACCTCCGTCAAATCATCAATAAGTATAGAATCATGCAAATTAATTAACGGATTTTTTTCCTGCACTGGAGACCCAGTCGATCGACCATTGAGCTCGGTCGATCGACCAATCGCACTGGGTTTGAACAACTTCTGGTCAGAAACTTCTTCGTCAGGAACTTCAGTCGATCGACCGGTATTGTTGGTCGATCGACCACATGTGCTGGGTTCAATTAGTTTCTGGTTAGAAACTTTTTCGTCTGAGATCCTGGTCGATCGACTGCTGTTGTTGGTCGATCGACCGCTGGTACTGGCAGTAAAGCTCGTTTTCGCACCAGAATTCAAATTTGTCTTTTCATCATTTGCCGAGTCTTCTCTTGGCTTATCGGGACCATCATAAGAAAGGCCACTTCGGAGATTAATGGCATTAATGGTTTTAATTGGCCCCTCACATTTTCTTGAAGAATTGGCGACTTGGTTAGCCTCTAAATTCTCTAACTGCTTCACAAAATTCTTTGCAGATTCAATCCCAGCATCTTCTATTTTGGGGACTTGAACCAAAAGAGCTCGGACTATTTCTCTCAATTCCGCGGTCTCATCTGAGTTATGAACAGGAATTTCAATTTCTCTCTCGGAAACCTTAGAAGTCTTGAGCTTTTCGAGCCGGGATGTAATAGAATCTATGAGTGTCGCAACGGCACTCATTTCATCAGTTTGCTTTCGCGAGTTTCCACGCGAACTCCCAAACTCAGCTCTTTGGACTGCCGTCTCCTCAATAGTGTTCCAACCTTTGTTCTGACCAGTATTGTTTTGGAACCTACCATTCGCAGCTGCATCCAGGATAACCTTGTAGTCATCATATAAAGAATTGTAGAATAAGTTGCAAAGGTACCACTGCTAGAAACCGTGGTGAGGGACAGACCGAACCAAGCTCTTGAAACGTCCCCATGCTTCACAAAATTCCTCATCAGGTCCTTGCTGGAAATTTGTAATTTTGCTTCTCAAGGCATCAGTCTTTGCGAGTGGGAATTATTTTTTGTAGAAGGCTAATGCTAGGGATGTCCAATCTGTGACTCCAGCTGCTACCCTATCAAGGTAGCGGTACCAATCTCGCGCACAATCCTTCAAGGAGTACAAGAACATCATCCCCTTTAATTCATCTTGGGTCACCCCAGGCCGCAGACAGTATGGAACAATGCAGAGTCCGTGAAAATTTCCATATGCTTCAAAGGATCCTCGTCCGGTAGACCAGCAAACAGATTTCGCTCCACTAAATCGATATAGGAGGAACGGAATTCGAAATGACCATGAGTAGGGGTAGGTAATTCGTATCCCTTTGGAACATGCTGCTCTTGTGGCTGAAGATTGTCATATATTGTAGTCATGTTCGCAAAACTGAGAGTACTCAAGTCTTCCTCTCAAAAACCTGTCTTCTAACTGTGCAAAAGCAAGACTAGAAGCAAGTGTAAGCAACAGCCTCAAGGAACCAAAGTTCCTTGAGACAAGAAAAATAAACTAAAAATATAGCAAACAGAATTACACCGTCTCCCCGGCAACGGTGCCAAAATTTGATACCGTCGTTTTGTATCAAAATTAAATTTAATAATCCGAACTAAAACTATAGCTAGTGATAGTAAGGGTCGAACCACAGAGAGACAAGATCAATTCTATTTGTTAATTTTTAATATATTGATGTAACAATTAAATGGGGGTTTTGAATTTGTTTGATTCTAGATACTAATTCACAAAATAAGAAGTTTTTCAAATAAGATAAAAGAGAGATCAGGAACTTCGGTTCACCATGGCTAAGGTCAGGTCAAGAAGATAGCAGAGGTCTTGTAATACGGTCTCAGGGAACGTGAGCAAGTCTTTCGATCAATGCTCAAATTTAACCTTACGGTCTTCTAATTCCCTAGAATTTCTCAAAACTTTCGCTCAAAGGAAATTCCAAAACTAATGAAAACCTAACCTACTAATCTTTCGATCTAGCAAGACGGGTTTATCAAAGTTAAAAAGATCGATACGGAAGAAATCATACTAACAAAATCAGCCCTAATTTACGCCATGGCTCACCTCGTTCCCGATCAAGATAATTAGCTATGCATAATTAAAACAATAACAATTGCAAAATTGAAGGCAAAGAATAAGATTGACGTGATTGAAATTGAATTTAAGACAAAAGATCAAAACTGAATTGCTTGAATATAAACTAGTAACAACAAGAATTAAATTGATAAGAAATAAGAGGAGAAGGAAATTGTATTAAAGCTTACTAAAGGATTGATGAACAAAGTAATTGAAATTGAAATCCGTCGTCTCACTTTCTTCTCTCCAAAACTAGATCTAAACTTCAGTTCTTGAATAATAAAAAGCATAACCTAAATTATTGTTTTTCCTCTACTGATAAACGTCCTTCCCAAAGATTAATTACAATTGGGCTTTTAAAAGACTAAAGCGTAAAATAAATCTCAGATTCGCGGCTTGGTCGATCGACCAGATGGCACGGTCGATCGACCAGCCAATACAGTGCTGACTCCTCTGCTGAGCTTTCACGGTCGATCGACTGGAGATGTTGGTCGATCGACCAACTACGCTGTGCAGTAGCTTCTTTTCTCTTCCAAACAGCTTCTTCACTCCATGCACGCATCCCGAGGTGAACAAGTCCGAACTCCCATCTTCCAAGTTTCCATAAAGTTGCTTCCGGAGGACGATTTAGGATTGATTTAGCTCACTTCCACTCATTCCTACAATAAATCATAGAAATTCCAAAGTAAACCGTTTTGGGAGAAATAGTAGCTTTAAGCTAACAAAAACGCATGGAAATACGTGCCAAAACTGCAAATAAAGTGTATAGAATATGCACGTATCACTGTTCTTCTAAGAGTTTCAGTCTCTTATCAGTTTCAGTCAGAGGTGGGGTATTATGTTCCCCAGTTTCCTTGTTCTCCAGGGCGTCGATACGGGTCTCGACGCGATCCAGGGTGACCTTGAGAGCGGTAAGCAGGCTGGCTAGCTGATCAGTCGTGACATCTTTGTTTTTATCATTGTTGTTGTTGGACGAAGCTGAAGACGGGGCCATGGCTCTGAGGCAGAAAAACAGCTCACATTAGAACTCAATCCGACACGGTTCCAAGACTGAACGCAGACAACACAAAGTAGAGACAAAGATCCGACTCGACAAGACAGGGCGACCGTGTGTGGTCCCTCGGTGCTGACTCGATTTATGACGTGACGGTGTTTGACCGAACTTTCGACACGAGTCCAACATGACGGCGTGACGCCATTGGACGGGTCTCGTGGTGAGACGACTCATAAGTAAAGACCCATAAGTACGTTTGCTCGGACTCGATAGACACGAGGCGGAATTAGAATGGTGGACTGAAGTTTTCGAAAATAGAAATTTTCAAAAAGATTCGTTTGTCGCTTTAATGGGCGGCTTCCGAAGGTAGAGATCTCCGCAAGTCGATCAGTTGAAAGGGTTGCCTTAAGTTTATTTGCAAAAGACGGTTTGAGTTTGAGTCGGCTCAGAAAACAGTGCATTGTTTCCCAAGACGGTTTTTTGAAATTCAAAATTGTATGTTTTGAAAATCGAGTTTGAAAGGTTTGAGGGGGTCTCGGGGACGGTGCATGGTCCTCGGGATCCCGAAAGTGTCTCGAGAAAGAGCGTGTGCTTTTCTCGGGTTTTGAAAGAGCCATTGTCGACGTGAAACGGGTTAAAATCCGTGTCTAGACGCGGCTATTACAACGGCGTAAAAAGGTGATTTGAAATGGTTATACAAAACCGGGTTTGAAAATTGTCATTACGACGGCCTAGAAAGGCGTGTTGAAATGGTTATAAAAACAGGGTTTTCAAAAATCGTCATTACGACGGCCTAGAAAGGCGTGTTGAAATGGTTATAAAAACCGGGTTTGAAAAATTATCATTACGACGGCCTAGAAAGGCGTGTTGAAATGGTTATACAAAACCGAGTTTGAAAAATCGTCATTACGACGGCCTAGAAAGGCGTGCAACGGTCGGCGGAAGACCGAAGTTTGAAATGGCCATTATAACGGCGCGAAAAGGGTGTTTTTTGAAAGTTTGAAAATGACACGGAAGGACTTATGATCAGATAGCACATAAGCACTCACAGTTTCATTATTTTATGCAATATGCTGACACGGGTTTTGGCTTAAAAGGGTGGGTTACACACCAAGCAATCAAACCCCGATTTGCGAGAGGGATACCATTCCAAACAAAATGTGTAAGGAGGGTGCCCTAGCCTCGTGCTCGAAAGTGATGAAAGCTCTTTGACGAAACAGAATTGTGTAACGTCAACGGTATGCTTTACTCAATCGGGATTCGAAACGCGGGGATGAGAAAACTCACGCCGACGAAACGAGCCAATTGGTCGAAAAGGGTTATGTTGTGGGCCCGTACATGGAAACCCGACCATGACCGTAATATCAATTAATGCATTCCAACCAAGACCTCGTTCGAGTCTCACCATCTAGGGATCACAAAGACGTAGGTGTCCTAGTTATCCCCAACGGAGTCGCCAATCTATGGACATAGCCACCTACACGCCGGGACAATCTGCGGACGTATAGCGGTCTTTTTTTGAAAGCCACGCTCGGCGGCGTAAAAATGCTTTCGACCGGATCGTTTTAGATCGGTCGGTTTCGTCTCGGTAAGGGTCTCGAAACGATTAGAGATGTTCGGAGTCGCCACCAAGCATTTGTGGGATGCCTGGAACCCGTTTGAATTCCACTTTATACCTCGGTCAAATCGAAGCACAAAGCAGCGTTTGACATAGGTACTAAAGATAAGGAAATCGTCCCTCTTTAGCATCCTATCTCTAGAATGACTCTCGTACGCCCTGGATAAGGTCATCCACTATCCGAAGTTTCTGAGTAAGAGGTGAAGGTACGTATTGGGAAGCCCTTTAATCAGACACCCAATCCCGCCCGCGTTTAGCGGCCTCTACTGATCGATCTTGGTTGGTTGAATGCAAAAGTTGATAAAACGGTTTAAATGCATGAATGCGCATCCAATGATTTAAACCTAACATGTGAGAGCTTTCTAAGTCAGTTTATTTAATCCAAGTATCAAGTATAAGATGTCGAGTTGGATTAATGGTTGATTTGCATGCAAGACGGAAATTAAACATCCATTTACTGTATTAGGTTTAGGGTGCATAACGTGATCCGTTTGTCTTAGTAAGGCATTTTGCAAATATGGTTTTTGAATAGTCATCTGATCCGTCCTATATCCGAGTTAACCGGAGTCGGGATCGTCCTAGACTAATGCTGGAAGGGAACACGCCCTGTACCAGACGGCTATATGAGGCGCGAGCCAGCTGGCGGTGTAAGGGGCCTCCCTCTGGTTTTGAAAATGAGAAATGGGGAGCCTGTTTAGCCGCGGGTTAGCCCACGGTTTATGTGCCATGTTCTGAACTTTTAGAAAACGTTATAAAACGTGTTGAAAATGGGTATTTGAACCCGGTTTGATTTGAAGGGGTCGTTTAGACCACATTTGTTGATTTGGAGAACTAGACTCGAATAATCATCATTATTTTGATAATATTCGGTGTCGGGTTCGGTTTGACAAACTTGACATGAATAGTTTTGAAAATGATTATGGACTAATTGTTTTAAGTCCATTTGAATGTAATTAGTTGATACTCGTCATCGTACCCGGGTTAAAATCCGGCATGGTATGTAGAACCAAGGATGACTTTGTGGTGGTGACTAATATGTTTGTTTGAAAATGTAAAGAAATGAAATAAAAGGCTTTAAAATACCTTCTAAATGTCATTAACCAAATATTATCACCGAAACACGGATTTAACCGTCATGGTATGAGGAACCAAGGGTGAAAAATGTTTTATGGTTAAAACATGTGAAATAAAATAAAAAGGGTTCGAAAATACTTGAAAGGGTGAAAACCGATTACAAATATGGAGATGGATTAAAGGGAAATGAAGAGAACAAACACGGTTGATCTCTGGTCTGAGCACCCCATTTAGGCGCGGGCCAGTTGGCGACCTAAGGGGCTTCTGCCTCAGACCAAAAATCAGTTTTGGCTCGTTTATTCCATGTTTTGGTTCATGTTATGCATGTTTTAGCATGTTAGAGTCATGAAGCAAATGAAAACATAATAAAAGAGGATTTTTACACCCTCATACTTACATGTTTGGTTATGGCGAGTGACCGACGTAAGTGTAACAACTCGTTTGATCGGAAAAAACTCGGTTTAAAACCGTTTTGGTAAGTAAAAAGAGTGTTTTAAAAGTTTAGTGATGGTGTAGTGGTCGAAATGGTCGGTCAAGTGGTTTAATGCACGATGACGGTACTAAACAATGTGTAAGGCTCGTGTTTACGATCGGTAGGTCGTAAATACGCGTCGGATTGAGACTTAAGAAGTCGAGTCGAGTCGAGAATTTTAAGGGAGAAAAGAAGGGGCGGACGCTCGCGTAAGTCTCAAATGGGTGGCATTTGAGGGGTATTTATAGGAGAATGAGTGGTTGTGTGAGTTTTGAGCGACGTGGCCACCTGGGCTGCTCAAAGAGGCGCGAGCCACATCGCGGTTCTTCGAGTTGTGTTGTCACTTTCACAACAAACGCAATCATGATTTGTTCTATCCTAGGTTTTGTAGTCACATGTTTGGTACTTGACCATTCATGAATCCGGGAAAACATAAGGTAGAAGGTTTGAAATGTTTGTTTTTTGTGGTTCTCGGTTTGACTCGTTGTTGGAGTCGAGATTTGGATTTTTGAATCGGTTTTTGGTCCGGTGTCGGTTTTGACTCTAATTAGTGTCATTGTGACCCCGTCTCCGTGCATTAAACACTCCAGGTATTTTTGAAATGTTTTGAAATGTTTTATTTTTGAAATCGTTTTATGTTTTCCGACGTAAAGTTGTACACAAACTGTCGATCAAACGCCGCGATTCCAAAACATGTTGTAGTCCGATAATCATCGGGTGTTTGTTGGAGTCTCAGCAGATACTGGGTATCTACACAAATATTATGGGAAGGAATATTTTACAATTGGTGGTTTTAGATAGGACTCCACCAAACTAGTTCAAATTGTCGAGATTCTTTGTCCATAGAGCTCAAGGCTCTTAGAAGGAGATCAAAAGTTTGTGAACAAGCCCCAAATAAGCATAGGTATGGTTTGCTTAACTTCAAAACAAAGCTTGGCCAAAGGTATTTGTCATCCATTTTCTTTTTCATCTTTTTCTTGGCGCTTGAGTATTTGCGATGCTTTAAACCAACAAGCCCATGATTCTTGTCAACATAAGGTATGAAGTATGGTTCATATTTGTTCGGAGACTTCCACTTATCATCTTCCTCTTCAATGATGATGATGGTATTTTGATTACTCAATCCTTCAAAGGTAGAAGGAGAATTCTTATGGCATTGATGATCGGGTTCTTTAGAAGTTGAAATTGTGGATGCCAAATTTCCACAAGCAAGTTCATTTGCAAGTTTCTTCTTGAGCTTTTTCACTAAGTACCCTTTATATGATGTTTTGACCTTTTGGAGAAGATCCACCATATCATCTCCAACAATCATAGGTTCCATGGTGGGTGTAAAATAGTCTTCATAGGCAATAGGGAAGGGGCATTCTTCTTCTTGATGATAAGGTATCTCAAATTTCTCAAGGATAGGTTCCTCAAGTAGAGTGATCTCATAACCTTCCGCTTCCTTGTCCCATGAGTTCTTGCAAAACATGATCTTATCATCATGGCTATCTTCATAGGAATCATAAACGGGGGCTTCATTCTTCTTCAATAATTCTTCCTCCACCATCTCAATATTCACATCAAAAGACACACTCTTATACTCACAAAGGCTAAGAGTATTTGGCTTACTCAACCTCATATCTTCTTCATCAAATACAATACTTTCATACTCACAAGAGCTCAAAGGAATTGGCTCTTCCCACTTCTCATCTTCCATATCAAAGGTCACTACTTCAAATTCGCATTCATGATCAATGTCTAAGGATTGGTGGGGAGTGGTTGGTTGGACGGTTTCTTGGGTTGCCTTTATTTGGGCAATTTGAATCTCCAACGCCTCTCCTTGGGTAACAATGCCTTGAAGAACATTGTCCCTTTTTTGGCTCTCCTCTAGCATTTGTTTGAAGAAGTTTTGTTGATCTCCCATCATTTGGAGAATCACATTTTGAATGGGGTCATCTTCTTGTTGTGGGTGGGTGTGAAAGTGGTTGTATTGTGGCAATTGAAATTCATTATGAAGTGGGTATTGGATGTGGTGATTTTGGTGGGAAACGTTGGGGTAGTAGTTAGGATTTTCATTGTATGAATAGTGGTAGGTTTGTGTTGACTTGCTCCTCAAACTCCCCATACCCATAGTCATACTCAAAAGATCCAACATGTACTCCATATGTCAAGTCTTCGGCCATCATAGCTAAGACAAGGAAACAACTACAAGCAAGGAAACTACACAAAAACGGTAAGAACAAACCTTGAGGAACAAGTTCCTCAAGGCTAAAACACAATTAAAATAGACAAACAAACAAGAACTTAATCACAAAACACCGTCCCCGGCAACGGCGCCATTTTGACGGTGAGTTGGTCGTCACACATCCAATCAAACACATTTATAATCTCAACAAACAACTAGTTAGTGGTTAAGTCGAGGTCGATCCATGGGACGGTGTGCTTTGGGTTCTAAGTCTATCCATCTCAATTTATGCTAGTGTCACAATTGATTTGGGTTGGAGTTGGTGAGTTTAAACTAATAGAAGCAATAAAGTAAAACAAGCAATCAATTAAGAGATGTAAACAATTGGCTAAAAGTGCTAGGATATCATGGGTTCATAGGGAATTCATGGAAGTTGATCATACAAACATATTATCAAGTTATAAGTAAGAAATTATTGTTGTGATGGCATCGAGTTAGTGTATATCTTACAATCCCTAAGAAGGTTTGGGTCCCGGAGCCGAATCGATTAGATTGTACAACACCTACAAGTCGACTTAGTCCTTCCTATTCAACATTATGCATGGTCTAATGAGGCTCGAGTTGGTTTATGTCTTACAAGCCTCATTGAAAAGACAAGTGATGGGTAAAAATGCAAGGATTCATAGGCTCGCATTTCATCAAACATGACATATGCATAAGTTGAAATCACAACAAGCAAGCAAATAAATTATGTGAACATATTAGATTAAGCATGAATCATTCCCCATGTTTGTTTCCCCTAATTACCCATTAACCCTAACTAAGGAAACTACTCACTCATTATCAAGTTCAACATGCTAATAAGGTTGTCAATCATATTAACAAAGCAAAACATGATGAATAAATGAAAGTGATTAACAATAACTAAACAAGAGTAAAAGAGATTAAACCTATGAAGATGATTCCAAATAATAAAACAAAGAATAAAAGAAGAGAACTTGATTGATTGATGAATAGTTGTCAATTCTCCAATAATAACCCAATAATCTTCAATTAGCCAATAATAATAAGCTTGAACAATGATTAAGGAAAGATTAATGTGTAATTTTGTGGAATGATTGAGATTAATCTATTCTAATCTACTCCTAATCTAATCTAAGAGAACTTCCTACTAAGAGGGCTTAATCTAATCTAAGGAAACTTGATCTAATCTAAGGAAAACTTGATCTAAGCTAAGAGTTGTTGCCTCCATAAGAGGATCTCTCTCCTTTCCATTATTACAAAAGGGGTATTTATAGTAGTGTATTACTAGGTTAAGTAAGGATAAATTAGTAAATAACAATGCTAAGTTCAAAAGTGGAGAAATGCAAGTCTTTCAAGGAGATGAGCATATCGCGCTAGAGTCGTCACTATCCGCTCAGACCAAGGAGGGAGACGCTCGGATTGTGGTTTGAGGAGACGAGCGAGTTCTGCTCGGGACGCTCGGATCAAGAGAGGGGAGACGAGCGTCATTTGGTTAGCACGCTCGGATTATGGGCAGGGAAACGAGCGTCTTCTTCCTATTCCGCTCGGATTGTTCCTCAGAATGGTCCTTGCTTTTCCTCCTTTTGCATGCTCCTTATTCTTGTGTTGTCGGTCTTCGTTCTTGCCTCCTCTTTCATACTAGTTCATCCAATATCATCAGAAAGCTTCCAATTATGCACGGGAGATGGGAATGTCTGCCTAATTTGTCTTTTTTCCTACAAAACATACGAAATGCACTAGGAAAGAAAAATAGAAAGCATTTGATGGATAAAATGGCTATGTAATGTTATAATAATATGCAAAATAGGTTCAATTAGGGGACTAAATGTGCGCAATTATGAGTCGCATCATATACATACCCCATTGTACTACCTAGCTAAACATAGAATTCTCTCTTAGATTAAACCAAGCTTCCTTAGATAAAATCAAGCTCTCTTAGATTAGATTAGGAGTAAATTAGAATAGATTATCTTTTAATCTTTTCACAAATTACACATTTCTTTCCTTAATTATTGTTCAACTTTATTGGGTAATTGAGGATTATTAAGTTATTATTTGTAGATTTGACAACTCTTCATCAATTAATCAAGTTCTCTTCTATTATTATTTCATTTCCATTTGTCCATCTTAATATTGGTATAATCTCTTTACTCTTTATTGCTTATTTCCTCACTCTTTAATCATGTTTATGCTTGTTAAGATGATTGACACCATTGATAACATGTCTTCAATGATAATAAGTGAGTAGTTACTAAACTAGGATTAGTGGGGGATTAGGGAAGTCAATCATGGAATAGATTTATGCTTAGCAAGTTCATATGAATGCTTGATTATTGTTCTTCAACTTATGCATATATCATGTTTGATTGACAACCTAGCATGTTTCTCTTATCTTTTCAACAAGGCTTGTATGATATAAACCAACTCAACAAACTCAAGCCTTGTTAGACCTTGCATATTGTTGAATAGGGAAAACCCAAGTCGACTTGTAGGTGTTGTAAAGTCTTAACCGACTCGTCTCCGAGACGTAATTTTCCCTAAGAATTGGTTTATCATGCATGTAGTTTAATAGGAAGAATTAAGTCGACTTGTAGGTGTTGTAAAGTCACAAATGACTCGGCTCCGAGACCCAAATCTTCTTATGAATTATAAGATATGAACTAACTCAATTCCAATAATAATAATTGCTTGCATCCACATAACTCATTTATGCTATCTTATCATGATTCCCTTATGATCCCATGACATCCTAGTATCTTTATTAATTGTTTACATCTCTTAATTTATTTCTTGTTTTACTTTATTGCTTCTATTAGTTTAGACTCATCAACTCCAACCCAAATCAATTGTGACACTAGCATAAATTGAGATAGATAGACTTAGAACCCAAAGCACACCGTCCCGTGGATCGATCACGACTTAACCACTAACTAGTTGTTTGTTGAGAATATAAATGTGTTTGATGGATTAACGACAACATCAAAATGGCGCCGTTGCCGGGGATGGTGTTTTGTGATTAAGTTCTTATTTTTTTGTCTATTTTAATTTTGCTTTAACCTTGAGGAACTTGTTCCTCAAGGTCGTTCATACCGTTTTGTTGTAGTGCTTGTAGTTGTTTCCTTGTCTTAGCTATGATGATGACTCAAGACTTGACATATGGAGTATGTGGTGGATCTTTTGAGTATGACGATGGGTATGAGGAGTTTGAGGAGCAAGTCAACACAAACCTACCTTACAACTTATACAATGAAAGTCCTAACTACTACCCCAACTTTTCCCACCAAAATCACCACACCCATTATCCACAACAACCACCCACCCAATACCCACTTTACAACCAATTCCAAATGCCACAATACAACCACTCTCACACCCACCCACAACAAGAACACGAGCCCAACTTTAACATTCAAAATGTGGTTCTACAAATGATGGGAGACCAACAAAATTTCTTCAAACAAGTGCTAGAAGAGAGCCAAAATAGGGACAATGTTCTTCAAAGCATTGTTACCCATGGTGAGGAGTTGTAATTCTAATTGCCCAAATAAAGGAAGCCCAAGTAACGGCTCCCCACCAATCCTTGAGCATTGACCATGAATGTGAATTTGAGGTAATGACCTTTGATGAAGAAGATGTGAAGTGGGAAGAGCCAATCTCCTTGAGCTCTTGTGAGTATGAAAGTGTGGTATTTGACGAGGAAGATATGAGGTTGAGTAAGCTAAATACTCTTAGCCTTTGTGAGTATGAGGGTGTGACTTTTGATGTCAACATTGAGATGGTGGAGGAAGAATTACTGAGGATAAGTAAAGCCCCTATTTATGATTCATATGGAGAAAGCGATGATGACGCATCTATGGAAGAAGATGATGAGGGAAAGATGGACTCAAATGATGAATGGGGCTATGGGTTTAGGTTTCTTGAGGAATCCATCCTTGAGAAGTTTGAAGATTATTTCAATGAAGAGGAAGAATGCCTCTTCCTTATTGAACATGAGGACCTTGTCACACCCACTATGGAGCTCATGATAGTTGGAGATGACATTATGGACCTTCTCACGAACGTCAAATCGTCATACAAGAATTACTTATTAGAGAAGCTCAAAGACAAAGCTAAGAAGGAGCTCACATGTGGAAACTTGGCACCCACTATCCCAACTCCCAAGACACCCCATCATCAATGCCATGAAAGTTCACCTTCTATCCTTGGAGGATTGACTAGTCCAAGTATTTTTGTCATCAACTTTGGAAGATAGGAGCGACTGAAAAACCCCTTAGGACAAGAATCTCAAGTTTGCTAGTTTTAAGAGCCGGGAAGGCCATCATGATGAAGCAAAGGAGAAAAAGAAGGAGTTCAAAGGAAGGTCCCTCATGGATTGGCCCTACTCTATTTTGCAATGGTTCAAGACTTATTATTGCTTACTTGAGGATCATTCACAAACTTTTGAACAACTTTTGAGAGCATTAAGCTCCATGGACAATGAAATTTGTCATTTGACTTAGTCTGGTAAAGTCTTATCTCCGTTTCTAACATATTCCTTCCTAAAACTTTGCATTGTATAATATACTTTTTGATTAATTGCATGAGAGCTGTGAGGGAGAGTTCTTTATATATTATTTGAGGAAATTTTCAGAAAAATGATGATAAGAGGAATCACAAAGGGTGCAAGGGAAAGAATTAGCATGAAACGACTGAAAGTTTGAGAAGGAGCAGATCAGGACGGCCGTCTCGACAGTAAAACGCTCGACCCGAGCTGCGCTTCAGACAAATAATTCCCTGACATGAGATCTGCGTGATTTATAGTGAGGCCGCGCGTCCCAGATACTGATCCGCTCGTGCCAAATTTAGGACGCTCGTCCTGGACAGTGCATTAAGCAAAAATTTTCCCTGGTTGAAAATCTGGGCAGATTATTCAGAGGACGCCCAACCCCGTTTCTAAGCCACTCGAGCTGGACTCAAAATGCTCGACCTGAGCTGTATTCAAAACAAGGAGGATCTGCTAGAAGAGAATCTGCGCGTTCCCTTGACATGACACCCGTGCAGCAACTTCAGGATGCTCGTTCCGACGTCAAGATGCCCGGATAGCAGAGGATAAATGCTGGGCTGCATTTCTGTATGCCCGAACCCAACCCTAGCCCGCTCGTCCCATCACCTTTCTTTGATATAAACGCCTCCCCAACCATCCCTATTCCCTTATCTTATCAACTTCAAAACCAAATCTCATCATCCTCCTTACAATCTCCATCACAAAAACCCCATAACAATCACCAAGGTTCTTTGAACAAATCCCTACCAACCACATCAAGCAAGAATGAATCTAAGGAGCAAAAGCAAGAATTCCGCCGAGACCGCACCCAAACATCGCAAAGGCGCTACTTCAACCGCCTCACGGGAGGCAAGGGGCCAAGAGAATGTAATGATACCGGATATTACACAACTTGAGTATTTTCCGGAGGTACACTTCACCAAAAATGAACACCGCCAACGATTTGAGCAATTGCTAGGTAAGGACTATTAACCTACTCAATTCATAGATCTTGATGTGTTAGAAATACTTGGCATTAGGAATCAACCGGAGGTATTCTTCAATGGCTTGGGTCTTGAGAAGATGTTCTATGCCCATGAGGACACTTACTTGAGTCTCACACTAGAGTTTTTGTGTAGTCTCCGTGTTGTCACTAATCGGCGAAAAGATGTCGGTATGGAGTTCCGTCTTTGCAATAGAGACTATAGGTTGACTATAGACCAATTTGCAAGTATCTTTGGTCTTGAAGTACCAAGGAATGACACCGATAAGCCCTCCGACTTTAAGGTTAACCATCTTTGGAGGGCCATTTCTGGGAGAGAACTCCATTCCTACAAGCAATGTTATACTTTTTCTATCCAACATCCGGTGATTAGGATTAGTGAGCGGTTTGTGGCCAGAACTATAAATGGAAGGCTAGAGCAAGATAGGTTCACCCTTCTTGACTTGACCTTTCTAGAGTCTTACTTGAATATGCAAGGGATAACGCCCTACAACTTCAACACGCCCCTTGAGATACTTACAAGATTCAATGACTTTGCAAAAGGGAATTCTCCAATTAAAACCTTTGTGATGCGAGGCCTAATTACAATTTCGGCCAATGAACACTGCCCCGGGTTCAACTTTGATGGAAGTTATGAAAAGCTCAAAGGAATCACCTTGATAGATGAGGATGCTATCTTCAACCACCACCGCTGGTGTAGATACAATCAAGCCGGAAGTGTAGAGTGGTTCACCAAGGGATGCACACCACTTATTCTCATGGGGTGGAACATACCACCCAACGAGCCCCGCTTGAGCCGGTACTCACCAAGGCCAAGCTACCTCATCCCCATTGAGATCCTTGACCACCCACAACCAAGAGAAGAAGCACCCCATATGATCTCGCGAGTTGCCGGAATGGGGTGACGCACCACCATCTTATGTACCCATTCCACCCTACCCAACACCACATGTACCATTCACTCCTCAAGATCCGCGAGCTCCATCCATGAGTGAATTGATGAAGCTCATGCAAAATGTTGATCTTGAAGTGCACGATGGGAGGGTTGACAACTACTTGGCCCAATACCCCTCCTACTACAACATGGCTCAACAAGGGTACATCAACCCTAGAGGCCCTCATCCATCTTAGGCTTAACGATATCTCTTGTTCCCTAACTATGACAACCAAGGAGGGAACTTTGGCGACCCAAGTAGGGGATTCTATGGCCAAGGACGAGGCTTTGACCAAGGAGGATCAAGCGGACATGGAGGCCACAACAATGATGATGATGATGATGAGTGAGATGGCTAGCCACACCACCTCCATTTGTATGATATTTCTTCCCTATCTCTCACGTATAGTTGCATTGTAATATATCTCTCATCTATAGTTGCATTGTAATATATCTCACATGATTAGATTAGTTTGCATTGTAATATATCTCACATGATTCATGTAGCTAGTTGCATATAGACTAGAATTCATGCATAGTCACTAATGACCAAACCTATTCCTTTCTACACTAGAAATAGTGCTTAAATCGGTTTGGGGAGGGTTGATCATAGGTGACCATAGTTTAATAGAAAACATGCATCATCTAGTGTAGTTTAGATTACATTCATTTGTTATATATGTCATATAGAATTGCATTTAGTTAGAACATTCATTCATTCATATCATATCATTGCATTTGTACTTCAATTTCCATTAAACTTTAAAAATCCAAAAACATGTATTTCTTTTTCATTCCTACTTCGACACGTACATTGAGGATAATGTCCAAAATAAAGTGGGGGATGAGAATTTATATTCCAAAAATGCATAAAAATTGAAAAATTTCGAAAAATCCCAAAAATATGTTCTTTAATTTCATAAAAACAAAACCCATAAAAATTTCAAAATTTAAAAATTCCAAAAACATGTTTTTTTTTGGTAAAAGGTAAGTATATTGATATCAAAAAATAATTACATCCAAGGTTCAAGTAAGTGTTCTAAAGAATATACAATATAAGCGTCTAGCTAAGTTGCTGAATCCACCTAACATCCTTACTAGGCAAAACAGAGGAATTCTTTGCCCAGAATCGTGTAAGTACATGTTTAATAACTGTCCTAACAATGACCTCAAGTCTCATGACATAAGCATCCAATCTGGCTTTTTACCTTACATTCCATATGCAATAAGTGACTCCTACATGACAAGCACTGATGATCTTCCTCTGGAGTTTACTTCTTATTCGCGCATTTGAATCCCATTGAGACAAATTACATGCTAGAAAATTCACGCCAACATTTCCCTGCAAGCTACTGATACAGTGAGCACTAAATTGACACTGGAAGAATAGATGATCATGGCTCTCATCTGCAGCCGAACAAAGATAGCAGGAAGAGTCATGTCCAAAACCCATCTGTATCATACGATCTTTAGTGAGCAATCTCTTCAGTTGGACAACCCAAAAGATGAAAGACCATTTAGGCACATTCATAAAGCTCTAACAAACATGTCTCCAAAGAACTTTAGGCTTATATTGTCTCAACCAATTATATCCTTCAGTCACAGAGTAGTCCTGATCTGAGGCTAACCAGCAATCATTAGTATAGTCTTACTTTAAAAGTACCATAGAGTGAGCTATTTTCTTCCAAGTCCAACTACAATCAGAAGGGGGATCATAGTTAGACCAGTGGGTATCTTTCATATAAATATGGTTTATCTAACGAACCCAAAGATGGTCCTTTTTATTAGCAAGCCACCAAATATACTTCCCCAACAAGGCTCTATTCCAAAGTTTCAAGGCTTTTATACCCAAACCACCTTCATCCTTAGGACTGCAGCACCTTCCCCAACTCACATTGGGGGATCTCTGATAAGAATCCTTACCACTTGTTGGGCCTGGAATTTCGCACTACTGACAGGATAGAATTCTACCCTGGCCTGACGATCAGGGCAGGTCCGTCAGGGTAGTCCAAGTTTGGCACCAGTCGATGAGCCTGGACTCCCGCATCATCTTTAGGATCAAGTTTAACCCTGGCCTGAACATCAGGGTGTCAGGACGTCAGGCTATCAGGTTATCAAGAAGACAGGCACCAGGCCGGAGAGGACAACGGTCAAGTGTAAGGTCAACATTTGACCAAGTCATGGATAATTATATATAAGATTTCTACAACATAAATATAGTCATTAAAGAGGAAGATTTGGTCATATAGAAAGAGCATTAATAGGCATTAATGCGCAATAAAGACAGCAATCAAGACAGCAATTAAGGAGGGATATTCAGCATTAAGTACAAAGATTTGGCAGCCTTCGGCTTGACTATATAAGGAGCATTTGAAGATCATTTGGCAAGACAAGGCATACTCTAACATACACAACACAACTTATCACATTGCAAGCAAGACTATTATAATACTTAGAGAAAATACTATACTTTGTGCTCGTGATATTATAATCCTCTTAAATCATAGTGAAATCCTCTCCTGGCTTGGTGCCCGTGGTTTTTTCCCATTCAAGGGTTTTCCACGAACAAATTCCTTTGTCTTATTATTTGTTTTATTTGCGCTACTTTCATTAAAATCAACCTTGCCTAAGTGCGATCACGATAACATCAAAATAGGATAATACTAGTTAATCCCCATACTATTCTACTCTAGTCATATTTCCAGCCCTGCGCAAAATATGGACAAAACAATTGGCGCCGTCTGTGGGGAAACTAGTTTATTAATCCTATAAGAATGTTCACAAGAGTTTCTCTTCTCACAAGTTTGAGAACCTTGGGAAAAATTGAGACAAGAGTTTCCATAACTCCCATTTCAAATGAAGAAATGCTAGATCCAAAAAAAAAAAAAAATTACCAAATCAAGTCAAAATTCCTTCCAACGATCATAAGTATAACAAACTCCAGTATTGACTAAGAGAATGCGGATTTCAAGGACATCCTTGTCATGAAAGAAGTTCAAAGATATGTTTTTCCTAGATCTAATACAAGTTTCGCAAAATATAAGCAATATATCTTAAAATTTCGTTACTTTGGCTTTTATTCTACGGTGAGTTTTCTTAATTATAATAATTTGATGTTTTTAGGAAATGAAACCTTGAACTTCAAAAATTCAAGCCTCGCAGGGCAATCCAGTCCTGATCGTGACAGGCTTCAAAGTCGATTCTCGATGATCGATTGGGCGCCCTCAATGTCATTACCAGCCTGGCCATTCAGTTCAACCCTGAACGGCTGTACCAAGACTGAGATTAGACACAAGGAGATTTATATCACTCAACGTGGTACATTATTAGTGGAATGAGATCAAGGAAGAAAAAGAAAAAAAAAGGGTGAACAACATCAATAAAGAAAGAGCTCTCAAAAATAAATTTTCTCTCTTAATCAAGCCTGACCGCCTTGATCCAATCAGGATAGACCAGATAGGGAATGATGATCGACAATATGAAACCCAATAACATAAAAATAAATCATTAAAGGTATTAAGTAATATTCCTGCACAGGTAAGTCGTATCCTTTACATAACTTTTAAATAATTATGTCATCATAAGTACATATTCCAAGGTAGATATGAATCAAATATTTTTAGTAATGACCATATTACATATGATAGTTTTTGGACAGTCTTGATATGCCACGGTCAGTCAAGCCTAACCTGACCTGGTTGATCAAGGAAAAATAAATCGACCAAGCCTGACCTGGTTGACTTTTTGAGAGATGAATTAACCTGTCATGACTAGCCTGTCCTGATATGCTCAGATCTATTATCATACCGCTGTTATGAATCCTTACATGATTACTCATTAAACTTTCCCTTATTATATATCAAGCATGACTAATATGAGATTAGAAACTTTGATCAAAAGAATTTTTAATATTAACATTTTACACACATTACACAACATGAACGTTTAGAGACATAATCTATCCTGGCCTGCCAGTTAACATGGTGGTGATTTATAATTCATGTGTATCATTTATAAGCTACTTGTGATATCCTTGTAAGATATTTCGGTCCTGCCAAGTGCAACTTTATGTGACATGTGGTAAGTTTATGAGCTACATGGCGACCAAAGGAGACATAACAGTCAGTCCTGAACGGATTATAGCAATACTAGAGTTCCAATTACCAAAACCAGTCAGGGACATCCAAAAGTGATAGGCCAGATTCTGACCTGAACAAAAATCAGCCCTGGATTATTATTTTTAAACCTTAAAGCCTTCCGAGTCAGGTAAGTTTCTCACCTAGCAATTACAGTACCCAGTTAGGGGCACATGTGTAGCATCATCCTGCATGGAAATAGATCAGGTATGAGTACCCTGACATGCATGTCCTAATAAGATCTCACTCCCCTGATTCTGTCAGGCCTGAATTAGTAAGTTTCTAAAAAAAAATATAAATATAAATATAAATAAATAAATAAATATATATATATATATATATATATATATATATATATATATATATATATATATATATACATACATATATATATACATACATATATATATACATACATATATATATATACATACATATATATATATATATATATATATATATATATATATATATATATATATATATATATTGATTTGCTTGATCTCATTTTTATAAAATTGAAGTATATGCTAATGTTATCACCTATAGGCTTAATATTGACACATCTTTGAAGTCTGTGCGGCAGAAACAACGCCAATTCGCTCCTGAAAGAAATATAAACATCTACGAAGTAAAAAAACTCCTGAATACGAGGCAACATTATTCAAGGATTAGAACCTATATTTATCATTGTCTCCATTTTTACTGGCCAAGCCAGGCAAAGGAAAACCCCTGCCGATTTATCTCTTTCTCGTTCACACTACTGTCAGTGCCTAGTTAAAGTATAGGAAGGTCAGCAACATCCTGTCTACAATGTAAGTAAAAGTCTACTAGATGTTGAAATGAGGTATGGATTACTTGAAAGATATGTTTTAGCTTTAATTATGTCCTGTACTAAGCTGCGTCCTTATTTCGAGTGTCACCCTATCATAGTCAAAACCAACCTGCCCATAAAATCTGTCCTGCGGAAGCCTGATGGCCGAATGGTCACTCCAGCTTAGTACCTATGATATTACCTTTGAACCCAGGACAGTAATCAAATCACGGGCCTTAGTAGACTTTGTGGCTGATTTCAGCCCTAACCTAAAATTAGACCTGGCCAAGGAAGCTAACCAATTAAACAATAAGACCTCAAACCTTGAATGGATCCTGTTCGCGGACGGGGCATCTATTGTACGGGGCATGGGGTTAGGATTAGTGCTAAAATCGCCACAAGGGGACATAATAACCCAAGCCGAGAGTTGTGAATTCAAAGCCACTGGCAATGAGGCTGAGTATGAAACCCTCATAGCAGGACTCAGGGTATGTCTAGACCTCGGTATTCAAATCCTAAAGGTAAAAACTGATTCACTTTAATTCCAAATCAAATAAAATAATTAATGCAGCAAAGGATTCAAAAATAATTTTATGTTTAGAATACGTTAAAAACTTTGCGCTAAGTTTCATTCATTTGATATTGAACAAATACCTAGAGACCTGAATATCTAGGCTGATACTTTGGCCAGCCTTGATTCAAATTTCACCCCTGCTATGATAAACTACCTATTGTACATTTACTTGAATCTGCCATCAGCAAGCTTGAATAGGTGAACCCTGTCAATACTGACAATGATTCATAGATTAAGCCTTATTATGATTGGGTCCTGCGAGATATACTACCTCAGGCCAGGCATATGGCTAGAGCGTTTAGAATTAGAGCTTCTACCTATTTTATCATTAATGATAATTTGTTTAAAAGATTTCAGGTCGGACCATACTTGAGATTTCTCGTACCATATGAAGCAAAGCAAAGTTCTCAAGACTGGCTACTATTGGCCAACCCTGAGGGCTTACTGCCTGGACTACAACACGAAATGTGAAGGTTGTCATAAGCATGCTCTAACTATTCATCAACAAACTAAGTTATTGCATCCAATCTTTACACCCTAGCCATTTGTGGACTGGGGCATGGTTACCCTAAAGCAAATGGTCAAGCTGAAATTAAATGAAAAGGTGGTCGTCAAAAAGAAAACAAATAATTGCCAGCCTGGACAAACTCCTTATTCATTGGTTTAGTGTTGTGAAGAAGTCATCCCTGCTAAAATCCATGTAGATATGGTTTGAATATCCTTGAAGGAAATATCAGCCTGACCCCAACAGATTAAAGAATTTTACATGCCCCAAACATTAGAAGGAGAAATGATCCCAAGATTTTGGAATGTAACACATTTGGAATTATTTCATCTATAAGAATCTATATCAGCCCTGAATCAGGTAAATAAACTTTATCTTTACTATCAGTGATTCAACCTGATACGCTATCTGAAAAATTACGTGATTCATATGCTCTATGTGCAATCCATGTCTATTTAGCTATTCCAATTTCTCTTATTTTTGAATCCTGAACAATTATACATGATAAATGTTTATATGCATAAATATTCAGGATTGAGGGCTACTCTACTATATACCAATTTCTGATACAAAATTTTGCACTTAATTGTTCCTAACGAGTTGGTAACCATCACCGGATACAGTAAATGTCAGGACCAATCAGGCATGAAATAATTGCCTGACCTGACTAGGTTTACTGCACATATTTACAACCAGCTGGACGCAGCAAGACGGTGGAAGGGTGTGCCATCCCGACCATCAGTCTAAAAAGCCCTCCTGTCAGGCCGAGTACCAAGCCCTCCAGTCAGGCAGGGGACATAAGCCCTCATGTCAGGCCGGTTTTCCCACCCCTTCAACCACTATGGCAAAAACCATACTTGGTTGAATTACTCACGGTAGTTCAAATGACAGGACAAGTTAAAAAATGTCTTACAGATTAACAAAATAAAGATTTTGACAGGTCCACAGGATTGGAAAAACAAAGTTCACAGGTTCAAAAAATTCAAACGCAAACAGAACATCAGGAAACAAGCAAAATTAGCCAAGGAAGGCCATTACTATCATATTAATAAAGCCTTTACCCCTTGGGGCAAAGGCACCGAAATATTCATTAAGCCAGGGATAATCTCCCTGACCCACACAGAGACAAAGAAAATAAAATTGTTTGTCCAGGGACATCCCCCCTGGATGGGCCAATACCAACAAAGAAATTTCAAATTACTGCTCCCCTTTGGAGACAGTGTCAGCACTCCCACTTTTGGCTTGATCAGCCTCAACATCAAACATCCTGCTCCCCTGGAGAATCGACCTCCTGTTCATTCCTCATATTATGCAGGTCAGGATACTTAGAGGCAGTAAAGGCCATTTCTGCTTCAGGGTTCCAACTCGCCCTGGCCTCCACAGGCTCCGACATGGCAGCCACTTTTCCCTTAATATAAAAATACATGGAGGCATCATCAAGCTTGAACTCCAAATCATCCCTCTCCAGGGTAAGTTCCTCGTTCCTGTCCAGCGCCTCCTGCAGAAGTCGTTTGCTTGAACCTGCCCCAGCCTTAGCAGCATCCCTCTCAGCCTGCGCCTTCGCCAAATCAGCAGCTTTAGCAGCCAGGTCAGTCCGAGCAAAATCCAGGTCAGACTTCAGCTTATTATGATCGGACCTCATAAGATCAATCCTGGCTACCAGAGAAGTAGCCTGATAACCGTTGTGGAGACAGGCCGCGACACCCTAACCAAAAAAATAGTATAAATATTATGTCATAATAATAAAAACCTCTAAATAAAATACACATATTACGAAATATACATAATAATAAAAATTGCATACCTCCCTTACAACAGCCAAGGCACTTGCCAAAAGGCTGACAGAGTGATCTACTGGAGCAACTGCCTGGGTAGCAGTCTCATTAGGATCAAGGGTGAGCATAACATCAGATTTGGAAGCAGCATAATCCCTGATTTTCACTTTGGCAGTCTCCACATTACCTACCCTGGCTCGCACTTCCCTGACTGGGGCAGACAAATCAACTTCCTCCATTTTTCTCTTCTAGGCTGCTGAACTTGTTTCAGCAGGAATTACAGGAGTAGTAGAAACCTTGGGAGAAGTAGTAAAATAAGTTAAATCAATGACAAGATTGAACAAAGCAAGCCTAAAAGACGAACTTTATATCATTAATAAAACCCTTACCCTCTGGGGCAAAGGTAGCAAAATGTATATCCATCCTATCAGAGATAACCTCCCTGACTAAGACCAACAAAATATAAAATTGGCTTGACAAGGACATTCTCCCTGGGCAAACGAAGAAAATGATTAATGATTCTACCAAGGACATTCTCCTTGGTTGGATAAAATACCATTGCTTGACGTTTCTACGAATGACATCCGTCTTGTCAGGGCTAGATACTAACGCCGATAAGAAATTATTCCTTGCCTGGCCGAGTGCCATAATTCCTCTTTCTCATGAAACATATTAGCCTCTATCGGCTCAGGATACTTTTCCAATATAATCATTACCTTACCCTGCCTTGTCGCAGTAATGAACATTGACTCATACACTCCGCGAATACATTTGATCAAAAATCAAACATTACTGATTCATATGGTGGGGCAAAGATAAGCTAGGCCAACTGTACGTAGGCTACATGACTGAATCATACGTACAAGGTAACATATTGAATATACCGAGTAGGAATGACAGGGGCATCAGTCAGATCAATTAGCTTATCAAGATCAACTCCAGTACTGGAGACAGGCCAACCACCCGTGAACTTTCCTACTTGACTTTGGCAAGCCCGACATTCAAACCTTACTGCCAGAAGTTGAAACCCAAGCAACCTTAACATGCTTAGGAACCTTGAGAAGCCTCCAGCCTGCAAACAACGAAGAAAGCATTCCACCCTATAGCAGAATGGCCATGACCTCTCCGCAGAAGGAATAGCCAAGAAAACAGTTACCCTCTCAGAAGGATAACAAATAGCGCTCCCCAAATCATCCACTACAAAAGAAGGTATATCCTGTTAAATATTTCATGCTTTCCTTTGAACTAACAGAATATGTACAGGATAAACAAAAGTTGCAGGGTACTTACCACCAATGCATGCATCATAATTGAGATACATCAGGTCAGGCCCAACCAAGTTGGCCCTGATACATATAGCCAGTCCACCCAGATGGGAAAATTTTCAGGAATCCATACATCAGGATCAGCGAAGATGGTAACCTTATCAACTGCTAGAGCACGGGATGCATCTCCAAAAGTGATGAGTTGATTTCCAGAAGATTCAAGCTTATTTTCAGGGTTTGGGACGAAAGGTGTGCCAGGAGCAACAACAACCCCGATTGATTTTCTTTTTACAGCCATAGATAGAATTTCTGGGAAAATGTTGGAGTAGTGTCTTCCACAATAAGTGCGTTTACATAATAAATCTCGTAAAAGGAATATCAGGGATTTATTTATTTATTTGTCAGCTGGTCATCGTTAATCGGTAATGATTGGCTGACTAGAGTTTGACATTACTGTCGTGTGATGGCGGTGACTAGCTGATCCCTTTAGGTCACACCTATAGGATGACGCCCAAATAGAATGAATTAATTGTTTGTATGAGATACGAGATAATTAATTCCTTTTATTATTTGACTTTTAATTAGTCACGTAAATGTATTATTTGATGACGGGTTCCGAACTCGGGACAAGGAGTTTTATTATTTAATTATGTGATATTAAATAATAAATTAATAATTTAAAATTTATTAATTAATTGTTAATCAATTAATTTTATGCGATATGTGTATATGTTTTGAGGTGAAATTAATCAGCTATTTATGTTTTACAAGAGGTTGTAAAATTAGCTAAATGGGGTAATATTGACACATTGTATGTTGATAAAATAGTCTTATGACCACTTAATAGTTAAATTGTTATTGGTAGTTAATTTGTATTATTTAAGTGTTAAATAATTAAATTAATAATTATGTAAGATAATTATATATAAGACTTATAAGTATTTGTGGGGTAAATGTCGAAAATCAAAATGGAGCCATATTTGGTCCACTTGGACCGGTTTTATGAGGACATAACAAGTGTCCATTATGTGGCATTTTGCCACTCATATTTATCTCCCATTTTTCTTACAAATACCCATGTTATTCCACTATCTCATTGGTTGAAAAATTGAAGGAAAAATTTGGTCTTTGTTGTTTCATTTGGCCGAATTCTTCATACTACCATAGACCAATTTTTCCTTCTTATTTTTCTTCATCATTTTATATAAAACACATATAAATACCAACTAATAATATTATCAAAGTAATAATATTAATTAGTACATCAAATATACTAATTACAAGTTTACTACTACTATTAACTAGTTATTAATTTTAGTAGTTATTTGGGATAATTTTGGGTGCCACCAAAGGAGATTACCTATATTGGTAATTGGTGTTGTTGGAGGATCATCCATAGTTTCATAGCTCAAGAACTACAAAGGTAGGAGACCTTTGTAGTGCCCATATTTTGCCTTATACCAATGTAAGGAACTTATGTCTTAAGATGGTTTAAAACCATTCTCTTGTATTTTCTTTTGCATGTATGTAGATTTAGACTAAACAAAGTTAATTTGTAATTTTAATATCATAAGATGAGTATTAACATGGTCTAAATAACTAACAGAAAATAGACGAAGGTTGAAGATAAAGATGGAAGAAAGATTAAGAGAAATTTTGAGGAATTGATCAACTTTTGGTGGATAATAAAGCATGAAGTGAAGAAGTTATTTATAGATGGTAAATATTGGGATTTACTACAACTAGCCATTTTCTTAATGATAAAGCACAATGAATCGTCCTAAAGAAGTTATCCAAAGATGAAAAGAGAAGGTTATCTCCTTATTTCTGGCCTGACCCAGCGATAATAAGGAGATAAGGGGCACTTGTTGGGCCTGGAATTTCGCACTACTGACAGGATAGAATTCTACCCTAGCCTGACAATCATGGCAGGTCCATCAGGGTAGTCCAAGTTTGGCACCAATCGATGAGCTTGGACTCCCGCATCATCTTCAGGATCAAGTTTAACCATGGCCTGAACATCAGGGTGTCAGGACGTCAGGCTACCAGGGTATCCAGAAGACAGGCACCAGGCCGGAGAGGACAACGGTCAAGTGTAAGGTCAACATTTGACCAAGTCATGGATAATTATATATAAGATTTCTATAACATAAATATAGTCATAAAAGAGGAAGATTTTGTCATAAAGAAGGAGCATTAATAGGCATTAATGCGCAATAAAGACAGCAATCAAGACATCAATTAAGGAGGAATATTCAGCATTAAGTACACATATTTGGCAGCCATTCAGCTTGGCTATATAAGGAGCATTTGAAGATCATTTGACAAGACAAGGCATACTCTAACATACACAACACAACTTATCACATTGCAAGCAAGACTATTATAATACTTAGAGAAAATACTATACTTTGTGCTCGTGATATTATAATCCTCTTAAATCATAGTGAAATTCTCTCCTGGCTTGGTGCCCGTGGTTTTTTCCCATTCAAGGGTTTTCCACGTACAAATTCCTTTGTCTTATTATTTACTTTATTTGCGCTACTTTCATTAAAATCAACCTTTCCTAAGTGCGATCACGATAACATCAAAATAGGATAATACTAGTTAACCACCATACTATTCTACCCTGGTCATATTTCCAGCCCCGCGCAAAATATGGACAAAACACCACTCCACAAGAAATTTCTACAAATTGCTTCAATCTTGTTCATTATACCATTAGGAATGAGGAACATACTTGACCAATAGGAATGTAAAGAAGTGAGCACAGAATTAATAAGAGCAAGTCTGCCAGTATAAGATAACTATCTAGAACCCCAAGCTCTTATTCTGGCAGTGATTCTATCAGTTAATTTCATACCTTCATTTTTGCTAAGCTTCTGAGCAGATATGGGAACACCAAAGTATCTTTATGGCAGGACCCCTTGTCTGAACCCAGAGACTTGTATAATGTTAGCCATCACCTAAGTAGGAACTCCATTGAAATAAATGTCTGACTTCTCCTTATTTAGGCATAAACCACTGGCTTTAGAGAAAGTGGAGAATGCTTTCAACATCCACATGATGGAAGCAGCATTACCTTTTGAAAAGAGAAGCAGATCATCCGCAAAAAGTAAGTGATTTAACCTGATCGAGCCACACAGAGGGTGAAATCTGAAGTCTTCCTGAGAACAAATGACATTTAGAATCCTAGACAAATACTCCATGTATATAGTAAACAAAAGAGGGGAGAGAGGATCTCCTTGTCTGAGCCCTCTTTTGCCTTTGAAAAATCCAAAGCTATTTCCATTTAAGGAAAAGGAGTAAGCAGTTGTGGACACACAAGTCATGATTCTGTCAATGAAGACTTTAGGAAAATTAAGAGCCACCAACATGCTATGTAAGAAAGGCCATTCAATAGTGTCATAGGCTTTCCTTAGGTCTATTTTGATGAGGCATCTAGGTGAAACTGATTTCCTCTTATACATCCTCACTAGGTCCTGACAAATAAGGACATTTTCAACTATATTCCTCCCTTTAACAAAGCTACTCTGATTGGGACTGATATGTCAGGTAACACCTCACCAAGCCTAGCACACAAGAGCTTAGCAATGCATTTATAAACAACGTTACAACATGCAATTGGCCTAAACTTAAGTACACTAGTGGGGTTTGGAATCTTAGGAATGAGGGTAACTAAGGTAGCATTTAATTGTTTTAGTAGAGAACCAGAGTGAAAAAAATCAGTAATAGCTTCACAAACATCATTACCAACAATGTGCCACGAATCCTTGAAAAATTGACTGGAATAGCCATCTGGGTCTGGAGCTTTAGAAGAAGGAATAGAGAAAATGCAACTTTTAATCTCATCATGAGTGACAGGCCTCAGAAGTAAAGAAGTATGCTGCTTAGTTATTAAACTACCTGTTCTAACCGTAGGGAAATGGATAGGAGAAGTAGCTCTATTAGATCCAAGGAGATCAGTATAGAAGTCCGAAAAAGAAGCTTCAATGTGCAAAGATCAGTGTGAAGATTGCCATGAGTATCCTTAACACTAAGAACTTTATTATGAATGTGCCTTGCCTTAATTTGTCTGTGGAAAAAACCAGTATTTTCATCCCCATCTTTGAGCCAATTCACTTTAGGCTTCTACCTCAAATAACTCAGCTGAGCTTTATGAAGTGTATTGTAGTTCTGGGCAGCCTGCTGTTCAGTCTCCCTGAGAGACATATCATGAGGATTAAGGTGTAACTTAGTCAGCAAGCTATCTAGTAAAAATCTAGCCAACTCAGCTGCAGTCTTAATATCAGAGAATTTTTGCTTGTTGAGAACTTTCAGAGGCTTCTTCAGATTTTTCAGTTTAGTCAACACCTGATACATTCTGACCCCAGCAATAGATTTACCCCACTCTGACTGAACAATGCTTGAAAAATCCTTAGCTTGACCTCACATATTAAAATATCTAAAGGAAGTTTTTCTGATGATAGGCTCAGCAGATCTCTAACATACACAGGGGTTGTGATCAAAAATCCCTTAATTCATAAAATAAACATAGGAATTAGGGTAAAGCTGTAACTAATCATGATTGATAAGAAATCTATCTATCTTGGAAAAGACCCTAGTAGTAGGGTCTTGCTTGTTATTCTAGGTATAGAAAGGGCCCTGAGCTTTAAGGTCCACCATCTCATAATAATACACACAAAGTCTAAAATCCTCTATTTCACTCCATAAAACAGTACTCCCAACTCTTTGATTAAAATGAAGAATAGAATTAAAATCCCCACCAACACACCAAGGAGAAGTAAATTGATCCTTGAGTCCTTGAAGATCTTGCCAAAGATGTAATCTCTCCGTGTCTGAGTTAGAGCCATAGACCACAGTAAACCAAAAGTGCACCCCAGACTGAATATCAGTGACATCCACAGTAATTTGCTGGCTAGAAGAATGCACTAAAGTGACCTGGAAAATTTGAGGAAGCCAAATTACCCACAGTAAGCCAAATTATTGTTAATACCATACCACCTTTGACCTAAATTATTCAAAACAGAAGTAAAATTATTGATTTTAACCTTAGTTTCCACAAGTCCATAAAGGCCTATTTTATTCTGATGCAAGGACCACTTAATATCTGCTTGCTTATTTAAACTATTCATACCCCTAACACCCTAAGTTATCCATGCTCATTGATAATTAATGGTTCAACAGTTCCCCCATTACAATCAGTTTCAATACCTTCCTTATTAGGATTCTTGATGGGAGACGTTGGGGGGGGGGGGGATTTAAGAGCAGTAGCATAGAAAGTGCCTGCAATCACCCTTGCATCCATCACCCCAGGATCAGGACCTAAAGAGGTATTAACCATCATAGAAGGATTAGGATAGTCCTCAGGCACACAGGTAGGTTCAGAAGTGGAAGGAGTAACTACTTTAGGTGCCACCACAACCTTAGGCCTCCACACCCGAGTAACTTTAGAGACCTGAGGCACAATAGGAGCTGTTTTAGACTGTTTTATGCAAATACTCTAATAATGACCTATAACCTTACACAGAGAGCAAATGATAGGCTTCCATTCATACTCAACAAGCACATAATTTTGGCGACCATGTTCATCATTAAAGTACAATTTATCAGGAAAATCCCGACCCACTTGTACTTCAACCATTAAACGAGCATATCTCAGCCTGGTCTTGTCAAGGGTAGCATTATCAGCCCTTACATATTTCCCTAAGAGAGATGCAAGTTTACTCAAACAATGCTCCCCCCAAAACTTTAACCCCAGACCACAAATTTTAATCCAATTTGGAACCTGTTTGACATGAGACTTTGTTAACAAGGCATCTTCAGTCTAAGGTTGAACCACAATAGGTTTATTGTCAAACATGGGATACCCCTGTTGTAGGACAAGATTTTTGCATTCCAAGGTAGGGAAACGGACGATAAACACACCATTGGGGAGAAAGGAAATCTTATCATAAAGATACTTACCCAGAGGCGTTTCACCTGACCTGAGATTAACTCCCATGGAGGATTACCCCCCAACACATAACAAATAACCGCCGTATTCTAATATTCTACCTCAGATTTCACATTATCTACAGTAAATTGTAGAATACCAGATTTAGGAGATGAAGGTTGAGAGGGGGTTTTCTTACCATGACGAACTTCCTGCCACCCTTCCCCAGAGTCATCCTCGCTACCAATTTCACTAGCATCTTCAACAAGGGGAGCGCTTTCTGTAGTTTCATTCTCAACCCTAGCCTAAGCAAATTGCGGAATCCCAGAAGAAGAGGACGCAGAATTATCCATTATCGGTGAGAACCCTAGAGATTGATCACGTAAATTAGAAAAGGAGAGACGAATTCGTGCTTTAGATTTAATTTTAGATTGTTTTTGGGATTTTTTGGATACTACTTTCCTTGCCATGGTGCAATAGAACCCTAGAATCCTAGAGAGAGGTGAGAGAAACTTCTCTCTAAAATCCCCATTTTCCTTTTATTCCAAAAACATGTTCCTTCCTTTGTAGTGTAGAATTGTATATATTTTTTTGTTTGTCACTCTTATCACATTGGGTCGACTACGCCACATTCGAGGCACGAAGGAAATAGAAGACCGCAGGGTATGATCTTTCCAAATTTCCTTCCTCCTTTTTATATGTTAATGACAATGTGGCTATATTTTGATTGATGCGGTATGAATCAATGTGTTGCTAAGAGTTTGCATCTAGATTATTTGACATTCTAGTTGATAGAAGCATATGCATTAGGATTGTATATATGTTAGTTGCATCATAGCATGTAGTTGCATGGTTAGAAAGTTTTTGTGAAAATGCCTATTTGGGAAGCTTGACAAGTGTATATAAGGCCCTTGTAGATAATTTTTCTCCTCGAGACTTTGTTTGCTAGAATACCCTCAAGACACCCTTGGATGTGTCATACTAGTATCTTTTGACCCATGGACTAAGGTCTAGTCAAGAGTACCTTGTGATGTGATAACTCCTTGGCTACCGTTTATTCCAAGGTGACCTTTGAAGCCATGTAACCGTTCTTACACTTCTATCTTCATATTTTGTCAACAAAAGAGAGAATGGGTACAAAAATCACCAAATTGAGTTCAAGTTTTCAATGTTAAAAGTTTGCAATTGCATCAAATGAAATGAGGAGCAAAAATAGACTCCTATGCTTCAATAAAAGTACCCTTGCTACAAAATGGGGTTACTTTGAAAAATGTTCAAAAACGCAAAGATTGAAAAATTTGCCAAGTATCAAAATGCCAAACATCAAAAAAATTGGCAAAGAAATGTTCTCAAATGTCAAAATGCCACAAGAAATTCGGGAATCAAAAAGCAAACTACAAATTTGAAACTCATACACTTTGAATCCCTTTTTATCCATTGATCTTATTTGTTGCATGGTGGAGAAGGGACGACCCTTCTTCTTGTCTAGGCAAGAGGGGGAATTCCGCGATCCTACAGTGTTTTCTTACACCATAGGGACTTGGCTCATGACAAAAGCATTTACCGATTGTGGACAAAGGTAACCTAGTTTAACACAACTTGGAGGTGACTTGTTTGTATCCTCTTGGACTTAATAACTAGGAGAACCAATATCTATGATGGAGTGTGTGCCTTTGAATTGCTTCCCTTGTAGGTGATTCCTGCCACTTAGATGAGGAAAGTGGCCATTCTTTTATAGACGCATCCTTTTACTTGTTCTTGTGTGCTTAAATGTTAGAATGCATCGCCATTTTTCAAAGCCCCACCTTGCCTTGCAAGAAGGCATCTTACCTCATGGATGTCTTTTTGTGAGTTGAAGGGGTGGAGTGAGACCCTCTAATTGTCTCACATCGGCTATGTTATAAGGATAGTTAAATAAGGGTCATAGTCTTAGTCACCTCTTTACTCGGGACGAGCAAATATTCAGTTTGAGGATGTTTGATGTAACTCCTATTTACGCACATTTAGTCCCCTAACTAGCCTAGTTCCTATGCTTTTTTGTATGTATTAAGGTCGTTTCTTGTCTTTAGCCTCCTTCTATGCATATTCTATCAGGTTTGGTGTCCTTTGTAGCAGAAGAGCATTAACCCGGCTAGACGGAGTGAAGCGAAGATAAATTGATATCACATAACGACAAAGCATCGGAGAGGAAGGTAATACCTAAGGCTCAAATCAATCAAACGAATAAATGGGCAATGACAAGCAACTCCCGCGACCCCTCAGATGATCCTCACGGATCTTAAGGCAGTCAGAAGAAGAAGAACCAAGCTGTCCCATAATCCGGGCGTCCCGACCTCAAGACGGGCGTCCCAGGCCATAAACCGGGCATCCCGAGCCCAGGACGAGCGGATTCCAGTGCAGCAGGATCAAGTACTGAGCCAAGTCGCGCGTGTCCTCAAGGGACTTATAAGCTAGGGCGTGCATGGCCTTGCGGGACTTGGAAGACACCAATCTTCTCTTAAGGACTTAATCGTCATTCAAGCCCTTTGTAACCCTTATTCTTGTACTTAATCTTTAGTATAAATACCCCATTGTACTACCTAGATAAACAGAGAATTCTCTCTTAGATTAAACCAAGCTTCCTTAGATAAAATCAAGCTCTCTTAGATTAGATTAGGAGTAGATTAGAATAGATTATCCTTTAATCTTTCCACAAATTACACATTAATCTTTCCTTAATTATTGTTTAAGCTTTATTGGATAATTGAAGATTATTGGGTTATTATTTGGAGTTTTGACAACACTTCATCAATTAATCAAGTTCTCTTCTATTTTTCTTTCATTTCCATTTGTCCATCTTAATATTGGTATAATGTCTTTACTCTTTATTGCTTATTTCCTCACTCTTTAATCATGTTTATGCTTGTTAAGATGATTGACACCATTGATAACATGTCTTCCATGATAATAAGTGAGTAGTTACTAAACTAGGATTAGTGGGGGATTAGGGGAGTCAATCATGGGATAGATTTATGCTTAACGAGTTCATATGAATGCTTGCTTATTGTTCTTCAACTTATGCATATATCATGTTTGATGAAATGCTTGATTGACAACCTAGCATGTTTCTCTTATCTTTTCAAAAAAGCTTGTAAGATATAAACCAACTCATGCCTTGTTAGACCTTGCATATTGTTGAATAGGGAAAATCCAAGTCGACTTGTAGGTGTTGTAAAGTCTTAACCGTCTAGGCTCCAAGACGTAAGTTTCCCTAAGAATTGGTTTATCATGCATGTAGTTTAATAGGAAGAATTAAGTCGACTTGTAGGTATTGTAAAGTCATAAATGACTCGGCTCGGGGACCCAAATCTTCTTATGAATTATAAGACATGAACTAACTCATTTATGCTATCTTACCATGATTCCCTTATGATCCCATGACATCCTAGTATCTTTATTAATTGTTTAAATCTCTTAATTTATGCTTGTTTTACTTTATTGCTTCTATTAGTTTAGACTCATCAATCCAACCAAAATCAATTGTGACACTAGCATAAATTGAGATAGATAGACTTAGAACCCAAAGCACACCGTCCCGTGGATCGAACTCGACTTAACCACTAACTAGTTGTTTGTTGAGAATATAAATGTGCTTGATGGATTAACGACAAAATCACTTTCACCGGATTCCGAGCCCGAGAAAACCTTTCTTAGAAGACGATGTTTTTGGAAAGTAGTTAAAGAAGCCGCTTCTCCCGTGCAAGTTGAAAGTGCAAGAAAGTCTTACTTAGATGATCTTAAAGCTCTTGAAGAGGAGGAGGTTTCTATTTCATCATCTCCACCACCACCACCATCTCCAACTAAAAAGATGGTGAAACTTTCCGATCATTCCAAGCCCACCGCGGGTATGCTTCCGGTCGGTATTACTACTACTCAAATTACCACCCCGGAATTCGAGATCAAAACAGCTTTCATTAGAGTTGTGGAGAGGAAGCAATTTGGGGGAAGTCCTTTGGAGGATCCCAATTTCCATGTTCAAAACTTTTGTGACTATTGCTCCATGATTGGGCAAATGGGTGTCACTCAAGCCCAAATAAGGGAAATACTTTTCCCTTTCTCTTTGAAGGACAAGGCAAAGTTATGGATCAATAGCCTTGATCGCACCGCCATCGGAACCACAAATTGGGAAACGTTGGCTTTTGCTTTCTATCAAAAGTTTTTTCCACCGGAGAAATCTCAAACTTTAAGGAGCCAAATCACCGGATTCCATCAACAAGCTCTTGAGAGCTTATATGAAGCTTGGGAGAGGTACAAGGAGCTACAAAGTTAATCCCCACACTATGGGATGGACGCTTGCTTCTTAGCCATAACATTCTATAATGGATGTTGTGCCGAGTCCTGAAGGATTTTTGATTCCGCCAACAATGGGCGGTTTGATCAAATTGACACGGATATTGCTCATGCCACGATTGAGTCCATGGCGATCCATGACGCGCAATATGTCAATTCTTGAAGTGTGCCCATCAAAGGTAAAGAAGAAGCTTCCGACACCACCATTTTGAAAGCTCAGCTCTTATTACTCCAACAACAATTGGCGGACCGAGATGCTAAAGATGCAATGCAACAACTCAATGCCGTGTCCTCTACTAGCTAAATTGTTATTTACGAAGGTTGCGTAGGTGCGGGTCATTATACCCCTCTATGACAAGCTACTATGGAGGAGGTATGTGCTTATCAAGCTTTTAGACAAAGTTTTTATACACCGGGTACATTTTCCAATACTTATAACCCGAACTCAAAATTTCACCCGAACTTGTCTTACAAAAGAAACAATGTGTTGAACCCTCAACCTCAACAAAATTTTGTGTCCCAACCACAAAATAACTTCATCCCCCAACAACAATGGTTTGTTAATCCACCGGGTTTTTAAAACCAACAACAAAGACCACCGCAACAAAACTTCCAACAACCACAAGGTCCACCACCGCAAAATGCCCAACAAAATGACCAAGGGGGAAAACTTGAAGCTTTGGTAATGCAATTGGATAAGGGTCAATCTGATTTGATGGCTCACTTAGAAAAGATTGATCAAGCCCACACTACCGCTATCAAGATTCTAGAAAATCAAATGACTCAATTAGCCGCATCTAGCTCTTCATGGATGACGTGACTCATAATTGCGCACATTTAGTCCCCTACTTGAACCTATTTTGCATATTATCATAGCATCTCATAGCTATTTTACCCGTCAAATGCTTCCTATTTTGCTTTCCTATTGCTTTGTGTTTGATTTGTAGGAAAGGAGACAATTAGGCGGAAAATTCCCGTCTCTTGAGCCTATTCGGAAGGACATTGACGATCTTGGTTGAACGGGTATTGAAGGTGTGGGGTAATATCCGTATAAGACCCTTTAAATTTAGGACTATAACGTAAATTTAACATGTGAAATATGGTCATAAACGAAATACAACAATGAAACGATAAAGATTAAGAATCAACCTCGGGTCCTTTGTAGTGCGGCGTAAAGAACAGAAATCAACAGAGATTTCCTCCTAATCGTTGCACCCAAGACCATCTGAGACTATGCCCTTGTGCTAGAAATGCTCTCTAATTGACTTGCAATATCGAGAGAGCTATTGTGAGGTTTTACAGATGTGAGATCTAGGAATTTCAGAGAAAATGTTCCGAAACCCTAATATTTTCGAGAATGAATGATTAGGTTTCAAAAGGAGAAGAAACTCTCCTTTTGTTCCTTCATTCGGCCGTGGGTTTCATGAGGGGGAGTGGGCTTATACACTTCCTCCTTATTAAACTCGTGGTCCGATAAATTTCGCTAAAATGTATACGACGCGGTTTTTATAAATCGTCATCGGTTATCGGCTATTAAAACATCAACTAATAATACGGGTTAGTTGAAGTATTAATACATGTCCGACAAAGACGATATTGTATAATTTATTCAATATACATTAATTAAATATAATCGTTTATATTTAATTTACGAATTAACTGTTTAATTCGCCTTAGCCCATTTTATTTAATCCGTATTAAATATAATATCTCAACATCACATTTTGACTAATTATTAGTCAAATAACTCGGACTAACGGGTTAGTCAAAATTGGCATCAACATGACTGTATTTTCATACTGTCACATCTCTCAAACGTATCCTATAGGTGTGACTTTTAGGGACCAGTTGATCACCACCATCTGTATGACAATAACGTCAAACTTATCTAGCAAGCCAAACGTTATTGATAAACGTGGATCAACTGATAATAATACCAAAAGTATGCCCTTTGATCCTTTTAGAGATTTATAAGTCCTTGCACTAACTGTTAAGGACACCAGCCCCAACAAGCTCCCACTTGTCCGTACAAGTGTATGTGCAATGACGTTATCCGCACTAACTGGAGGACACAAGCTCCAAAAAACTCCCACTTGTCCGTACAAGTGTATGTGCGATAACCGATTCTCATATTCATTTAAAATTTCTCCCACTCAATGTAAAACAATTTGCAGATCCGGATCCGCAAAGGTCGTATTTTACAATCGATCTGTATCAAGAGTGGTTTCCCCGACTAGAGAGTAACTTAACCGATAAAACGAATCCGTATCCGAGCATGGCCATGCATTTCGATTCTGACTCCTCGAGTGGCCCTGAGAAATATCGAGTACCCGATAAAGGCTGAATATTTCCTTCAACTCGAACTCCTTCCGATCTAAGCGCAGCATGAAATGACCTTAAAAAAAATCTACTTGGCCCCCTGTTACGGATGACCGTGAGAAAGAAACCAAAGTCACCCAAAATCCGCCTTAGTCTCAAGAGACAGTCGATAGTCAAAAGAATCGACTCTTAGGATCACCATGGAGGTCCTATCCACGACCGGCACCGAATGTTATAAAACATTTAGGACTCCACGTCGATGTCACAATTGTGTCCTACGAAATATCCGTATAAATCGCCTCTGTGATTGGTCAGTCAACCAGTTGACTTATGGCTCATTGAACCCACCATCAACCAACGTCACAAAATAATTGCCAGAGTTATCAGCTCATGTGGGCAATTAAGGACTGAAAAAAATATAATGTTCGTTCAGTTCACTTTGTGGTGTTAAAAAATTGTCGTACAATTCCACATGAAAAACAAAATATATAAAATATCAAAACGGTGATGTCGTATAGAGTACATAAGGGAATGAATCTAATCCATAAAAGAGTACTACAACTTAGGAACACGTTTAATTCCCATGGAATTAACGTGCCCTTCATGCTTATCTTGTCGTAATGGTTTAGTGAGAGGATCTGCTATGTTATCATCTGTAGCAATCTTTTCTATCACTACTTCCTTTTGCTCCACGTAATCTCGGATTAGATGAGCTTTCCGTTGTACATGTCTAGACTTGTTGCTAGACTTAGGCTCCTTAGCTTGGAAGATGGCACCACTATTGTCGCAATAGATGGTAATCGGGTCATTCGAACTAGGCACTACAGATAGCCCATGTAAGAATTGACGCATCCATATCGCTTCCTTTGTAGCTTCAGACGCGGCATAGTACTCGGACTCAGTCGTAGAATCTGCTATAACAGAAGGAAGGGCAAGAACTAAAGACCAACACTGCAAGAATAAGAAGTTTGCGAAGGGAAGGATTCTGAAGAGGAATCCGAGCGTCCAAGAAGCTAAGACGCTCGTCCAAAGAGCCCGCAATCCGAACGTCACGACTCCTCAGCCGCTCGTCCCTCCATGCAACAATCCGAGCGTCCTACCTCTTGGACGAGCGGATCGTGGTGTCCTCAGCAAAGATGCCCATTTCTCCAAAATACTTGCGATTCCCTGCTTAGAACTTAGAATTGTTAATTACTAGTTTAGCCTTAGTTAACCTAATGAGGCACTACTATAAATACCCCATTTTGATGATAATCAAAGGGGGGCTTCCACATTAGAAAATCCTCTTAGAATAGATTAGGAGTAGGTTAGATTAGATTACTCTTTAATCTTTCCACAAATCACACATTAATCTCTCCTTAATTATTGTTCAAAGTTTATTACTTTTGGGTAATTGAAGATTATTGGGTTATTATTGGAGGATTGACAACCCTTCATCAATCAATCAAGTTCTCTTCTTTTATTCTTTGCTTTATTATTTGGATCATCTTAAGTTTGGTATAATTCCTCTACTCTTTACCCTTTATTGTTTATTTCCGCATTCTCTTATCATGTTTACACTTGTTGTGATGATTGACACCATTAATGACATGTTTACCGTGATAATAAGTGAGTAGTCTCTTAACTAGGATTAGTGGGTAATTAAGGGAAACCAACATGGGATTAATCATGCTTAATCTAATACGTTTTCATAATTAAATTGCTTGCTTGTTGTAATGTTAACCTATGCACATGTTATGTTTGATGAAATGCTAAGCCTATGAATACTTGCATTTTTACCCATCTCTTAGCTATTCAACTTGACTTGTAAGATATAAACCAACTCGAGTCTTGTTAGACCATGCATAGAAGTGATTAAGAGGAAAGTAAGTCGACTTCTAGGTGTTGTACAATCTAATCGATTCGGCTCCGGGACCCAACTCTTCCTAAGAACCGTAAGACATAAACCAACTCGGTTCCTTTACAACATTAATTGCTTGCAACTTTGTGAACATGTTTGTATGGTCAACTCTCATGAATCTCCTATGACCCCATGATATCCTAGTCCTCTTTAATACTTGTTTACACCTTTATTTGCTTTATTGTTTGTTTTACTTTATTGCTTTCATTAGTTTAAAAGACAACCACAAACCCAAACAAATTGTGACACTAGCATAAATTGAGATAGATAGACTTAGAACTCAAAGAACACCGTCCTATGGATCGACCTCGACTTACCACTAATTAGTTTTTTGTTGAGAATTATAAATGTGTTTGATTGGATGTGTGACGACCAACTCTTGTCCTATCAAAATGGCGTCGTTACCGGGGATGGTGCTATGTGATTAAGTTCTTACTAGTTTTTCTATTTTAATTTTGCTTTCACCTTGAGGAACTTATTCCTCAAGGATTGTTCTTACCGTTTTTGTGTAGTTTCCATGCTTGTAGTTGTTTCCTTGTCTTAACCACGATGGCTCAAGACTTGACGTATGGAGTATGCGGTGGATCTTTTGAGTATGACTATGGGTATGGGGAGTTTGAGAAGCAAGTCAACACAAACCTACCTTACTATTTGTACAATGAAAATCCTTACCACTACCCTAATGTTTCCCACCAAAATCACCACATCCAATATCCACAACAACCACCCTCCCAATACCCACTTTGCAACCAATTTCAATTGTCACAATACAACCACTTTCACACATGTCCACAACAAAATGATGAACCCATTCAAAATGTGATTCACTAAATGATGGGAGATCAACAAAACTTCTTCAAATAAATGCTAGAGGAGAGCCAAAAGAGGGACAATGTTCTTCAAGGCATTGTTACCCAAGGTGAGGAATTGGAGATTCAAATTGCCCAAATGAAATAATCCCAAGCAATCACTCCCCACCATTCTTTGGAAATTGATCATGAATGTGAATTTGAAGTAGTAACCTTTGACATGGAAAATGAAGAGTGGGAAGAGTCAATCTCCTTGAGCTCTTGTGAGTATGAAAGTGTTGTGTTTGATGAAGAAGACATGAGGTTGAGTAAGCCAAATACTCTTAGCCTTTGTGAGTATGAGGGCGTGTCTTTTGATGTGAATATTGGGATGTTGGCGAAAGAGTTGAATGAAGCCCCCACTTATGATTCATATGAAGATAGCGATGATGACAAGACCATAAAAGAGGCCTACAAAGAATATGTGTCTTACAAGGACCTTTGGAATAGGGGAGAGAAATGGACTTGTGATATCACCTTGCTTGAGGAACCTATCCTTGAGTTATTTGTGATATCTTATCATGAAGATAAATGTCCCTTCCCTATTGCCCATGAAGATTACTTAGCACCCACCATGGAGCCAATGATTTTTGTAGATGATATGGTGGACCTTCTTCAAAAGGTCAAAGCATCATACAAAGGATATTGATGGAAAAGCTCAAAAAGAAACTTGCACGTGAAGCTACTTGTGGAAATTTGGCACCCACAATGTCAACATCTAAGGAACTCGATCATTAAGGTCATGAGATTTCTCCTTCTACTCTTGAAGGATTGATAAATTCGAATTCTATCATCATCACCAAAGTTGAAGAAAAAGGTGGTGAGTGGAAGTTACCGGACAACCATGAACCATACTTCCTACCTTACGCTAACAAGAATCATGGGCTAATCGGTTTGAAGCATCGTGAATATTCAAGTGCCAAGAAGATAAAGAAAACAAGAAAGAATGACAAAGTCCCTTGGCCAAGCTTCGTCTTGAAGTTAAGCAAACCATACTTATGCTTATTTGGAGCTTGTTCACAAGCTTTCGATCTCCTTCTAAGAGCCTTGAGCTCTATGGACAAGAATCTCTACAATTTGAACTAGTTTGGCGGAGTCCTATCTCAAATCACCATTTGTAAGATACTTCTAGGACCTTTACCTTCTATAATATTGTACATTTTCGCATTTTTATTTACGATTTCTTACATGAGAGTAGTGGGAGAGAGTTTTCTTACATTCTTATTGAGCAAAATTTCAGAGAAAGATAAGGAGGAATAACAAAAGGGTGCAAGGGTAAGATTTTTCAAAAGAAAAGAAAGAAAAGTATGAAGAGAAGCGGAAGACGCTCGTCCCGAGGCCTGGACGCTCGTCCTCATATTCCCTCCAGGTGGTACTTAGTGCTAACAGGAAATCCGAGCGGATTGTTGGCCAAGACGCTCGTCCTGAGAAAGACGCCCGTATTCTAAGTTGGACGCTCGTCCTGTAGAATAGCTGAAGAAAATTTTGGTACTGAACTGGAATCCGAGCGGATTCTGAAGAAGACGCTCGTCCAATTTCAGCCGCTCATCCCATAAACAATACGCTCGTCTTTTGTTCCTCCTAGAAGAAGTAGGATCCTGTAACGAAATCCGAGCGGATTTTCCTTCAGACGCTCGGACCACCTGAGGAAGACGCCCGTCCCGTCAATGAAGACGCTCGAATTTCTGCGTTTCCCTCGAATTATCCGCCCAGGCCCGACCCGAAGCCACTCGTCCCACCTCTCTTTTCTATAAAAATACCCCACCATCCCTCATTTCCTCATCTTATCTAAACAAAATCCACTCATCGTCATCTTCAAACACTCCCTTCTCAACAAAAACCAACCAAACCCTAACTTTCCCAAATCGAAAATGATGAACCTCAAGGGAAAAGCCAAGAAGCTTGTTGAAGCTGCTACCAAGAAACGCAAGGGATCATCTTCTTCTTCCCCTCAACAAATGACGGTACCAAGAAACTTTCATCCCGTGATAAGAGGAGGGGTGGAGGAACTTGAGTACTTTTCGGAAGTACTCTTCACATTCGATGGCCACCGTACTAAGTTCGTCAAGTTTCTAGGTAAGCATTACGAACCAACTCAGTTTATTGACACTAGGGTGTTAGAAACCCTAGGTATAAGGTACCAAACCGAAATGTTCTTTGACGGTTTAGGGATAGGGAAATTATTCCATGCCCATGAAGAGACGTACCTTAGCCTTACCTTGAAATTTTTGAGTAGCCTTCGTATTGTTTCGAACACGAGGGTGAATGTTGGTATAGAGTTCCAGTTGTGCAACATTAACTATAGCCTATCACTTGACCAATTTGATCAAATTTTTGGTCTTATTGTACCAACAAACAACATAAACAAACCCTCCAACTTTGATGTGGACCTAGTATGGAAGGCTATTTCCGGGAGGGATTTCATTCACCAAAAACAATGCTACACCTTTGCTATTCAACACCCGGTGATTCGCATCACCGAACGTTTCGTAGCCGACACCATTAATGGGAGATATGAGCAAGATAGGTGCACTGTCCTCGATTTGACATTCCTTGAGTCCTATCTAAATGTCCGGGGGACAAGGAGGTACAACTTCAATACCCCCCTTGAGATGCTTACGAGATTCTATGATTTCTCTCAAGGGAACTCCCAACTTAAGACCTTCGTGATAGGAGGTCTAATTACTATCTAGGCAAACTACCTTTGTCCCGGGTTCAACACCCATGGGACTTATACACCCCTTGAGGGTAGTACTTTGATTGATGAGGACGCCTTCTTCATCCACCACCGTTGGTGTGCCTACACTCAAAATGGGAGTGTAGAATAGTTCACAAAAGGGTGCACCTCTACTGTTCTTTCGGGGTGGAATATACCTGGTACCAACCCAAGGTTGAGCCCGTATTCGCCTAGGCCGAGCTACCTTCTCGACATACAAATCCTCGCCAACCCCCCTCAAAGAGAATATGTACCCCGACAACCTCCACAACCTCGTGGGATACCGGCAAGGCCTATTCACCCACCATCCTATGTACCTATCCCACCATACCCTACTCCTCATACGCCATTCACACCACGAGTGCCCAATGCTCCAAATATGAATGATTTGATGGCTCTTATGAATAGAGTTGATCTTGGGGTGCATGAAGGGAGGGTCGATAACTACATGGCCCTTTGTCCTCAGTACTACCAAATGGCACAAAAAGGGTATATCGACCCTAATGGCCCTCGACCATCTTGGGCTCAACCACATCTTTTGTTCCCTAATCAAGGGAACCAAGCCGGGAACTTTGATGGTAAAGGTGGAGGATACTCTGTTCAAGGAGGAGGGTATGACCAAGGAGCAAGCTCTAGTAGGTATGGCTACCACCAAGATGATGATGACGAGTGAGAGATACCTACCTCACCACCTCCATTTGTATGATACTCTTCTCCCCCTCTCTCTTTTGTATAATGCATTGCATTTAGTTTAGCCTTCACGTGCATTTGTATTATATTTCATATTGCATTTGCATTAGTTAGTTCATATAGTATAGTTTACATTGTGATATACCCCATGTAGATAGTTGCATATAGACTAGAATCCATGCTTAGTCACTAATGACCAATCCTATTCTTTTCTACACTAGAAATAGCGTTTAAATTAGTTTGGGGAGGTTTGATCATAGGTGACCATAGTTTAAATCATGCATCATATAATATAGTTTAGATTGCATTCGTTTGTTATATATGTCATATAGAATTTCATTTAGTTAGAGCATGCATTCATTCATATCATTGCATTTATTCAAAAATCCCAAAAACATGTATTTCCTTTTTATTCCCACTCCTACATGTACATTGAGGACAATGTCCAAAATAAAGTGGGGGATGAGAATTTATATTCAAAAAATGCATAAAAATTGAAAAATTTCGAAAAATCACAAAAATATGTCGTTTAATTTCATAAAAACAAAACCCATAAAAATTTTAAAAAATTGAAAAATCCAAAAACATGTTCATTTCCTTTGTAGTGTAGTCTTGTATATATTGTTTGTATATATTGTGTTTGTTCATCCTTTTTACATTGATCGACTATGCCACATCCGAGACATGAGGATATTGAAGACCACATGGTATGATCTTTCCAATCTCCTTTTTCCTCTTTATGTTAATGACTATGTGGCTTTATTTTGATTGATGCGGTAAAAACAATGTGAATTTAGGACATGCATTTAGATTATTTGGCATACTAGTTGGTAGAATCATATACATTAGGATGTATATATGTTAGTTGCATCATGGCATGTAGTTGTATGTTAGAAAATTTTTGAAAGCATCTATTTGGGAAACTTGACAAGTGTATATAAGGCCCTTGTAGATACTTTTTCTTCTTAAGACTTTGCTTGTTATAATACTTGTAAAACACCCTAGGATGTGTCATTTTAGTATCCTTTGACCTATGGATTAAGCCCTAGTCAAGAGTACCTTGTGGTGTGATAACTCCTTGGCTACCGTTTATTCCAAGGTGACCATTGAAACCATGCAACCATCATTCATCCATGTTCTACCATATTTTTGTCATCAAAGGGAATGGGCACAAAAAGAAATTGTTCAAAAATTTGAGTTCAAGAAATGACAAAGTTTGCAACATGCATCAAAAGAAAAGAGGAGTAACAAAAATGAAAACTCCTATGCTTCAAATATAAGGCACCCTCGTTACAAATTGGGGTGACTTTGAAAATGTTCAAAAGAAAATGCAAGAGTTGAAAGTTGTCAAGTATTGAAATGCCAAACATCAAAAGAAATGGGAAAAAGAAAAAAAATTCTCAAATGTTATATGCCACAAGAAATTGAGGGGAAAAACAACAACAAAATCAAACTCCCAAATGAAACTCAAAATTCTATCGATCCCTTTATCCATCGTATCCACTTTTGTGCATGGTAGAGAGGGGACGACCCTTATTCTTGTCTAGGCAAGAAGGGGAATTCCGCGATCCTCCAGTGTTTCTAACACCATAGGGAGTCTACTCTTGACGAAAACATTTTAACGATTGAGGACAAAGGTACCCTAGCTTGACACAACTCGGAGGTGATTTGTTGGTATCCTTCTAGGCTTAGTAGTTTGAAGAAACCGTATCTATGATGGAATGTGTACCCTTGAATTGCTTCCCCTTTAAATAATTTCCGCCAATTAGATGAGGAAAGTGGCTATTCATTTGTAGATGCGTCCATTACTTGATTTTATGTGCTTTAATGTTTGGATGTGTCGCCATTTTGGCAAGACCCACCTTGCCTTGCAAGAAGGCATCCTTCCTCATGGTTGTCTTGTTATGAGTTAAAGGGGCGGAGTGAGACCCGCTAATTGTCTCACATCGGCTATGTTATTAGGATAGTTTAAAGAAATGTCTAGTTTTTGTTACCTCTTTACTCGGGACGAGTAAAGGTTCGGTTTGGGGATATTTGATGTGACTCATAATTGCGCACATTTAGTCCCCTACTTGAACCTATTTTGCATATTATCATAGCGTCTCATAGCTATTTTACCCGTCAAATGCTTCCTATTTTACTTTCCTATTGCCTTGTGTTTGATTTGTAGGAAAGGAGACAATTAGGCGTGTAGATACCTCATTTCTGCACCTCCCGCAAACCACCCGGTGATGATTGGGCCGCATGTTTGGTACGCGGAACGATTTGTGACAATTCGTAAGATTATCGTCAAGTGATTGCTCAAATATTAATGTCTACCTCTTAGTTGTCATATACGTCCCGATACGGTCGTTTTGACAGTAATTAGAGTACATTCGGAGTCCGGGCCTAAAACCGTCTCCATTTTCTGTTAACCGTTAAATCCCGAGTCAGAATGTTCTGGAATGTTCCGGATATTTCTATTCCATATTTCACAAATTTTATCTTTTAGTAAACAATTTCCCGTAATATTCACATAAGATATTAAGGAAAACCGAATTATTTCCGTCCTACCATAACCCAAACACGGAAATCTTTCTTCTCAGAGGAAACCCTTGAAATAGACGCAGCAGTGCTGCGCCTCTTCCAAGAGACGCATGCTCGCTGCGCCTCTTCCCAGCCCTTTTCTGCATGTTTCTCGTATCTTTTTCATATCTTTCCGAGATTCACTTCCAAAGAGTCTCCGAAACCCTATTTCCTTCACGTGATTAGTATAAATAGGAGCCTTCGCTCCTCATATTTCTCACGCGAGTGTCCGCCCTTCTCTTCTCCCTTTGCATTCTAGACTTTGTTCTTACTTTTTGGCGTCTACGTGCTTGAACTTTCGACCACGTAAGCTCGGATCCTTCTGAGTACCAGCCTCCCCGTTTGCAGGACCGACCAATTTGACCAACTACACCATAATCAACTTAATTAACTTAATCGTTTTCCTCTTACGAGGGCACTTTCTTTGCATTCGCGTCGAGCATCACTAATTGATATCTTAGTCCTTCTCGTTTCGTCAACATGTAAGTCTGAGGGTGTATAATCTCTCTTTTATTTATTGTATTTTTGTTATTGTATCACAATTGTAAGGTTTATGTCGAAAATACCTCGTTAAAACCGATTTCTAAAAACCATGCTTTAAAACCTTTTTTTACGAATTTCCAGTAGATAACCGTCGAGAAAGGACGCAGCAACTGCTGCGCCTCTTCGAAGGAGCGCAGTACCTGCTGCGCCTCTTCGTGAGGCTGCCGTAGTTCCTGCTTCCTTTCTTCTTCGTTCGTCCTCTGTTATTCGTCCCAAAATCCTTTTGTTTGCTTCGTTTGTTTGTCAATTCTTCATCGTCGCATAATTAATTCACATGTATATTTTAATCATCATCGTTAATATGTTTTAATCATCACAAATCCGACTTAAATCCCAAATAATCCAATATTTGCGGGTTTTCGTCATTAAATTCAATCCCGGGTTGTAGAGATTCAATTCGTCAATATTGGGTTTCTGGAATTCGTCTTTGATGTAGTTTTCATCTATCTTTTGTCATATTCGTCGCATATTCGTCGTTAATCCATCATATCTAACCTAATTAATTGAATTAATTTGTTTGACTCATTAATATTTTTCACTTCTATCATTATTCTATCTTATGTTAATTCGTTCAAATCCGTCTCATTCATATTTTACTGTTTTCATGACCCATCCATATGTTAAATAACATGCTAATCACATCCATCCGAGTAAATATCATCAATCGATCATTAAATTCACCAATTAACATTAACGGCTTGCAATTGCGGCTTCACAGCCATAACTGAGCCAAGGAACAGACGCAGCGTCTGCTGCGCCTATTCCAAGGGACGCACTCTGCTGCTTTGTTCTCGGCCGAGTTATGTCCCTGAACTCCATTTCTGCCTTGACCTAGTTTAATTAGTTTACGTATTAACTAACTATTATCCGTAGTATCACGCTAATTCCTGTTCGTTAATTTATTTGATTCTTTCTTTTTTATTCTTTTTTCTCAAATCATCCGTTTTAAAGGTATTTTCGACATAAATCGCCCATTCCATTGTAATTATTGTAATTATTGTAATTTATAATTATTGTATTTCTTTTATTGTTTGTATGTTTTCACATGTAATTGAATATAAATTCCTACTTCGACCCAATTGTTTGCTAAACTACGTGTCAACCGACTTAGTATTAATTCTCACATGTTAGGATTAAAACTTGGATGTTGCATTGCATGCATATAGTCGACGATATATCAAGTACGAATAACTTCCCTAATCATTAGTAGAGGCCGCTATCGAGGCGGGCGGGATTAGGTGTTCGATCAAAAGAGCTTCCTAATACGTACCCTCACCCCTTACTCCAGATATCTATGAACACCCGTGTTCATTGGCATCCACGAGAGTCATTCTAGATATAGAATGCTAAGGGTAACGATTGCTTAGTGTTCATGTCTTTACTTTGTGTCTAGACATGGCACGAGGTATTCGAACGGTTCCAATTTCCCATAAAATTGGTGGCGACTCCATACAAAAATGCAAACGCTTGTTCACCAAGCTCCCCCGTGGCCCATTGTCCACAGTTTGGCGACTCCGCTGGGGATAATACACTTACGTGTAGCCAAGGGTGAAACTTGAACAAGGTTAGGGAATAGTTTGTACAAGACAATTGTCGGTTTTCATAACTCGGTCTTCCTAGACCGTTTTATTCGGCCTAGGCCCAACCCAACCCATTCGACCAATCGTCCCGTCTAAACGGTCCTAATTCTTATTTGGGCCTAAGGATGGATAGCGATTGACGTCATCCATACCATGATGCTTACTCTTATTTGTATCAAGGGCCTTCACTACTTGAGGAAATGGACTAGGAATCGGCCTTACTCTTGTTTGGTACGAGCCTCTCCACAGACTTCGGGTTTGATGGTTCGGTATGACAACCCACCCTTTAAACCAAAACCCTTTTAAATGCACTCAGCATCCCGTTATAATGCTTGTATAAATGTGCATACCTTACGTGATCACCACTTCTAAACAAAACCATGACGATTTTTTTTCAAAAATCAAGACCCTTTTTTTAAAACATAAAAAATTTTCGAAATAGGCTCTTAATTAGCGCAAAATCCGGTCAAAATTGTGTCCGTTTGTCGTGTCAAAATTCGGGCCACAAGCCCATTTCAAAACCTCACTTCGAGTCCACTCGTACAACTACACTATAGTTGACTAGGACACACATTTTCAAAAACCTTGTCTTTCTTCAAAGCTCACTCAACACAAGTGGCACACACCCACTTCACGAGTCAAAACATTTCTTCTTTTAGCAAGTGTGTTAGAATGGTCGATCGAGTTTTGATTCGCCGCCGATCTCTTATCCAGTTTCCAAGATGCCCGGATCAAGTGATGAAACAAACCTCCACCAACTTCAAGATGGTAATGATCGAATCCTAGCCGCGCTAGCCCAAATGCAAGCTACCCAAGAACAAACCTATGATCGCCTTGAGCTCATCGAAGGCCGTATCTATGCCGTAGAGGGAAGGTTGCCTCCTCTTGAAAGTGAAGTACTACGTGACTCCGACAACGAATCCAAGGATGAAAATCCTCTCATGGGGATGACTGTAGCTGAGAAAAGACTCCAATACTTAGAGGAGCAATTGATGTACCTTAAGGGTGATGACATTTATAGGGAGAACAATCGCAAGTATGAGGCCGTCAATTCCAAATTGCCAACTAACTTTAGTATGACGGATATCCCTAAGTTCAAGGGACACGAGAACCCTTTGAACCACATCTGTGCCTTCAAGGATTACATGTCTATCAAAGGCATCAAACCCGAGATGTTCTTAAGGATCTTTCCTTCATCTCTTGATACCATCCCGAGGCAATGGTTCTACTCTTTAGACCACAAAAAGGTCGCTACTTGGGAAGATGCCGCAATCGAGTTCTCTAAACAATATGCGGATAATGCCGAGATCCAAGTCAACAAGTGTACTCTAGAGGTTCTTAGCCAAAACGACAAAGAAGGATTCACCGACTTCCTAAGTAGGTGGAGGAAGACTAGCACTCAACTAGTTGAACGCCCGGATGAGGCTACTCTTGTGGAGAAGTTTGTGGATAATCTCAAACCCATCTATTCCAATCATTTGAGATACCAAAACATCAAAACCTTCAAGGACTTAACCGTACTAGGAACAAGGATTGAAGATGACATCCGTAAAGGACTCTTGTCCAAAACGGTAGGTCGAGGATATCAAGGGTCCACAAGTCGTTCATACGGCTCTACTAGCAAGACCGATGAAGTTAACCTTCTCGAGCCATCCAAGAAAACTACCCCACCAAGGAAATTCACAAACCTTGGGGACACTTACTCCAACGCCCTAAAAAGGCTAATGAAGCAAGGTAAACTCCAACCCATTGGACCTACTCCCGAACCCGAAAGGAAGTCCGAGTTCTGGGACGAGAATTCATACTGTGAATACCATAGGGGCAAGGGGCACGACACAGAAAAATGCTACAAGTTGAAAAATGTGCTTCAAGACATGATTGAAGATGGTCGACTACCAATACCACCGGGAGGTAAACCCAACAACACTCAGAATCCTCTTGGAGTTCTAGTGATCACAAGTGATGAATCTGCCTTAGATTGCTCACACCTCATTTCTCCAATCGAAAATGAAATTCATGCAATCGAGAATGAAGGGTTCTACTCCACTATCTCCCCTACCATTTTCGACTTCATCACATGGGCAAGGAGTGTAGATAGGCAAGTTTGGGAATTAGAAAACGTGGTGACAACTTTACGCAATCCCAACGCAACACCCGAAGAACATGTGCCACTAATCTTCCCTCAAAACACTACTATGCAAGACTTAATCACCGTGGTTGATAAACTAGTCGATCAAATCATACGACTAGAAGATGATATCATGAGAATGAGGGAATTAGCTGCAATCAATGGAGTTTGGGCCGACGGTGATGAGGACGAGTATCTCATTGAAAACTCCCTAGTCAAAGAAATAGTCCAAAATGGTGAAGACCAAGATGTGGACCACCTAACTCGTTCGGGTCGTCCATATCAAAGCACTACTCAAAATGGTCCAACCAATGTCATCATACCAAATGACAACGAAGATGACTCCACTGATCATTTGCTCAAGCAATTACAGAAGACAAAGGCTGATCTTTGAGTCTGGCAATTAATAGCAAGCTCATTCCCACATCGCCAAGCTTTACTGCAAGCTTTGGCCAAGCTAAATGTAGCACATAACTCCACTCCTGAAGATGTAGTCAACTTGGTCTTCCAACAATCACCAAAGCTAAGTAATCCTATTACTTTCTCGGACGAAGATTTGCCACCTTTTGGCGCTAGTCACAACCTTGCTCTATACATCACTGTCATTTGTCTAAAGAAGAATGTGCCAATGACCTTGGTGGATGATGGCTCCGCGGTCAACGTCATACCTCTCAAAACGGCATACAAGCTAGGTATGAAAGAGTCGGATTGGACTCCTACCAATCAAGGTGTGCGTGCGTATGACGGTACACGACGAAAAGTAGTAGGACTTGTTAACTTAACCATAGCCACAGGGCCAATCGAACGAAAGGTTAACTTTCAAATAGTGGACATTGAAGCTTCATTCAACATACTTTTGGGAAGGCCTTGGATTCACGCTTCCAAAGCGTTAACATCCACCCTTCATCAAAAGATCAAGATCCCACTAAACGGCAAAGTGGTGACGATCACTTCGTCACCCATCAAGGCAATAATCGAAAAGCAATCGAACAATCAAGTCCTTGCGGATCCCGTATACGAACTTGGGGGCTTCCAAAGTGTAAGTGTCATAGAAAGTGAGTTGGCACCCTTATACTATAATCCCTACTCCAACTTGGTGGTCAACCACATACTCAAATCCCAGGGATACTTCCCTGGAATGCTTTTGAACCCTATTCGGAAGAATACCTTCGCACCATACAAGGAAGGCAACTCAACGAGGATACCACTTCGACTAGGGTACAAACTCACAAAAGAGGAGGTTCTCAAAATGCTTGCCCAAGTCAAAAACCGCAAGCACGTAGGAATCCAAATGCGACCCTATCTCCCTACTTTAAATGGGTACTTTGTTCAAGAGGGGAGTCTAGAGCTCTTTCACGGATTTCCCGAACCTTGGCATTGTCTCGAGAGGAAGCTAGCCGGAATCGAGATCTTTCACGATTGCTACTTTATCCCTCCAGAAACGGTTCCTACCGTCAAAACCCGTCAAGCACCTTGCTTAGACGAACAAGCCGTTAGCCTATTATTTGGAGAAGATCGATTCGTTAGGGCCGCGTAGATGAGATCATTACCATGATACTACAAGACGATCGCTTCAACCCCACCACGTTAATCACAGAAACCGACGCAAGACAGCAGAAAGGATGGAGAAAATCAATCAAGTGGACCAACAATCAAGGAAGACTCTTCAAGCTCACCACTGGAGAAGGAGAGATGTTCAAAGGAGAACCAGAAGACGATGAGTTCGAGTCGGAGTCGGAGTCAGAGTCGGAGACTAGAGAAGTCATTAGAGAGTCTACTCCTGTCGTTATCCCCACTCCCTTTGTTTCTCCTAGCTTAGTCTCGAGTAGTCACAGTAGTTCGGGAAATGCCCCAACCACTGTCCCTTTGCCGCCACTGACCATGGATCAGTTGGCTTCTTTGTTTCAACTTTACTTAAATTTTAATATGAATAAATCAGGTTCTGCTTACTCTTTGTGTTATCTTGAGTGCAATTCTGTTTACGATGATACTGAGGATGACCAAGACCCAGACTCAATCGAAATACCTCCCTACGTAGCCAAAGAAATACTACAGGAAGGGGAAGGGGAACCAGTAATAGAGGACACCGAACCCATCAACTTAGGAACCGAACTAGAACCCCAAGAACTTAGGATAGGGACTACCTTGAGCTCTACCGAAAGGGCCGATTTCATAGACCTCCTAAATGAATTCAAAGACGTTTTCGCTTGGTCCTACAAAGATATGCCAGGGATCGACTGGGATATCGCTGAACATAGGATTTCGATTAAGCCAAGTTTCAAACCTGTAAAACAGAAGCTTCGACGAATGAGAACGGAATGGGCTCTAAAGATTAAGGAAGAAGTTGACAAGCAATTCAAAGCCGGGTTCATCAAAGTTTCCGAGTATTCTGACTGGGTAGCTAACATAGTACCCGTACCCAAAAAGAATGGGAGAATCCGCGTTTGTGTTGACTTTAGGGACTTAAACAAAGCAAGTCCAAAAGATGACTTCCCTCTACTTCACATCGACATATTGGTGGACAATACTGCAGACCACGCATTGCTATCCTTCATGGATGGGTATGCGGGTTATAATCAAATCAAGATGGCCATGGAAGATATGCATAAGACCGCATTTGTCACCCAATGGGGAACCTATTGCTATACGGTAATGCCGTTCGGATTGATCAACGCCGGAGCTACATATCAACGCACCGCAACTACACTCCTACATGACATGATGCACAAAGAAGTTGAGGTATACGTAGATGTCATGATTGTCAAATCCAAGGAAAGAGAGGGACATATTGCGAACCTTCGCAAGTTCTTCGCAAGGCTACGAAAGTACAACATGAGGCTCAATCCTCATAAATGCGCATTCGGGGTAACATCTGGCAAACTTCTGGGATACGTCGTCAGCCAACGAGGTATAGAAATAGATCCTTCCAAGATCAAAGCTCTGATCGAAATGCCACAACCTCAAACAGAAAAAGAAGTCAGAGGATTCCTGGGAAAGGTGCAGTATATAAGTCGATTCATATCGAAACTTACGATGATTTGTGAGCCTATCTTCAAGAAACTCAAGAAAACAGACCATACCATGTGGGATGATGATTGTCAAAGGGCATTCGATCGAATCAAGGAGATATTGGCTAAACCACCAGTGCTCATGCCACCACAACGAGATCAACCTCTTGGTTTATATCTCACAGTAACCGAAACGGCCATGGGTGCCATGCTGGCTCAAACTGTAGAAAGTGAAGAAAGAGCTATCTACTATCTTAGTAAGAAGTTCTTGGAGTACGAGTGAAAATACTCACAACTCGAAAGGACATGCCTCGCTCTTGTGTGGGCAACGAAGAAGCTACGCCATTACATGCTTAGCTACTCCTTCAAAATATACTCCAAAATGGATCCAGTCAAATACCTCTTCGAGAAACCCGTCCTCAACGGACGTCTAGAAAGATGGACCCTGATGCTCTCAGAATTCGACCTCAAATACGTGCCACTAAAAGTTATAAAAGGTCGCGCCGTCGCCGAATTTTTCGCAGAAAATTCTATCAATGACACACAAACAATAGATACTTGGTCATTTCCAGACGAGGATATACTCTAAACTGATGTAGACTCCTGGGACCTATACTTTGATGGAGCATCGAACTTAAGAGGATTCGGAATAGGAGTGTTGCTCATTTCTCCTGAAGGCGAGCATACACAATTTGCTGTCAAACTCGACTTCGAGGTGACAAACAATGCTGCAGAATACGAAGCTTGTCTCATTGGACTACAAGCGGCAGTGAGTTTAGGCATTAAAAACCTCCGAGTACATGGGGATTCATCATTGATCATCAACCAAGTTACAGGATCTTGGAAAATCTGAAGCGAAAGCCTCGCACCTTACCAGGCTAGAATAGACCAAGTCGCTTAATTCTTTGATCACGTAACCTACCTACACCTACCTCGGGAAGAAAATCAATTTGCAGACGCTCTTGCGAAACTAGCATCTTTGATAAAAATGCCAGATCACATGATGGAAATGCCTTTGTGCATCGAACGACGGTCAGAGCCGGCTTATGTCCACCAAATCACTGATGAAGAGGAAATTGCACAGGAACCCTGGTTCCAAGCAATCCTGAATTTTAAGCTTAATGGTACATATCCACCAGATATGGACCAGAGGGGACAACGTGCTATACGCCTACTAGCTTTCCAATACATTCTCATGCAAGGAGAATTATACAAAAGAACACCCCTTGGTGTAGTCCTACGTTGCCTTGATCATTCACAAGCACGAAAGGTGATGGAAGAAGTCCACGACGGAGAATGCGGTCCTCACAGGAGTGGGCCCATGATGGCAAAGAAAATCACGCGTCTGGGGTATTATTGGACCACAATGGAATCCGATTGCATCAAATACGTAAGACATTGCCACAATTGCCAAATCTTCGGGAATGTGCAACACGTCCCTCCTTCATTGCTCTATACAATGACATCCCCTTGGCCTTTTTCTGCATGGGGAATCGACATAATCGGGAAGATAACCCCAGCCGGAACAGGATGGCACTGTTTCATTCTAGTAGCGATTGACTATTTCACCAAATGGGTAGAATCGGCTTCCTACACTGGTCTTACAGCTAAAAATGTGGCAAAGTTCATACAAAACAACATTATCTGTCGATATGGTTGCCCACATGAGATCATCAGCGATAACGGATCACATTTCCAAGCTGAGACCGAGCAATTGCTAGCCTAATACAAGATTAAGCATCACCACTCTTCGCCTTATAGACCACAGACTAACGGCGCGGTAGAGGCGGCAAATAAGAATGTTGTCACGATTCTCAAGAAAATGATTGACAACTATAGAGATTGGCCAAGCAAGATACCCTTTGCTTTATGGGGGTATCGTACATCTGTCAGGACGCCCACTGGGGCTACTACTTTCTATTTGACCTACGGCATGGAAGATGTACAACCAGTCGAGCTAGAAATTCCATCCTTGCATATTTTTCTAGAAAGTCAAATCACGGAAGCCGATTGGAAGAGGCATAGATATGAAGAACTCATCCTCCTGGATGAACGTAGGCTACGCGCCTTGCATAATGTCCAAACATATCAAGCACGTATCAAACGAGCTTTCAACAAAAGGGTTAGGCCAAGAAACATCAAAGAAGAAGACTTAGTACTTAAATCGGTTAGAGCTCTCTTACCTGTTGATCCACGGGGAAAATTCAAACCTAATTGGGCCGGACCATTTCTAGTCAAGTCCATACTCCCAGGGGGTGCGGTTAGGATCACAGACCTAGATGGGAATGAGTTTTCAAACCCAACAAACCTTGACCAACTGAAACGATACTATGCCTAGAATAGGAATGAAAACGCGCCACGCGTAACCCTACGTGTCGCTCTTGTGGCACTAAATAAACGGCCCCTGGCCAAGCTGAAATAAGCTAATGTCACTGTGCTCTTGCATTGTGACAAATTCGTCATCCTCATATCATCAAATAAACTAATATGCACCTTCAGAGTAAGCAAAAGCTCATGCTTCTTTTCTAAAGTTCATTACAAGCTCTTGCCTCGAACAATTATTCTTTTACATTTACTCGAACTACGCGCAAGGGTTTGATTTCGCTTTTTAAGTGAATACGTACGCAATCCTTCACAGGATTCAACCCATTATATCTAAAATGTAAATAGAAGGACATTTGCATTGCATTTGAAATTCGACAAGAATAATAAATAGAAAATCACGACGGTTTCATAACCATTTAACCTTTTTTATTTCATTCATTTTCCAATAATAATGGTAATTTACATAATAAAAATAGAATAGGCTAGGATTCTAAAAACCCCACCTTTTTATTACAATAATAATAATAATAATAATCAAATAATAATAAAGACTCGGGCTATTCCTCCATCTTCCTCTTGCCCTTGTCATTCTTGTCATATTTCTTGTCACGACCTCGAGCCGGACGCTCTTGCGCCACTTCAGACCTAATCACCAACGGTCTTTCTCGAGGCCTAGCTTTCCCATTCTTGCCAATCACCATTTCTGCGACAGGAGTAGTCTTTGGTTTCTTCGAAGGATGAATGACTTGAAACCCGGCTTCTTCTTCTCCCTCTGTCAGATGCTTCTCTTTCTCTTTCTCTCCCTCGCGCACCTTGTAGTCGATGGGCTCGCGCTTCCTCAATTTCTCGCGCTCTTCCAGAGTAGTAGCCTTTCTCCATCTCAGATAAGAATCCGACACCCATAAAGCATTGGTGGAGAAATTCAAGAACCACATGTTTCTTTGGGCCCATTTAATAGCCCACTCTCTTCGGCTCTCTGTAGTAAGCGCCATAGCATTTTGCGGGACGGTATCAAGCCTAGGGATCGTCTATTTCAGCCCAACTTGTCTCATCAGCCTTTCCGGGAAGATGCACACCATAAACTCCAATCCAGGAATGCGTACGGACCTAGTGGGATCCAAAGAAGACACTCCAGTGACGGACTTGAGGTGCCACCACGGTACGACCCACCTGATCAATGGGCCATCATCACTCTTCAGCTTGTTCTTCCAGTAATCACAAACCCGCGTGAAGTCCACCATATACAACCTTGTCCCCATCGCAATCGAGCGGGCATGATAGGAAAGTGCATGAACTGGGGGCTCGATCAATCGGAGCCGTTCCATAAGCCAAACCTACCAAAAGCGGGTATTAGAAAACGAAAAAAAACGAACGAAAAAAAAAAAAACCAAAAAAAAAACGAAAAGAAAAGGTGTTTTTTACCTGCAAAATGACGGGACTCCCCAAGAACGGCAGATCACGGTTGGATTTCCTATTATCCAAGCCCAAAATAATCTCTCCTAAGCATAAGCAAGCTGGGCTCCTGCGCAGCTCCATCTGCTCAACAAGGCCCAGAAGACGGGGATCACCTCTCAAGTCTTCATCAACATGCCCTTGGAAGACATACACATGCAACAAGCAAAAGCCAAATGCCCTCCGCCTAGCAACATGAGAAACGGTGGGGTCGGCCCGATTGATGAATCGATCTATGAAGTCCAACATTCTCACGCCTTTTGAGGTAACTAGACGGTCCACCTCAAGCCTAGTCAATCCAAGCAAATCTCTAAATTTGCTCTTGTACCCTTGCGAAGTAGAAGGAATGGCGAGCAAGTGTTCGGGGTCCCACCGACCAATAGCAGCAATTTCTTCAGGAAAGGGGCAAATATCACCTCCAGGGAACGCAAAAACATGGTAGTTCGGGTCCCAATAGTCAAGGCAAGCATCCAAGAACGGTTTAACAACCTTGATGAGTTTCAAACTCAACAACGATCCAAAATTATAAGAGCCCATATCATGCTTCTCCATATTTGAAAATTCGTTGGTCCATTCCTTCAAGCGGATCTCCAAAGTATTCATGATGAGAAAATTTATTTTGAAGAATTTTGTGTAATTATACGAAGAAGAGACGGAAGATTTGTGTGAATAAAAGCTCCATCGACGCTTCTATTTATACTAATTGTTGTTTCCAAAAATCCGTCAGAACAGGACAGCTTGGGAACAGGCGCAGCACCTGCTGCACCTCTTCAAAGGGACGCAGCTCATGCTGCGCCTCTTCCTCAGCTTCACTTCTGTGATTTTCCGCGTTGGATCTTTCCTAATTCCATGACGAATAATTTCCTATTCCTACGGGTTATTATTTTGGTAAATACGGGAAGATTACCATCTTTCAGGTTTTCTAATTTTGCGGGCACGCATTTCGAGGCGACATCGACATTTCTGCCATTACATCACACTTGTATATTTTCATTTTTAGGAAATAATTTTCATTTTAATTTTCTTTTTTAGGAAATAATTTCATTTTAATTCATTTATTTTACCGAATCTCAACATGTATATATTAATTTCAATTTCTTAATTTCATTTCTACATTTCTTACTTATAGATTTCTTTTTTTTTTTCTTTTTTTAGGGGGTAACCCTCCCTACCGTCCGTCCGGTCATTTCCGGCAAAATTTTTGCATTTTCGCGTTCTTTTGAGTCTCTCATTTTGCGCTAATTAAGGCCATATGTATATAAAAATGTATGCTTTGCGTGTTTTCTATGTAAATTTCGGCAGCATGACGGCATAAACCGTCATCTACCAAACCTGTTCGAAACTAACCTGCAGATACAAGCAACACAACCTAGCAGCAAAGGCACTCAGGCCGTCATATTTATACCAAACGGAGGAAATGTACAAACTGGGGGCTCGAGCCCCAAACAAAGTCCAAAAAATGATCAAAATGATAGTCCAAATGTACAAATGTACAAGATACAACCAACAAACAAAAAGCCACACAAAACTACTGCTGGGCGCCCTCCAACTCTGCAACTCTCGCCACAAGAACGGCGATCTCGGCGTCCCGAACCTCGAGCTCCCTCAACAAGAGAGCTGTCTCCTCCCGAGACTGGGTCAACTCTCGCTCCAGCCCGCGGTCACCATGTAAACAATAAATTGGCTCATGTCAATCAATTCAAGCAAAACTAGAAAAATCAAAAATCAAAAAGGAAATAGGCGTAAGGTTCATACCTGACGACCTCGACCGCCGACAAGTGCCTCGACGGCAGTAGCTCGCAGCCGGTTGGCCACCCTCCACAACGCCACAAACCGAGACGGCGCAACCTGCATTTTCAAAAAAAAGAAATTCTCAATAATTGAACAAACTCAATCAAATGTGTTCTTACACAAAGGTTATACAAGTTAGAGGCTCACCCTCCGAATCAGATGCTGCCAGTCGTCCAGGCCAGCATCCGTCACAGCTACGTCAAAGTCACGCAGCTCGGAGATCGTCGTCCTCCCGGTCGCGTAAGTGTACTCGAGGGTCTCGGGGTACTCTGGGGGCTCGATGCCCGCCGCCTCGACCTCCTGCAAAGACAAATGCTTCTCACTAATCGATGATCTTTCATCATAACTCTCAAAATCGAATAAAGAGGAAAAGTAAACGATGCAAACCACTACCGGCCAGTACGCCAACCTCCCATAAAGGAACGCCGAGTAGTCCTCGCCAGGAAGAAGAAGGGCGTCGTCACTGGCACCAGCCAAGTCCGCCTCCCTCTTAGCCTCAGAAGGCTCCCTAAACATCGTCCTAGGAGGATCGACGGGAACCGTCAACACGTCCCGCGAGCATTGACGAGCCAAGCGCTCGCCCAAGTACCACACAGGACCCATCGACGTCCTCAACAGCAGTCGGCTCAAGCTCCTAGGCCGAAGGACCTCAGCCACGAAAGGAGGCGCTCCAGCGTACTCCGCCCAAGGTCTAGGCACCCACTGTGACAAGATAAAGCAAGGATCATTCCTATGATCAATTAAAAGCAAATATAAGAAGCAAGTGAATATAAGTGAGATACTCACGCTGCTCAGCTGAAGAGCGTTCACGTCCCGCCGGTAGACGTTGTGAGAAGAACGCTTACTCTTCGTCCGGCACATCACCCAATCCCTCACCACGGGATAGGCCCTCTCCAGCGGCTCCGTCCTCTTGGGCGCGAGGCTCGGGAAGTAGGAGTACACCCACGCCTGTAAAGCAGAATAATCAATGACGATCTTTCATGATTGGATAAAGAAAAGAATTTACTTTGGTCTAAAGGAAGGTTCATACCTCCAGTAGTAGTCCAGGCCCGACGGCGCCAGGAGAAGTCTCCTTCTCCATCAACTCCGGACGAACCATGGCCCTCATGAAGCGGATGAGGACCGCAAAACTAGCAGTGACCCAGTCCCAACGTCCCAGGGAACTCAGGTCAGAAAGGAAGGGAAGAAGCTTCGTCGACAGCCTCTCGCCCTTGTCTCCGAGGTAAATCAAAGACAGAAACCACCATAGCCACGACGAGCCCTCTGCTCGGTCACAGACAGGAGGAGGAGCCGTCTCCCTCCCATCAATCGTCACCGCCACGGGGTCTTCCCCGCAAAGTAGTCTCGAACGTAAGAACGGGTATCAAACCCGATCGTGACACCTTCGGCGACAAGTTCCAACCGATCAATCTCCTCGCCTCGGCCGAATCCGCCCTCATGGCGCCTCCGCCACTCCACCTCCTCGGTCCCACACGGCAGACCAGAAATCATGCCGTAATCCTCCACAGTGACTCCCACCTCACCAAAAGGCATGTGAAACGTAGAAGTCGTATCCCAGAATCGGTCCAAGAAAGCGCGGACCAGGCTAAGGTTAGCCCGCAACTTCCTCTTCGCGATATCTCTCCAGACCTGAACCAAAGGACCGAATGCTCCACGCTCGATCATGGCCCTCTCCTCCGCCGACAGCCGCTCGTAGTGCTCCATCGCTGTCGTGTAACCCGAGAACGACCTGATGTTCCCGGCCTCCTATTGTGATTTGAAACAAAGCTATCTTTAGTTTTGAATGGAGTTTGAAAAGAAATTTGAATAAATGAATGAAAGAAGATGAGTAATGAGTAGTGAATTCCTATTTACCAAACTCTTCACCGTCCTGTAGGACAGGTGACCCTCTGCAGCCCACACCAGGTGCCTGCTCTCCCAAGTCTTAGCCCACGCAGGAGCCCCTCTCAGCTGACGACCTCCTCGTCCGACGTTGGCCCGTCTCGGGGCCTCCTCCTCCTCAACGTCCTCCTCCTCGTGAAACTCGTCCCCAGCAGCCATCACCGCATCGGTGAAGGCCTGCTCTAAAGCCTCCTCGACAGTAGCAGCATCGATCTCCATGGGAGCTCTCCCAGAAGTAGAAGCCTCATCACCTGCAACATTGAAGCGAATTTAGGCCTCGTCACGTGACGACAAGCCTTGGTTAAGGGATTTTCGAGCTTTCAAAGCCCTGAAACCGCTCTTTTCTTGCCATCCTTGGCCATATTCCCACCAACCTGATCACTCATGTGGTAATTTGGGTCAAGTCAAGCCTAATTCGAAGCCTAGTTCCGGGTTCAAGTCGAAATTTCGGCAGCATTTCGTTATAACGGCGATTATGCCCTAGAAAAGTGTCCTGAAAAAGCTGTCACAAATCCAAAATTCCGAGATGGTAGAAAGTTTACCCATCATTCAAGGATCCCAAATATCAAGTCTCATCGCAAATGGGCATTCCTAAGGCTATTTTCGAAGCGATTTACGGTTCAGCTGTAAAACCGTCTCAAATTTCACTCAAAGGCTCAAAACTTGATGAAAATTCGAAACAAATACATGGTTATGTTCCTAATATTACCTACTATCCATTTATAAGGTCAATTTGACAAGGCAAATGCGTTTGGGGAAAAAGCCTCAAAATTTCGATCAAAAGGGTCATAAACCCTAGATTTTTCGGCTCAAAATTGGATGAATGTAGAAGATTAATGCAAGATTGAGACACATACCTCGATTAGTCATGTTTAATGCAAGCTTTTGGATCAAACCTTGGCAGAAATGGTGAATATTTGAGAGAGAAATGAGTGAATTGTGTTTCGAACAAATGAAGCAATCCCTCTGATTCACCGCGTTTTTACGCAGAAAAACCAATTTGGGGAATAGACGCAGCAGACGCTGCGCCTCTTCCAAGAGACGCAGCTCTTGCTGCGCCTCTTCCTTTTGTTCCCTCTATACGGATTTTTCAAAAATTCGTTATGAGTTCGTTATTTGTGGGCCCATCATTGGTGCGCCTCTTCCCCGATGCTATTTTCATTCTTTTGGTCCGTTTGACGATTTTCTTTCGTTCCGGCCCAAATTTCCAAGCCAGCAGCAGACTGTCGCACGTTATTCATTTATTGCTTCCAAGACCTTTTGCTCGTCGCAACAAGCATTTATTCCTTCACAGAGTTCGACACACCCTCATTTTGTCTCCAGCGAGAGTAAGCGGATATACTTTCCCTCTCATGACAAGAAGAATAATTCCCGATCATGTCTCCAGCGAGAGTAAGCGGACGTACTGTCCCTCTCAAGACATGAGGATTGACATCTACCCAAGCAAATTTTCCCTCAGCAGTTTCCGCTTGTGTCCTGCTACTCGGAATTATTTCCCAAAGACTACCCAAGCAGTTTTCTCTCAGCAGCTCCCGCCTGTGTCCTGCTACTCGCAATATTTCGTGTTTCCCCGCAGAGTTCGACAAGGATTCGTTCTCCGGGAGTTCCCAAACCAATAGAGTTCCTATACCCAAGCTTTAGCTATCCCTTAAGTTGAACTTACTTTAGGCCTCCTTCCCGTCAATGCTTTCCTTTAGGGTCCCACACCCTAGCACAAATCCTTATATATCTTTTAGGTCTTACCCTTAGCTTCCATGCTTAACCTTAGCTCCTACGCACCTCCAGAAGCATCTCGAGAAGAAGTCTCAGGTGTGGTCTCTTCTTATGGCTGTTGAGCCTCCTTACATAGTCTAATGGACTTTAAACGACACTGCCCGATAGTCGACAGACTCTAAAATATTCCCGACGACAGGTCCTTGGTTCAGACCCCTTGAACCGCCTCGCGTCGCCATAGTCGTCAGGTTGTAATCTTCGATTGACCAGATGGCTATACTTTGACTTTCGCCTTGTCCAAGCCTCAGTCAAAGTGGGGGCTCTGTAGATACCTCATTTCTGCACCTCCCGCAAACCACCCGGTGATGATTGGGCCGCATGTTTAGTACGCGGAACGATTTATGACAATTCGTAAGATTATCGTCAAGTGATTGCTCAAATATTAATGTCTACCTCTTAGTTGTCATCTACGTCCCGATACGGTCATTTTGACAGTAATTAGAGTACATTCGGAGTCCGGGCCTAAAACTGTCTCCATTTTCTGTTAACCGTTAAATCCCGAGTCAGAATGTTCTGGAATGTTCCGGATATTTCTATTCCATATTTCATAAATTTTATCTTTTAGTAAACAATTTCCCGTAATATTCACATAAGATATTAAGGAAAACCGAATTATTTCCGTCCTACCATAACCCAAACACGGAAATCTTTCTTCTGTAGGAGGAACCCCCTTGGGAATAGACGCGGCAGGTGCTGCGCCTCTTCCAAGAGACGCAGTGGGTGGTGCGCCTCTTCCCAGGCCATTTTCTGCATGTTTCTCGTATCTTTTTCATATCTTTCCGAGATTCACTTCCAAAGAGTCTCCGAAACCCTAATTCCTTCACGTGATTAGTATAAATAGGAGCCTTCGCTCCTCATATTTCTCACGCGAGTGTCCGCCCTTCTCTTCTCCCTTTGCATTCTAGACTTTGTTCTTACTTTTTGGCGTCTATGTGCTTGAACTTTCGACCACGTAAGCTCGGATCCTTCTGAGTACCAGCCTCCCCGTTTGCATGACCGGCCAATTTGACCAACTACACCATAATCAACTTAATTAACTTAATCGTTTTCCTCTTACGAGGGCACTTTCTTTGCATTCGCGTCGAGCATCACTAATCGATATCTTAGTCCTTCTCGTTTCGTCAACATGTAAGTCTGAGGGTGTATAATCTCTCTTTTATTTATTGTATTTTAGTTATTGTATCACAATTGTAAGGTTTATGTCGAAAATACCTCGTTAAAACCGATTTCTAAAAACCATGCTTTAAAACCTCTTTTTACGAATTTCCAGTAGATAACCGTCGAGAAAGGACGCAGCAACGGCTGCGCCTCTTCGAAGGAGAGCAGTACCTGCTGCGCCTCTTCGTGAGGCTGCCGCAGTTCCTACTTCCTTTCTTCTTCGTTCGTCCTCTGTTATTCGTCCCAAAATCCTTTTGTTTGCTTCGTTTGTTTGTCAATTCTTCATCGTAGCATAATTAATTCACATGTATATTTTAATCATCATCGTTAATATGTTTTAATCATCACAAATCCGACTTAAATCCCAAATAATCCAATATTTGCGGGTTTTCGTCATTAAATCCAATCCCGGATTATAGAGATTCAATTCGTCAATATTGGGTTTCTGGAATTCGTCTTTGATATAGTTTTCATCTGTCTTTTGTCATATTCCCTGCATATTCGTCGTTAATCCATCATATCTAACCTAATTAATTGAATTAATTTGTTTGACTCATTAATATTTTTCACTTCTATCATTATTCTATCTTATGTTAATTCGTTCAAATCCGTCTCATTCATATTTTACTGTTTTCATGACCCATCCATATGTTAAATAACATGCTAATCACTTCCATCCGAGTAAATATCATCAATCGATCATTAAATTCACCAATTAAAATTAACGGCTTGCAATTGCGGCTTCACAGCCAGAACTGAGCCAAGGAACAGACGCAGCGTCTGCTGCTTCTATTCCAAGGGACGCAGCTCTGCTGCGCCTGTTCCTGGCTTAGTTCTGTCCCTGAACTCCGTTTCTGCCTTGACCTAGTTTAATTAGTTTACGTATTAACTAACTATTATCCGTAATATCACGCTAATTCCTGTTCGTTAATTTATTTGATTCTTTCTTTTTTATTCTTTTTTCTCAAATCATCCGTTTTAAAGGTATTTTCGACATAAATCGCCCATTCCATTGTAATTATTGTAATTATTGTAATTTATAATTATTGTATTTCTTTTATTGTTTGTATGTTTTCACATGTAATTGAATATAAATTCCTACTTCGACCCAATTGTTTGCTAAACTACGTGTCAACCGACTTAGTATTAATTCTCACATGTTAGGATTAAAACTTGGATGTTGCATTGCATGCATATAGCCGACGATATATCAAGTACGAATAACTTCCCTAATCATTAGTAGAGGCCGCTATCGAGGCGGGCATGATTAGGTGTTCGATCAAAAGAGCTTCCAAATACGTACCCTCACCCCTTACTCCAGATATCTGTGAACACCCGTGTTCATTGGCATCCACGAGAGTCATTCTAGATATAGAATGCTAAGGGTAACGATTGCTTAGTGTTCATGTCTTTACTTTGTGTCTAGACATGGCACGAGGTATTCGAACGGTTCCAATTTCCCATAAAATTGGTGGCGACCATACAAAAATGCAAACGCTTGTTCACCAAGCGCCCCCGTGGCCCCATTGTCCACAAGGCGGAAAATTCCCGTCTCTTAAGCCTATTCGGAAGGACATTGACGATCTTGGTTGAACGGGTATTGAAGGAAGGGCAAGAACTAAAGACCAACATTGCAAGAATAAGAAGTTTGCGAAGGGAAGGATTCTGAAGAGGAATCCGAGCGTCCAAGAAGCTAAGACGCTCGTCCAAAGAGCCCGCAATCCGAGCGTCCCGACTCCTCAGCCGCTCGTCCCTCCATGCAACAATCCGAGCGTCCTACCTCTTGGACGAACGGATCGTGGCGTCCTCAGCAAAGATGCCCATCCCTCCAAAATACTTGCGATTCCCTGCTTAGAACTTAGAATTGTTAATTACTAGTTTAGCCTTAGTTAACCTAATGAGGCACTACTATAAATACCCCATTTTTATGATAATCAAAGCGGGGCTTCCACATTAGAAAATCCTCTTAGAATAGATTAGGAGTTGATTAGATTACTCTTTAATCTTTCCACAAATCACACATTAATCTCTCCTTAATTATTGTTCAAAGTTTATTACTTTTGGGTAATTGAAGATTATTCGGTTATTATTGGAGGATTGACAACCCTTTATCAATCAATCAAGTTCTCTTCTTTTATTCTTTTCTTTATTATTTAGATCATCTTAAGTTTGGTATAATTCCTCTACTCTTTACCCTTTATTGTTTATTTCCTCATTCTCTTATCATGTTTACACTTGTTGTGATGATTGACACCATTAATGACATGTTTACCATGATAATAAGTGAGTAGTCTTTTAACTAGGATTAGTGGGTAATTAAGGGAAACAACCATGGAATTAATCATGCTTAATCTAATATATTTTCATAATTAAATTGCTTGCTTGTAATGTTAACCTATGCACATGTTATGTTTGATGAAATGCTAAGCCTATGAATCCTTGCATTTTTACCCATCTCTTATCTATTCAACTTGACTTGTAAGATATAAACCAACTCGAGTCTTGTTAGACCATGCATATAAGTGATTAGGAGGAAAGTAAGTCGACTTGTAGGTGTTGTACAATCTAATCGATTTGGCTCCGGGACCCAACTCTTCCTAAGAACCGTAAGACATAAACCAACTCGGTTCCTTTACAACATTAATTGCTTGAAACTTTGTGAACATGTTTGTATGGTCAACTCTCATGAATCCCCTATGACCCCATGATATCCTAGTCCTCTTTAATACTTGCTTACACCTTTATTTGCTTTATTGTTTGTTTTACTTTATTGCTTTCATTAGTTTAAAACACAACCACAAATCCAAACAAATTGTGACACTAGCATAAATTGAGATTGATAGACTTAGAACCCAAAGCACACCGTCCCATGGATCGACCTCGACTTACCACTAACTAGTTGTTTGTTGAGAATTATAAATGTGTTTGATTGGATATGTGACGACCAACTCTTGTCCTATCAATGGATGACCGGCCAACTACCGCCCCAAGGTGCGCAACCACATGAGACCGTTAATGCTAACTCTTTGAGAAGTGGTACAAGCTGTGATGGGCCATCCATGACTTTGGATGATGAAGTGGTTATTACAAAGTCCAAGCTTGGGGGAGATGCTCGAAAGAAGGCTAGTGAAGAGCCTCCTATTAAGGTTCGTGTGCCATTTCTTGTAGACATGGGCCACCCACACCGCGCGCACCCGCGAGTTGGTTTCGAGGCGGCGGCACTTCTCCAACGGAACCTTGGTTTGCCAAAGCACGTCATGGGCCGTTACCGATTGGTGAGGCATTGAAACGGGTGAAAGGTTATATAAGCCTGCATTTGCGGAGTCGCCACCAACTTTTATGGAAAAGTGGAACCGTTCGAATACCTTGTGCCATGTCAAGACACAAAGTAGTAACATAGACACTAAGAACTCGTTACCCTTAGAATTCTATGTCTAGAATGACTCTCGAAGATGCCAATGGACACGGATGTCCAGAGATAACTAGAGTAAGGGGTGAGGGTACATATTAGGAATCTCTTTAATTGAACACCTAATCCCGCCCGCCTCGATAGCGGCCTCTACTAATGATTAGGGAAATTATTCATATTTGATATGTTGTCGATGTAGTGCATGCAATGCAATAAACATAGATTAATCCTAGCATGTGAATTTTAGACTATGTCGGTTAACACGTAATTAGAAAATAATTGGGGTCGAAGTTGGAAGTTTGATTAATTACATGTGGAACATACGTAAATAAATCATACATAAAATAATAAATACGATACATAAATTACAATAATTATAAATTAAAATAATTACAGTAATTATTTGATCTACGTCAAAAGCACGCTCAAAACGGGATTTGAAGAAGAAAATAAAGGAAATAAAATTAGAAATAAAAAGTATGAAAATACGTAAGATTTGGAGCGATAAAACGATTAATAATTGATTTAATACGTAATTAAGAGCTACGTCAAAGTGAGAAAGAGTTCAGGGACATAAGCCAACCCAGAATAGGCGCAGTATCTACTGCGTCCTCTGGAAGAGGCGCAACTCTTTCTGCGTCTGTTCTTGAGCTGGACTCTGTCTGTGAAGTCAGAACCGTGGATTGCTAATGTTCATTGGTGAATTTAAGGTCGATTATTGATATTAGACTCAAGTAAAAGTGACTTAACAGATTACATGCATCTGGAACCGTTATAAAACGAACTAAAGGTGAGAATTTACAGCGGTTTACATAATTATGCGAACTCGTGTCGGATTTACGAAAGGAACAAACTTTGAATTCAAAAATTGAATAGAATCTGATAAATTGAAATCAAACAAACAAAATTATATACAAGAGACGAATTCCAGAGACTTGATATGAACGAATCGAACCTCTAAAATCCGAGTTTGAATAAGATGACGAAAACCCGCAAATATTAATTATAAGGGGTTTAAGTAGGAATTAAACGTTATAATTTGAAAAGATTAATAAAGACATGTTTATATACCGATAGGAATAAAGGAAAAGAAAGAAACCCGAAAAAACGGAAAGTTTCAGAAGATCGAGGAAGAAGAAGAAGAGCAGGAGCAGCGGTAGCCTCAGGAAGAGGTGCAGCGTATGCTGCGATTCTTCGAAGAGGCACAGCTGTTACTGCATTTCTTCTCAACGTCAGATCTTTGCTGTTTTGTAAATATAGTTTTGAAAGATGGTTTTTAAGACGGTTTTGAACGTGCTTTTGATATAAACCTTACATTAAAGATACAAAATAAAAGTACAATAAAATTAAATAGGATTTACACCTTCAGACTTACATGTTTGACGATATGAGATTGACTAAAGTTATCGTTTAGTGATTGCTCGACTCAAATATGCGTGGAAAGTGCCCTTGTTAAAGGATTTAAAAGACTGATTAGATTGATTACGTGGAGTTGGTCAAGTTGGTCGGTCTATGCAACGTGACTGGGACTCAGAATGATCTGAGGTTACGTGGTCGATTGATCAAGCACGTAGGCGTCGAAAGCAAAAGTGTGGTCTAGAATGCAAAGAGAGAAGAGAAGGGCGGACACTCGTGTGCCAAATATGGAGACCGAAGGTCTCTATTTATACTAAACACACGAAGGAGTTTAGGAATGACAAGGATACGAAAACAAATCACGGAAATATTCTGGAAAACGTGAAAAGAGGGATGGGGAAGAGGCACAGCAACCACTGCGACTCTTGGAAGAGGCGCAACACCCGCTGCGTCATTTCCCCAGAGGTTTCCTCCTCAGCAAGAAAGATTTCCGCGATTTTTATGGAATTTCAGTAGTTATACACTTCCTTATTCCGTGAAACACAATTTACGGAAGATATTTCCTTAAAATATTAAATTTAATTAGGAATCAATATCCAGAGACTTCTAGAACACTCCGGAACATTCCGACTCGGCATTTAAACGATTTTTAGAAAATGAAGCGGTTTTTTACCCGGACTCCAAATGAACTCTAATTACTGTCAAAACGACCGTATCGGTGTGTAGATGATGACCATGAGGTTGACTCGAGTGTTTGAGTTATCACTTGTCGATGAACTTATGAACTGTCATAAAATCGCTCCGCGTATCAAACATGCGGCCCAATCATCACTGGGTGGTTGGCGGGAGGTGCAGAAATGAGGTATCTAGAGAGCCCCCACATTGGCTGAGGCTTGGACAAGGCAAAAGTCAAAGTATAGCCATCAGGTCAATCTAAGATTACAACCTGACGACTATGGCGTCGCGAGTCGGCTCAAGGGGTCTGAACCAAGGACCTGTCGTCGGGAACATTTTAGAGTTTGTCGACTATCGGGGAGGGTCATTTAAAGTCCATTAGACTACATAAGGAAGCTCGCCAGCCATAAGAAGAAGTCATATCTGGGGGAATCTGCCTGTGTCTATCCTCAAGCAAACTCTGTCTTCGAGGAATATGTGGGCCATGAGAGGCAACGAACTCTCGCTGGGAAACATGTCGATGACTCTGTCAGGGTTAATCATACGCTGGATCAACAACGGCATGCCATTAGCGCCGCTGAGGAGAAAGGTAAAGGTATTGACAACGACGCGCCATTAGCGTCCCTGAGGAAATAAAGGTGTCGACAACGACGCACCATTAGCATCGCTGAAGAGAATAAAGGTGTCGACAACGATGCGCCATTAGCGTCGTTGAGGGAAATAAAGGTATCGACAATGATGCGCCATTAGCATAATTGAAGGAAATAAAATGTCGAAAACGATACACCATCAGCATCGTCGTGGGAAATAAAGGTATCGACAACGATGCACCATCAGCAACGTTGAAGAGAATAAAGGTGTTGACAACGACGCGCCATTAGCGTCGTTGAGGGAAATAAAATATACTGATAACGATGCACCATCAGCAGCGTTGAAGGAAACAAAATGTCATGGTTGTTTGTAGTCTGTTGAAGAAAATGCTGATCTGGATGAAGTGGACGCCAAAACGGAGCCAAATGTTGAGGAAGAGGCACAGCAAAGCCCGAGCCCATAAATAACGAAATTATAACGAACTTTAACGAATTTTGAGGAAGCCTGTTGAGGAAAAGGCGCAGCAAGAGCTGCGACCTTTGGAAGAGGCGTAGCTAGTACTGCGTTATTTCCCAAGCTCGTCCTTCTCTGGATAAAAACCCGACTTTAAGTCGTGTTTTATTTTCATTTCAAAAACACAAATTCTTCATTCTTTCATCAAAACCCAACCCAATTCCGTCAAGAACTTTATCAAATCTCATCATAAATCATGACTAATCAAGGTATGTGTCTTGCACTTGCTTTAATTCACATTTGAGCTCGATTTTAGGTCGAAAATTAGAGTTTTTATTTCCTAATATTTCGAAAATTTGGGGCTTTTGCCTCAAATGGATTTGCCTCATGAAATTAACATTATAAATGAGTAATTGGCAATGTTAGGAACACAACCATATATCCCTTTCGAATTTTCGTCGAGTATTAAGGATTTGGGGGTGAAATGTGACGGTTTCTCCGCTAAACCGTAAAACTGCTCGAAAATGGCCCTATACTAGCCCATTTTTTTTGCAAATTGGTGTTCTGGAGCCCTTTAGTAGTGGGTAAACTTGCTATCGTATCGGATATTTGATTTGTGACAGCTCTTCCGGGACACTTTTATATGGCATAGTTGACATAGTAGTGAAACGCTGCCGAATTTTCGGTTCAAACCCGCAACTAGGCTTGAAATTAGACTATTATTGACCCATCTTGCCACATGAGTGGTTGGACTTTAGAAAGCGTGGCCAAAGATGGCCAGAAATGCCGTTTTTCATGCTTGAAAATGCTCGAAAATGCTTTAAAAAAACTTCTAATATTGCCTTATTTTGCTTTGATTGCAGAGGATATTCCTTCTACGTCGGGGAGAGACTTCATGGAGACCGACATTGAGCTTGATCCTTCCACCGTTCAGGAGATGGAGGAGGACCTAGAGGAAGAGGAGGCGCCACGGAGGGCCAACTTGGGATGAGGCGGTCACCAGATCGAAAGAACGCTTGAGTGGGTCGAGAAATGGGAAGGGAGGCATCTCATTTGGGCAGCGGAGAGCCACTTGTCGTACAGGATGGCAAGGAGTATGGTGAGCCTTCCACTTGTCATTTCTTTATTCGTTTCCTTATTTTTCCACTTCTTATCGTTTCTCAGTTCATTCATTCCTTGTCATTTGCTATGCTTAAGAAATCTTTCTTCTGGATTGACGCAGGAGGCCGGGAACATGAGGTCCTTTTCCGGCTATACGACGATGATGGATGCCTTCGAGAAGCTGACGGAGGAGGAGCAGGCCATCATCGATCAGGGAGCTTTCGGTGACTTGGCGCGGGCTTGGAGAGAGATCAAGGAAGGAAGATTCGGGCTAACCTTTGCCTGATTCGAGCCTTTCTTGATCGGTTCTGGGACACGACCTCGACTTTCCATATGCCTTTTGGAGAGATCGGGGTCACCTTGGAGGACTACGGTATAATCTCGGGTCTGTCGTGTGGTGAGGAGCCGGTGGTGTGGCCGTCGATGGCCATGAGAGTAGACTCGGCCGAGGTGAGGGGTTTGATCAGCTGGAACCTGGCTACGAGTCCGGCCTAGGTTCCTGGTTTGGTGCCAAGTTCCTACGTGAGAGACTATTTTGGCGGTAGGGTTCTGGCGAGGGTAAGGATGGATGGGCGCATGGTGCCTCCACCTCCTTGCACTGCTGAGCAGCTGGCCCGCCTATGGCTGTGGTGATTCTTGTCTTCTATTTACCTCAGAGACAAGGGGGAGAGGTTGTCGACGAAGCTTCTTCCAATTCTTGCTGACTTGAGTAGCCTAGGCCGTTGGGACTGCGTTACTGATACGGTTATTATGTACCAAATATAATTACCTAAATATAACTAACAGAAGCTAGCGATAAGTAGGGTCGATCTCCACAGGGAGGCTAAATATCTATCTGTAAGTCCGTCTATCTAGTCACAATTGGGGGGGGGGGTTTAATTTGTTTTCTAAACTATTGAAGGCAAGGGTCAAGAGAAGTAGAGATAAGAGCAATAAAGCGAGAAAATAAAAGATATGTGATCAGATAAGACAGATATGTCAGGATTTCAGTTCACCATGGCAGTTCATCCACTCACTCATAAATATTGTAGACAATGTACTGTGAGAAGGGCAAGGGAAAGGTCCTTCCGGTCCGCTATCCACCCTAGATTACAACTAACTTAACTTCCGTCCTCATTAGGGTAGTCTACTGTTCATAACAGATCTATTCATTCCAAACTTCCAATCCAGGAGCGAATTTAACCAGATTAAAGTTATTTAGAAGCGTGCACTCAGCTAAAAATATTACAGCTATATTGCTATGGTCATAAATTCTCACAAATAAATCGCCTATCCTATTCACAACATCGTCACTTTACTACCATGGCTCCCCTAATCCTAACATAGAGAATTTAGCTACTCATGCTATCAGATTTAACAATAATAACAATGAATATGCTAAGAGACATGATAAAGCGATTATAAGGAAGAAGCATATACTAATAATAACAATAATAAAGCAAGAATTAAAGACCAAGGTATTAAAGCAATAAAGATTCGATTGAAGTTAAGAGTAAAGAAAGATTACAAAAGAGAGAATACGGCAATAAGAGCAAAGTAGCAGCAGAGATTAAGAGAGTAAAAGTTATCTAAAACGTAATTAAGAGTGTCGAGAGGTGTTTATGACCTAATGACGACTTCCCTTATAAAAGGAAGCGTTTTTATTAACAAAACAAAACCTAACACGGAACAATTACCCCGTGTAATCTAGATAATCACTCGATCGAGCCTTTTTAAACTACTCGATCGAGTGAATCTTCAGTAAAACCGTTCGATCGAGCAAACGCAGCTCTCGATCGAACACTCCTAAGTTAGCCACCTTCGATCGAGTTCAGGAACCACTCGATCGAACTCCTGCAACTGCCAAACTAATCGATCGAACTCCAAAAGCTCTCGATCGAGTAAATATCCACTGAATCATCCCTGACTTCATCTTGTCAGCTTCCAAAGACCTTCCTCCATGCTTCCCTAGGTACGTCTTCTGCTCTAAATCTCCGCCTCCTTAAAATGCATGCTGAGTGGGACGACTAAGGCACGATTCCACTACTTTTAGATCCATTTCTGCAATTAAGACAAAACAAACCAAAGTAGCCAATTCGGGGCATTTTGCTATACAAAGCAATGTAAACGGTATGGAAATGCGTGCAATAAGAGGCTGAAAATTCTATATAAATTGCACGTATCAAATCTCCCCAAACTGAACCTTTACTCGTCCTCGAGTAAACTAAATGCAAACTAATGGAATGGATATGAAAACTCAGAGCTAGTTATAACTTGTCCACTTAAACTATTTAATGCAATCAAGAATTAACAGTTATAGCTACAGCAATCAATACGCAAACGAGTTGTATGATGTCTATAAATAAGCTGACATGTCGACCTTGCAAGACCTTTAAGATCAGACTCTCACGGGTCACTCTTCTCTCATGAAGCAAAGGCTGAAAGTATATGTGTAAGAGAAGAAGAGGAAAAAAATCATTCACCTAAACTGCGACCCACATAACATGCATGCAACAAAACTGATAGATGATTCCAATCACCGCACATACATTCCAACCAACAATGTTCGTCACAGCCGAGGGCTTACAAATGATATGGGAGAGTGAGGTTACAGGTAAGAAAAGGCAAAATATATTATGGAAATGTGGAGGTAAAGCGTCAAACTAGCACCTAAACAGGACCATATAAGACTATCCAATTCTCAGCTGACTAGAAATCGAACACAAGTGTCCTTCTTTCGCACAAAACTCAATAACCAAGAAACGACAACTCCCCAAATGATATAAAATAAAACATAGGAGTAAGACCGTCACAAAATTCCCTTTTTTAATACGGTCTATTTTTCTCATTTTCAACTTCTATTTTTTTTTTTTTTTTTTTTCTGTTTCTCACGTCTTTTTTTTCATTATTTTCCATGCTTTTCTCATTTTCCTGCCCGCTTTTCTTTCCTTTTCTACCAACTCCATATAAATGAGAACAAACCAACTTGCAACAACAAGAATATACCACAAAAATTACACTAAAGTAGCTTGATAGGCAGGTTTAATTTGGGTGTAGCTAATGGGTCAAAAGGCTATTTTTGGTTAATGTGGAGCTAAATGGGTGAAAATGAAAGAAAGGGGGAAATTGTAAGCACCTCCCTGCATGTGACACCGACCACAAACCCGAATGTATGCAAGCAAAAGACAATCGAATTTCATAAAAGTGCAAATGTGATGAACATGCTATGCAAGGAGTGACTACTCTCAATTCCTACATGAACTGTTCTTGAATGACACCAGTTATACGGCTCTAAAAACTTAGAAATTATAAAGTAGATTGCCAATTTTAACAGGTCAACTCTATACCGTCAGCTATATTTTCAACATTAACTCGTAGATATGCGCATGACTAAGCTAATAACTGCCAGTTAGATGCAAGGCTTAAGTGATATGACAAGTTAAAGTGCAAAATCATCATGGAAATCTACCGTTCCGACTCAACCTATATGCAAAATGAAACGTGAAATTTTTTGATTTTTAGAATTTTTTGATTTTTTTGGATTTTTCATCATTTTTTGAAATAAAATGCAATGCAAGCAGAAAAATAAACGTGAATGCAAAACAAATGCAAATGTAGACTCAAAGGATGCAATACCCTCCCCAAACCAAAACGGACAACGCCCTCGTTGTCCTCCAGCATACACCAGCAGTATATATAATGGGAAAGGGATAAAGACAACCAATAAATGAATGAATAAAAATAAATAAAAAGGAGATGAAAATAAATAAAAGAGCAAAAATACATACAAAATGACGAACTTCCCCAAACAAGCCAGAAAACTGGGGAAGTGAGTAGACCAGCAGCTACTCGTCAACAGGATCCTCCTCCTCCTCACCCACCACCGTGTAGTCAGGATCTCGCTCCTGCTCCCTCCTCATCCTCTTGTCAGCTCTAATTCTCTCCTCCTGCTCAGCTGTGTTCGCCTCGCTCTCTGGCTGCGGGTACCCCTCCGCCGGGAACCGGTAGAAAGAAGGGTGTGGCCAGCCCTCAGGAATGGGATGTCCTCTCCTTATGTGATACTCTTACAAAGGGAACAAGGCAAGTGCCTGATCCCGCTCCATACGAGCGTGCCTGGTAAGCAACTCAAGAAGTAAACCGTCATGACGCCCTTGGTCAATGACCTCGGACGCCTCAAAGGGTGGAGGAGGAACAAAGTTAGCTGGGTAGACCGGATGTATAACAGAAGGAGTGGGGATAGGGATCGGTGTAGGCGTAGGCGTGGAAGACTGCCCAGCCTCAGTCGATGTGGATCCCTCTCCAGTCTCAGGTCTCTTCCGCTTCTTAGGAGCAGAAGTAGTGGTAGGTGGAGCAAGTGTAAGGTGGTAGAAAGGCAAAGGTGGATGTAACCTACCCCTCACAGTGGTCAAAGGTACAAGACGGGGTAGGTCGGGAAACGGAAGGGTCACGGACACGGAATGACCAATCTTCCAAGTCCGTTGGTCTGAAGCTAACCAAAACATTGCCAACATGGCAGAAACATCTAGATACTTTTCCTTATCTACATGTGCCAAGTCACAGGGAAAGTCAGTGAAGATAGAACGGGCGAGGTAGGTGGCTATGCCTCCACAGGTAATCGTGCCCTTCTTCATCTTCTCGACAGCACTAAAATGCTGAGCTGTCAGATAAGCAATGTTAAAAACAAAGGGGCCCTCGCTATCAATGTTTAGATAGCCCCTTAAAATCGACAACTCAACATTGTTAATGTTGTTAGGCTCTTTACGGCCGAAAATCGTCCCTCCAAGGAGACGTAAAAAGTAACGGGCCGGGGGAAGGTGAACATGAGCCAAATTATGCTCCTCAAAAGGGGTATGTGCGTAGGACCTTCCTAGGAGGGTCCAACGCACCATGGGGAGACAAACCTAACCTACTCGCAAACTCATCAAAGGTCCAGGTGGTAGTCCGGTTAAACAACCGAAAGGAGACAAAAGGGCTCTACGGGTCTGTGTCATAAGCGGCAGCTGAAAAGGTAAAGGAGCTGAAAAACTCAAGGGTAAGCTCCGCATAGGTCAGTGCACTCATGGTGGTCAACCTAGTCATCCCCGTCCCGTTTAACAACTCAGCAACAGGCTCGTAAATCCCCAGTCTCTCAAGGGTAGTCCGACACAAGAATTTTGTAGAAGTAATGTCACAACGCTCTAAGTTATAAAAACGAGTACGATGAATCAAGTTTACGAAACGTACATCTGGATAGTCAGGATGCGGGTCCAAGGAGTCATCGGTACAGAACGTGGCTGTGGCACGTCCAGCAGCAGAAGTGCCTCGTCCTCGACCTCGTCCACGTCCAGCCGTGCCCCAAGAAGAAGCCAGTCCAGGAACTGGGCGGGGCACTAACGCAGACCTGTAAGCGGCTATGACAGTGGGTGACGACGCAGCAGGGGTCGTCACCGAAGAAGGAACAGTACCAGAGGTAGCAACAGTAGTGGCAGTGGTAGTTTCAGTAGTAACCGCGGGGCTAGTGACGGTGGCAGCAGCAGGGACCACCATCTCAAACAAGGATGGGGTAACAATAGAGCTAGTCGAGGGCATGATGTTACTATGCATCCTAATCAATCAAATAAGTGTATAAATTAATCAAATAAGCAATTAAACACGATTTCCCCATTTTATCACGAATTTTCGAACCCTAATGCCCTAATTAGATCGAAAAACATCGATTAAATGATAAGAAAAAGGGGAAGAAGACTTACTTGATTGATTACCCACAAATAGATGCAAAGAATCGACAAGAATCGCAATAAATTAGGCGAATTAAAACTCGACTTGAATAAACCCTAAAACCGGAATTAAAACACAATAAACGCGAATTTGAAAGGGAAAAATGGAGGGTTTTGTCGAAAATCTAACAATAAACACAATGTAGGAGGTGATTTTGGTAAAAAGGGAAGAATAATGGAGGATTTGGGGTTTTTGTTGAGGTTTTATTGCGAAAAATAAGAAGAACAACAGTTAGAATGAAATAGAATGAAGGGAAAAGAACTTACTGCGTGTTATAGGACATGTTCATTCGATCGAGTGATTTGAAAACACTCGATCGAGAGTTTCCTCTTGCATTCTACTCGATCGAGTAAACAACCTCTCGATCGAGTACTCCTCCTTTTTGACAATTCGATCGAGAGCCTTAATCTGCTCGATCGAACAATTCTTCTGGGTATTCCTTTCGATCGAGTACTAAAAGTACTTGATCGAGTTGTTTTCCTTTGGTACACATCCCAATGCAATAAATCTTCCCCAAACCTGCATAGAAACATGTAGAAATACTTCCCGCAAATACCAAATTCACAAAATACGCAGTCTATATTCGGTTTTACGCTAAAACTAACTACGCTATAATCTAACAGTCTAAAACGCAATTAAAATATCTAAACGGAAATTCAAAATTACAAAGTGTTACAACGGGGCATTCCCCGCTCATCTTCCAAAATACTGTAATAGCCCAAAAGAGGGCTCTGACTGGAGGAGGTATCTTCAGCATCGTGGACCGTACTTTTGGATCGCCATGAGCTTGAACTCGAGCTGATGGAAGGAGAATAGTTTGCGTCTACATACGCCTTCACTTTCTTCTTTCCTTTTGCATTCCTATCTTTATTGGCGGCATTCCCATCACTTAATTTGACCTTCACTGTACCATGACCGACAGCATCTCTAGTATCCACTCTGTCTGTATCTGCAGTAAGTAAAACAACAGAATGGTCCTCCTTTTTGCTCTCAGTCTGAGGCGGAGGTGTCACTATAGTAGCACAATACTCAATATTTTCAGCTGGAGTGTCTGTGTCTGGGTCAATAGAGGGTAAGGCATTGCAAGGTTGAACTTGAATAGGAGCCCTACGAGCTTTGGTCTGAGAAAATGTCAGCTCCTCATCTCCTACATGGAAGGTAAGGGTCTTCCCCTCGACATCAATTACTGCGCGAGCAGTAAACAAAAATGGTCGTCCTAAAATAATAGGGGTATAAGAGTCTTCGGGTATGTCTAAGACCACAAAGTCAACGGGAATAAAGAATCTCCCGATTTTCACAGGTATGTCCTCTAAGACACCTAGTGGCCGTGATATACTACGGTCGGCCATCTGAACAGTCATATTGGTACAATGAAATTTGGTGAAACCCAGTCTCTTAGCGAGAGACAAAGGTAAGACGCTCACGCTAGCTCCTAAGTCACATAGCGCAATGTCAATTAAGTGGGTCCCTATATGACAAGGAATTGAAAAGCTACTCGGGTCTGATTGTTTGGGTGGTGTCTTATTCTGAACTAAGGCAGGCCCCACTTCAGTCAAAGCCACCGTTTCATGGTCACTTATATGCCTCTTACGCGTTAATATTTCTTTCATAAATTTCATGTAAGAGGGTATCTGGGTAAGCAGTTTGGCGAAAGGAACGTTGACATGAAGGCTCTTCAGGATTTCAACAAATTTCCCGAACTATTGGTTGGCCTTATTATTCTACAATCGCCTTGGAAAGGGAACTGTGATAGGAATTTCTAACCCTTTGTTTCATTCTGCCAATGTCTCGACAGGTTCATCAATATTTCTGCTCGATCGATCCATTTTCCCTCTCGATCGAGGTCTTTCAGCAACAATTCCATTCGATCGAGCATCATCAACCACTCGATCGAAATTACCATTATCATCATCAGTCGATCGAGATTGGGTTTCACTCGATCGCGCATTTTTCTCAGCAAATTCATTCGATCGAGGCATTCCCTCCTCTTGATCGAAGTCTTCATTATCATCCTTACTCGATCGATCACCAACATCGCTCGATCAAGTACTATTTCTTGCATTTCTACTCGATCGAGCACCAGAAATGAGTCGATCGAGGATTTTCCTTGGATTTAGCATTGTTTCGTCCACTGACAATTGTTCACTCTCAGCAAAAGTGCTTTCCGGGTCTGATATATCTTCACCAGTCGACATTTTGGGTCCTTCATAAGAGAGTCCGCTTCATAAATTTATCAGGTTAATCGTCTCATGTTGGTTCTTGTCAGGTTGAGACGGTAAATGACCCGACTTCCTTGAAGATTGGTTGGCCGCGAGTTGAGCAATTTGAGATTCAAGTGACTTTATCGACGCATCTTTCTGTTGGTCACTCTTCTGCAGCTGAACAGTCAACGACTGTATCATTGACTTTAACTCAGTCATCTCACTTACACCACTAGAAGAAGCTCCTTGATTCGGCAGTGGAAAAGATGGAGGATTTTGAAAGCCTTGTCGAGCCTTGTGAGGAGGGATGTAAGGTTGTTGCTGCTGCGGTGGAGGTGAGGGGTTTAACACATTCTGACTAGTCCATCTCAAATTGGGATGGACTCCACTCTGATTGTTATAATAAGAGCCACCTTGCCTGTATTGCTAAAAGTCAAGAACATGCTCCTTCTTAGTTAGACAGTCAACAACAGTGTGACCGTCATTACTACCGCACCTCACATGAAACGGTTTCTTGTCTAGTCAACAAGTGAACCATCTGTTGATCACCAGCATTCTACAATTCCAACCTATCGAAATGGGCATGCATGGTCTCAAGTTGAGCCACAACTGTATTATCAACAGAATTAACTGTCCGAATACCATCTCTCGGGTTCCCATACTCAGTACAATGGGTAGCCATCTTCTCCATTATTCCCCATCCCTTGTCATCATCATTATTCTTCTGAAATCGCCCATTTGATGAGGCATCTAAGATAGGACGGTGGTCATCATACAAACCATTATAGAATTGGTTGCACAAGAACCACTGATCGAAACCATGATGAGGAAGAGACCGCACCAACTTCTTAAACCGGCACCCAGCTTCATATAAGTTATCATCTGGTGCTTGCTTAAAACTTGTTATTTTCCCTCTCAGCTGATTGGTTCGTTGTGGAGGAAAATACCTTTTATAGAAGGCAAGGGCCAGGGTCTCCCAGTTTGTGATCCCAGCCGCGATTCTGTCAAGATCTGTGAGCCATTCACGGGCTCCATCTGTCAAAGAGAAAGAAAATAGAACCTCCTTAGTCTTATCCTGGGTCACTCCCTTACTAGCGGGAATGGTAGAGCAATAGTCAGTAAAAACCTCCATATGTTTACGCGGATCTTCACCCGCCACACCTCGGAACTGGTTTCGTTCGAGCAGATTGATGTAGGACGGTCGGATATCAAATGTATTCCCATCCTCGGTCGCAAGTTTGAAACCTCTAGGGATTGAGGCAGCTGTGGGCTCTGAGTGACTCGCGATATTAGGCATTTTCACTAGACTTACGGCAGAAATAGAATTGTCTTCTTCACAAGACGGGTCTTCTGTAAATAAAAAGTGTTCTAGTTTCGGTTCAAAAGTACTCAGGCTTCCTTTCGAATCTTTCTCGGCAGTCTTTGTCTTATACGAAAGGTCCTTTTTGGCTCAGGATCAGCTGGAACTAACTCTGACCTACTAGACCTGGGCATAAAAAGCACTGGAGAAAATAAGTGAGAACTGTCTCAAGGAATAAAAATTCCCTGAGACCGAGAAAGACAAACGACACAAAAACAGACAAATAGGCTATTGCCTCTACGGCAACGGCACCAAAATTTGATACGGTCGTTATGTACCAAAAATAAGTACCTAAATATAACTAATAGAAGCTAGCGATAAGTAGGGTCGATCTCAACAGGGAGGCTAAGTATCTATCAGTAAGTTCGTCTATCTAGTCACAATTGGGAGAGGGGGGGGGGGGTTAATTTGTTTTCTAAACTACTGAAGGCAAGGGTCAAGAGAAGTAGAGATAAGAGCTATAAAGCGAGAAAATAAAAGATATGTGATCAGATAAGAGAGATATGTCAGGATTTCGGTTCACCATGGCAGTTCATCGACTCATTCATAAATAGTCTAGAGAATCTACTGTGAGAAGGTCAAGGGAAAAGTCCTTCAGGTCTGCTATCCACCCTAGATTACAACTAACTTAACTTCCGTCCTCATTAAGGTAGTCTACTGTGTTGGAGCGGGTGTCCTCCAGTTAGTGCGGATAACGTTATTGTTGGGAAATGTGTCCTCAACAATAGTGCGATCACATGATTTAATATCATAATTAAATCTCAAATTAAGAATACGTGAGGGATGATTCTTTATACAGTCGACTGACCGTCATTAATCGGTAATGATTGGCTAACTAGAGTTTGACATTACTGTCGTGTGACGGTGATGGTCAGTTGATCCCTTTAGGTCACACCTAAAGGATGAGGCCCAAATGGTTATTTAATTAATTGTATGCGATACAGATTAATTAATTCCTTAATTATGGGAGTGCAATTTTGCGTCTTATTTTAATGTGATTAAATAAAGATTAAATTTAGTAATTAAGTGTTATATTACTAAATTAGTTGAGATTTTAATATAAGTTTTGAGGTAGAGGTAATTAGTTATTTGAAGTTACAAGAAGTTGTAATTTTAACTAACTAGCAATTATGGGACCCATTATATGATGATATAATGGAAGTATACTACTCAAATAGTGGAGTGTATATTATATTATTAATTGTAATATTTAAGTGTTAAATGATTACATTAATAATTAAATATGTAAGATAGTTAAACATATGACTTATAAGCATTTGTGGGACAAATGACAAAAGGCAAAAATGGTCCATAAAAGGACCAATATTTCGACAAAGACAAGAGCAAAAGATGCTCTAGTTTGTCTTGTTCATTTGTTATAACAATGTATGATAGTGACTTGTGCATGGCATATCTTACAAAGATAAAATCCTACACACTACCTACACAAACCAAGAGCAAAAAAAAGAAAAGACAAAAGATTCCTCTTTTGTCCCAAAGCCACCGGTTTTGGCTTGATAAAATGGGCATTTGGTTGCTCATTTTATCACTTGTTGTTTTTGCTTAAAAATTGATATATCTCTCTAGCTTTCTCACATGCAAAATTCATAAAAGCTCTCAATAAATACTAATACACAAGATCTATTACTAGAAGTAGTAATATAAGAATATTAGTATTATTAAGGTATTATTTCTACTACATATCTAGTTAATATTAGTAGAGATTTTTGGGATTCATCTTGGGTGCAATTTATTGGAGTGGCTTCTAAACTTGGAGTCTTAGGAGGATCATCCATCATTATAAGCTCAAGAACAAGTGAAGGAAGGTGACCTTACTTGTGCCCAAATTTTCGAACCAACTAACAATGTAAGGAACATTGTTTTTCTTATAAATCTTTCATTTTGTTATGCATGCACTAGATCTAAAGAACACATAATTAATAAGTTAATTAGTTCACTATTAGAGGAGTCTAATAATAGGTATATGAACCTAACAAGTGGTATCAGAGCATAAGGATGTTGCATGCATAATCGGTTATTGTTTTTCCGAGTTAAAAGGTTAACATATAAAACTTAAAAATTTGTGATTTATAAGAATAAGTCACGAAATCACCATGCATGTTATATATTCTGGTCCTAAAATGTTTTTAGGTCATTTTTATGATTCATGGAAATTTATTGCTCATTTTAAGGATTTTTGGTCATTTTATTACATTTTTATGACTAAAATGGGAATTAAAATGCTAAAAATAGTTAAATTTCGTTTCTGACCTTGAAACATTTATATGACCTCACATGCATATTTTACAAGTTGTGTGTAAAAGGACGAGTTAATTTGATTAATTTTGCATGATTTATGATTTTTATGAGATAAAAATGGATTAAAAGAGGTAAAATGGTTAAAATTAGTTAAATTTCGAATTAAGCCATGATCTTTTAATATGATGTCACATGCAAGATTTACAGAGAGTATGTAAATTTCTAGATTTAAATATCTTCTTTAGCATGATTTATGGATTTTTTAGTAAAAATGGCATAAATAGTGACTATTTTAGCAAAAATTAGCTAAAACATATTGCATGGCTTGAGAAAATTTTTTTAAGTTGCATATATATCCCACTTATCAGATCTAAAGTTGTAAAAATTATTGGTTTTATTTTCGTATGCTTTATGCATTTTATGAGATAAAAACGATAAAAATGCAACTATATTTTCTCAAAATTAATTCGAAAATTTTAACCATGTTTTTTGACATTATGAGGGTCATGGAATTATTCCAGAATGTTCAAAAATTTAAAATTCAAATTTTGAAACTTTTATGAATTAATTTGGATTTATTTCATATAAATAATGTTTTTAAGGTCAAAAATGAGCATAAAATTAAATCAAGTTGAATTATTGTCAAAAATTAAGTGATGACTGATTTTTGAGTCCTAAAATGTGTTAGGATAATTAACTTGAGCTTAGATGTGATTTAAGTGTTAATTAGTGATTTTAAAACGTTATTATCACACATTTCCATGAAACCGGGTTATATGTACGACATAAGTTAAATAGGGCGATTTGGCACATGATTTTGCATGATAGGTACATATTATAATGCTGCATATTTCAATTGTTGAATGTCATTTATTTATATAATTTTGAATTATGTAATTTTATCTTAGTATGGCCTTAGTTTTAATCAATATTACCCGTAATGAAAGGGAATATTGATTCGGTTGTAATTTAATGTGATCTCGAATCACTTTTATTTTTATTTACATTAGTTTTTCATTTTACAAATGTATAATAGGAATAGCTTTGTATTTTTATTATTATTTGTAATTATGGAGCATCTTCAAGACGGTGCCATTCGGAAAGGTGATCCGACAAAGACGGTGTCTTGGGAGGCGTGCCATTTGAAGAATCAAGGGACCAAAGGAGTTGGTTTCCGAATATGTAATAGATTATTTGATTTTTCTATTTTTTAGGAAGGCCATACTAGGAATTTTATTTATTGCTTTGCATTTCTTCTAATATGTTGCATGCATAGCCAAATCGCCATAACAACACATGCACATCATATCGAGTTATCGACCGTGTCAATTATAATTATCGTAGTTCACCGCTTTAGTTCACTTAAAACGTGATAGATAATAAATTGACAAGACCTCTCACATATAAGAATTGAGATAAAGCCTTACCAAATAGTAGAAACTCATGAAGTACCAATTTCGCAAGGGAGTTAATCCGGCTTCACCGTAATACAAACCTTGTTACGTTGGCGAAGTGGGGTAGTAAAATGTTATTACATCGAAATTTGGATTGAGCTCAACGGAAGTATTGTTGACCGTAGTCGCATGTGTTCCGGGCTAAAGATGAGAATTAGAGTAATTTTTATCGACCGAGAGTTCTAAACGTAGAATCGATTAAAGAGTTAATCCACCAAGTTATATTAATAAGGGATGAATCGGCTCACCGTGCCCGAGTTGATATGAATTTGGATCTCGGAATCATTTATGTAGTTGGGTGGAGGTCACTATATAAATGTTAAAACTTGTTTTAAAAATGTTTACAAGTTTAATTAAAATGACAAATGTTAATATTTCCTTTACCTCCTAAATTGTAGTTGATTTATATCACAATGGATCCATCACTAGCAACAACACCAATTACCGTTGAGTCATGTCACAACTTATTCGACGAAATTTGCTCCAACCACCAACTCGATACTACTAGAGAGCTTCATTTTGGGATCGGTTCCGATGGAAATCTAAATTTCATCACTTCCTCCATACCTCCTACTATTACTAGGCCTTATGTGAATGCGTCTCAGGTAGGCCATGTCACTAAGTCTATGAGGTCCCTATCTTTGAAAGAGAAGGATGCCGAAGTAAGTGGGAGTTTAAGCAAGCAAGTTCTTGCTACTAATGGGAAAAAGTTCAAGAGGAAGGGAAGAAAAGGCAGAAAACCCAACAATGGTCGAGGAGCCAAAGTTGATGATAAATGCCATTATTGTCAAGAAATGGGACATTGGATGAGAAATTGCCCCATATATTTGGGAAATATAAGGGATGGACTTGTCATTCCACTTGGTAAAATTCCTACTGAGATTTATGTTATTGATGTAAATTTCACTTCCACGACAACATGGGTACTAGATACTGGTTGTGGTTCTCACCTTTGTAATCATTTACAGGGGCTAAGAAACGTGGAAAAGCTGAACAAAGGCGATGTTGATCTCCGACTTGGGAATGGAGCTAGGGTAGCGGCCGCATCCAAGGGTACTTATGTACTTGTTCTAGCGAATGGATTTGAATTGTATTTACATAATTGTTTTTATGTACCTACTCTATCTAAGAACATTATTTCAGTTGCTATGCTAGACATAGATGGCTTTAATTTTGCAATCAAGAACAATTGTTGTACTATTTCTAGAAATGACTTGGTCATAGGCCGAGGTTCATCTATTAATGGTATTTATGTTCTAGAAACATCAAATCCAAAGAATGACATCTATAACATTCAAACTAAGAAACTCAAATCAAGTGATCCAAATGAGTCGTACATTTGGCATTGTCGATTGGGTCATATCAATGAGAATCGCATTAAGAGGTTAGTTTCTACTAACGTGATCAAACCATTTGATTTCCAATCATATGGTATATGCGAATCATGCCTCCTAGGTAAAATGACTCGTAGTCCTTTTAGTGGTAAAGGGACACGAGCTAGTGAACTATTGGGCCTCATTCATACCGATGTTTGTGGACCAATGAGTATCACCGCTAGGGGTAATTATGATTACTTCATTACCTTCACCGACGATTTGAGTAGATATGGGTATATCTACTTAATGAAATATAAGAGTGAAGCTTTTGAGAAATTTAAACAATTTCAAAATGAAGTTGAGAACCAATTGAACAAAAGGATAAAGACACTACGATCTGATCGTGGTGGAGAATATCTCAGTAATGAATTTGATTCACACTTGAAGGATTGTGGCATTGTGTCACAAATCACTCCACCTGGCACACCGCAACTAAATGGTGTAGCCGAAAGGAGAAATCGAACCCTACTAGATATGGTTCGATCTATGATGAGTCTAACCGAGTTACCTGACTCGTTTTGGGGATTTGCAATCCAAACTGCAATTAAATCATTAAACATTAGTCCATCAAAAGCAACCGAAAAGACACCATATGAGATGTGGAAAGGAAGAGTTCCTAATATATCCTATATGAAGATTTGGGGTTCTGATGCTTACGTCAAAGTGAAGACTGACAACAAGCTAGCCCCACGATCCGAAAAATGCATCTTTGTGGGTTACCCAACCACCACCCGAGGTTACTACTTCTACAAACCTCAAGAGAACAAAGTGTTTGTGTCTAACGAGGCTGTCTTCTTAGAAAATGAGTTTATTTCTAAGAGACAGAGTGGGAGAAATTTTGAACTTAATGAAGTTCAAGAGACACAAACCGAAGTAGAGTCACATGAAGGAGCACGTGAAGACGTTCCTTCATCTTCTAATTCGGTAGTCATTCCTCAATTGAGGAGGTCGGGTCGAGAAATTCGCCATCCTGATAGATACGTGGGACTTATTGAAGAGGATGGGAGTCTTGATGTGTTGCTTCTAGAAAGCGACGAACCTGCTACATACAAAGCTGCAATCTCTAGTCCTAATTCAGCTTTATGGCTTCAAGCCATGGAATCCGAAATTAATTCTATGCACGAAAATCAAGTCTGGAACTTGGTGGATTTGCCTGAAGGAGTGAGACCTCTTCAATGCAAATGGATATTCAAAATAAAGAATGGCATAGAAGGACATGATGATGTCTACAAGGCTAGGCTTGTTGCAAAGGGTTTTACTCAAGTTCAGGGTCTTCACTATGATGAAACCTTTGCTCCTGTAGCCATGCTAAGATCCATTCGGATATTGTTAGCGATTGCTGCATTTCATGACTATGAAATATGGCAAATGGATGTAAAGACCGCTTTTCTAAATGGGCATTTAGAAGAGGAGGTGTACATGTTACAACCTGAAGGTTTTGTGGATCCGAAAAATCCTAACAAAATATGCAAGCTTAAGAGATCCATTTATGGTCTTAAGCAAGCATCTAGAAGCTGGAATCATCGATTCAATCATGTTATAAGAGAGAATGGTTTTACTCGAAGTGTTGAGGAACCATGTTTATACATGAAGTTTAGTGGGAGCAATGTTTTGTTCCTAATATTGTATGTGGATGACATACTACTTATTGGAAATGATGTTCCAATGTTATCCTCCGTCAAGGAGTATTTGGGAAATTACTTTCAAATGAAGGATTTAGGGGAAGCACAACGCATACTGGGTATCCGGATCTATAGAGATAGAACCAAAAGGATATTGGCATTAAGTCAAGAATCTTATGTTGAAAAGATTCTTCGACGTTTCAGCATGGAAAACTCCAAGAGAGGCTTAATTCCTATGGGGAGTGGAATCATTTTGAGCAAGTCTCAATCTCCTTCCAAACCCGAAGATGTTGAACGCATGAAGTTGATTCCTTATGCTTCCGCTGTTGGATCAATCATGTATGCCATGATATGCACTCGTCCAGATGTCTCGTATGCTTTAAGCATGACAAGTAGATATCAAGAGAATCCAGGTGAGAGTCACTGGATAGCTGTGAAGAATATCCTTAAGTACTTGAGAAGGACTAAGGATTCTATCTTAGTGTTTGGAGGTGAATCTGAGTTATGTGTTAAGGGTTACACAGACTCGAGTTTTCAAACAGATAGAGATGATATGAAATCCCAGGCTGGATTTATATATATGCTCAATGGTGGTGCCGTAAGCTGGAGAAGCTTCAAAGAAGCTGTGATTGCGGATTCTACTACGGAGGCTGAGTACGTTGCGGATCGGAAGATCGTGTCGCTAAAGAAGCCGTGTGGATTAGGCAATTCTTGGAAGGGCTAAAGGTAGTACCCACCGCCAAAGATCCCATCACGATCTTCTGTGACAATAGTGGGGCGATCTTTCAAGCTAAAGAACCCAAGTCTAGCAATAAATCTAGACACGTACTTAGGAAATTCCATGTAATTAGGGATTACATTGAAAGAAAGGAAGTAGCGATTTGTAAGGTTGGGCCCGATGACAACATAGCTGATCCATTAACCAAACCTTTATCGCAAACAAAGCATGACCATCATGTTATATCCATGGGTCTAAGGCGTATGCCAAATTTGTACTAGATTATAAGATATGAAATGAAAAATCTGAGTTTTTGGTTCATATATGATAATCGCATTTGTCGTTTGAGTTTATTTATACAAACTCATTTATTTATAACCTTGTTCTATCCAAATGGGTTGTGGAGACAAATTGAACCCCATTAAAGTGAACTGGATTAACATGGTATTCGCCCCTAGTTACTTATATGAGGTGACGTCTCGAAGTGACTAGAGTGTGATGCGATTGATGGCAAGTTCAAGTGCCATAGAGTCATATGGGATGACTAGTCGATCACATAGGCAGATCGTATGGGACAATCTGTCGGGCAAAGGACCGCTTATAGAGTTCTGGTAATTCATAAAGCCTGGTCGTGGCAAGAGCTACTATAGTATTCTTATGAGTCAATTCTTTTGACTAGAGACTATTCGCCCAAGTTGGCACAAGTTCTGATTAGCTTTGATTTATACTCTACGATTTCTTAAACGAGGTCAAACTGGGTATATTTTGGGTTATGATGGACTGTGGCGCGAAACGAAGGAATAGGGCGATAGGAATTGTCCACCCCTTGTCGGGGTTGTTTGAAATCTCAAGGCCACTCGAGGAGTAGTTAATCGAAATGCGTGGCCACGCTCGGAAGGTATCTATGATTGATAATTCCGGTCGACGTTAATCTCCGGATCGAGAAAACCACTCAAGATATGATCAAATGTAAGTACGACCTGCAAGACACCTTGCATTGAGTGGGAGATTGTAATAGGACAAGAGAATTGGTGACGCACACTTGTCGAGGACAAGTGGGAGATTGTTGGGAAATGTGTCCTCAACAATAGTGCGATCACATGATTTAATATCATAATTAAATCTCAAATTAAGAATACGTGAGGGATGATTCTTTATACGATCGATGACCGACCGTCATTAATCGGTAATGATTGGCTAACTAGAGTTTGACATTACTGTCGTGTGACGGTGATGGTCAGTTGATCCCTTTAGGTCACACCTAAAGGATGAGGCCCAAATGGTTATTTAATTAATTGTATGCGATACAGATTAATTAATTCCTTAATTATGGGAGTGCAATTTTGCGTCTTATTTTAATGTGATTAAATAAAGATTAAATTTAGTAATTAAGTGTTATATTACTAAATTAGTTGAGATTTTAATATAAGTTTTGAGGTAGAGGTAATTAGTTATTTGAAGTTACAAGAAGTTGTAATTTTAACTAACTAGCAATTATGGGACCCATTATATGATGATATAATGGAAGTATACTACTCAAATAGTGGAGTGTATATTATATTATTAATTGTAATATTTAAGTGTTAAATGATTACATTAATAATTAAATATGTAAGATAGTTAAACATATGACTTATAAGCATTTGTGGGACAAATGACAAAAGGCAAAAATGGTCCATAAAAGGACCAATATTTCGGCCAAAGACAAGAGCAAAAGATGCTCTAGTTTGTCTTGTTCATTTGTTATAACAATGTATGATAGTGACTTGTGCATGGCATATCTTACAAAGATAAAATCCTACACACTACCTACACAAACCAAGAGCAAAAAAACAAAAGACAAAAGATTCCTCTTTTGTCCCAAAGCCACCGGTTTTGGCTTGATAAAATGGGCATTTGGTTGCTCATTTTATCACTTGTTGTTTTTGCTTAAAAATTGATATATCTCTCTAGCTTTCTCACATGCAAAATTCATAAAAGCTCTCAATAAATACTAATACACAAGATCTATTACTAGAAGTAGTAATATAAGAATATTAGTATTATTAAGGTATTATTTCTACTACATATCTAGTTAATATTAGTAGAGATTTTTGGGATTCATCTTGGGTGCAATTTATTGGAGTGGCTTCTAAACTTGGAGTCTTAGGAGGATCATCCATCATTATAAGCTCAAGAACAAGTGAAGGAAGGTGACCTTACTTGTGCCCAAATTTTCGAACCAACTAACAATGTAAGGAACATTGTTTTTCTTATAAATCTTTCATTTTGTTATGCATGCACTAGATCTAAAGAACACATAATTAATAAGTTAATTAGTTCACTATTAGAGGAGTCTAATAATAGGTATATGAACCTAACAGTTATTGCACGTACACTTGTACGGACAAGTGGGAGCTTGTTGGGGCTGGTGTCCTCTACAGTTAGTGCAATGACATATAAATCTCTAAAAGTATCAAAGGGTATACTTTTGTATTATTATCAGTTGGTCCATGTTTATCAATAACGGTTGGCTTGCTAGATAAGTTTGACGTTATTGTCATACAGATGGCGGTGATCAACTGGTCCCTAAAAGTCACACCTATAGGATACGTTTGAGAGATGTGACGGTATGAAAATTCAGTCATGTTGATGCCCAATATGACTAAGCAGTTAGTCAGAGTTATTGACTAATAATTAGTCAAACGCGATGTTGAGATAATTATTTAATACGGATTAAATAATAATGGCTAAGGTGAATTAAGCAGTTAATTCGTAAATTGAATATAAACGATTATATTTAATTAATGTATATTGAATTAATTAATTATACAATATTGTCATTGTCGGACAAGCATTAATATGTCGACTAATTCATGTTACTAGTCGATGTTTTATTATCCGATAACGAGTGACGATTTATAATTAAAACCCGTCATATACATTTAGCGAAACGAGTCGGACCACGAGTTAAATAAGGAGAAAGTGGAAAGCCCACTCCCTCCCCTAGCTACCTCACGGTCGACCGAAATGAACAAAAGGAGAGACCTTCTCTCCTTTTGACCTAATCATTTTTCATTTATAGAAAAATAGGGTTTTGGAGCATTCTCTCTGAAATCCTAGATCTCACATCAAAAACTCACAAAAGGCTCTCTCAATATTGCAAGGCAATCAGAGAGCAATTTCTAGCACAAGGGGCATAGTCTCAGACGATCTTGGGTGCAACAATTAGGAGGAAATCTACATTGATTTCTTTTCTTAGGCCGTTTTGCACAGGACCCGAGGTTGATTCTTATTCTTTTATCGTTTCTCTTGTTTTTCGTTTATGACAATTAATCACATGATAAATTGCGTTATAGTCCTTAATTTTAAGGGGTTTTGTACGGATATTACCCTACAAGTGGTATCAGAGCGAGGCCACGTAAATTTTTCATCGTGATTTTCATAAAACGATTTGAATCGATAATTTTTTTTTTGCCTTGAAAACCGTGCGGCCGAATTTTTTTATATTTTTTTTACACCGCTGTTTTGGTTTTTTTCCTTGTGCTGTTATAAACAGTCAGCAAAACTGTTCAGTTGATCGAGGACTGTAATGTCTCGATCGATTGGTTTTGTTTTCGATTAATTTTTGCATATTGTTATTATAATCGGTCTTTATAGCAATATGTTAAGGTTTTATCAATTGTAGATTTAATTTTATTCGAATTAGATCAAAATTGCGATTGGTTTTATCAAATGTTTCGGTATTTTTGTTTTTGCTCTCGGTTGAGCCGCAGATATGAGCCGCTGAAATTTTTTTGTGTTTTGCTCTCGGTCCAGCCATGAAGAAGAAAAAAAAAATATTTCGTGTTTTAGTTTCTTTTGACCGCGCTGAAATGAAATTAAAAAAAAAAATCGTGTTTTTATTTTTTTTCCGGCCAAATATGTACATAATACGGATTTTGTACACTCGCTTGATTGTGAAACGGTTCACACACGTACCATTTAGTTATTTTAAAGCGGTTTAAAGTAACGGATTGTAATGGATTAAAAAAATTTAGATGATAAAAGCAGTTTTGTCACATAATTTTAATCGTTAAAAGGTGGTTTGGATAAATTTAACATAATTACGGAATTATGTCACGAATAAATTTTGTTTTAGTTGATGCATCTATTATTTATCGTTACTTTTGAAAGCCATGAATGTTTTTATTACGTATTTTTTTACAAACGGTTGTAACTTAGTGTGGCCTTAGTAGAACGTGTTACCGTAATGATGGAACACGGTCTTGGTTGTATTTTGAGATCTCGCATCTCTGTTTTGGATTTTTCCTTGTAATTACAGTTTTAATTTAGAATGTAAATAGGTTTATTTTTGTAAATTTTAAATTGTAATTTTGAGAAGACCAAAGATGGAGATCGGATGCTCACTCCCGCTGCATGGATCAAGATGGAACATGAAGACAAGCTTCCCGGGTCCAACGATGGATTCCAAAGTTGTATTATGTTTATCTTGCTAGGATAGGCCACACTAGGACTTTTATTTACGTTTTAATTTTGTTTTATGTTTTTCATCGTAACGATAGTCTGCATCATATTCCGCCTAAAACCAAACCACCTAATATTTGCATGAAAACTGACTCATATAGAGGTTGCGCGTTAGTTTTCTATGACATACAGATGTCACACGGACTTAATAAGCCATCACCTAAGTTAATTCATTCACGTAATGCTAGATTTTCGTTCACTTTAAATGAATTAAAACTAAGTTGATGGGATCTTCCTCGTATAACCAAAAATTTGAGAATAGTCTTTATAGGTCAAACTCCAATGAATCCCTTCTTCGTCGGTAAGCATAATATGACCCCTTCTACGTCGGGTAAGTTGGAACTGATTGACCTATTTTATCTCAACACTATGGTCACTCGTACGATCCTGTGATTATGGTGGACTAAAGATAGGATTTACGGAAATCTATCGACCAAGAGTTCTAACGGTAGAACTAGCCAAACAGTTGGCTTATCAATTTACGGAAATTGAGTCTTGGGATCATTTGTATAATTATTGAGGTAGATCGATTATACAAGTGCAATGAGTCTACACGTTAAAATGAATTTTAAATAGACTTAAATCACCTCGATGAGTTGCTTATTTCGTTTTGTTTTTCCTTTCTTTTTCAGTGTAGATCACGATCATTTAAACTGCTAATAACCCAAGGTGCAAACAAGATTTTCACCACGCTCACTAAGGAATTCTCAAAAGCGCCGAGAATCGTGACCTATGAGCATACCTGTCGCTTCTTTGAGGTGAAACTCCAGAAGGGCCAACCGGTTAGCCCACACATTCTCAGCATGATTGAGAATTTCGAGAAACTGGAGGCACTTGATTGTAAGATCAGTGAGAACATCGTGATTGACCGCATGCTTCATTCACTCCATGATGGTTTTGCGCTCTTTAGAGCCAATTACTATATGAATGATTTGAAGAAAAGTCCTCATGCACTACACTCCCTTCTCGTACAGACCGAGAAGGACATGAAGTTTAGTGGGAGCCAGAAACAGGATGTTCTCGTTGTGTCAAACAAGGGCAAGGGTAAGGGCAAAGCTCATGCAGACCTAGCAGTAGGCAAGCCGAAGTTTAAGAAGTCGGAATCAGGTAAGAGTGGGCCTGGTGAGTCGAGCACCTCACCAGACGCGACAAAGAGCAAGACCGGTAACATGGAATGCGACCAATGCCACAAGACTGGGCATTGGAGGCGTACATGTCCTGTATACCATGAGGACATAAAAGCAGGTCGCGTTACTCCTGTTGGTATGTCTTCTTCTTCTTCTACTTTTATTCATATGATTGAGATTAACCATGCAAGTTACGGAACTTGGGTACTAGATATTGGTTGTGGTTCTCATCTATGCAATCATGTGCAGGGCTCCGAAACATCGAACCCCTCGTAAAGGGTGAGGTGGACCTGCGTGTCGGGAATGGAGCACGAGTGGCTGCCGTCTCGAGGGGAACATATGTGATCCAGCTTCCTAGCGGATTTGAGTTATTTTTATATAACTGCTATTATGTACCCAGTCTATCTAAAAACATTATTTCAGTTTCTGCACTTGACAAACTTGGTTTTTCATTTGTAATAGAGAATAATAGCTTCATTTTCTCATTACACGATATGATTTATGGCAAGGCAGTCTCCATGAATGGAATTTATGTTTTAGATCAGACCACTGAAATATTGCACGTAATGAATAAAAAGTTAAAGGTTGGTGACAAAGATCAAACTTATCTATGGCACTGCCGTATGGGACACATTAATGAGAAACGCGTTAAACAGCTCATAAAGAATGGAGCTATCTCGGCCTTTGATTTCCAATCATTTGGCACGTGTGAATCATGTCTCATTGGTAAGATGACTCGAATTTCCTTCAAAGGTATTGGAATGCGCGCTGCTGACCTATTAGGACTCATACATACGGATGTGTGTGGACCTATGTCAATCACCGCACGAGAAGGCTATAGGTATTTTATCACTTTCACGGACGATTTAAGTAGATATGGCTATGTCTACTTAATGAAGCATAAAAGTGAGTCCTTTGAGAAATTCAAAGAATACCAGAATCGGGTACAGAACCAACTGGGTAGAAAGATTAAAACACTACGATCAGACCGTGGTGGCGAGTATCTTTCACACGAGTTTGATCAACACCTTAAGGACTGTGGGATTGTCTTACAGTTAACTCCACCTGGAACACCTCTGTTGAATGGTGTGTCCGAACGGAAAAATCGAACACTACTTGATATGGTTCGATCCATGATGAGTCACACCGTATTGCCTGATTCATTGTGGGGTTATGCTCTTCTGTCAGCTGCTCTAATACTTAACCGAAGTCCGTCTAAAGCTGTTAACAAGACTCCATATGAACTATGGAAGGGAACGGTCCCTAACTTGTCCTTTATACGGGTTTGGGGCTGCGAGGCTTATGTCAAGTGGAGACACGAGGATAAGCTCGGCCCGCGATCGGTCAAGACATACTTTATAGTTTATCCTAAAGGAACATTTGGTCATTACTTCTATTCGCCAACCGAACAACGTGTATTTGTTGCGGCTAGTGCGACATTCTTAGAGAAGGAGTTTCTCGAGAACGCGAAGAGTAATAGAACCTTCGAGCTGTCGGAGATTCCAGAACCAAATGCCGAGCAACCATTGGAGGAACCAGTTCCTTCAATCCCTATTGCGGTTAGTATTCCCGAGGAACCTAGGAGGTCGGGAAGAGTCTCTATTCCTCCGGACAGATACATTGGTATGGTCGAGGAACATGACATAGATGACATTCTGCTCTTAACGAGTAGTGAACCCGCAACCTATAAAGGTGCTATGACTAGTTCCGACTCAAAGCTATGGCTTGAGGCCATGCAATCCGAGATGGACTCCATGTATGAGAATAATGTATGGGATCTTGTTGACTTGCCTGCTAAGGTTCGTCCCCTTCAATGCAAATGGCTTTACAAGATAAACCATTCTGTGGAAGGTCAACAAGATATCTATAAAGCACCACTAGTTGCTAAAGGTTTCACCCAAGTGCCAGGTTTGCACTACGATGAAATTTTTTCACCCGTAGTCATGCTGCGTTCCATTCGGATTATCTTAGCGATTGCCGCTTTTCATGACTATGAAATTTGGCAGATGGATGTGAAAACCGCCTTCTTAAACGGTTATTTGGAGGAAGAGTTGTACATGGTACAACCCGAAGGTTTCATCGATCCTGAACATCCTAAGAAAGTGTGCAAGCTTAAGCGTTCCATCTATGGACTTAAGCAAGCTTCTCGGAGTTGGAATCATAGTTTCGACCAAGTGATAAAAGAAAATGGATTTACTCGATCGGTCGAGGAACCATGTCTATATATCAAGTCGAGTGGGAGTAAGATTGTCTTCCTAATATTGTATGTTGATGACATACTCCTGATTGGGAATGACATACCTCTCTTAACTTCGGTAAAAGTATGGTTGAAGAACCATTTCCAGATGAAAGATCTGGGTGAGGCACAAAGAATTTTGGGCATCCGTATCTATCGAGATAGATCACGTCGGATGTTATCTCTCGGTCGAGTCTTATATAGACAAGATTCTAGAGAGATTCAAAGATGACTAACTCCAAAAGGGGTTTCTTCCTATGGCTCCAGGGGTGCATTTGAGCAAGTCTCAGGCACCAGAGACACCGGAAGAGAAAGAGCGCATGACACGGATTCCTTATGCCTCGGCTATAGGATCAATCATGTATGCCATGATATGCACACGTCCGGACGTGGCATATGCATTGAGTATGACGAGTCGATTCCAACAGCATCCAGGTGAATCACATTGGATGGCTGTCAAGAACATTCTTAAGTACCTACGGAGGACTAAAGATTGGGCATTGACTTATGGAGGCGAACAAAAGCTATGCGCAACCGGTTAGGCAGATGCTAGCTTCCAAACGGATCGAGATGACTCGAAATCTCAGTTTGGATTCGTTTTTATTCTTAATGGCGCTGCAGTCAGCTGGAAGAGTTCCAAACAAAGTGTTACAGCATATTCTACGACTAAGTCCGAGTACTATGCCGCGTCTAAAGCTGCAAAGGAAGCGATATGGATGCGTCAATTCTTACAAGGACTATCTGTAGTGCCTAGTTCGAATGACCCGATCACCATCTATTGCGACAATAGAGGTGCCATCTTCCAGGCTAAGGAGCCTAAGTCTAGCAACAAGTCTAGACATGTACAACGGAAAGCTCATCTAATCCGAGATTACGTGGAGCAAAAGGAGGTAGTGATAGAAAAGATTGCTACAGATGATAATATAGCAGATCCTCTCACTAAACCATTACGACAAGATAAGCATGAAGGGCATGTTAATTCCATGGGAATTAAACGCGTTCCTGAGTTGTAGTACTCTTTTATGGATTAGATTCATTTTCTTGTGTACTCTATACGACATCATCGTTTTGATATTTATATATTTTGTTTTTCATGTGGAGTTGTACGACAATTTTGAACACCACAAAGTGAACTGAACAAACATTATATTTTTTGGTCCTTAATTGCCCAAGTGAGCTGATAACTCTGGCAATTATTTTGTGACGTTGGTTGATGGTGGGTTCAACGAACCATAAGTCAAACGGTTGACTGACCAATCACAGAGGCGAGTTATACGGATATCTCGTAGCACACAATTGTGACAACGACATGGAGTCCTAAATGTTTTATAACATTCGGTGCCAGGTCGTGGATATGACCTCCATGGTGATCCTAAGAGTTGATTCTTTTGACTATCGACTGTCTCTTGAGTTTAAGGCAGATTTTGGGTGACTTTGGTTTCTTTCTCACGGTCATCCGTAACAGGGGCCAAGTAGATTGTTTCTGGGTCATTTCATGCTGTGCTTAGATCGACAGGAGTCGAGTTGAAGGAAATATTCAGCCTTTATCAGGTACTCGATATTTCTCGGGGCCACTCGAGGTGTCAGAATCGAAATGCATGGCCATGCTCGAATACGGATTCGTTTTATCAGTTAAGTTACTCTCTAGTCGGGGAAACCACTCTTGATACAAATCGATTGTAAAATACGACCTTTGCGGATACAGATCTGCAAATTGTTTTACATTGACTGGGAGAAATTTTAAATGGATATGAGAATCGGTTATCGCACATACACTTGTACGGACAAGTGGGAGTTTGTTGGAGCGGGTTTCCTCAAGTTAGTGCGGATAACGTTATTGCACGTACACTTGTACGGACAAGTGGGAGCTTGTTGGGGCTAGTGTCCTCTACAGTTAGTGCAATGACATATAAATCTCTAAAAGGATCAAAGGGTATACTTTTGTATTATTATCAGTTGGTCCACGTTTATCAATAACGGTTGGCTTGCTAGATAAGTTTGACGTTATTGTCATACAGATGGCGGTGATCAAATGGTCCCTAAAAGTCACACCTATAGGATACGTTTGAGAGATGTGACGGTATGAAAATTCAGTCATGTTGATGCCCAATATGACTAAGCGGTTAGTCAGAGTTATTGACTAATAATTAGTCAAACGCGATGTTGAGATAATTATTTGATACGGATTAAATAATAATGGCTAAGGTGAATTAAGCAGTTAATTCGTAAATTGAATATAAACGATTATATTTAATTAATGTATATTGAATTAATTAATTATACAATATTGTCATTGTCGGACAAGCATTAATATGTCGACTAATTCATGTTACTAGTCGATGTTTTATTATCCGATAACGAGTGACGATTTATAATTAAAACCCGTCATATACATTTAGCGAAACGAGTCGGACCACGAGTTAAATAAGGAGAAAGTGGAAAGCCCACTCCCTCCCCTAGCTACCTCACGGTCGACCGAAATGAACAAAAGGAGAGACCTTCTCTCCTTTTGACCTAATCATTTTTCATTTGTAGAAAAATTAGGGTTTTGGAGCATTCTCTCTGAAATCCTAGATCTCACATCAAAAACTCACAAAAGGCTCTCTCAATATTGCAAGGCAATCAGAGAACAATTTCTAGCACAAGGGGCATAGTCTCAGACGGTCTTGGGTTCAACAATTAGGAGGAAATCTACATTGATTTCTGTTCTTAGGCCGTTTTGCACAGGACCCGAGGTTGATTCTTATTCTTTTATCATTTCTCTTGTTTTTCGTTTATGACAATTAATCACATGATAAATTGCGTTATAGTCCTTAATTTTAAGGGGTTTTATATGGATATTACCCTACATACTGTTCATAGTAGGTCTGTTCATTCCAATCTTCCGATCCAGGAGCTAATTTAACCAGATGAAAGTTATTTAGAAGCGTGCACTCAACTAAAAATATTAAAGTTATATTGCTATGGTCAGAGATTCTCACAAATAAATCGCCTATCCTATTCACAACATCGTCACTATACTACCATGGCTCTCCTAATCCTAAGATAGAGAATTTAGCTACTCATGCTATCACATTTAAGAATAATAACAATGAATATGCTAAGACACATGATAAAGTGATTATAAGGAAGAAGCATATACTAATAATGACAATAATAAAGCAAGAATTAAAGAACAAGGAATTAAAGCAATAAAGATTCGAATGAAGTTAAGAGTAAAGAAAGATTACAAAAGAGAGAATCCGGCATTAAGAGCAAAATAGAAGCAGAGATTAAGAGAGTAAAAAGTTATGTAAAACGTAATTAAGAGTGTCGAGAGGTGTTTATGACCTAATGACGACTTACCTTATATAGGAAAGCGTTTTTATTACCAAAATAAACCTAACACGGATCAATTAACCCGTGTAATCTAGATAATCACTCGATCGAGCCTTTTCAAACTACTCGACCGAGTGAATCTTCAGCAAAACCGTTCGATCGAGCAAAAGCAGCTCTCGATCGAACACTCCTAAGTTAGCCACCTTCGATCGTGTTCAGGAACCACTCGATCGAACTCCTGCATCTGCCAAACTACTCGATCGAACTCTAAAAGCTCTCGATCGAATAAATATCCACTGAATCATCCATGAATTCGTCTTGTTAGCTTCCAAAGACCTTCCTTCACGCTTTCCTAGGTACATCTACTACTCTAAATCTCCGCCTCTTAAAAATGCATGCTGAGTGGGATGACTAAGGCACGATTCCACTACTTTTGAATCCATTTATGCAATTAAGACAAAACAAACCAAAGTAGCCAATTCGGGGCATTTTGCTATACAAAGCAATGTAAACGGCATGGAAATGCGTGCAATAATAGGCTGAAAAGTCTATATAAATTGCACGTATTAGTTACTCCTAGCTTTACAGTCCTCACTCGCTATATGAGGACCATGGTTCGTCCGGAGATGATGGAGAAGGGGACTTCACCTGCCACTGTTTGTCCTGTCTTCTATTCGAGGTATGAACCTTTCTTGCAACCATGAAAGATCATTCTGTCATTTTTATTCTACCTTATTATTATTATTCTTTGAAAGTATGAAGGATCATTTTGGTAGAGAATGAGTTGTAATCACTATCATTTGTCTGCAGGCATGGGTTTACTCCTACTTTCCCAATTTTGCGCCCAAGAGGGCGGCAGACGTACTGAGGGAGTACCCCGTCGTCAGGGACTGGATCGTGTACCGTCAAAAGAGTCAGCGGTCTTCTTACGATGTTTGCCGGAGGGGTGTGAACGTCCTGAGCTTGGATAGCGTAAGTATTTCATTTATATCTTTTCCTTTGCTTAGAGGTGATCATAGGAATGACCCTATTCTCGTACTTCAGTGGGTGCCCAAGCCCTGGGAGAGCTACACTGGAGCTCCAGCTTTCGTGGCTGAGGTTCTTCGTCCTCGGAGTTCAACTCGGTTGCTGTTGACGACGCCCATGGGGTCTGTGTGGTACCTGGGCGAGTGTTTGGCGCGACAGAGATCCCGTGACGCTTTTACAGTTCCCATTGATCCTCCACGGACGATGTTTAGGGAGCCTTCGGAGGTTGAGAGGGCGACGGACCTGGCCGGTGCGAGTGGTGACGCTTTCCTTCTTCCTGGCGTGGAGTACGCGAAGTTGGTTCGCCAGAGGTTAGCGTACTGGCCGATTGTGGTAAGCATGTTTACTTCTTATTTGTCTTTGATAAACCGATAAATGATGAATGATCTTCAAAATAACGAATCATTTGAGCCTTGTTGAAGATCGAGGTGGCGGGCGTCGAGCCCCCAGCTTTTCCAGAGACACTGGAGTACACCGACTCAGCGGGCATGACGACGATTTCGGAGATCTGTGATTTTGGCGAGGCGGTAACCGACGCTGGCTTGGATGAGTGGCAGCATATCGTGAGGAGGGTAAGCCCCAAGCTTTAGCTGTCTTTTGTACTTTTATATTTCATTACATATGAATGCATTTGCTTGAACCTTTTCTGTATCTGAATGAAGGTGGCACCATCCAGACACATGGAGCTGTGGAGGATGGCCTACAGGTTGCGAGCTACAGCCATCAGGGCCCTCTCTGGTGGCTCCGGGAGGCAGGTATGAACCTTCCCTACCTGTTTCTCATTTCTTATCTTTCAATCTTGTAAAGCAAAGTAGAATAAAACATTACTCCATTTCTTCTATGTAGAGGGAGTGTGGCTTGGAGCACGAGCTAGCGCAGTCCCATGAGGAGATGGCCCCTTTGTTGAGGGAGCTCGAGGCCAGAGACGCTGAGATCGCTGCCCTTGAGGTGACAGTGGCCGAGCTGAGGGATCATCCGGACTAGTTAGCTGACTGCTTGTTGTATATTCTCTCTTTCGATGTCACTTTGGGTAGGAGCCCGTCCTTTGATGTACATTTGCTTCCTCATTTTTTTGGTTGTATATGATGGCCTTTGTGCCTTTGCTGCTAGGCGTTTGCTATATCTGGAGGCTAGCTTAGAAAATAGGTTTTGCATGTGACGGTTTACGCCGTCATGTTGCCGAAATTCACGTAAAAAAATCACATAGCAAAGTATATAATAAAAATAAATAATTAACTTAAATAAATGGCCTAAACAAGCGCAAAAATAAAAAAAAAGGTGCCCGAAAATGGACAAAAATAAATAAATGTGACGCGACGCGACCTGACCGGACGGTAGGGTGGGCTACTCCCTAAAAAAGAAATTAAAAGAAATGTCTAAGTGTATTAGAAATATTTTGAAAACATGAAGTGAAATGTATCCCCGAAAAGAAAAAGAAAATAAAAATGGGTAAGTGTGCGTATATGGCGAAAATGTTGATTTTGCCTCGAAAAGCGAACCCGTAGCAATTAGGAAACACAAATTTGGCAATTACGCGGAATTACTAAATTAAATCCTTATAGGAATAGGAAATTTTAACTAAAACGGAATCAGGAAAGATCCACGGTCGTCAAAATGAGGAAAAAGGACCTGGGGAAGAGGCACAGCAGGAGTTGCGATCCTTCGAAGAGGCGCAGTAACTGCTGCGTCATTTCTCCAGGTGGTCTGTCTTCTGCTGAAATTAGGAAACAGCGAATAGTATAATTAGAGACCTCGGTCGAGTTTCTATTCTCAAAATTCTTTCTTTCTCGACTTCGTCTATTACATGAAATCTCTTATAAACTTCTCCAAATTTCCAACAAAATATGGATGCCTTTGAAAGTCGCATTAAGCAGTGTACGAACGAATTCACAAATGTGGAGAAACACGACATGGGTGATTTTAATTTGGGATCAATCGTAAGTTTTAAGCTGGTGAAGGTTGTGAGGCCCTTTTTGGATGCATGTCTTGAATATTGGTACCCAAACTTCCACTTATTTGCCTTTCCGGGAGGCGAAATTTGTCCATTTCCTGAAGAAATTGATGCAGTTGGAGGATGGGACGCAGAAGGTGTTCCAGTTATACCTCCTAGCTCTCAAGGATATAAAAACAAATTTAGGGACTTGCTTAGGTTGACCAAGGCTGAGGTAGACCGTCTCGTGAGCTCGAAAGATATCCGTATGTTTGACTTTGTTGATCGATTTATAGATAGGGAGGACTCTACTATCTCTTATGTGGTGAGGCGCCGAGCTTATGGATTCTGCCTTCTTTATTGCTACATTTTTCGAGGGCATGTCGACCAAGAGATGAGATGTGACCCTCGATTTCTGGGCATAGTGGAGCAAATGGAACTGCGCAGGAGCCCAGCGTGCTTGATTCTAGGGGAGACCATCCTTGGTTTGGACAACAAGAAGGCGAACCGCGAGCTGCCCTATCTTGGGAGTCCTATCATTTTACAGGTAAGAACCCGTTTTTGTCCTATTTGGCCGTTTTTTTTTTGGATTTTGACGAATATGAGATTGATTCCCGTCTCCTATTCTTTGCAGATTTTGCTGATGGAAAGTCTGCGGCTGATCGAGCCCCTAGTTGATGTGGTAGTATACCGCTCCCGATCGATGGCAATGAGGACGAGGCTGTACATGGTGGACTTCACTCGAGTATGCGATTACTGGGAAAAGAAACTGAAGAGTGAATGTGGGCCTTTGATCAGGTGGATAATGCCATGGTGGCATCTCAGGTCGGTGACTGGAGTATGATCCTTGGATCCGACATGGTCCATTCACGTTCTAGGCTTGGTATTCATGGTTCATACCTTTCCGGAGAGATTGATGAGGCAAGTGGGCTTAAGATAGAAAATCCCAAAGCTAGACACTGTCCCTCAAACTGCCTTGGCACATACTGCAGAGTCTTATTGGGATTGGGCTATTCGCTGGGCCCAAAGGAATATGTGGTTCACACCCGTCCCGGTTGGCTCATTATGGGTATCTGATTCATATCTGCAATGGAGGAAAGGTATTACCCCTGAGGAACGTGAGAAGCTAAGGAAGCACGAGCCTGTAGACTGCAAAATCCGTGAAGTGGTGAAGGAGAACCAAAGGTACTTGGCTGAGGAAGAAGAAGAAGCCGGATATGAAGTTTTCCGTCCATCGAAGAAACCAAAGAATGATCCTACTGAGAAGATGGTGGTCGACCGAAATAGAAATGCTAGACCGCGAGAACGACTATTGGTGATCAGGTCGGAGATAACGCAAGAGCGTCCCGCTCGTGGTCGAGACAAGAAATATGACAAGGGTGACAAAGGCAAGAGGAAAATGGAAGAATGGCCTAGTCATTTTATTAATAGTATTATTTATTATTATTTGAGTTGTAATAAATGGCGGGGTTTTTAGAATCCTAGCCTAGCATTTTAATTTCGGCATTTAAATTTATATGTATTTAGCGTATTATTATTATTTATGGAACAATGAATAAAAGATTTATTAGTTAAGAAACTTTCATAAATTTTCTTTATTTATTCTTGTCGAATTTCAAATGCAAACGCAAATGCAAATGTCCTTCTATTTACATTTTAAAAAATGACGGATTGTATCTTGTGAAGGATTGCCTACGTATTCATTAGAAAAAATGAAATCAAACCCCGTGCGTAGTTCAGAAAAATGTAAAAGAATTAATGTTCGAAGCAAGAGCTTGTAATGAACTTAGAAAATAAGCATGTGCTATACTTACTCCTAAAGAAGTGCAATTTAATTTATTTCATGATATCAGGATGTCAAAATATCAAAACGCAAGAGCGTAATGTCATGAGCTTTTAGCGGGCCAGGGGCCGATTTTTTTTCGTGTCGCACGAGCGGCACGTAGGTCACGCGAGGTGCGTTTTATCCTATTTCTAAGGGTAGTACCGTTTCAATTGGTCTAGGTTGGTAGGGTTAGAAAACTCATTCCCGTCTTCGTCTGTGATCTTAATCGCACCCCCTGAAAGTATGGACTTGACCAAAAGTGGTCCCGCCTAATTTGGCTTAAATTTTCCTAGTGGATCGACAAGTAAGTGAGCCCTGACTGACTTGAGTACTAAATCTCCTTCCTTGATATTTCTGGGTTTGACCCTTTTGTTAAAGGCTCGTTTGATACGTGCTTTATATGTCTGCACATTATGTAATGCGCGTAGCTTTTGTTCGTCCAAGAGGATGAGTTCGTCATACCTATCCCTTTTCCAATCAGCTTTTGGAATTTTACTTTCGAGTAGAATGCGCAGAGATGGGATCTCTAGCTCTACTGGTTGTACAGCTTCCATGTTGTAAGTCAAATAGAAAGGAGTAGCCCCAGTGGTTGTCCTAACTGACGTGCGATATCCCCATAATGCAAAGGGTATTTTGCTAGGCCAATCGCGATAATTGTCGATCATTTTCTTGAGAATTGTGACGACATTCTTGTTAGCTGCCTCTACCGCGCCATTAGTTTGAGGTCTGTATGGCGAGGAATGATGATGCTTGATCTTATAATTGGCTAGCAACTATGTAGCCTTGGCCTGGAAATGTGATCCATTGTCACTGATGATTTCATGTGGGCAACTATATCGATAGATGAGATTGGTTTGTATGAAATTCGCCACATGTTTGGCTGTAAGGCTGGTGTAAGATGCTGCTTCGGCCCATTTAGTAAAATAGTCGATGGCTACTAGAATGAAATAGTGAGCTCCTATCCCAGCTGGAGTGATATTTCCGATGATGTCTATTCCTCAAGGAGAAAATGGCCAAGGAGATGTCATGGTATATAGCATTGAAGGAGGAACATGTTGTACATTCCCGAAGATCTGGCAGTTGTGACAGTGCCTAACATATTTGATGCAATCCGACTCTATTGTCGTCCAGTAATACCCTGGACGCGTAATCTTCTTAGCCATCATAGGTCCACTCATGTGAGGACCGCATTCTCCATCATGAACTTCTTCCATTATTTTATGTGCCTTTGAACGATCAAGGCAACGCAGGACGACACCAAGAGGTGTTCTTTTGTACAACTCTTCCCGCATGAGGAGGTATTGAGAGGCAAGTAGGTGGATGGCGCGTTGTCCTCTCTTATCCATATTTGGTGGGTATGTACCATTGAGCTTGAAATTGAGAATAGCTTGGAACCAAGGTTCTTCTGAGTTTTTCCTTATCCGTGAGGAAGTGTATATAGGCTGGCTCTGATTGCCGTTCAATACACAAGGGCATTTCAACCATGTCGTCTAGCATATTAATTAGGGATGGGAGTTTTGCAAGAGCATCCGCAAAATGATTTTCTTCGCGAGGTAGGTGTAGATAGGTAACCTGATCGAAGAATTGAGCAACTTGATCTATCCTAGCCTGATAAGATTCTAGACTTTCACTTCGGATTGTCCTTAATCCAGTGATCTGGTTGATCATTAAAAATGTGTCGCTGTGAACCCGAAGATGCTTGATGCCTAAACTTACTGTTGCTTGTAGACCAATGAGGCAAGCCTCATACTCTACTGCGTTATTTGTCACCTTAAAGTCGAGTTTGACAGAAACTGGCGTATGCTCGCCTTCAGGAGAAATGAGCAACACTCCTATTCCGAATCCTCTCAAATTGGATGCCCCATCAAAGTAAAGATCCTAAGAATCCATACTGGGTTGTAGAATATCCTCATCTGGGAACGACCACGTGTCTATTGCTTGCGTATCATTGATTGGATTGTCCGCGAAGAATTCGGCCACTGCACGACCCTTTATGACATTCAAGGCTACGTACTTGAGGTCAAACTCTGAGAGCATTAAGGTCCATCTTGCTAAGCGTCCATTGAGAACTGTTTTCTCGAAGAGGTATTTGACGGGATCCATTTTAGAATACACCTTGACAGAGTAGCTAAGCATGTAATGGCGTAGCTTCTTTGTTGCCCGCACAAGAGTGAGGCATGTCTTCTCGAGAGGTGTGTACTTACACTCGTACTCTAAGAACTTCTTACTAAGGTAGTAGATAGCTCTCTCTTCCTTTCCAATAGTTTTCGCGAGCATAGCCCCCATGGCTGTTTCGGTGAATGTGAGATATAAACCAAGAGGTTGATCTCGTTGGAGAGGCATTAGCACGGGTGGCTTAGCCAGTATCTCCTTTATTCTGTCAAATGCCTTTTGACAGTCTTCGTCCCATATGGTATGGTCCGTTTTCTTGAGCTTTTTGAAGATAGGTTCGCAGATCATGTTGAGTTTCGATATGAATCGACTTATGTATTGGACCTTGCCGAAGAATCCTCTAACCTCCTTTTCTGTCTGGGGTTGTGGCATTTACATTAAGGCCTTGATCTTGGATGGATCAATTTCTATTCCCTTCTGGCTGACAACGTATACCAGAAGCTTGCCTGACATTACTACGAATGCACATTTCTGAGGATTGAGCCTCATGTTGTTCTTGCGCAATCTGAGGAAGAATTTTCGAAGGTTATCGATGTGCCCTTTCCTATCTTTAGACTTGACGATCATGTCATCCACGTACACCTCCACTTCTTTGTGCATCATGTCATGTAGCAAAGTAGTCGCAGTGCGTTGGTATGTAGCCCCAGGATTGATTAGCCCGAATGGCATAACAGTATAATAGTACATGCCCCACTGAGTGACGAAGGCTGTCTTGTGCATATCTTCTATAGCCATTTTGATTTGGTTGTACCCTGCATACCCGTCCATGAAGGATAACAACTCGTGATCTATTGTAATGTCTACCAATATGTCAATGTGTGGTAGAGGGAAGTCGTCTTTAAGACTTGCCTTGTTCAAATCTCTGAAATCAACACAAACCCGGATTCGTCCATCCTTTTTGGGTACGGGGACTATGTTAGCCACCCAGTCTGAATACTCGGAAACTTTGATGAATCCAGCTTTGAATTGTTTATCGACTTATTCTTTAATCTTAAGAGCCCACTCTGTCCGACAAAGCTTTTGTTTTACAGGCTTGAAACCTAGCTTGATTGGAATGCGATGCTCTGCGTTATCCATGTCAATCCCTGGCATATCCTTGTAAGACTAAGCGAAGACGTCTTTCAACTCGTGTAGGAGGTTGATGAAATTAGCCCTTTCAGTTGGGTCTAGGGTCATCCCTATCCTAAGTTCTTGGGGTTCTAATTCTTTCCCTACGTTGATGGGTTCGGTGTTTTCGATAACTGGTGCCCCTTCCCCCTCTTCTAGTATTTCTTTGACTATATAGGGAGGTAATTCGATTGACGCTGGGTCTGGATCATCCTCATTATCATCGTAAATAGAATTGCATTCAGAATAATACAAGGAGTAGTCTGATTTATTCATATTAAAATTTGAAAACAGCTGAAATAACAAAGCCATCTGCGCAGTAGTCAGTGGCTGCAAAGGGACAGTTGCTGGGACATTCCCCAAGCTACTGTTACTAAGTGATGCTATGCTAGGAGAAACAGAGGGGTGAGGAGTGACGACAGGAGGAGACTCTCTAGCGACTTCCCTAGACTTAGGTTCCGATTCCGACTCTGACTCCGACTCTAACTCAAATTCATCGTCTTTGGGTTCTACTTTGAACATTTCTCCTTCTCCAGTAGTGACGTTGAAGATCTTTCCTCGATTGTTGGTCCATTTGATCGACTTTCTCCATCTTTTCTGCTGATTTGAGTTGGTGTCGGTGATCAATGCTGTAGTGTTGAAATGGTCATCTTGAAATATCATTGTAATGATCTCATCCTGCACTGCCCTGACGAATCGATCCTCTCCAAATAGAAGGCTAACAGCCTGTTCGTCGAGACAAGGTGTCTGACGAGCTTTGACTGTAGGAACCGCTTCTGGAGGAATGAAGTAGCAATCGTGGAAGACCTCGATTCCAGCTAGTTGAACTCCTTTATGTCTCCAAGGTTCGGGAAATGCATAAAAGTTTTCAGTCTCCCCTTTTCTGACGAAGTAACCATTTAATGTTGGGAGATAAGGTTGCATTTGGATTCCTTTATTTATGTGATTCCGAACTTGAGTAAGCATTTCAAGAGTTTCGGCTTTCGTGGGTTTGTACCCCAAGCCTAGTGGTATCTTGTGGGAGTCACATTATTTAATAGGTGTGAAGGTAGTTTCTCAGATAGGGTTTAACGGCATTCCTGGGAAGTATCCCTGGGACTTGAGCATGTGGTTGACCACTAAGTTGGAGTATGGATTGAAATATATGGGAGCCAGCTTGCTCTCTATAAGGTTTATTATTTGAAACCTCCAAGCTCATACACTGGATCTGCAATTACTTGGTTGTTTGATATTTTCTCTATTACGGCCTTGATAGGTGACGAAGTGATCGTCACTACTTTGCCATCTAGAGGGATCTTGATTTTCTGGTGTAAGGTGGACGTTACTGCTTTGGAAGCGTGAATCAAGGGCCTACCCAAAAGTATATTGAAAGATGCCTCTATGTCCACTATCTGAAAATTAACCTTTTTCTCGATTGGCCCAGTGGCCACTGTAAGGTTAACTAGCCCCACTACTTTACGCCGCGTTCCATTTTACGCTCGAACGCCTTTGTTAGTAGGAGTCCAGTCTGATTCTTTCATGCCTAACTTGTATGCTGTTTTTAGTGGTATGACATTGACTGCGGAGCCATCATCCACCAAAGTCATGGGTACATTTTTCTTCAAGCATGTGACTTTAATTTATAGAGCTAGGTTATGAGTGACACCAAAGGGAGGCAAATCCTTATATGAGAAAGTATCTTGGTTACTTAGCTTGACTGGGTCTTGGAAGACTAGGTTGACGACGTCGTCAGGTGTAGAGTTATGTGCTACGTTCAGTTTGGTCAATGCTTGCAGTAAAGCCTGGCGATGAGGAAATAAACTTGCAACTAGTTGCCAGACTGAAAGATCAGCCTTTGTCATTTGAAGTTGCTTTAATAAATGGTCAGTAGAAGTATCTTCGCCATCGTTGGGTGTGATGACATTGGTGTTAGTAGTAACTGGACCATTCGTTTGAGTGACATTTTTATATGGACGCCATGAACGAGTAAGGTGGTCCACATCTTGATCTTCATTAGCGTGGACTAGAGGATGTATTGTGAGGTAAACATCTTGATGCGATCCCGCTAAGTGTTCACAATTTAAGATGTGGTCGTTGGGTCACGGTCGAATCAAAACACAATTTATAGCTTCACAAACAACTCTACAATTAGTAAAGAGGCAAGTAAAGGTCGGATCCCAAGGGACGGGTATTGAAATGAGATTTGTATTGCAACTAGTGGTGTCTAAGGGGTGTCACAAATTGGGTTGATGTAGAAGGTCACTAAACTAAAATAGCAATGAAAATAAACAAGCAAGATGAATTAAAGGGGTGTAAACAATTGATTAAAGGAACTAGGGTGTCATGGGATCATAGGGGAATCATGGGATATGATCATACAAACATGTTCTCAAATTATAAGCAAGCAATTATTGTTGTGATGGATTGAGTTGGGTTATATCTTACAATCCTAGGAAAGTGTGGGTCCCGGAGCCGAATCGATTAGATTGTACAACACCTACAAGTCGACTTAATCTTCCCTACTCAACAACATGCATGGTCTAATGAGACTCGAGTTGGGTTATGTCTTACAAGTTTCATTGAGAAGATAGAAGATGATAGTAAATGCAAGGATTCATAGGCTTAGCATTTCATCAAATATAACATGTGCATGAGTTGAGATCAAAACAAGCAAGCAAATAAAACATGAAAGCATATTAATTTAAACATAAATCATTCCCCATGTTGGTTTCCCCTAATCACCCATTAACCCTAGCTAAGAGACTACTCACTCATTATCATGTTGATCATGCTAGCAAGGTTGTCAATCATACCAACAATATGAAACATGATGAATAAATGAAAGTAATTAACAATAATTAAAAGGGATTAAGAGATTATACCTACTAATGATTCCAATAATAAAGCAAAGATAAAAGAAGTACTTGAATGCTTGATTGAGAGGTTGTCAATCTCCCAACAATAATCCAAATAATCTTCAATTACCCAAAATAAAGGATGAACAAAAGAGAGATTAAAGAACTAAAACTTGGATTAAAACTTGATTAATACTTGATTACAATATTAAAGAGAGATTTGATTGATATTAACTATACTAATTATTGATAAGAAGAACATGCTCCTCTAATTAGACTAATGGGGTATTTATAGTGGAAATTAGGGAGGATGCATTAGGGTTAACTAAGGGCTAAACTAGTAATTACCCTTTTTAGATTGAGCAAGGAGGAGCCGGTATTTTCTGAGAGAAGGGCTTCTTTCTTCGTAGCTTTGAGAAGACAATCCGTGCTGTGCTGGAATCCGGGCGGAATAGGGTCGGGACGGGCGGATTCTGGCGTTGGAATCCGAGCGGATTCAGGGGAATCCGGTCGGATTGTGGAGGTGGAATCCGAGCGGAATAAGGCAAAGCCGCTCGGATTGTGCTGCTGCGGGACAGACGGATTGGTGACAATCCGCTCGGATTGTCAGTCAGCAACAAATCTTCTTCTTTTCTTCCCTTTTCTTCCTAAATTCCTTGGGGATTTCATTGGGGACTCAAGGATCCTTTCTCAACTTTGCTCTTCTACTATAATATGTACAAAGGCCTTCTAATCTTGTCTCTCCTTGATGATTGGTCATTGAATTCGATCAATTTAGTCTCGTTTTGCCATGAAAATGCAAGATTCTTACTCCTTTCCTACCAAGGGATCAAAATCTCAAAGAATATGCAAAACAAAGAACTAAAGATAAGAAATGACCCAAATAGGCACTAAAAAGCATGGGAACAAGGCTAATTCGGGGGCTAAATATGCGCCAATTATGGTCACATCAAATATCCTCAAACCGAACCTTTGCTCGTCCCGAGTAAAGAGGTGACAAAGACTAGGACCAATACTAACCTATCCTAATAATATAGCCGATATGAGACAATTAGCGGGTCTCACTCCGCCCCTTCAACTCACAACAAGACAACCATGAGGTAGGATGCCTTCTTGCAAGGCAAGGTGGGTCTTGCCAAAATGGCGACACATCCAAACATTAAGCACATAAAATCACATAAAGGATGCATCTACAAAAAGAATAGCCACTCCCTCATCAAGTGGCGGAGGCACTAAAGAGGAACAAATTTAAGAGCATGTAATCCTTCATAAATACTAGTTCAACAAATTACTAAGTCTAAGAGGATGGCACTAAATCACCTCCAAATAGTGTTAAACTAGAATACTTTCGTCCTCAATTTCCAAATGCTTTCGTCAAGAGCGATCGGATGGTGGTGGAATGATGATCCCTATGATGCTAGTAGCATATGACATGACAAGTCTCGAATTCTCTACAAAAGTAAAGGTCATGGATCGTCCCAAACTCGACCAAGTGGTTTGACAAAAGGCTTTTTGGGAATGAAATGCTCAAATCTTTATTCACAACGGGTGGATATGACTAGTATTCAAAATTGTCCTCATTTCACTTTCACATTTCAAAATTTTAAGATGGGGTTTGTCCCTTCCGGGCTAGTGTCCTTTGCTTTCGCCAATCGCTTATTAGGCAACCGGTTAACCTCTAGACAATAGCTTTTCGGGGTGATAGTCACTCTGTCTCTGGGCGGCCGAATTCACAACCGTATGGGGGCCCAATTCAATGGATCACGCACCAAAGCACATCGAAGTGGTACGCCTCCATCAAAACAACTTAAATTTCTCAACAATTCATAACATTTGAGGTTTCCTTGGCATTACATTACTTCCAGATGACAAAATTTCTTTGAAATGAGCACTTCAAGCTTATTGATAGAAAATATTTTTGGGTTGCCTTACCACAAGGTCAAACAAGGTCACCTAGACAAGTTAACCAAGTCCACATCGCATCACGGGGTTGGATAGGTGACTCACATGCAAACCCTTGACTAGGCCTTGGGTCATGGGTCAAAAGATACTAGTATGACACTATCTAGGGTGTTTTACAACCATTCTAGTAGGCAAAGTCTTAAGTTGAACAAGTATTTATAATGGCTTAGTTGCTCTTGTCAAAGTTCCTAAATAGGCATTTTTCAAAACATTTCTAACATGCAACTACATGACATGATGCAACTAATATAAACATCCTAATGCAAGTGATTCTATCAACTAATATGACATATAAATTAAATGCAAGTCCTAAATTCACATTGTTATACCGCATCTATCAAAATAAAGCCACATAGTCATTAACATAAAGAGGAAAAAGGAGATTGGAAAGATCATACCATGCGGTCTTCAATATCCTCATGTCTCGGATGTGGCGTAGTCAATCAATGTGAACAAGGATAGAACAAACACAATATATACAAGACTTTAAAAGGAAAAAAACATGTTTTTGGGTTTTCAATTTTCAAATTTTTATGATTTTTTTTTTATTTTTCAAATTTTTTTGGGTTTTTGAATAAGAGTTAAATGTTAGAATTCCCATCCCCACACTAATATGGGCATTGTCCTCAATGGCCAAAATGATGGAAATTATGCAAAGATGATGCATGATTTCTATACTAAATGCAATCTACACTAAGCTACACTACATGATGCATGGTTTTTGTTATGACGGAGATGATAATTTAGATTACCTCCCGTTGTGTATGCATTAACTTCCCCAAACCGAGTGAGACACTATTGCTAATGTCCAAGGATGGGTGTAGTTCATGCACACACTATGCTATGCATGAAACTAATTTGTCATTTTGGATTTTGAAAATGGGAACAATAGAATGAGAACACCTCAATGGTACCGAGGTGTGAGTCCTCTAATGGGGCTAGGACTACTCCAACAATGATCAAAATTAAATAAAATACAAAGAGAGAAATAGACAAACCATGAGAGGGTAGGAGTCGCCAAGGCTTGCTAATCTTCCATCATGCTATCATCATCACTTCCCTCATTAGAAGTGGCCACATTGCCACTTCCCTTGTCATTTGCTTCTTCACTTTCTTCCTCATCTTCCTCATCATCATCTTCACCATCCTTTTCTTCTTCACTTGCTTCTTCCTAAATATTATCATCAACTTCTTCATCATTTCCAACAACCTCATTGTCACCCAAAACGACCCTAGATGCACCCGGAAATAAGACTTCTCTATCCGCCCAACTAGGCAAAGGACAAGATGGATCAAGTAGTCCTTGCCTAGCTAAGTGTAGGAGGGCTGGATATTGAGCCAAGTAGGCATTTTTCCGATCTTCATAGGCTTGCTTGTGCATTGCTTACATGAGAAGAGTCACATAGTCTTTCCCAACTTCAACTCCTTCCGGCTTGAACTCTTCATACTTAAAGGGGTAAGGTGGTATGACAATGGAAGAGGAGGGCATTTCAAGATCACCCTTTTGTTGTTGAATGATAAACTCGGCGTCTTTGGAAAGGGGAAGTAGATAATTGGTCCGGTGGACACTTAGACGACAAATCTTCGAAGGCAAGGTTAACGATCTAGCTTCACTAGTGAGCCATCCGTACTTAGTGTCAAGGGGGTTATGGGCAACCCGCTTGAACTTGTGAATCATAGTATGCATATCAACAAGATGGCCACCCTCCTTTGCTTTGTACTTGTTATCCTTATTGAAGTTAGGATCAAAGTGCTTGGCTAGGATAGTGACTAGGCCGCCATTGACAATAACGGTCGTGCCCTTCTTCCCATAATCAATGTTGAGCCATCTATCTACCAATAGCCTCAAAGAATTGTAAGGCTTGGTGTGTACTCTTCCGATATTCAAAGCCGATTCAAGGAGAATAAAATCAAGTCTTGTGAAATGGTTGGTATCTTTCCTAGCAATTATGGTGTTACCCATGACCTTGTGCCATACTCTTATGTCCGGATGGTGGACCAAAAGAGCATGACTCGCATGAAAATCCTCAAATTTCTTCCCGGAGATTGCCTCCCAAAGAGGTTCGGGGTCATAGTTTCCATAACTCTTAAAATAACTCGGTTCATCACTAAGACCCAAAATTTCACCCAATTCCCTAAAGGTAATGCGTCTACTAACATTAGCTAGACGAAACTCGAGATTCTCCCTATTCTCAACTTTGGTGACTTTCAAAGAACTTAAAAATTCCAAGGTAAGGGAGGGGTATGTCAATTCCCTTGTTTCAAACAATTTCTTCAACCCCATGGCATTGAAAAAGGCTTTTGTTTGCTCAAGAACACCCAATTTTTCTAAGGTATCTTCACATATGAATTTGGTGGATTGTAATGACTTCATAGCAAACTTGACAAAGGTATTTCTATGGGTATCGGAAATAAAAGTTACCTCCGGATAATGCAAAAGTTGATCAATTACCGGAGTAGAAGGTGTTGTTGCTCCCATAGAAGGTTGTTGTTGTTGTTGCACTTCCAAGTTTGGTGTTGCTACCACCATAGCCAATGCTTTCTTTGTTTGAAGAGCCTTTTGCCTTTGTGAGAGTGCCTTAGCCTTTGGTGCCTTTGTTGCCTTTGTTGCTCTCTTAGTCCTTGCCATTGATGAACTAACCAAGAAAAGAATGAAAAATCTTCAATTTGTAGTATGCCCAAATCGATTTGAAGGTGAAAGGCTTTGCCTTTATGAAATCAAAAATCGACTCAAAGGTTGAAGATTTTGTGCTTGGTTTTGATTTTTGTTGAAGAAGGAGTGATTGATTTGTTGTTGGAGGGATGGTTTGATTTGATTTTGGTGAATGTTGTTGAGGGTTTTTGTTTTTGTGATGGAGAGGATGAGGGTTTTGATGTTGTGGGTAGTGTTTATGAATGAATGAATGAATGAATGAATGAATGAATGAATGAATGAATGAATGAAGGTGGGAGGGGTTTTAAAGAGACCGAAATTTTGGAATCTGCAGGGGCAATCCGTGCGGATTCTGCCCAATCCGTGCGGATTCTGCTCTTTCTGGACTTTGCAAAACTCGCCTAAAGACGGGCGGATTGGTGACAATCTGCTCGGATTTGATGAACACGGGACGGGCGGATTTGCTTAAAGACGGACGGATTTCAGTCCAGAAAATTTTGCTTGTTTTCCTCAGCTGCAAAGACGGACGTCTTTCTTACAAGACGGGCGGATTCTTCAAGACGGGCGGATTCTTCACAGGACGCCCGGATTCAGTCACAGTCAAGAAATTTTCAAAATTCAGCTCAGTTCAGGACGGGCGTCTTTCCTGCAATACGCTCGGATTTACACGGATTCAGTTCTATCCTTGCACAAAGCATTTCCCATACCATTCTTCCATTCTTTCTTCAAGTCTTGTTTTCGTCATTGTGGGGGCACTACTAAGGCATGGATAGCCTAGGCAATTGCCATCCCCACACTAAGCTAAAAGCACTACACATCAATTGAAATTGTTAGTCCCTCCCTCACTTCTCTCAAACATGACAATTATTTTGATCAAAGTAAATAAAAATCCAAAGATGACAAAAATGCAATACAAGAATTGAAATGTAAGTTACGGAGTTAGAAATATTTACAAGTGGTGGTTTAGGGAGGACTCCACCAAACTCTCATTCTTGATGAGATGTCAAGGGGGCATGTCCAAGGTGTTGTTGATGTTGCTCAACACCTTGAAAAACTAATCGAAGGCTTGTTCATTATCATGGTAGAGGTTCTCAATAGACCGTGGCCCTTGTTGTTGGTCTTGATCGATGGCATTACCAATGTAGGGATTAAAGATCCCTTCAAATTCGTCGTCCCAAAGACCACAAACTTCATTAAGTTGATCATTGAAAATCTCTTGCTTAGATGGAGACGACTCTCCCAATTTCTTCTCTTGGTCAATGAGGCCATCCTCTTCTTCCTTGGTTGATTTTGATGAGCTTTGCAAACTCTCCTTGTCACAATTCACTTGCTCTTTGAATGGAGCATCTTCAATTTTCTTCTTCCATTGGAGTTCCGATTTCTTCCTTTCATCCTTTCGGCTATAATGATCAATCATGAAACATGGTTCATGCAAACGAGGAGCTCTTATAGTCTTGTCAAGATTAAAAGTTATGCTTTCATCTCCCACTTCTAGAGTGAGCTCACCATGTTTCACATCAATCACCGCACCGGCGGTGTGTAGAAAAGGTCTTCCTAGGATGATTGGAATGTTGGAATCTTCCTCCATATCAACAATGACAAAGTCCACCGGGATGAAAAACTTCCCAATTCGCACGGGGACATCTTCCCATATCCCTAATGGTGTCTTCGTCGATCTATCGGCCATTTGGAGTGTGATATTTGTGCATTTAAGCTCTCCCATCCCCAACCTTTTACTCACCGAGTACGGCATGACACTCACACTAGCCCCTAGATCACATAAGACTTTGTTGATCGTCGTGTCGCCAATGGTACACGGTATTGAGAAGCTTCCCGGATCCTTTAACTTTGGAGGTGAACTCCCTTGAAGTATTGCACTACTCACCTTAGTGAAGGCGATAGTCTCAAGCTTCCGGATCGACTTCTTCTTTGTGAGGATATCTTTCATGTATTTTGCATAGGCCGGCACTTGATTGATTAATTCCGTGAAAGGAATTGAGACTTCCAAATTCTTCACAATTTCCATGAATTTTCCAAGTTGATCATCAAATTTGGGCTTGGCTTGACAACTTGGAAAAGGGAGTCTAATCACAATGGGCTCCTTCTCCTTGGCTTTGTCTTCATTTTTCTTTGAACTTTCTTCTTTTGATGATTCTCCATCTTTGGAGTTTTGCACAATTTCTTCCTTTTCACTAGCTTCCACAACTTCATCCTCAACTTGCTTCTTCGGTGCTTCATACCTTGTACCACTTCTCAAGTGAATGGCACTAACCGTTTCATGTCTAGGGGGATTACTTTGAGGTGGTAATTGCCCCTTTTGTCTTTGTGAGCTTGAAGATGCTAGTTGAGTCAATTGTGTTTCCAACATCTTGGTGTGAGCTAGAATGTTGTTGATGGTAGTTTCCTTTGCTTGGCTATCTTTTTGCATTTGAGTGAAAAATTCTTGTTGATTCTTTTGCATTTGGAGCACCGCTTTTTGGACATCAAAACCTTGGTCATTTTGGTGATTGTATGGATTTTGATTTTGGTAACCTTGGTTTTGATTGTAAAAGGGTCTTTGATTTTGGTTTCTCATGGGTGGTGGAGTGTATGTTGTTTGAGGGTTTTGAACATTTTGGCTTTTGTATGAGAGATTTGGATGGAATTTGGTGTTTTCATTGTAAAAGTTGGAATAAGGGGTACCACTCTTGTATGCTTGGAAAGCATTCACTTGTTCATTTGTTCCCCTACATTCACCTTGGTCATGTCCCAAAGTTCCACAATTCTCACATATCCCACTTGGGATTGATGAGGATGCCGTCATGGTATTAACATGATGCTTTGATGATTTTGAGTTTTCCTCAAGTCTAGCCATAGCTTGTTCAAACTTCAAGTTGATTGTGTCAATGTGAGCACTAAGTTGAGCACCCAATTGAGTAACGGAGTCCACTTCATGCTTTCCTCCTCTAGTAGCCTTGCAAGGTCTACTATATTGTGAGTTATGGACCGCCATTTCCTCAATCTTGTTCCATGTTTGATTGTCATCAACTTCGGTGAACATTCCATTTGATCCCATATTGAGAATGTTCCTAGAATCTTCATATAAACCATTCCAAAATTGTTGCACCAAAAACCATTCGCTAAGTCCATGGTGAGGACATGATCGACAAATTCCCTTGAACCGCTCCCAAGCTTCATACAAAGACTCTTCATCCCTTTGCTTAAAACCCGTAATTTGAGCTCTTAGCATGTTAGTCTTTTCCGGTGAGTAGAATTTTTTGTTGAAAGCTAGAGCCAACTTCTTCCAAGAATCTATTCCAAGGGTGGCCTTATCAAGGCCCTTCAACCAATACTTCGCGGTGCCGATTAAGGAAAAAGGAAATAAGACCCATCTAATTTGGTCTTGAGTCACGCCCGTTTGAGAGATAGCATCACAATAGTCGCAAAAGGTTTCCATATGAGAATGAGGGTCCTCACTAGGCATCCCCCCAAATTGGCTCCTCTCAACTAATTGGATGAAGGCGGACTTGGCAATAAAATTTCCGGTTAGATGTTGCGGTGTAGGAGTACCGTTTGGTAGATTCTCCTCGGTGGGTACGGAGTGTGACGAGAATTTTGGCATTGTAGGTGGATTTTGTGGGGTATTGTGTAATGGGTTTTCTTCTCCTTCTATTGCGAAAGGATTGACAAACTCACTAGTGGGTTGGACAACTTCACTAATACCTCGTAAATTCCTCCTAACAAGTCTCCTATTGTTCGTCAAGGTTCTTTCGATTTCACGGTCAAAAGGTAACAAATCACCTTGTAACCTTCTAGACATGCAAGATATCAAACAACTCGAAAACAATTAGAACAAACCTTGAGGAGTTTTACTTCCTCAAGGCGAAGAAAGACACAACTAATAACAATAAAAGGAAATCTAAATCAAACAAACACCGTCCCCGGCAACGGCGCCATTTTTGATGCGATCCCGCTAAGTGTTCACAATTTAAGATGTGGTCGTTGGGTCACGGTCGAATCAAAACACAATTTATAGCTTCACAAACAACTCTACAATTAGTAAAGAGGCAAGTATAGGTCGGATCCCAAGGGACGGGTATTGAAATGAGATTTCTATTGCAACTAGTGCTGTCTAAGGGGTGTCACAAATTGGGTTGATGTAGAAGGTCACTAAACTAAAATAGCAATGAAAATAAACAAGCAAGATGAATTAAAGGGGTGTAAACAATTGATTAAAGGCACTAGGGTGTCATGGGATCATAGGGGAATCATGGGATATGATCATACAAACATGTTCTCAAATTATAAGCAAGCAATTATTGTTGTGATGGATTGAGTTGGGTTATATCTTACAATCCTAGGAAAGTTTGGGTCCCGGAGCCGAATCGATTAGATTGTACAACACCTACAAGTCGACTTAATCTTCCCTACTCAACAACATGCATGGTCTAATGAGACTCGAGTTGGGTTATGTCTTACAAGTCTCATTGAAAAGATAGAAGATGATAGTAAATGCAAGGATTCATAGGCTTAGCATTTCATCAAATATAACATGTGCATGAGTTGAGATCAAAACAAGCCAGAAAATGAAACATGAAAGCATATTAATTTAAGCATGAATCATTCCCCATGTTGGTTTCCCCTAATCACCCATTAACCCTAGCTAAGAGACTACTCACTCATTATCATGTTGATCATGCTAGCAAGGTTGTCAATCATACCAACAATATGAAACATGATGAATAAATGAAAGTAATTAACAATAATTAAAAGGGATTAAGAGATTATACCTAATAATGATTCCAATAATAAAGCAAAGATAAAAGAAGTACTTGAATGCTTGATTGAGAGGTTGTCAATCTCCCAACAATAACCCAAATAATCTTCCATTACCCAAAATAAAGGATGAACAAAAGAGAGATTAAAGAACTAAAACTTGGATTAAAACTTGATTAATACTTGATTACAATATTAAAGAGAGATTTGATTGATATTTAACTATACTAATTATTGATAAGAAGAACATGCTCCTCTAATTAGACTAATGGGGTATTTATAGTGGAAATTAGGGAGGATGCATTAGGGTTAACTAAGGGCTAAACTAGTAATTACACTTTTTAGATTGAGCAAGGAGGAGCCGGTATTTTCCGAGAGAAGGGCTTCTTTCTTCGTAGCTTGGAGAAGACAATCCGTGCTGTGCTGGAATCCGGGCGGAATAGGGTCGGGACGGGCGGATTCTGGCGTTGGAATCCGAGCGGATTCATGGGAATCCGGTCGTATTGTGGACGTGGAATCCGAGCGGAATAAGGCAAAGCCGCTCGGATTGTGCTGCTGCGGGACGGACGGATTGGTGACAATCCGCTCGGATTGTCAGTCAGCAACAAATCTTCTTCTTTTCTTCCCTTTTCTTCCTAAATTCCTTGGGGATTTCCTTGGGGACTCAAGGATCCTTTCTCAACGTTGCTCTTCTACTATAATATGTACAAAGGCCTTCTAATCTTGTCTCTCCTTGATGCTTGGTCATTGAATTCGATCAATTTAGTCTCGTTTTGCCATGAAAATGCAAGATTCTTACTCCTTTCCTACCAAGGGATCAAAATCTCAAAGAATATGCAAAACAAAGAACTAAAGATAAGAAATGACCCAAATAGGCACTAAAAAGCATGGGAACAAGGCTAATTCGGGGGCTAAATATGCGACAATTATGGTCACATCACATCTTCATCGTCATCCTCCCAAACTCCATTGACAATACTAAGCTTTCTTAAGTTTATCATTTCAGTTTCTAGGCTAATTATTTGCTCGACTAGATCGTCGGTCTCTGCGATCACTTCTTGCATTGTGGATTCTTGAGATAAAATTGGAACTACTGGCCTGTTTTCCCTAAGTATAGTGCTTGGACTGCATAGGGATGCCACTACAGCTTCTAGCTTTGAAACTTGTCTACTCACAATCCTTTCCCATGCGATAAAATCAGCTTCTAGTCAGTGAATCCTTCTTTCTCATTTTCGGTAAGAACCTCTAAGGTACGCATATTGACTTGAATTTCAGCATTATATGCATACTGTTTGGTGAACTCAATTGCATCATCATCCCAAGTAGTAATTTTCTTATGTTCCAAAGAGTAGAACCATTTAGGGATAGTATCGATAGATGAAGGAAAGATCCTTAGGAACATCTCTTGCTTGATGCCTTTGATAGACATATAATCTTTGAAGGCACGGATATGGTTCAATGGGTCTTCATGCCCCTTAAACTTCAGGATGTCAGTCATGTTGAAGTTAGTTGGCAGTTGAGCATTTACCGCCTCATACTTGCGATTGTTTTCCTTGTAGATGTCATCTCCCTTGAGGTACATTAGTTGCTCTTCCAAATATTAGAGTCGCTTTTCAGCTTCAGTAGGTACTGGTGGAAGATTGACTTTTGGTTGTCCAACAAAGGGTGGAATATTATCATGTATGACCATGTCAGGAATGGCATCCTCTGCAAGAGGAAGTCTGGCTTCTACAGCGATAATTCGGCCTTCGATGACATTAAGGCGAGCATAAGCTTGATCTTGGCTTGTTTGGAGACGAATGAGTGCAGCTAGGATTTGATCATTACCATTTACGGACGGCTGGGGTTGACCATTAACGCTTCCATGACTATTTCCCACCATTTTGGAACTGAGGATAAGAGATCGACGACGAATCAAAACACGATCGACCATTTTCGCACACTTACTCAAAAAAGACTTGACTCGTAAAGTGGGCATGTGCCACTGTGTCAAGGGAGGTTTGAAAATGACAAATTTGAAATGTTTGTCCTAGACAACTGTAGTGTAGTTATAAGAGTGAAGACTCGAAGTAAGGTTTGAAGATGGGTTTTGAGGCCCGAACCTTGACTCGACATTTGGACAGAGTTTCGGCTTATTTTGCGCTATTTTAGGCCATTTTCGAAAATATTTACATTTTGAAAAGGATTTTATTTTCCAAAATTTTGTCATGGTTTTGTTTACAAAACGGTGATCATGTATATGGTACAAACATACATATGGGCATTATAACGGTATGTTGAGTGCATTTAAAGGGTTTTAGCTTAAAAAGGCGGGTTACCATACCAAGCAATCAAACCCTGGTCTGTGGAGAGGTCCGTGACAAACATGAGTAAGGTCGGTTCCTACTCCATTCCCTCGAGTAGTGAAAGCCCTTGATAAAAATATGAGTATGTACCACGGTATGGTTGACGTCAATTGTTTTCCATCCTTAGGCCCAGATAAGAGTTTAGACCGTCCAGACGGGACGATTGGTCGAAGGGGTTGGGTTAAGCATAGGAAGGCCGAATGAAACGACCTAAGAAGGTCGAGTAATGAAAACCGACAACTGTCTCGTATAAGCTATTCCCTAACCTCGTTCAAGTTTCACCCTGGGTAACACGTAAGTGTATCATCCCCGACGGAGTCACCAAGCTGTGGACATAGGCCACCCGCGCCGCGCGCACCCGCGCGTTGGTTTCGGTGCAGCGGCACTTCTCCCATGAAACCTTGGTTTGCCAAAGCATTTTATGGGCCGTTACCGATTGGTGAGGCATTGAAACCGGTGAAAGGTTGAATAAGCCTGCATTTGTGGAGTCGGCACCAATTTTTATGGAAAATTGGAACCAGTCGAATACCTCGTGCCATGTCAAGACACAAACTAGTGACATAGACACTAAGAACTCGTTACCCTTAGCATTCTATGTCTAGAATGACTCTCGAAGATGCCAATGGACACGGATGTCCAGAGATAACTGGAGTAAGGGATGAGGGTACGTATTAGGAAGCTCTTTAATTGAACACCTAATCTCGCTCGCCTCAATATCGGCCTCTACTAATGATTAGGGAAATTATTCATATTTGATATGTTGTCGATGTAATGCATGCAATGCAACAAACATAGATTAATCCTAGTATGTGAATTTTAGAATATGTCGGTTAACATGTAATTAGCAAACAATTGGGGTCGAAGTTGGAAATTATATAAATTACATGTGGAACTTACGTAAATAAATCATTCATAAAATAATATATACGATAAATAAATTACAATAATTAAAAATTATAATAATTACAATAATTATTTGATCTACGTCAAAAGCACGCTTGATGTGACTCATATTTGAGCACATTTAGTCCCCGAATTAGCCTCGTTCCTATGCTTTCTAGCATATATTAGGGTCATTTATTATCTTTAGTTTCCCATTTTGCATATTCTTTGAGTTTTTGTATCCTTGGTAGGAGATGATTGCTAACCTTGCATTTATGGAGCGAAATTGAGCTAAATGGATTGCATCTAATGACCAAGCATCGAAGAGGAGACCGATACTAGAAGCCTAAGCGAATAAATAGAGTGAAATGGGCAATGATAAAAAGATCCTTGCATCCCCAACACAATCCCCGCGGATTGTTAAGGAGCCAAACAAGACAAGAAGCCTGTCCAACGATCCGAGCGGCCCGAGCTCAGGACGAGCGGAACAGAGCAATGATCCGAGCATCTCTGAGCATGATCCGAGCGTACCAGAGCATGATCCGGGCGTTCCGACTATCAGCCCGGGCATATTTGCTTACAGGACATGTCGTGCTTCAGCTGAGGATGAGCGGATCTTGGTTGGAGTTGCAAGCATGATCCGCGCATGTTCCTAGGGAGTTGCATTTCCTCAAGTTTCTATTAGGGTCTTAATAGTCATTTAAGCCGTTAGTAACCCCAATCCTCTTAATTTAGTCTTAATTTAGTTGTAATACACATTTCAATATTAATTACATCTTAATCTTTCCTTAATTCTCTCAATTGTTCTTAGTTTTATTTGGGTAATTAGAAGATTATTGGGGTTTATTGGAGGACTGACAACCTTCCATGAATCATCAAGTACTTCTATTATTCTTTGCTTTATTATTTGGATCATCTCTATAGGTATAATTCCTTTTACCCTTGTTTAATTATTGATAATCACATCATTTATTCATCATGTTTCGCTTTGTTAGTATGATTGACAACCTTATTAGCATGCTAAACTTGATCATGAGTGAGTAGTTCTTTAGCTAAGGTTAATGGGGAATTAGGGGAAACAAATATGGGAATTGATCTATGCTTAATCTAATATGTTTTCATAATTAATTTGCTTGCTTGTTGTGATTTCAACCTATGCACATGTTATGTTTGATGAAATGCGAGCCTACGAATCCTTGCATTTTTTACCCATCTCCTATCTTTTCAATGAGGTTTGTAAGACATAAACCAACTCGAGCCTCATTAGACGATGCATAAGAGTTAAATAGGGGGAGACTAAGTTGACTTGTAGGTGTTGTAAAGTTTAGACGACTCGGCTCCGGGACCTAAATTCTCCTAGGGATTATAAGATATACACTAACTCGATCCCATCACAACAATAAGTGCTTGCATCTATTTGACAACATGTTTGTATAATCTATTTCCTTGAATCTCCTATGAACCCATGACATCCTAGTGCTTTTAATCAATTGTTTTCAACCCCTTTATTTGCTTCACTTACATCTTGTTGATTAGTTTAGACCACATCTCATCTCAAACCCAATTTGTGACACCCTAAGACATGGCTACTTGCAATTGAAAATCCTACATCAATACCCATCCCTTGGGATCCGACCTTTACTTACCTCTTTGCTAAGAGTAGTTTGTGAAGTTATAAATATTGTTTTGGTTGGTAGCTTTTGACGACGAGTTTTAGACCGAACCAAAAATGGCGCCGTTACCGGGGACGGTGTTCAATTGATTTGATTTTCATTAATTATTTTTAGTTGTGTCTTTCTTTACCTTGGGGAAGTCAATCTCTTAAAGGTTGTTCTAATTGTTTTCGAGTTGTTTGATATTTTGGATGACTAGGAGATCACAAGGTAATTTATCACCTATTGATTTCGAGATTGAAAGGACCTTAACCATCAATAGAAGAGTTGCTAGAGGTACTTCAAGAGTTGTAGGTATTGGTGAGATTGTGGACATTCAACCAAATAACATTGAGTTTGTCAACCCTTTTGCAAGAGAAGGAGAGGATAACCCAATTCAAAACCCACAACAAAATCAACCTACAATGCCTAAATTTTCATCACATTTCGTACCAACCGAGAAGAACCTACCAAACGGTACTCCTACACCACCATATTTAACCGGTAATTTCATTGCCAAATCCGCATTCATACAATTAGTTGAGAGAAATCAATTTGGAGGGATGCCTAGTGAAGACCCTCACTCACATATGGAGACTTTTTGGGACTATTATGATGCAATTTCTCATACCGGAGTTACTGAAGGCCAAATCCGATGGGTATTGTTTCCTTTTTATTTGATCGTTACCGCAAAGCAATGGTTGAAGAGCCTAGACAAGGCTACCCTTGGTATTGATTCATGGAAGAAGTTAGCACTTGCCTTCTACAAGAAATTCTACCCTCCGGAGAAGACTAATATGTTGAGAGCCCAAATCACCGGGTTCAAGCAAAAGGATGAGGAATCATTATATGAAGCATGGGAGAGATTTAGGGACACTTGTCAATCTTGACCACACCATGGACTTAGTGAGTGGTTCCTTTTGCAACAATTTTGGAACGGCCTATATGAAGACTCCCGCAATATTCTTAATATGGGATCCAATGGGATGTTTACCGAAGTTGATGACAATCAAACATGGGCCAAAATCGAAGAGATGACGGTTCATAATTCCCAATATAGTAGGCCTTGAAAGGCCACAAGAGGAGGAAAGCATGAGGTCGATTCCATCACTCAATTGGGTGCTCAACTAAGTGCTCATATCGACACCATCAATCTGAAGTTTGAGAAGGCCATAGCTAAGCTTTATGAAGCTTCCAAATCACCCAAACAATATGTTAATGTTATGGTGGCATCATCCTCAATCCCAAGTGGAGTATGTGAAAGTTGTGGAACCTTAGGACATGATCAAAGCGAACGTAGGGAAACAAATGAACAAGTAAATGCTATCCAATCATACAAGAGTGGCACCCCTTATTCCAACTACTATAATGAGAATACCAAATTCCATCCAAATCTTTCATACAAGAGCCAAAATGTTCAAAACCCCCAACAAACATACACCCTACCTCCAATGAGAAACCAAGCTGAAAGATCCCTTTTCAACCAAAGCCAAGCTTATCAAAATCAACCTTCCTACAACCAATCAAATGACCAAAGCTTTGATGTTCAAAAAGCGGTCCTCCAAATCCAAAAGAACCAACAAGAATTTTACACCCAAATGCAAAAAGATAGCTAAGCTAAAGAGATCACCATCAACAACATTTTTGCCCACACCAAAATGTTAAAGACTCAAATGACTCAATTAGCATCTTCTACCTCTCAAAGACAAAAGGGGCAATTACCGCCTCAATGTAATCCCCCAAGACATGAGATGGTTAGTGCCATCCATTTGAGGAGTGGTATAAGATATGAGGGGCCGAAGAGGCCAATTGATGAAGATATTGTGGATGCTAGTGACAAGCAAAAAGTTGTGGAGAACTCTAAGGAGGAAGAACCTACCACCAATGAAATTTCAAAGAAGAAGAATGAAGAGAAGGCTAAGGAAAAAGAGCCTATTATGATTAGACTTCCATTCCCAAGTCGCTAAGCTAAGCCTAAGCTTGATGACCAACTTGGAAAGTTCATGGAAATTGTGAAGATCTTAGAAGTGTCAATCTCATTCACGGAATTGATCAATCATGTTCCGGCTTATGCAAAGTACATGAAAGACATTCTTACCAAGAAGAAATCCATCCAAAAGTTGGAGACTATTGCGTTTACCAAAGTGTGTAGTTCTATTCTTCAAGGGAGTTCCCCTCTAAAGCTCAAAGATCCGGGAAGTTTTTCTATTCCATGTACCATTGGCGACACTACAATCAACAAAGCATTATGTGATCTTGGAGCAAGTGTAAGTGTCATGCCATACTCGGTATGTAAGAGGCTAGGAATGGGAGAGCTCAAATGCACCAACATCACTCTTCAAATGGCGGATCAATCAACAAAGGCACCTTTAGGGGTATGGGAAGATGTGCCCGTGAGAATTGGCAAATTCTTCATCGCGGTAGACTTTGTCATTGTAGACATGGAGGAGGACTCCAACATTCCTATCATTTTAGGAAGACCTTTCTTGCACACCGCCGGAGCGGTAATCGATGTGAAACATGGAGAGCTCACACTTGACATAGGGGACGAGACAATCACTTTCAATCTTGATAAAACAATGAGAGCTCCCCGACTACATGAGCCATGTTTCATGGTCGATCACTATAGCCGAGAAAGTGATAGGAAGAAGTTGGAATCTTTATGCAAAGATGAAGTCATGTGTAAAGAAACACCACCCACATGGAAGAAGAAGGTTGATGACTTTCAAGTAGCTCTATTCGGAGAGCAAGGAACTTTCAACAACAATGAGAGCTTGAATAGCTCACCCATCATGACAAGTAATGAAGAAGGCCTCATTGGCCAAGACAACAAGAAAGAGGAGTTGCCCTTGTCAACTCATGACACCATTGGGGAACAAGCTAGTGAAGTTTGCGGTCTATGGGATGTTAAAGGATTGGTCAATCCTTATATTAGAAATGCTATGACCTTAGACCAAGGCTTTGTTGATCCTTGCCATAACTTTGACTTGGAATACAACAATGAAGAGAACAATGTGCAAAGGTCTACCCAAGACCTATATTATTAAAATGAGCAAGCCTTCGACTACTTCTACAAAGTGTTGAGCAACATAAACAACACCTCGGCTTTGCCCCGTTGACATCTCATCCAAGAATGAGAGTTTGGTGGAGTCCTCCCTAAACCACCATTTGTAAATATTCTAACCCCGTAACTCACATTTTATTTCCTTTGTTGTATTTTTGTCATTTTTGGATTTGCATTTTTGTGCTTTGATCAAGATTTTTGACATGAGAACAAGTGAGGGAGGTATTTTAATGTGTTTTGATGTGTAGTGTTTGATCAACTGTGGGGATGGAAAATGCCTAGGCTAACCAAGCCTTTGTAGTGCACCCACAACATTTAACAAAGGAGAAGAAGAAAGAATGACATGGGAAAAGAAATCCCCACGAGCGGACCTAAGCTCGTGGGAGCTAGAGAAGATCTGAGCGTCCCCAGGAAGATCCGAGAGTCCCCAGCAAGCATCCGAGCGTCCTGACCTTAGGACGCGGGTCCTCGGAAAGTTTGAATTGAAGAAAATGCCCTGTAATAAAATCTGAGCAAATCATCCTCAGGACGCTCGTCCCCATCCTTAGGACGCTCGTCTTGGCATCAATCCGCGTGTCCTGGGAAGATTCCCAGTCTATGAAATTACGCTGTAAGGAAATCCGCACGTCCCCAGGTGAATCCGAGCGTCCCCGAAAGAATCCGCTCGAGCTGGGGAAGATCCGCGCGTCCTGGCACTAGTTTGAAATTTCAGGACGTCCTGTAAGACGATCCGCGCGTCCCGAGTTTGATCCGAGCGTCCCTAGCTACTACTTAAGCATAACACGGGACTTCCCTTTCCTTATTCCCAATTCATTTTTATCTTTCACAAACACAAACACACACCTTTTCTCCCACTTAAACCCTCAATCCCCTCATTCAAAAACACCAATTACTCAACAAAATTCACCACCATTCAAACAAAACTTGCTCAAAACAAGAATAAATCACTCCTTTATCAATAAAAGACCATCTAAACATCAAATTCCTCACAAATTGAATCAATTTTCTAGGGTTTGGCCAAAAGTTCGAAAATCCTAAATTGATTGAGGAATTGATTGAAGTTTGAGGAAGTAAGGAACATTCAAGCAAAATCTTGGTTTGTTGATACCAATTTTAGAAGGAGAACACAATGGCAAGAACCAAAGGCGGAACCAAGGCACCCAAGACTCCAAATTTATCAAAAAGACAACAAGTTCTTCTTGCATCTAAGGCTTTGGTAGTGACACAACCAAGGGTGGAAATCCAAGAAATCGCAACTCCTATTGAGGAAGATACCACACCTACTCTGGTTATAGAACAATTGCCAAATTTTTCGGAGGTAACTTTCTTAACCGATGCTCATAGGAATGCATTTTTATCCTTTACTAGAAAGACTATTGTGGCTACCATGTTTATTTGTCAAGAAAATTTGGAAAAAATGGGTGTGCTTGAAAGAAATAGAGCATTTTTTGAGTCCATGAGGTTGTTAGCCCTCTTTGAAATGGAAGAATTGACCTACCCTTCATTGACCATAGAGTTCATAAGATCCTTGAAGGTGTTTAAGATAGAGACTCGATATTATGTAGAATTCCGTCTTGAGAACAAGAGTAGAAGAATGACTTTGAGTGAGTTTGGTAATGTGTTTGGTCTTTTACAATATCATCATTATGAGAAGAAGCCTTTAAAATATGATGCCACACCCCTTTGGAAAGCTCTTATCGGTCGAAAATTTTACTCTTTCCGGGAGTATCATGCTTTATATGTTCATCATCGGGGCATAAGAGTATGGCACAAGTTGGTGGGCAATACCTTGATTGCTATAAAAGGCACCAATCACTTCACCGAACTTGATTTTGTCTACCTTGAGTCCTTCATGAATATCAATGGAAAGTTCACCAAAAAGTACAACATTCTTTAACTATTGCTTGATCGGTGGCTTGAGATTGATAATGGGAAACATGGAGCGGCCTTCATTGTAAATGGCGGCTTGGTAACGAGGCTAGCTAAGCACTTTAACCCGAATTTCAACCGAGATAACGCCTATAAACCGGTTAAAGGGAGAAACCTCCTTGATATGAGCACTATGATCAACAAATTCCATTGGGTCAAGAATGAAAATATTGACAACAAATATGAGTGGCTCATCAAAGAAGCTAAGTCCTTTATCTTGCCTAGCAAGATTCGCCGCATCTCCGTCCATAGCCCAAACTATCTACTACCCGTCTCCGAGGAATCCGAAGTGATAATTAAACAACATAGGGAACCAATTGCAACGCCCTCCTCCTCCACCATTGTGACTCCACCATACCCCTTTGCCTACCAAGAATTCAAACCGAGTGGCTCTAATGTCATGGTAGGCAACGACTATTTGACCCAACTAATGCAACAAATGCATAAAGAAGCTGATGAAGATCGGGGAAATGCCTACCGTGCCCAGTAATCACCCCTTCTACATCTAGCTAGGCAAGGACTCCTTGATCCTTCATGTCCTTTGCCTAGTTGGGCGGATAGGGAAGTGTTCTTCCCAAGTGCTTCTCAATATGTCGAAATGGATAGTCGGGTGGCTAATAGAAAGGAGGTTGTTGTTTATGAAGACGGGGAAGGTAATGATTCATGCCAAGAAGAAGAAGAGCAAGGTTCAAGTTCCAAAGTTGATGATGGAAATGGTGAATCCTCCTAGCCAATGAAGGTAGATGATGAAGAAGATAAAGAAGAAATTGATGATGCAAGTGATGATGATGATGACGGCAATGATGCCGGTGATGAGGATGTCGCAATGAGCGATAATTTAGGGTTTACAAGGCTATTTGGAGGATACCACACATGCGGGGTTGATTACTTGACTTCAACCTATTCCATTGTGAGTTTCCTACACCTCCTTTAGCTTTGTATCTTTATCATGTTTTTAATCCTTATCTTGAGTATTTGTTTTGAGGCCTAGCAACATTTAAAGGACTCCTACCTCGGTTCCATTGAGGTGTCTCATTTATTATTCCCATTTGAAAATCCAAAATGACAATTAGGACTCATGCATTGCATCCTTTCCTTGTGCATGAACTCCCCCTATTTTTACACTAGAAATAGTGTCTTACTGGGTTTGGGGAAGTTCAAACATAAGGGATGCGAGTTAATTCAAATTAGCTCTCCGAACAATAGAAAGCATGCATTATATAGAATAGATTAGAATGCATCACTTTTGTATATATGTCATATAATTTGCATATTAGTGTAGAAATCATGCATATTCATTTAGCTTGCATTGTATAATTTCCTATCGTTTTGGCCATTGAGGACAATGCCCATACTAGTGTGGGGATGGGAAATTCTAACTTAGCTTTTAAAATCAAAAATGATAAAAATTGAAAATTTTCAAAAACCATAAAAAATTGAAAAATTTAAAAATCTAAAAAACTCAAAAACATGTCCTTTCCTTTGTAGTATAGAATTTGTATATTGTGTATATACTTGTGTTTGTTTGTCCTCTTATCACATTAGATCGACTACGCCACATCCGAGGCATGAGGAATATGAAGACCGCATGGTATGATCTTTGCAATTTCCTTTTTTCTCTCTATGTTAATGACTATGTGGCTTTATTTTGATTGATGCGGTACAAACTAATGTGATCTTAAGAGTTGCATGTAGTTTATATGGCATACTAGTTGATAGAAGCATATGCATTAGGTTATATAAATGTTAGTTGCATCATGGCATGTACTTCCATTTTAGGAAAATTTTTGTGAAAACATCTATTTGGGAAACTTGACAAGTGTATATAAGGCCCTTGTAGATTCTTTTTCTTCTTGCGACTTTGCTCATTAGAATACCTCTAAAACACCCTAGGATGTGTCATGCTAGTATCCTTTGACCCATGGACTAAGGCCTAGTCAAGAGTACCTTGTGATGTGATGACTCATTGGCTACCGTTTATTCCAAGGTGACCCTTGAAACCATGCAACCATCTTCCACTTTGATTATCATTTTTGTCAACAAAAAGGGAATGGGCACAAAAATTATGAACTTGAGTTCAAGTACCAAAATGAAAAACAAGAAGTTTAACAAATTTGCATAAAAAAAAAAAAGAGGAGTACAAAAATAAGAACTCCTATGCTTCAAATAAAGGCACCCTTGTTAGAAATTGGGATGACTTTGAAAATGTTCAAAAAATGCAAAAGTTAAAAATTGTCAAGCATCACAATGCCAAACATCAAATAAATGGCAAAGAAAATTATTCCCAAAAATGTCAAATGCCACAAGAAATTGGGCGGAGTAACAAAACCAAAAGCAAACTCCCGCCATGAAACTCAAATCTATTGATGCCTTTTCCCTTGAACCCACTTTTGTGCATGGTAGAGAGGGGACAACCCTTCTTCTTGTCTAGGTAAGAGGAGGAATTCTGCGATCCTACAGTGTTTCTAACATCATATGGAGTCTACTCTTAACGAAAGCATTTAGCAATTGAGGAAGAATGTACCCTAGCTTGACACAACTTGGAGGTGATTTATTGGTATCCTTCTAGGCTTAGTAGTTTGAAGAAACCATATCTATGAAGGAGTGTGTACCCTTAGATTGCTTCCCCTTTAGATAATTTCCACCACTTAGATGAGGAAAGTCGCTATTCTTTTGTAGATGCATCCATTACTTGATTTTGTGTGCTTTAATGCTTGGATGTATCACCATTTTGGCAAGCTCCACCTAGCCTTGCAAGAAGGCAACCTACGTCATGGTTGTCTTGTTGTGAGTTAAAGGGGCGGAGTGAGAGCCGCTAATTGTCTCATATCGGTTATATTAGTAGGATAGTTTAAATAAAGGTCTAGTTTTTGTCACCTCTTTACTCGGGACGAGTAAAGATTCGGTTTGGGGATATTTGATGTGAACATTATTTGCGCACATTTAGTCCCTTAATTGAACCCATTTTGCATACTATTATAACATTCCATAGTCATTTACATCCGTCAAATGCTTTCTATTTTGCTTTCCTAGTGCATTTCGTATGTTTTGTAGGAAAGAAGACAATTAGGCAGAAATTCCCGTCTTTCGTGCATATTTAGAAGCTTTTTGACGATATTAGATGGACTAGTATGAAGAGGAGACAATAATGATGACCAAGGATGTAGGAATAAAGAGTATATAGAAGGAGCATAGGGTTAAAAGTAAGGATGACGAGAAGGAAGTCAATGCAAGAAGAAATTGCTCAGAACCAAACCAAGGGTTGCTCCTTTGGCTCTGAAAGTATGCTAGATGGAACGGTGTCAAAAAATCAAGTGATCTAGGCTTTTGAGTCACTCCAATAGGAGTCCGGATGAGAAAATGGCGTCCGTTTTACAATCCGAGCTCAAACAGAGAAGCTGTCCGCCAATCCGCTCGTCCCGAGACCTAATCCGCTCGTCTCCGGCAGGACGAGCGTCTTCCCTTCAAGACGCTTGGATTGTTTGACAGACAAGAATGAAGAAAAACACTTCAGGAATCCGAGCGTCTTTGCCATAGGGACGCCCGTCCAACCACACACCAATCCGCCCGTCCAAGCAACAATCCGCCCGTCCAGCCACCCAGAATCCCCCCGTCTCGACCCTTGGACGCCCGGATTCTCTTACAGGCCCATACATCCTCTTCTTCCCTCCATGAAAGATGCGTATATTTATCAAAGACTAGCTAAAAGGAGACCGGCATCTTTTCTTAGAGGAGCGATTCCCTAACCAACATTCAGCATTGTTATTTACTATTTTGCCCTTGCTTAACCTAATGATGCTCTATTATATATACCCCATTTGTAATAATCAATTCATCAAGTTTTCATTAGATTAATTCAATCCTTCTTTAGATTAGGTTAAGCTTTCATTAAGAGTAGATTGGAATAGATTACTCTTTAATCTTTCCACAAATCACACATTAATCTTTCCTTTAATTATTGTTCAAGTTTATTATTGAGTAATTCAAGTTTATTATTGGGTAATTAGTAGATTATTTGGATTTATTGGGAGATTGATAACCTTCCATCAATCATCAAGTACTTCTATTATTCTTTGCATTATTATTTTGGAATCTCCATAGGTATAATTCTCTTAATCCTTGTTTTAATTATTGTTAATCTTTCTTACTTGTTCATCATGTTTTGCCTTGTTAATATGATTGACAACCTTGTTAGCATGTTAAACTTGATAATGAGTGAGTAGTCTCTTAGCTAGGATTAATGGGTAATTAGGGAAACCAACATGGGGATTGATTCATGCTTAATAAAATATGTTTACATAATTAATTTGCTTGCTTGTTGTGATGTCAACCTATGCACATGTTATGTTTGATGAAATGCTAAGCCTATGAATCCTTGCATTTACAACCATCTCTTATCTATTCAACTTGACTTGTAAGATATAAACCAACTCGAGTCTTGTTAGACTATGCATAGAAGTTGAATAGGAGAAAATTAAGTCGATTTGTAGGTGTTGTACAATCTAATCGATTCGGCTCCGGGACCCAACTCTTCCTATGAACCGTAAGACAGAAACCAACTCGGTTCCTTTACAACATTAATTGCTTGCAACTTTGTAAACATGTTTGTATGATCAACACCATGAATCCCCTATGACCCCATGACATCCTAGTGCTTTTAGTCATTTGTTTACATTTCTTAGTTCATTGTTTGCTTTACTTTATTGCTTGCATTAGTCTAGGACACAACTACAAACCCAAACAAATTGTAACACTAGCATAAATTAAGATAGATAGACTTAGAACCCAAAGCACACCGTCCCATGGATCGACCTCGACTTACCGCTAACTAGTTGTTTATTGAGTATTATAAATGTGTTTGATTAGATGTGTGACGACCAACTCTTGTCCTATCAAAATGGCGCCGTTGCCGGGGACGGTGCTATGTGATTAAGTTCTTACTTGTTTGTCTATTTTAATTGTGCTTTCACCTTGAGGAACTTGTTCCTCAAGGATTGTTCTTACCGTTTTTGTGTAGTTTCCTTGGTTGTAGTTGTTTCCTTGTCTTAGCTATGATGGCTCAGGACTTGACATATGGAGTATGTGGTGGATCTTTTGAGTATGACTATGGGTATGGGGAGTTTGAGGAGCAAGTCAACACAAACCTACCTTACTATTCATATAATGAAAATCCTAACTACTACCCCAAGTTTTCACACCAAAATCCCCACATCCAATATCCACAACAACCACCCACTCAATACCCACTTCATAATGAATTTCAATTACCACAATACAACCACTTTCACACCCACCCACAACAAGAAGATGAACCCATTCAAAATATGATTCTCTAAATGATGGGAGATCAACAAAACTTCTTCAAACAAATGATAGAGGAGAGCCAAAAGAGGGACAATGTTCTTCAAGGCATTGTTGCCCAAGGTGAGGAATTGGAGATTCAAATTGCCCAAATGAAATAATCCTAATAAGCAATCACTCCCCACCATTCCTTGGACATTGAACATGAATGTGAATTTGAGGCAATGACCTTTGATGAAGAAGATGTGAAGTGGAAAGAGCCAATCTCTTTGAGCTCTTGTGATTATGAAAGTGTGGTATTTGATGAGGAAGATATGAGGTTGAGTAAGCCAAATACTCTTAACTTTTGTGAGTATGAATGTGTGTCTTTTGATATGAATATAGATATGGTGGAGGAAGAATTATTGAAGAAGAATAAAGCCCCTATCTATGATTCGTATGAAGATAGCAATGATGACGCGCCTAAGGAAGAAGCTTATGCGGAATATGTGTCTTGCAATGACTCATGGAATGAATAAGAGGAATGGAGTTGTGAGATTGCCTCACTTGAGGAGCCCATCCTTGAGAAGTTTGAGGTATGCTTCCATGAAGAAGATTACTTCCTCTCTCCTATTGACCATGAAGACCTTTTTGCACCCACCATGGAACCTATGATTGTTGGAGATGATATGATTGATCTTCTCCAAAAAGTCAAATCATCATATAAAGGGTACTTGGTGGAAAAGCTCAAGAAAAAAACTTGCAAATGAACTTACTTGTGGAGATTTGGCAACCATAATTTCGACTCCAAAGGTACCCCGTCATCAATGCCATGAGAATTCTCCTTCTACTCTTGAAGGATTGACAAATTCAAACGCTATCATCATCACCGAAATCGAAGGAGAAGGTGGTGAGTAGAAGTCTTCGGACGAGTATGAACCATACTTCATACCTAGTGTTAACGAGAATCATGGGCTTATTGGTTTGAAGCATTGGGAAAGCTCTAATTCCAAGAACAAGGTGAAAGAAAGAACATATGACAAACTTCCTTGGCCAAATTTCATGTTCAAATGGAGCAACCCATACTTATGCTTATTTGGAGCTTGTTCACAAGCTTTTGATCTTCTTTTAAGAGCCTTGAGCTCTACGGACAAAAAAAAAAATTCAACAAATTAAACTAGTTTGGTGGAGTCCTCCCTCAAACCACCATTTGTAAGATATCCTTTTCTTTGACTTTGCATTACATTTACACTTGCATTTAGTTATTTACATATACATTTAGCTTGCACTTGTATTATATTTCATATTGCATTTTCATATAGTATAGTTTGCATTGTGATATACCTAATGTAGATAGTTGCATATAGACTAGAATTCATGCATAGTCGCTAATGACCAATCCTATTCTTTTCTACACTAGAGATAGTGTTTAAATCGGTTTGGGGAGGTTTGATCATAGGTGACCATAGTTTACTAGAAATGATGCATTATATAATATGGTTTAGATTGCATTCATTTGTTATATATGTCATATAGAAATGCATTTAGTTAGAGCATGCATTCATTCATATCATATCATTACATTTGTACTTTATTTCAAAAAATCAAAAATCCAAAAACATGTTTTTCTTTTTCACTCCTACTCCTACATGTACATTGAGGACAATGTCCAAAATAAAGTGGGGGATGGGAATTTATATTCCATAAATGCATAAAAATTGAAAAAAATTCGAAAAATCACAAAAATATGTCTTTTAATTTCATAAAAACAAAACCATAAAAATTGAAAAATTGAAAAAAATCAAAAACATGTTCATTTCCTTTATAGTGTAGTCTTGTATATATTGTCTTGTATATATTGTGTTTGTTCATCCTTGTTCACATTGATTGACTACGCCACATCGGAGACATGAGGATATTGAAGACCGCATGGTATGATCTTTCCAATATCCTTTTTCTTCTTTATGTTAATGACTATGTGGCTTTATTTTGATTGATGCGGTATAAATAATGTGAATTTAGGATTTCATTTAGTTTATTTGGCATACTAGTTGGTAGAAGCATATGCATTAGGATGTATAAATGTTAGTTGCATCATGGCATGTAGTTTGCATGTTAGCAAAATTTTGTGAAACCGTCTACTTAGGAAGCTTGACAAGTATATATAGGCCCTAGTAGATGCTTTTTCTTCTTAAGACTTTGCTTGTTAGAATACTTGTAAAACACCCTAGGATGTGTCATGCTAGTATCCTTTGACCCATGGATTAAGGCCTAGTCAAGAATACCTTGTAGTGTGATAACTCCTTGGCTACCGTTTATTCCATGGTGACCCTTGAAACCATGCAACCATCATTCATCCATGTTCTACCATACATTTTGTCATCAAAGGGAATGGGCACAAAAAGAAATTGTTCAAAAATTTGAGTTCAAGAAATGAAAAGAAAAGAAAATAAAATAAAAAGTTTGCAAATTGCATCAAAAGAAAAGAGGAGTAACAAAAATGAAAACTCCTATGATTCAAATATAAGGCACCCTCGTTACTAATTGGGGTGACTTTGAAAATGTTCAAAAGAAAATGAAAAAGTTGAAATTGTCAAGTGTTGAAAATGCCAAACATCAAAAGAAATGGCAAAAAGAAATAGTTCTCAAAACGTTATATGCCACAAGAAATTGGGGGGAAAAACAACAACAAAAGCAAACTCCCAAATGAAACTCAAATACTATTGATCCCTTTATCCATCGTATCCATTTTTTTGCATGGTAGAGAGAGGATGACCCTTCTTCTTGTCTAGGTAAAAGGGGGAATTCCGCGATCCTCCAGTGTTTCAAACACCATAGGGAGTCTATTCTTGACAAAAGCATTTAACGATTGAGGACAAAGGTATCCTAGCTTGACACAACTTGGAGGTGATTTATTGGTATCCTTCTAGGCTTAGTAGTTTGAAGAAACCATATCTATGAAGGACTGTGTACCCTTAGATTGCTTCCCCTAAGCAAATAAATAGAGTGAAATAGGAAATGATGAAAAGATCTTTACATCCCTAACACAATCCCCGCGGATTGTTAAGGAGCCAAACAAAAGAAGAATCCTGTCCAACGATCCGAGCGGCCCGAGCTCAGGACGAGCGGATCAGAGCAACGATCGAGCGTCCCTGAGCATGATCCGAGCGTACCAGAGCATGATCCGGGCGTCCCGACTATCAGCATGAGCGGATCTCTTTACAGGACAGGTCGTGCTTCATCTAAGGACGAGCGGATCCTGGTGGGAGTTGCAACCATGATCCGCGCATGTCCCTCGGGAGTTTCATTTCCTCAAGCTTCTATTAGGGTCTTAATAGTCATTTAAACCCTTAGTAACCCTAATCCTTGTACTTAATTTGAGTATAAATACCCCTTTGTACTACCTAGATTATCATCAATTCTTAATCCATTCTTAATCAAGTTTTAATCAATCTTTAATCAAATCTTAATCAAGCCTTAATATCATCTTAATCCTCTTAATTTAGTCTTAATTTAGTTGTAATACACATTACAATATTAATTACATCTTAATCTTTCCTTAATTCTCTCAATTGTTCTTAGTTTTATTTGGGTAATTAGAAGATTATTGGAGGATAGACAACCTTCCATCAATCATCAAGTACTTCTATTATTCTTTGCTTTATTATTTTGATCATCTCCATAAGTATAATTCCTATTTACCCTTGTATAGTTATTGTTAATCACATCATTTATTCATCATGTTTTGCTTTGTTAGTATGACTGACAACCTTATTAGAATGCTAAACTTGATCATGAGTGAGTAGTTCTTTAGCTAGGGTTAATGGGTAATTAGGGGACACAAACATAGGAATTGATCTATGCTTAATCTAATATGTTTTCATAATTAATTTGCTTGCTTGTTGTGATTTCAACCTATTGTGGACAGCGGGGGCCCACGGGGGCGCTTGGGAAGAAAAGAGAAACAAGCGTTTGCATTTTTGTATGGAGTCGCCACCAATTTTTATGGGAAATTGGAACCGTTCGAATACCTCGTGTCATGTCAAGACACAAAGTAGAGACATGAACACTAAGCAATCGTTACCCTTAGCATTCTATGTCTAGAATGACTCTCGTGGATGCCAATGAACACGAGTGTTCACAGATATCTGGAGTAAGGGGTGAGGGTACATATTAGGAAGCTCTTTTGATCGAACACCTAATCCCGCCCGCCTCGATAGCGGCCTCTACTAATGATTAGGGAAGCTATTTATACTTGATATATCGTCGGCTATATGCATGCAATGCAACATCCAAGTTTTAATCCTAGCATGTGAAAAATTAATACTAAGTCCGTTGACACGTAATTAGCATACAATTGGGTCGAAGTGGGATTTAATGCTCATTTACATGTGAAAACATACAAACAATAGAAGAAATACAACAATTATAAATTACAATAATGAAAATTACAATAATTACATTGGAATAGGCGATTTATGTCGAAAATACCTTCAAAACGGATAATTTGAGAAAAAGAATAAAAGAAAGAAAGAAAGAAAGTAAATTAACGAACAAATCAGTAGGCGATAATACGGTTAATAGTTAATTAATATGTAAACTAATTAAACTAGGTCAAGGCAGAAACGGAGTTCAGGGACAGAACTCAGCCAGGAACAGGCGCAGCAGAACTGCGTCCTTTGGAATAGGCGCAGCAGACGCTGCGTCTGTTCCGTGGCTCAGTTCTGGCTGTGAAGCCGTAATTGCAAGCCGTTAATGTCAATTAGTGATTTTAATGATGGATTAAATTAATTACTCGGATGAAAGTGATTATCAGGTTATTTACATGTGAATGACGGTCATAAAAGCGATAAACATGGATGATACGGATGTAAGATGAATTAATTACATGGTTAAAAGATTGATATTAATGAGTTCTCTGTTGAAATAAATCAATTAGGCTAAATACGACGGATATACAACGAATATACGCGAATAAACAGATAAAAAACTATATCAATGACGAATTCCAGAAACTCAATATGAACAAATTGAATCTCTAAAATCCGGGTTTGAATTTAATGACGAAAACTCGTAAATATCGGATTACAAGGGATTTAAGTCGGATTTATGACGATTAAAGCATGCTAATGAATGATGAATCATATGATACAATATACATGTGAATTATCAGTGACGATTATATCAAAGGATTAACGGACGAACAAATAACAAATAAAAAGAAAGCGAATTACAGAGGACGAGGAAGAAGAAAAGAAGCAGGAACTGCGGCAGCCTCACGAAGAGGCGCAGCAGGAACTGCGCTCCTTCGAAGAGGCGCAGTAGTTGCTGCGTCTTTTCTCGACGTCTGTCTACTGGAAATCCGCAAAAGCAGAGTTTTAAAGCACGGTTTTGGAAATCAGTTTTAACGGTATTTTCGACGTAAATCTTACAATGGATGATTCAATAAATAAAATACAATAAATAAATAAGGATTATACACCCTCAGACTTACATGTTGACGAAACGAGATGAACTAAGAATATCGATTAGTGATGCTCGACGCGAATGCAAAGAGAGTGCCCTCGTAAGAGGAAAACGATTGATTAATTAAGTTGATTGAGTGTAGTTGGTCAAATTGGTCGGTCATGCAACGGAGAGGCTGGTACCCGGAAGGATCCGAGCTTACGTGGTCGGAAGTCCAAGCACGTAGGCGCCAATTAGTAAGAACGAAGTCTAGAATGCAAAGGGAGAAGAGAAGGGCGGACACTCGCGTGAGAAATATGAGGAACGAATGCTCCTATTTATACTAATCACACGGAGGAATTATGGTAAGAGTTGGATACGGAAGGAAAGATCCGGAAATAACCGACTTAGGTTAAAACACGGAAACTTGGACAAAAAGAAAACCCTGGGAAAAGGCGCAGCAGGCACTGCGTCCCTTGGAAGAGGCGCACTTGCTGCGTCCTTTCCCGGGTAGGTTCCTCTGCGCGTAGAAAACGCGTTTGACAGCCTGTCGTATTTTAGGCATAACTTTCTCTACAAGACTCGGATTAAGGTGATTTCGGTGGCGTTGGAAAGCTAAGAAAGAGATCTAAAACTTTCTGTGAAATAGGCCTGACCCAAAAAAGTCGTTATCACCTCGTAAAACGGGCCTAAAGGTCAGGTTATCATTTTAACTATGTGAAATGCACATTTTGTAATGTAAATTTTTAGTTTAGCCTAATGAAGTGACATGTGACTCAAAATGAGATATAATCTCAACATTTTATGACATCCTAACCTTAGGTAGACAAGCACGTTGCTTTGACTCGGGATTTGACGGTTTTAGGAAATGAAGACGGTTTTTGACCCGGACTCCAAATGTACTCTAATTACTGCCAAAACGACCGTATCGGCACGTAGATGACAACTAAGAGGTAGACATTAATGTTTGAGCAATCACTTGACGATAAACTTACGAACTGTCACAAATCGTTCCGCGAATCAAACATGCGGCCCAATCATCACCGGGTGGTTTGCGGGAGGTGCAGAAACGAGGTGTCTACACCTATGCACATGTTATGTTTGATGAAATGCGAGCCTTTGAATCCTTGCATTTTTTACACATGTCCTATCTTTTCAATGAGGCTTGTAAGACATAAACCAACTCGACCTCATTAGACCATGCATAAGAGTTGAATAGGGGGAGACTAAGTCGACTTGTAGGTGTTGTACAATCTAGACGACTCGGCTCCGAGACCTAAATTCTCCTAGGGATTGTAAGATATACACTAACTCGATCCCATCACAACAATAAGTTCTTGCATCTATTTGAGAACATGTTTGTATAATCTATTTCCATGAATCTCCTATGAACCCATGATACCCTAGTTCTTTTAATCAATTGTTTTCAACCCCTTTATTTGCTTCACTTACATCTTGTTGATTAGTTTAGACCACATCTCATCTCAAACCTAATATGTGACACCCTAAGACATAGCTACTTGCAATTGACAATCTTACATCAATACCCGTCCCTTGGGATCCGACCTTTACTTACCTCTTTGCTAAGAGTAGTTTGTGAAGTTATAAATATTGTTTTGGTTGGTAGCTTTTGACGACGAGTTTTAGACCGAACCAACGCTCAAAACGGGATTTGAAGAAGAAAATAAAGGAAATAAAATTAGAAATAAAAAGTATGAAAATACGTCAGATTAGGAGCGGTAATACGATTAATAATTGATTTAATATGTAATTAAGAGCTACGTCAAAGCGAGAAAGAGTTCAGGGACAGTAGCCAACCGAGAACAGGCGCAACATCTGCTGCGTCCTCTGAAAGAGGCGCAACTCTTCCTGCGTCTGTTCTTGAGCTGGGCTCTGTCTGTGAAGTCAGAACCGCGGATTGTTAATGTTCATTGGTAAATTTAAGGTCGATTATTGATATTAGACTCAAGTAAAAGTGACTTAACAGATTATATGCATCTGGAACCGTCATAAAACGAATTAAAGGTGGGAATTTACAGCGGTTTACATAATTATGCGAACTCGTGTCGGATTTACGAAAGGAACAAACTTTGAATTCAAAAATTGAATAGAATCTGATAAATTGAAATCAAACAAACAAAATTATATACAAGAGACGAATTCCAGATACTTGATATGAATGAATCAAACCTTTAAAATCCGAGTTTGAATAAGATGACGAAAACCCGCAAATATTAATTATAAGGGATTTAAGTCGGAATTAAATGTTATAATTTGAAAAGATTAATAAAGACATGTTTATATACTGATACGAATAAAGGAAAAGAAAGAAACCAGAAAAAACGGAAAGTTACAGAATATCGAGGAAGAAGAAGAAGAGCAGGAGTAGCGGCAACCTCAAGAAGAGGCGCAGCGTATGCTGCGATTCTTCGAAGAGGCGCGGCTATTGCTGCGTTTCTTCTCGACTTCAGATCTTTGTTGTTTTGTAAATACGGTTTTGAAAGACGGTTTTTAAGAAGGTTTTGAACGTGCTTTTGATATAAACCTTACATTAATGATACAAAATAAAAGTACAATAAAATAAAATAGGATTTAAACCCTCATACTTACATGTTTGACGAAACGAGATTGACTAAAGTTACCGTTTAGTTATTGCTCGACTCGAATATGCGTGGAAAGTGCCCTTATTAAAGGATTTGAAAGACTGATTATATTGATTAAGTGGAGTTGGTCAAGTTGGTCGGTCTATGCAACGTGACTGGGACTCAGAATGATCTGAGCTTATGTGGTCAATCGATCAAGCATGTAGGCGTCGAAAGCAAAAGCGTGGTCTAGAACGCAAAAAGATAAGAGAAGGGCGGACACTCGCATGCCAAATATGGAGACCGAAGGTCTCTATTTATACTAAACACACGAAGGAGTTTAGGAATGACACGGATACGGAAACAAATCACGAAAATATTCTGGAAAACGTGAAAAGAGGGCTCGGGAAGAGGCGCTGCAGCCACTGGGACTCTTGGAAGAGGCGTAGCACCCGCTGCGTCATTTCCCCAAAGGGTTCCTCCTCAGCAAGAAAGATTTCCGCGTTTTTTATGGAATTTCGGTAGTTAGACACTTCCTTATTCCTGAAACACAATATACGGAAGATATTTTCTTAAAATATTAAATTTAATTAGGAATAAATATCCAGATAATTCTAGAACAGTCGGGAACATTCCGACTCGGCATTTAAACGGTTTTTAGAAAATGAAGCGGTTTTTGATCCGGACTCCAAATGAACTCTAATTACTGTCAAAACGATCGTATCGGTGCGTAGATGATGACCATGAGGTTTAATCAAGTGTTTGAGCTAGCACTTGTCTATGAACTTACAAACTGTCATAAAATCGCTCCACATATGAAACATGCGGCCCAATCATCATTGGGTGGTTGGCGGGAGGTGCAGAAAAGAGGTATCTACATTTCCTCATTGCTTGTTGATGCTTAAAAGGAAGAGTAAGCTTGATACCAAGAATGATGAGCCCCTTGTGCCAAAAGAAAGTGACTAGGTGATTTTTGAGAAAGAGGTCTCTCGTAATGCTAAGGAGGGTGATGCCGTTTCAAAGAAGGTAGATGCTCCTATTGAGGTTGAGAAGGAGAAAGATGTGGAGGATTCTCCTCAAAAGAAAGTTGTTCAAGTGTCGTTCCCCCACCGTCTAGCAAAGGACAAGGAAGAGAGTAAGTTTGGTAAGTTCTTGGAAGTTGTTAAGAATTTACAAGTTACCGTTCCATTTATTGAATTGCTCACCCAAGTCCCTTCCTACTCCAAGTTTATGAAGGAAATCCTCTCAAATAAGTGATCCTTCAATGAGGTTGAGACCATTGCTTTCACCGAAGAGTGTAGTGCACTCTTACAAAATAAGTCCCCCGAAACTTAAGGATCCCGGTAGTTATTCTATTCCTTGCACTATAGGCACATATACCATTGATAAGGCCCTTTGCGACCTAGGTGCTAGTGTAAATGTCATGCCCTATTCCATATGTGAGAAACTTAACATGGGTGCTTTAAAACGCACAAGTATCACTTTGCAAATGGCGGACCGTTCTTTAAAGCGACCTTTAGGTGACATAGAAGATGTGGCCGTCAAAGTTGGCAAGTTTTTCATAACCGTTGACTTCCTCATACTTGATATGTCCAAGGACTCACAAACCCCAATTATATTGGGTAGGCCATTTTTACACACCGCGAGTGCGTTAATCGATGTGAAAAATTAGAAGTTGACTTTAGAAGTGGGCGATGATCGGGTTACCTTTAGTAAGAACAACACCATTAGAAGCCCAATGTTACAAGAGTCTTGTTATTTATTTTGCACTTTGGACTCTTCTAATGCCTCTACTACACTTGGATCCTTACTGATGGATCCGTTGGAGGAAGATATTGGTGTTGATTGTTTTGTAGGTGACGATTCTAAGGGCACTAATGCTAAGAGTACCAAAATAAAAGGGGAATTTTCTTGGAAGAATTTCAAATGGATGCGGAACATGAAAGAAGCTATGAAAGAAAGCTCGGAAGGTGGCGAGCTAAAAGACGAACATTGATCCAATTAAGCTTCTTACGTCGTGCGGGACGTTAAACCAGCGCTTCTTAGGAGACAACCCAAGCTTTTATTTGTTTTTGTTTTAATTTTTCGCAATTTAATGTTTTCGTAGATTCAAAAATAAAATTACGGACTAGACGTTGTTTTGTTTTGTGATTTATAGGTGAAAAAAGAAGAAAAGAAAGCTAAAAAAGGATATGCACGCTTCCCCGTACAAGAAACCCCGTTCGGAATCGTAACTTTCAGAAACGGAACGTGCTAAAGAAATACGGAAGAAAAGTCAAAATATGCCCGGATCCGGTCAACCTCGATCGGGGTGGCCTGTCCCCGATCGGGGTCGTGATTTCGTGACTTCTTGGCCTTTAATTGTTTATACGGGTAAGTCAAAATTGGTTCTATCATATTTTCACATCCGACGGTACCTCCTCATTTCCTCTCTATCATTTTCTTCACATTTCCTCACTAAAATCGCAACAAAACATCATTCCCCCGTATACATACTAGCTTAGGGGGAGGCTAGCTAGTCTAGTAAGTGTTATTTACGTTACACATTAGTTTAATTTCTCGCAATCCATTAAATATGACCTCTTGTCTTTCTTGTTTATGTGCTTTGAGTCATTTTTATGGTTTAGTTGGGTGATTTACATGTTGGACATTGAGGACAATGTTGTGTTTAGCTTGGGGTGGGGGATTGCATTTTCATTGTAGTGTTGTATTGTAGCGTAGTTGCATTTAGAAAAATCAGAAAATTTTGAGAAAATTGTGTTGTTTTTGCTTGCTTATAGCCTACTTTTGTCATAAAAATGTGTTTTATGCCCTCTTACTTATCCTAATGATAGCTTATAGCTAACGATCTATTCTTATTTGATGGATAATTGCTACATGGGGATGTCTTGACATAGTAGGTGGGAGATGGAAAATGAACCGAATAGGCTTGATCTTGACTATTAGCAAGCTACAAAATTGGTAAGGTAGATCCTCCTTAGACCGATGCATCCATATCCGGTCTCTCGTAGGTGAGTGTCGGTCTCCTTATGGTGTATGTTATATCAATAACGCACAAGTATGGTCTTGATTTCATCTCTTTATAATCATGCATTCATTTGTTAGCATTTTGGAGCCATTCACATGATTAACTTTGCCTTTTTGAACCCCTTCACAAAATTTATCCCTTGCTACATATAAACATTGCCTACCTTGTTGAGCTAGTAGCTTTGATTACTTGTGTTTGGGTGCTCATTTGGGATTTGTTCTATATTGAAATATCATTGTGAGCTTGGTCTTAATGTTCTTGGAGAAAAGAAAAAGAATTGAAAAAATGAAAGGAAAAGAAAAATGAAAAAAAATTGATGAAGAAAAAAATGATGGAAAAGAATTAAAAAAGAAAAGAAGAAGAAAGAAAAAAGCATGAAATGAAAAAGAGTATGGACATGGGCCACCTGCGACACCGAGCCGATCTGTGGGACATAGCAGCGGTCTTTCGAAAGGCACGCTCGGCGGCCTAAAAATGCTTTCAACCAGATCGTTTTAGATGGGTAGGTTTCGTCTCGGCAAGGGTCTCGAAACGATGCAAGTGATGCTCGGAGTCGCCACCCAGCATTTATCGGATGCTTAGAACCCGTTCGAATCCAATTTATACGTAGGTCAACTAAGGCAAAAAGCGGTGTTTGATGTCGAGTTGATTTAAAGTTGATTTGCATGCAAGACGGAAATTAAACATCCATTTACCGAGTTAGATTTACGGTGCATAACGCGATCCATTTGTCTTATTAAGGCATTTTTCAAATATAATGTAAAATGGGCAGATTCGTCATCTGATCCATCTTGTATTCTGGTTAACCGAATTCGGGATCGTCCTAGATAAGTGCTGGAATGAAGCAAGGTCTGCATCAGGCAGCCTATATAGGCGCGAGCCATCAGGCGATGCAAACAGGCCTGTCCTGGTTTGAAATTTGGAAAATGAGTGGCATGTTTAGGCGCGGGTCAACAGACGATGGAAAGGACGTCTTCTGACCAGTAAAAGGTTTGTAAAATGATTTGAAAAGAGGGTGTTTGAACCCGTCTTGATTTGAAAGGTCGTTTAGACCGTTTTTGTGTTGATATGAAGAATGAGACTTGATAATTATCATTATTTTGGCAATATTCGATGTCGAGTTCTGTTTTGCAAGATTGACATAAATAGTTTTGAAAATGATTATGAACTCATTCTTTTAAGTTCATTTGTTTGTGACTAGTCAATGCTTATCATCGTACTCGGGTTAAAATTCGACATGGTATGTAGAACCAAGGATGATTTTTTATTTATGAATAATGCATTTGTTTTGAAAATGTAAAGAAATGAAATAAAAGGTTTTAAAATACCTTTTAAAATGTTTTTAGCCAAATATTATCACCGAAACATGGATTAAACCGTCATGGTATTAGGAACCAAGGGTGAAAAATATTTTATGGTTAAAAGTTTATCATAAAAATGATTTGAAAAATTTGAAATGGTAAAACCCAATTACAAATAAGAAATGAAATAAAGGGGAAGATGAAACCAAACACGGCTGGATTAAGGCCTAAGAGGGGCATTAGGTGCGAGCTATGCTGCTATACAAGCGGCCCCTGTCTACGGCCAAAATCCGGTTTTGGCTCATTTATCCCATATTTGAATCATGTTATGCATGTTTTAGCATGTTATAGTCATAAACCAGATGAAAAACATGATAAAAGAGGATTTTTACAACCTCATACTTACATGCAAGGCTTGAGACGAGAAATCGATGAAAGTGTATCAACTTGTTTGGTCGGAAAACTCGGTTTGAAAACCGTTTTCACAATGTAAAAAGAGTGTTTTAAGTTTAGTTATAGTGTAGTTGGTCGAGATGGTCGGTCAAGTGATTTAATGCATGATGACGGTACCAAACAATGTGTAAGGCTTGTGTTTTTGATCGGTGGGTCGAAAACACGTGTCGGTTTGTGACTTAAGAAGTCAAGTCTAGAATTTTAAGGGAGAAATGAGGGGGCGGACACTCGCGTAAGGTGTTATGGTGTGTGAAGGTGGGTATTTATAGAGAAATGGGTGGTTGTGTGCGTTTTGAGCGACGTGGCCGCATGGGCTCCTCGAAGAGGCGCGAGCCAATTCGCGGGTCTTCGAGCTGTCTTGTCACTATCACGCAATTGAAATCATGATTTGTTCTATTCTATGTTGTGGATGACATGATTTGTACTTGACCATGAAGCATTCCGGGAATACTTAACATTGAAGTCTTTTATTTTATTTTTTTTTATTTTTTTTGTGTTTGACTCGTTGTTGGAGTCGGGAATTGAATTTTGAATCGGTTTTTGGTCCGGTATCAGTTTTGACTTTAGTTAGTATCATTGTGATCCCGTCGTCATGCATTAAACACTCCAGGTACTTTTGAAAAGTTTTGAAATGTTTTGTTTTCGAAATCGTTTCAAGTTTTCCGACGTATTGTTGTACAAAACTGTCGATCAAACACTGCGATTCCTAAGCATGTTGTAGTCCGATAATCATCGGGTGTTTGTTGGAGACTTGACAGATACTGGGTATCTACAAAGAGAAGCATGGTTTGTATTTTAAAAGAGAAGAAGAAGTTGGTGTAAGAATCTCTCATGTCTTATTCATATATTTTGGAGAGCATTCTTATGATTTGTATCGAAATTTTTGGGAATTGTTTTGGGAATTGAGCATCCTTCCATATGGTTGTTACTAGCTTGACTTAGTGATGTGACTTATATTTTTGGACATTTAGTCCCCGAATTAACCTCGTTCCCATGCTTTCTAGCGACTATTAGGGTCATTTCTTATCTTTAGTTTCCCAGTTTGCATATTCTTTGAGGTTTTATGTCCTTGGTAGGAGAGGATTGGTAGCCTTGCATTTATGGAGCAAAATGGAGCTAAATGGATCACATATAATGACCAAGCATCGAAGAGGAAACCAAGACTAAAGGCCTAAGCAAATAAAACAAGTGAATTGGGCAATGATGAAAGATCCCCACGGCCCCAAGACAGTCCCCACGGATTGTTAGGAAGTCAAGAAAAGGAGAAAGGACCCTGTCTCAGGATCCGGGCATCCCGAGCTCAACGAGCGTCTCAAGCCAGGATCCGGGCGTCCCAAGGCTCAGCTCGAGCGGATCTTCTCACAGACCCGGGCATTCATCAAGCTAGGACGCGCGTGTCCCTGAGGGTCTTGCAGCCCAGCTCGCTCGTGTCCCTACGGGACTTGCAAATAATCAACTTCTCTTAGGGTCTTAATCGTCATTTAAGCCCTTAGTAACCCTATTCCTTGTACTTAATTTTAGTATAAATAGCCTATTGTACTACCTAGATTAGAATCATCTTGTACACATCTCTTAATCATTTTCTTAATCAAGTATTAATCTCTCTTAATTTAGTCTTAATCCAAGTTGTAATACACATTTCAATATTAATCACATCTTAACCTTTCCTTAGTCTCTCATTTGTTCTTATTTTAGTTGGGTAATTAGAAGATTATTTGGGGTTTATTAGAGGATTGACAGCCTTCCATCAATCATCAAGTTTACTTCTATTTTTCTTTGCTTCATTATTTAGAACATCTCAAGTAGGTATAATCCCTTTTACCCTTGATTAATTATTGTTAATTACATCACTTGTTCATCATGTTTTGCTTTGTTAATATGATTGACATCCTTATTAGCATGTTAAACTTGACCATGAGTGAGTAGTCTCTTAGCTAGGGTTAATGGGAAATTAGGGGCATCAATCATGGGATTAGATCTATGCTTAATTTAATATGCTATTTTGCAAAGGTGATGCCCATTCTATCTTGACTTTGCTCAGGACTTTTTCTACTTTCTTCAGTTCTACTGGACTCAACATGAGTAAAGGAAAATCTAATGCATACTTTAATGGGGTCAAAGAAGAATTGAGGCAAGACATCTTTCAGATTTCAGGTATGGTAGAAGGTACTCTCCCATTTAAATATCTAGGAGTCCCAATCAAAACCACAAGACTCAATGCTAAGGACTGTAAACCTTTGATAGATAAAATAGTCCAGATAATTAGGGGATTGGGAGCAAGGAAACTCTCCTATGCTGGGAGATTGACCTTAATTCAGGCTGTCCTAAAGACTCTTCATAATTACTGGGCTAGCATTTTTCTTTTGCCATCTGGAGTGATCAACAGGATTGAAGCTATTTGTCGGAATTTCCTATGGGATGGAGGCACAGACTATGTGAGATCTCCTTTAGTCTCATGGGAGAAGATTTGTAAGCCTAAAAAGGAATGGGGCCTTGGTCTGAAAAATGACACCCAATGGAACCAGGCTGCTGTGGGGAAACTGGTGTGGTGGTTGGCTTCTAAATCTGACCAGCTCTGGGTCAAATGGGTCAATCATATTTACATAAAAGGAGGAGATTGGCTATATTGCTCTCCCACAAGTAATTCAAGCTGGTCATGGAGAAAAATCTGCCAAACTAAGGACCTGTACCAGACCTCTTATTAACAGCAGGTCTGGAACTCAGAATCAGGCCAGGGGTATTCAATTGCTCGAGACTATGATTTAATCAGGAACAAGAGGGGAAGAGTAAACTGGTTTAAGCTGGTATGGAATAAATACACTATCCCTAAGCATGCTTTTTTGGCTTGGATCTATCATCACAACAGCCATAATACTCACGAAAAACTGCATTGACTGGGTATTAGTGAGAGTGATACATGTTGTCTATGTGGTAATGATACAGAGAGCTCCCATCACTTGTTCTTTAAATGCCATTACAGTCGACGAATCATCTCCCTTATGGGAACACAGCTAGGGCTCTCAATCCCGTATAGCGATAGTGTTACCTGGAGGCTTCGTGTGATGGGTACGGATCTGAGGAGGGGTGTGATCAACTCTATCTACAATGCTTCCATTTACTGGATTTGGCGACAGCGTAATTGTTGGGGCTGGTGTCCTTAACAGTTAGTGCAAGGACTTATAAATCTCTAAAAGGATCAAAGGGCATACTTTTGGTATTATTATCAGTTGGTCCACGTTTATCAATAACGGTTGGCTTGCTAGATAAGTTTGACGTTATTGTCATACAGATGGCGGTGATCAACTGGTCCCTAAAAGTCATACCTATAGGATACGTTTGAGAGATGTGACGGTATGAAAATACAGTCATGTAGATGCCAATTTTGACTAACCAGTTAGTCTGAGTTATCTGACTAATAATTAGTCGAAAATGTGATGTTGAGATATTTTATTTAATACGGATTAAATAATAATGGCTAAGACGAATTAAGCGGTTAATTCGTAAAATTGAATATAAGCGTTTTATATTTAATTAAATGTATATTGAATATAATTATACAATATTGTCTTTGTCGGACATGTATTAATAATTCAACTAATCCGTGTTATTAGTTGATGATTTAATATCCGATAACCGATGACAGTCTATAATTAACACCGCGTTGTATACATTTTAGCTTCGGACCACGAGTTAAAAATAAGGAGAAAATGGAAGCCCATTTCCCCCTTGTCCACTCGGTTTTGGCCGAATTAGAGGAGACAAAAGGAGAGCTCTCTCCTTCACTTGAAACCTAATTCATTTGCTAAAAATTTTTAGGGTTTTTGAGAATTGTGCCTCTCAAAAATTCGGATTTCACATCGAACCAAAACTCACAAAACAATCCTCTCTATATTGCAAGACAATTAGAGGATTCCTTCTAGCACAAGGGCATTTCTCGGACAATCTTGGGTGCAACAATTAGGAGGAGATCTACCTTGATCTCTCATTGCCATTTTGCACTAGGACCGAAGGTTATTTCTAATCTTTATCGTTTCCTTGTTATTTTCGTTTTATGACTATAAATTACATATAAAATTTGCGTTATAATCCTACAATTAAAGGGTATTATACGGATATTACCCCACAAGTGGTATCAGAGCCAGGTTTGCACTACGATGAGATTTTTGCACCCGTAGTCATGCTGCGTTCCATTCGGATTATCTTAGCGATCGCCGCTTTTCATGACTATGAAATTTGGCAAATGGACATGAAAACCGCCTTCTTAAACGGCTTTTTGGAGGAAGAGTTGTACATGGTACAACCCGAAGGTTTCATCGATCCAGAACATCCTAAGAAAGTATGCAAACTTAAGCGTTCCATTTATGGACTTAAGCAAGCATCAAGGAGTTGGAATCATCGCTTCGACCAAGTGATAAAAGAGAATGGATTTACTCGATCGGTCGAGGAACCATGTCTATATATCAAGTCGAGTGGGAGCAAGATTGTCTTCCTAATATTGTATATTGACGACATACTCCTGATTGGGAATGACATACCTCTCTTAACTTCGGTGAAAGTATGGTTGAAAAACCATTTCCAGATGAAAGATCTGGGAGAGGCACAAAGAATTCTAGGCATCCGTATCTATCGAGATAGATCACGACGGATGTTATCTCTCGATCAGAGTCTTACATAGACAAAGTCCTAGAGAGATTCAAAGATGACTAACTCCAAAAGGGGTTTCTTCCTATGGCTCCGGGGGTGCATTTGAGCAAGTCTCGGCACCGAGACACCGGAAGAGAAAGAGCGCATGGCACGGATTCCTTATGCTTCGGCTATAGGATCAATCATGTATGCCATGATATGCACACGTCCGGACGTGGCATATGCATTGAGTATGACAAGTCGATTCCAACAAAGATCCAGGTGAATCACATTGGCTGGTCAAAGAACATTCTTAAGTACCTCCGGAGGACTAAAGATTGGGCATTGACTTATGGAGGCTCACAAAAGCTATGCGCAACCGGTTCTGCAGATGCTAGCTTCCAAACGGATCGAGATGACTCGAAATCTCGACCGATTCGTTTTTACTCTTAATGGCGCTGCAGATCACCGGAAGAGTTCCAAACAAACTCACATAAAGAGATTCTACGACGAGTCCGAGTACTATGCCGCGTCTGAAGCTACAAAGGAAGCGATATGGATGCGTCAATTCTTACATGGGCTATCTGTAGTGCCTAGTTCGAATGACCCGATCACCATCTATTGCGACAATAGTGGTGCCATCTTCCAAGCTAAGGAGCCAAAGTCTAGCAACAAGTCAAGACATGTACAACGGAAAGCTCATCTAATCCGAGATTACGTGGAGCAAAAGGAAGTAGTGATAGAAAAGATTGCTACAGATGATAACATAGCAGATCCTCTCACTAAAGCATTACGACAAGATAAGCATGAAGGGCACGTTAATTCCATGGGAATTAAACGTGTTCCTAAGTTGTAGTACTCTTTTATGGATTAGATTCATTCGTTTTTGTACTCTATACAACATCATCGTTTTGATATTTTATATATATTTTGTTTTTGATGTGGATTTGTACGACAAATTTTGAACACCACAAAGTGAACTGAACGAACATTATATTTTTCAGTCCTTAATTGCCCACATGAGCTGATAACTCTGGCAATTATTTTGTGACGTTGGTTGATGGTGGGTTCAACGAGCCATAAGTCAACCGGTTGACTGACCAATCACAGAGGCGATTTATACGGATATTTCGTAGGACACAATTGTGACATCGACGTGGAGTCCTAAATGTTTTATAACATTCGGTGCCCGGTCGTGGATAGGACTTCCATGGTGATCCTAAGAGTCGATTCTTTTGACTATCGACTGTCTCTTGAGACTAAGGCAGATTTTGGGTGACTTTGGTTTCTTTCTCACGGTCATCCGTAACAGGGGGCCAAGTAGATTTTTTCCGGGTCATTTCATGCTGTGCTTAGATCGGAAGGAGTTCGAGTTGAAGGAAATATTCAGCCTTTATCGTGTACTCGATATTTCTCGGGGCCACTCGAGGAGTCAGAATCGAAATGCATGGCCATGCTCGGATACGGATTCGTTTTATCGGTTAAGTTACTCTCTAGTCGGGAAACCACTCTAGATACAGATCGATTGTAAAATACGACCTTTGCGGATCCGGATCCGCAAATTGTTTTACATTGAGTGGGAGAAATTTTAAATGAATATGAGAATCGGTTATCGCACATACACTTGTACGGACAAGTGGGAGTTTGTTAGAGCCGTGTCCTCCAGTTAGTGCGGATAACGTCATTGCACATACACTTGTACGGACAAGTGGGAGCTTGTTGGGGTTGGTGTCCTTAACGGTTAGTGCAAGGACTTATAAATCTCTAAAAGGATCAAAGGGTATACTTTTGTATTATTATCGGTTGGTCCACGTTTATCAATAACGGTTGGCTTGCTAGATAAGTTTGACGTTATTGTCATACAGATGGCGGTGATCAACTGGTCCCTAAAAGTCACACCTATAGGATACGTTTGAGAGATGTGACGGTATGAAAATACAGTCATGTAGATGCCAATTTTGACTAACCAGTTAGTCTGAGTTATCTGACTAATAATTAGTCGAAAATGTGATGTTGAGATATTTTATTTAATACGGATTAAATAATAATGGCTAAGACGAATTAAGCGGTTAATTCGTAAAATTGAATATAAGCGTTTTATATTTAATTAAATGTATATTGAATATAATTATACAATATTGTCTTTGTCGGACATGTATTAATAATTCAACTAATCCGTGTTATTAGTTGATGATTTAATATCCGATAACCGATGACAGTCTATAATTAACACCGCGTTGTATACATTTTAGCCTCGGACCACGAGTTAAAAATAAGGAGAAAATGGAAGCCCATTTCCCCCTTGTCCACTCGGTTTTGGCCGAATTAGAGGAGACAAAAGGAGAGCTCTCTCCTTCACTTGAAACCTAATTCATTTGCTAAAAATTTTTAGAGTTTTTGAGAATTGTGCCTCTCAAAAATTCGGATCTCACATCCAACCAAAACTCACAAAACAATCCTCTCTATATTGCAAGGCAATTAGAGGATTCCTTCTAGCACAAGGGCATTTCTCGGACAATCTTGGGTGCAACAATTAGGAGGAGATCTACCTTGATCTCTCATTGCCATTTTGCACTAGGACCGAAGGTTATTTCTAATCTTTATCGTTTCCTTGTTATTTTCGTTTTATGACTATAAATTACATATAAAATTTGCGTTATAATCCTACAATTAAAGGGTATTATACGGATATTACCCCACAGTAATTTGAGTAAACATGAAGGGTTTATCCTTCGCCCGAAGAAACTGACAGAACAGATCGTTTCTGACACTGCTCGGAGGATTCTGAGCTTGCCTTCACTTCAGGTTAGTTTTAGTCATTTAGACCATTTTAATACTCATCTTATGATATTAAAATTATAAATTAATTTAATATGGTCTAAATCTACATGCATGCAAATAAAAATATAAAAATGGTATAAAACCATCTTAAGAAAAAAATCCTTACAATGGTTTAAGCCAAGTAAGGGCACTACAAAGGTCTCCTACCTTTGTAGTTCTTGAGCTATAGGAATATGGATAATCCTCCAAATACACCACAATTACCAAAATAGGTAATCTCCTTTGGATGCACCCAAGATTAAACCCAAAAATCCTAATAATTACTAACTAGATAATTAGTAGGATAACCTTGTATACTATATAATATTATTACACTAATAATATTAGTTTATGTATATTATAGTTTTGTGAATTATTTTTGATGATGATCAACAATTTGATCAAGTTTTTGATGAGAAAATATGAAGAAAATAAGTTTTTTTTCTTTCTCTTTTTCTCTTCAATATAGAACGACGAAGGGTCTATTTTGAGGTTTTTTTTTGTCTCCAAAATTATTATCTAATGAGTGTAAATAGTGGGGTATTTATAGAGAACAAAATGTAAAGAAATGAGTTAAACATTTCTTAGTGGGTTATGCCACATATAATAACACTTATCTTATACAAGTGTCAACCCACATGTAATATTTTGGTTCATTTCGATTTCCGACATTTGTCCCACAAATGCTTATAAGTCTTATATTTAATTATCTTACATAATTAAATATTAATTTAAATGTTTAACACTTAAATAATACAAATTAACCACTAATGATTACTTAACTATTAAGTAATCATGAGACCATTTTATCAACATATATTGTGTCAATACTACCCCATTTAGCTAATTTTATAACCTCTTGTAAATTAAAATCGCTAATTATCTTTACCTCAAAACTTATACATATATCGTATAAATTTAATTAATTAACAATTAATTAATAAATTCTAATTTATATTTATTAATTAATTATCACATAATTAAATAACAAATCCTCTTGGCCCGAGTTCGTAACCCGTCATCAAATAATACATTCACACGACTTATTAAAAGTCAATTAATACAAGGAATTAATTATGTCGTATCTCATACAAATAATTAATTTATCTAATTTGGGCATCATCCTATAGGTGTGACCTAACGGGATCAGTTGATCACCGCCGTCACACGACAGTAATGTCAAACTCTAGTCTGCCAATCATTACCGATTAACGATGACCAGCTGACAAATAAATAAATAAATCCCTGATATTCCTTTTACGAGATTTATTATGTAAACGCACTTATTGTGGAGGACACTACTCCAACAATCTCCCACTTATCCGACACAAGTGTGCGTTACCAATTCTCTTGTCCAATAATATCTCTCACTCAATGCAAGATGTCTTTCAGGTCGTTCTTGCACGTGATCATATCATAAAGTGGTTTCCTCGATCAGGAGAATGACTATCTGACCGGATAATCTACTATAGATCGCATCCGAGCGTGGCCACGCATTCACAGTCATCTCTCCTCGAGTGGCCTTGAGATAAAATATGACTTAAAAGGATAATCATGTTGACCTATTTTCTTCATTCGATACAGATCACAATGACCCATTAAATACTCATCGGCCTCCTTTTACGGTGCGACCTAGAACAAAAACCAAAGCCACCGGAAAACCGTACCAACTCAGACAAATAGACACCAGTCTAAAGAATTGACTCGAAGGAATAAATAGAAATCCTCGCCACGACCTAGCAACAAAAGGACTCTACAAACGGTCACTGTCCGACAAATTGTCTCACAACCTGCCTATGTAATCGACCAGCCATCACTATGACCATATGACAGTCGAACCTGTCATCTATCGCCTTACAATCTAGTCACTCCGAGACGTCACCTCATTAAGTAACTAGGGACAAAATACAATGTGATAGGTCCATTTTATATACATTTTAACCCCCTATTTTACCTGTATTTTACATGTCATTTGCACTAATGTTAGTGTTTGTGAGCTAATTTCGTGTTCTAGTTGTGCTTGCTTGTTTTCCATTGTGTTTTGTAGGAAATTAAGCTTTTAGTAGCTTTTTCCCGTCAAAGTAGCAAGTACAAGAGTTGACGAGGCTAATGAGAGCAAGTCTTGATCATGCAAAGGAGTTTCGGGAAGCACAGTGGCATTTTGGGAAGAAATTGGAAAACCCGAGCAAGAGGAAACCAATCTTAGTTGGTGGATATGTAAGAAATGAAATCCAAATGAAAGCCCATGATAAGAGTTTGCATTGGATGCCAAAGGATGCTTAAGATACCTTAGACGGACGCATTAAGACATAAGCATCGGATTCCGCATCAACATTAAGTGCAAAGTTAAGACGGAATTAAGAGAAATTTGAGAAATACCACGACCCCGATCGGGGTTGGGTGGCCCCGATCGGGGTTAGTCCCCTGTAGCTTATTTCCGTTACTCCCTTCAATCCTATAAATAGAAGCTTTGGTCGACACTTCTTGGACACCTCTTACACATATTTTTCTTCCTAAATTCTCTCTAAATATTAGTAGGTAGCTTAGTTTAGTTTAGTTTAGTTTAGTTTTAGTTTATATTAGTTTGTTACAACATTTCTATTATCAAGTTCAAGTTATATTAAAGCTTCATTTCAAGTTATTTCCATTTGCATTTGTTCTTCATTTCCATTTCCTACTTCAAGGTAATTCTATTTATTATTTGCACTATGTTATCTATCATTCTAATTAACATTAGTTTAGTTTACAACTCCAACATGTAAGAGTAATTTCCTTTTTCTAGGGAATAAAGGAAGCCATGCATGATTAAGTAATATGTAAATGTCAAAATAATGATAAGTTAATATTGTATAGTTGTTTCTATCACATGTTTGCACCATAATGTTTAATATATGTTTAAAGGCCTTATTCATCGATTAAGTTTGTTCATTCGTTCTAAAAGTCGAGAGGCATGGAATTGAATTAGACTAAGCATGTGTAGTAGGACGACCTAGTTATGGACGAGAGTTTATTTAGGGCCCGTTCTATGGTTGGGACACTAATGCCGAGAGGTGGGTGTCTAATGACCTAAACAATTAGTTAACGTTACCTAATCCGAGTTTAACATGAAACATTTATAAATTTGCATGTGTGACCCGATTTTCCTAGACAATCTTTTAATCATATTGTTTTTGCATATTTTCATATATTGTTTTATTCACAGTTTTTACATCATTATTTATAAACCAACTCAATCCTACCAACCATTTTCTACTAGGATAAAACTCATTTCATAACAACTAAATAATAACCACCGAGCTCTCTGTGGAATTCGACCCCTTAAATACTATATTCATTTGTTGTACCAAAGGGTATTTTTGCATAGGTGTGCGATAGCCTATCAAATTTTGGCGCCGTTGCCGGGGAGCACGGTTTTGTTTGTTATTTAGTTGTTGAGTTTTATCTTATCTTGTCCTAGGGAACACTTGTTCCTTAGGATTTATCTCACCATTTTCTTGTAGTTTTAGTACTTATTTTGTAGTTATTAAAGCTTGGCCTATTTCATAATGATGGATCAATGTATGATGGATCTATTTGTCCCGCAACAAGCGAATGAGCTCTTCCATGACTATCTTAATCGATTTTATGCCTACGTTCGTGTTCTCTATTCTCTTGGATACACTTATGACAATCTCTACATGGGTGTTGTTCCACTTCAGGCATGAACTTCGAGACACGTCACATGGCTCTTCCTTTGAATAATGGGAACTACTACAACTTGCTTGGGAAGGAGGATCTATGGAATTTCTTGAATTATATGGCCTCCGAATGTCGAGAAAGAGAGAGAATCAAAGAGAAGATTGAAGTGCTTCAAGCTCAAATAGAACAACTTTCTCTAAAGGAAGTAAGTCCATGTGAGCCTATTCAAGTAAGTGAGTCTATTATCTCTCCTCTTGTCTCTCCGTCTCCCCAATTTAGGTCTTCCGTTACTAATTATTTTGAACTTTTGGGTGATGACAATGATGATGGTCCAATTTTATCTTTAAAAGTCCCATCTAGTGTCATTCCAAAAGAAGATGCAGAGATTCATATTGATGACATTGAACCCCTTGTTGTAGATGAGTTATCTCCCACAAATGAATTTGTCGAGCTTCATTATGATTCTCATGAGGTTTCTCCCAAGTCTTTTGACTCCCTTGACGATTCATTTGTAGAAGATAATGTTGATCCAACCGAGGTAGATAAAGGACTTAGTGATATTAATTTAGAAAATGAATGGGATGCGCCTCCCATTATTGATGAGTCCTACCTCCTAGATTCTTCTTATCATCCATTTGAGACTATTAGGAATGATATTTTGTACACTAACGATTTATTTTATGGTCTTAAACATGATGCTCCATCTCTTGCTGATGAGAGGAGTGATTGGGTGGTATTGTTTGAAGTCTTACATATGAGCATTGATGAGATTTACAAATCTCTAACTTTGATCTATTATGCATATATTTTGTCAATTGCTTACATATGTTTTCATATAGCTCATGCGCAGGTACATGATAGGCTTCTAAGGGCTTTAACATACTTTTTAAAAGATGAAATGCCCATAAGGAGAACCAAAGTCTAGCAAGACTATAAATGGCGCTTCTCGGAAGGCAACCCGTGTTTTTAATTTCCGCAATTTATGCTTTCTTAGAATAGTAATAAATTTTTAGGCTAGATGGTATTGTGTAATGATTTTTGTAGGTACATGATCAATGAAAGAGACATTCATTTGGAGTTGGCGCGCGACCCCAAGTGACATCCCTGTTCGGGGACGTAATTTTCAAGAAAGAAGGAAAAGCAAAAGAAGAAGTCCAAATGGCTAGAATCGGTCAACCCCGATCGGGGTTGGTGTCCCCGATCGGGGACGTGGGTTGCTAGGTTATTGTTGCTTCTTTCATATTTCGGGTAATTAGAAATGCTTTCTATGATCATGAGTAAGCCCGATGGTAAAATCTTTCCTTTCTCCTTGTTATTTCCTTCAAATTTCTACACAATTAATGCCATCTCTCCCCTTTCTTCATTCTAGCTTGGGGGAGGTTAGCTTGCCTAAAACTTTGTTATTTCTTTTACACTTTACTTAGTTTTTCCCCGCCACCCATTAAACATGACCATTTGTCACATTGAGGACAATGTGATGTTTAGCTTGGGGGAGGGAATGCATTTGCATTATAGTTAGTTTTTACATCTAGTTAGTGTAGATTTAGTGAGAATTTTGAAAATTTGTGTTGTTTTTGCTCTAATTCTTTGCTTGTCCTACTTATGCCCTCTTGTTTGTCCCATTTTTGGCTTGATAGCTCTTGATTCGCTACTTTTGACGGGATATAGCATGCATGGGGATGTCTTGACATTGTAGGTGGAAGATGGATTTTGGACCAAGTAAGCTTGATCTTGACTTTTGGCAAGCCACAATATGGTAAGGTAGAGCCTCTTTTTGACCGATGCATCCATATCCGGTCTCTCTTAGGTGAGTGTAGGTGTCTCCTTATAATGTGTGTTTCATCAAAACGCACAAGTATGGTTCTCATGTCATTTCTTGGTAAGCATGCATTCATTTGTTATAGCATTTTGGAGCCATTCACATGATATTTTAGCCTTTTTTACCCCTTCACAAAATTTATCCCTAGCTACATCATTGAAATTGCCTACCCTTGTTGAGCTAGTAGCTTAGTTGGATAATGTCTGGGTGCTCATTGGGATATGGTTTATTGTTGGAAATCATGTGAGCTTGGTCTTAATGCTCAAGAAAAAAAAGTTGAGAAAATGAAAAAAAAAAAGTTGAAAAAATGAGAATGAAAAAAAATAGAAAAAAATAAAGAAAAGAAAAAAATGAATGAATGAGAAAAAGCATGAAAAAAAAAAGAAGTATGCATTGAATTTGAAAAAAATAAAAAGAAGAAGTTGATGTGAAAAACTCTCATGCATTATTCACATAATTTGGAGAGTTTTCTTATGATTTGAATTGCAAAATTGGGTTAGAATTGGGATTGAGCATCCTTACACTTGGTTGTTGCTAGCTTGACATTAGCTCCACAATCCATAATTCATTTGTTCCCCCTTCTTACCCATTGCATATTGCCTTCTTCCTACCTATTTGGCTTCTTTATCATGCTTGCATTTGATTGTTTTGGCTTTCTAGTTTTGATTGATTACCATATTAGATTGCGGGCACATTATTATAAGTCGAGGATAGTTGAGTGTTTATTCACAAAATTGTCCTTTCACATAAAAAAGAGTTTGAGTGCCCCGTGAGAGTCCATAAGTCAAAAAATCATGCAAGAGCTTAAAGGTTCATTCAAAGTTTTCAACGCTACGCCGCCATGTAAATCTCATCCATGATTTTGCTTATCCTTATGTCCATGTTGTTTCGGGATTTGAATCAATTGCTTGTTAGCTACTTGGGATTTGCAATGTTGGGATGATCTTGCTTGTGGACAAGCAAGGGTTTAGCTTGGGGGAGTTTGATAGGTCCATTTTATATACATTTTAACCCCCTATTTTACCTGTATTTTACATGTCATTTGCACTAATATTAGTGTTTGTGAGCTAATTCCGTGTTCTAGTTGTGCTTGCTTGTTTTCCATTGTGTTTTGTAGGAAATTAAGCTTTTAGTAGCTTTTTCCCGTCAAAGTAGCAAGTACAAGAGTTCACGAGGCTAATGAGAGCAAGTCTTGATCATGCAAAGGAGTTTCGGGAAGCACAGGGGCATTTTGGGAAGAAATTGGAAAACCCGAGCAAGAGGAAACCAATCTTAGTTGGTGGATATGTAAGAAATGAAATCCAAATGAAAGCCCATGATAAGAGTTTGCATTGGATGCTAAAGGATGCTTAAGATACCTTAGACAGACGCATTAAGACATAAGCATCGGATTCCGCATCAACATTAAGTACAAAGTTAAGACGGAATTAAGAGAAATTTGAGAAATACCACGACCCCGATCGGGGTTGGGTGGCCCCGATCGGGGTTAGCCCCCTGTAGCTTATTTCCGTTACTCTCTTTACTCCTATAAATAGAAGCTTTGGTCGACACTTCTTGGACACCTCTTACACATATTTTTCTTCCTAAATTCTCTCTAAATATTAGTAGGTAGCTTAGTTTAGTTTAGTTTTAGTTTATATTAGTTTGTTACAACATTTCTATTATCAAGTTCAAGTTATATTAAAGCTTCATTTCAAGTTATTTCCATTTGCATTTGTTCTTCATTTCCATTTCCTACTTCAAGGTAATTCTATTTATTATTTGCACTATGTTATCTATCATTCTAATTAACATTAGTTTAGTTTACAACTCCAACATGTTAGAGTAATTTCCTTTGTCTAGGGAATAAAGGAAGCCATGCATGATTAAGTAATATGTAAATGTCAAAATAAGGATAAGTTAATATTGTACAGTTGTTTCTATCACATGTTTGCACCATAATGTTTAATCTATGTTTAAAGGCCTTATTCATCGATTAAGTTTGTTCATTCGTTCTAAAAGTCGAGAGGCATGGAATTGAATTAGACTAAGCATGTGTAGTAGGACGACCTAGTCATGGACGAGAGTTTCTTTAGGGCCCGTTCTATGGTTGGGACACTAATGCCAAGAGGTGGGTGTCTAATGACCTAAACAATTAGTTAACGTTACCTAATCCGAGTTTAACATGAAACATTTATAAATTTGCATGTGTGACCCGATTTCCCTAGACAATCTTTTAATCATATTGTTTTTGCATATTTTCATATATTGTTTTATTCACAGTTTTTACATCATTATTTATAAACCAACTCAATCCTACCAACCATTTTCTACTAGGATAAAACTCATTTCATAACAACTAAATAATAACCACCGAGCTCTCTGTGGAATTCGACCGCTTAAATACTACATTCATTTGTTGTACCAAAGGGTATTTTTGCATAGGTGTGCGATAGCCTATCACAATGTTAATCCAGTTTACTTTAATAGAGTTCGACATTGTCACTATAATCTATTTGGATAAAACAAAGTATATAAAATTCAGACATAAAACTGAATATGACGATAAATGCAACTTATCATATATGAAATACTCCCTCTTATTCACTATATTCTTCCCCTTTACTTTTTACCCAAGAAATAAGGAAGTGAATTTGGACCACACAAAATACACTACCCCACTTGCCATTGAATTTGGACCACACAAATCAACCCAAAAAAGGAAATAGGGAAGAAAACCCGAATAACCGAATAAGGAAATAGGGAAGAAAACCCTGAATAGGAGGGAGTAATAAATACAATATTTTGATTATTACATATCATATAATTTACAACAGTTCTGGCATTCGTCTCAACCCCATCGAAACTACATGACTATCATGTTTAGCTTGAGACAAAGGTTTGGTTAAAGGATCAGCGATGTTGTCAGCTGTCCCAACCTTACAAACTGTAATTTCTTTCCTTTCGATTAAATCTCTAATTACATGAAATTTCCTAAGTACATGTCTAGATTTGTTACTAGACTTGGGCTCTTTTGCTTGAAAAATTGTCCCACTGTTATCACAATACAAAGTGATAGGATCCTCGGCGGTCGGAACTACTTTCAATCCCTCTAAAAATTGCCTAATCCAAACAGCTTCCTTTGCAGCTTCAGAGGCTGCAATGTACTCAGCTTCCGTTGTAGAATCAGCAGCCACAAACTCTTTGAAACTTCTCCATCAAACCGCCCCTCCGTTCAACAAAAAGACAAAACCAGCATGGGATTTCAAATCATCCCTATCGATTTGGAAACTGGCATCCGTTTAACCTCTTATACGTAATCATATTCTCATCCAAACACTAAGACTGAATCTTTAGTCCTTCTCAAGTACTTTACAATATTCTTGACGGCTATCCAGTGACTCTCACCTGGAGTTTTCTGAAAACGACTCGTCATACTCAAAGCATACGAGACGTCAGGACGAGAACACATCATAGCATACATGATCGATCCAACAACGGAAGCATAGGGAATCGATTTCATGCGTTCAATATCCTTAGGCTCAGTAGGACACTGTGACTTACTCAAAGTGATCCCACTGCCCATAGGTAGAAAACCTCTCTTGGAGTTTTTCATATTGAATAGGTCAAGAATCTTATCGATATAGGCTTCTTGACTAAATGTTAATATCCTTTTGGATCTATCCTTATAGATCCGGATACCCAAGATGCGCCGAGCTTCTCCCAAATCTTTCATTTGTAAGTGATTTCCCAACCACTTCTTAACATAAGCAAGCATATCAACATCATTCCCAATGAGTAATATGTCGTCCATATAAAGAAATAAGAAAATAACTTTACTCCCACTAAACTTCATGTATAAACATGGTTCCTCAACACTTCGAGAAAAACCATTCTGTTTAATAACATGATCAAAACGATGATTCCAACTCCTTGACGCTTGCTTAAGACCATAAATGGATCTCTTAAGTTTGCATACTTTGTTAGGGTTTTTAGGATCCAGAAAACCCTCAGGTTGTGTCATGAACACTTCCTCTTCTAGAAACCCGTTCAGGAAAGCGGTTTTGACATCTATTTGCCATATCTCATAATCATGAAATGCAGCAATCGCTAACATTATCCGAACAGATCTAAGCATAGCAACTGGTGCAAAATTTTCATCATAGTGTAAACCATGAACCTGGGTGAAACCTTTTGCAACCAATCTAGCTTTATAGACATGTTTATGTCCATCCATACCGATTTTAATCTTGAATATCCACTTACACTGAAGAGGTCGAACATCTTTAGGTAAGTCAACCAGGTCCCATACCTGATTATCGTACATGGAATCCATTTCGGATTGCATGGCCTCGAGTCATAGCTTAGAGTCAGAACTCATAATAGCTGCTTTATAGGTCTTGGGTTCATCACTTTCTAAAAGTAAAACCTCACGGTCACCATATTCGTCGATAATACCAAGGTATCTATCAGGCTGGCGACTAACCCTTTCTGAACTCCTAGGTTCATAGGGAACAATAACTGATTCAGACGTAGAAAGAACATCTTCCTGTATTGTCAAATCAGTTTGTGGCTCTTGAACTTCGTCAAGTTCAAATTTTCTCCCACTCTGTATTCTAGAAATAAACTCTTTTTCTAGAAAGACAGCTTCACGAGCCACAAACACTTTGTTCTCGTTACTATTGTAGAAGTATTATCCACAAGTTTCCTTAGGGTAGCCTACAAAAATGCACTTTTCAGAATGAGGTGCAAGCTTATCGTCAGACTTGCTCTTGACATAAGCATCATAACCCCATAATTTTATATATCGCAGATTCGGGACTTTCCCTTTCCATATCTCATATGGAGTTTTGTCAATTGCTTTAGTGGGACTTTTATTAAGTGATTGTATAGCAGATAAAATGGCAAAACCCCAGAATGACTTAGGTAACTCTGTTTGACTCATCAACGATCGAACCATATCTAATAAAGTTCGATTCCTCCTTTCAGCCACACCATTTAATTGTGGTGTGCCAGGAGGTGTTAACTGAGATACAATACCGCAGTTTTTAAGGTGATCTTTAAAGTCATTGCTTAAATATTCCCCACCACGATCTGATCGTAATGCTTTAATATTCTTATTTAATTGGTTTTCTACTTCATTCTGAAACTCTTTGAACTTATCAAAAGCTTCACATTTATACCTCATTAAGTAGATATACCCATATCTACTCATGTCATCGGTAAAAGTAATGAAATAGTCATAATTACCTCTAGCAGTGACTGTCATTGGGCCACATACATCGGTATGTATTAAACCCAATAACTCACTAGCTCGAGATCCTTTTCCTAGAAAAGGTGAACGAGTCATCTTGCCAAGAAGACAAGATTCGCATGTACCAAATGATTCGAAATCAAAAGGTTTAATTACACCAGTCGACACTAGTCTTTTAATGCGCTTCTCGTTGATGTGTCCTAATCGACAATGCCATAAATTATATTGATCAGGATCACCTGTTTTGAGTCTTTTATTATCTAAATGATAACATCGTTGCAAGTATCTAGAATATAAATACCATTGATTCAAATAGCTTGGCTATATACAATCCCATTAAGGGAAAAAAACAACACTTGTCTTTAATTACAAAGGAAAACCCTTCTGTGTCTAACACATATACGGATATTATACTTCTAGATAGTGTTGGTACAAAATAACAATTATTAAGATGTAACTCCAACCTCGAAGCTAAACTAAGTACATAAGTTCCTACTGAGACGGCAGCTACTTTAGACCCGTTTCCCATTCGGAGATCGACATCACCCTTGTTTAGCTTTCTTATGCTTTTTAGGCCCTACAAATGATTACACAAGTGAGAACCACAACCAGTATCTAATACCCAAGTTGTATTTGAAGCATGATTTATGTCTATCATAAAAGATTCAGTTGAGAAATTACATGTCGGCTTCACAATGCCAGCTTTTATGTCATCCATGTACTTTGTACAATTACGTCTCCAATGTCCCTTGTTATTACAATAATTACAAGTATCTTTAAGAGGATTACCCTTTATAGGTTTTGTCTTGGTAGAGCAATTCGCAATTGCTTTACCTTTGCCCTCCACCTGAACGGGCTTCTTATCTGCGTTCCTCTTAAACAACTTCTTCCCCTTCACGTTAATCGCAAGCACATCTTTCCTTGTACTCCCACTCAATCCCATGTCCTTCTCTGCTTGTACAAGCAGAGAATGGAGCTCATGTAAACTCTTTCTCATGTTTTTCATATTATAATTTACCCTAAATTGGGTAAATACTTTGACGTGAGAGAGAGAGTGGAGCACTCGGTCCACCACTAGTTCATCGGGGATTTTACATCCCAGCCCCTCTAAAGTTTCCACGTACTCAATCATTTTAAGTATGTGTGAACTTACAGGTTGGCCATCTTTGAGGTTAGCCTCAAAGAAACGAACAGCGGTGTCATACTGAATTATTCTCGGGGCTTGAGAAAACATCGTAGAAAGCCTCCAGAATACTTCATGTGCATCGCGAAACTTGACACATTGCCTTTGTAAAGCAGGATCCATTGAAAAAATCAAAACATTTTTTTATTGCAGCGGATTCCTTTTGATAATTTGAAAAAGCCTCCCTTACATCGGCAGTGGCCCTAGTACTAGGCGAAGGGGGAGAGGGATCGACAAGGTAGCGTAATTTGCCATCACCTGCGACAGCTAATCGAAGTTGTTCCTCCCAATCTTTAAAATTACTACCGTCGGCTTTTAAAACATATTTGTCCATAAAAGAACGTAGCCATGAATCTCTAGCTATGGTGACGGTTTCACTAGTAGAAGTCATCGTGATTACTACAAAGGAAATAAAGGAAAGATTAACATTTATCGTCTAGAAATATTTAACATGTGAAACTATTTAACAAGTTCCCATTTATATAATGATCTCCCACTGAATTATATAAATGATTCTAAGATCCAATTTTATATAAACACGGGCACGGTGGACCGATTCAACCCACATTTATATAAATTTGGTGAGTCAACAACTTTGACTGATTCTACTATTAGAACGAACCCGGATGGCTTTAATTTGTCACATTTGAATCATTTCATGTCAACTTTCTTAGTTTGCCAAAAATAAACGGCAATCTTTAATCAGAATTGGATGTATCTCAATAAATTCACTTATCACATGCCATATTTTTGTTGATTATATTCATCACGCTAATCTTATTGTTAGTAATACTTTATCCAACCGGATAAATGATGTGACATATGACACAATATGTGTCTCATATATGTAGGCAAGACTCGTCAATATTCCAATAAGGAATATATTACTCTTTGAGTATTTTCATATGACCTTTCATGAAATATTCACTTTCATGAGATATTTTCATTTCTTTCAATGAACAAATTTGGCCCAATAAGGCCACATCATTAAGCTCAATTAAGGCTTATTTACTTAGCCGCATCATTAGGCTCAATTAAGGCCGCAATATTAGGCTTATCATAACGCCATATTCTCGATCTCTGTTACAAACAGAGTCTTTATGAGATGTCACATTCACTTCAAGGAATGGATCAAATTTCATATCTCATTATACTGTTCAACTTCAGGTGAACAAGAATCAAGTCGTAAATAATAAATTTGCCTTTCATAAAGACCGTTTTAAATTGAACAGCGGTTCATATACTCATAGACGTGGACTTCTGGCCACTCACACTTATACAATATGAATAGATTGTACTGATGAGACGGTGTTAAATTATTACACACCTTTAAAACTTTGAACTTCAGGTCAAAGTTATAATATGGACATATCTCTCATTTTTATAATATAAATCCTTTGGAATTTCAGGTCCAAAATTATATGATATGTCATTTCTCAATAATTAATAACCGAATATATAACACTTCAAGTTCAATAATATATAAATTATACAAAACTGATTAAATTATCATATTAAACAATTATTCTTCGTGTGACATAAGAAGAAAACAAAAGTGTACGTAGGCAACTCATAATAATCTTCTACCGGCCTATACATCATAATCATTGTATCATACTCCATAACTTTTATATGTTTTGTTTAACAGTAGATTAACCAAATTGAAATCAAAGAAAATCACACATGATGGATAAGATTACAATAACTTGCGTATAATAAAGTCAATATCCTTTTATCATCCTATCGCAACAAAAGTTTAAGGTCTAACAAATCACAAATTAATGCATCATAGTACTAAACCCATAAGTGTAAGCTAATCAATCTATAAACGACCCTTTATCAATGATTATGCTTAATCGTGTTAATAAACTCACTTTACTTCTTTGATAGTCTAAATTAATAAATATAAAAGCAAAACAATTTCCGTACATATACCTGAGAAATTTGTAAATCACTTATGATTGTACGTATATATTAACAACTTCATTGCTTTACGAGACTACAACATATATCAATTAAAGTAACAGAGGCCGTGCTAGATGTATAAATATTGAGATTAGGGTTAGAGAGTAGTGATTATAAGAAAATAATGAACATACCTTAATTAGCAAAATAAAAAATAAATAAGATCTGATACGAACTTCCAGATTATCAGATCTGAATTATGATTGCCCGTTTTAAATTGATTAACCTCCAAATTATAGATCAAATTTTTTTAGTTAGAGACTCGTGCTGATAACGTGTTGTGAAATATGGAGTATGAAGAATTAGAGAGAGAAACTAAAGAGAAAGTAAGGGAGACAAAACTGTATTCTTATTCCATTATAAGGGGTATATATACACATACAATGGGTAGAATTTCCATAAGATGATATATTCTATAATCCTATAAGATATGGACATCCATATTATAATAATATTCATAATAAAATGTGCATTTTGGTTGAATTTTTTTTGAATTCACCTATTCTATTAGTAAATAGGGGATGTATCAAGTAATATAAAGTCTTATTTAATTGTATATTATCATATTTTTGATATACTAGTTGGAACGCCGCGTGCTCCGCACGCGGCATGCCGGCATCCAACGTTGTTCGTTTGTAGCGGTTGTGGTTGTGGACGATTGTACAACTTATTGTTTAATCGGCTAAATAATATAGAAAACTGTTTAAATTTGATATAAAAAATGTAAAAGAACTTTACGTTATTTATGATTTTTTTAACCAAGGTCGAGTAGGCATAGGATAAGAGCATGAGCAATAGAGAGGATGGTATGATCCTCTTATTTGTTCTTTCACCATCTCATTTTTTGACATATCACTTTTACTATGACCCATCTTCATTTTCGCTATGTTTATCCTCCTTTTTATATTTTTGTCCAAAATAGAGAGGATCGTCTTATCCATTCTCTACCCATTTATGAACATTTTAACTTTTTACAAAAGAAAAAAAAAATAAAGGAAAATAATTCACATGGAAAAATATTATTTCTTCTATTCAACTCCACTCTACCATTTTGTTTTTTCACGTTCGTCAATGCGTGTTTTACGCGATAAATATCATTAGCTACGTATTTGCAAAATTATAAAAGTTAGATATTTTTAATGTACCCGTAAAGACGAATAAAACAAGATCCCACATGAATATATTTTCACTTATGTATTAAGAGAAAATCGAGAATGAATGTGTACTTGTGAATAGTATAGGAAATGGAAACAGGTAAAGTGAAGTTGAATGGAGGGCCAATGCTATACTTCCTCTAAAATTAGAGGAAGTAGAGAATATCCTCTTGCTAAGAGGATGTTCCATACATCTCCACAATAGAAAGAGCCTCCTCTTAAAGGAGAGAGAGAGTGCTAAGAGGATGCTTATCCCTCTCTATTGTGTGTGCTCTAAGAAAACTAAATAGGAAAGAAATAAATGTATTTTTTGTAAAGAAAAGTAAAAGTGATGGGATATTATAATTTCTCATAAAACCATCATTTAGTTGTTTCATTTTTTAGTTTCTTATCCTATGCCCACGGGCATAGGTTAGAAAAAACGATTTATAAATACAGTTGTGGTGTGTTTGGGAACAAAGATTTTATTCTCAAATTCAGATTTGGACTAATTTGCATGTTTGGCAAACCTATTAGATTTGGATTTCCAAATGCTTACCAAATTCAAATAAGGCTAAAATAAATTCATTTGAAATCCACTCTCTAACTTCTCTCATTTCCAAATTCCAAATCTTTATTTTGATTTGCAAAATTTAAAATGAGGCCGGCATTTCAAATTAAACTCTTGTTGCGAAACACTCTTTTAAACAATTTTAAAACACAAAAGGGATACACTATACAATTAGTGTGTATGGGATGCATTTATATGGTGTTTCCTTTTAACTATGTTAGTTGAGCTTTTGAATTAACATCATAATAACATGACGATTTTGTCAAACTTTATGAGTATTATGTAAATCATTGAGAACTATAAACTCGCATAATTGTATTTCCATTGATTTTAGAAACTCCATATAATTTAAAAACTGTTTTCAGCTGCGGAGCAAACTTGTTATTAATAGAGTAAATCAATTACGATTACTCATATAATATTCCAAAGCTTGAATGAGAAACATAATCTCCTCGAATCAATAATGACAAATAGACTGAATTCTTCAGGCAAGCTATTTTTTTGGGTGTGAAATTGAAAAGTGACTTAAAGCAAGACTTCTCTAACTATAAGGATATATAGTGGTTTTAAGAATACATTCCGCATGAAAATATATCCTAACAAAGTTAACATATGAAAATACAAAAATAAAATAAAATAATCTTGGTGTTACACTCTAAACTATAAACTACTCCCTCTGTCTCAATGATTTGTTTACTTTTTTATTTTTTGCGAAACTATTTTAATTAAAGGAAAATAATTGAGTGGACTCGACCCAGCGTGTTTTTTTCCAGGAATAAAACACATGTAAATTTGGCGTACAAAAAAAAACAAGTAAATTTCACCCCACGACCTGATCAATTCAAACCTGAAATGATATGTAAGTTTAGGCCTTAGGGTCTAAAACCGACCCAAGATAGCTAGCCCGCTTGACTCGATGACTAAACAATAAGTTAATATTAAATAATTAGGAATATAAAACATGATTATGTTCAAAAGTAAATCCATTATGATCAAACTACTAATAACTAAAATGAAGCAACTAATTGTTAATTGAACAACTAATAACTAATAAAATTAAACTAAATGTTTTCGACAAATAAATCAATTAAACAAATTAAAACAATAAACTGTTCAATTTTTTTTTGTTAAAACGGTCATTATCCATTTAAGCTTAAGACGGATTAAATATACTCATATGGATTAATAAGACAAAAGTAGAATGCATCTGAATAGATAAAAGGTTTGACCTATATACCAATGTGAGTGATATTTAACATGTCTTAAGTTTAAGACGAATAATACAGTTTTAAGCAAAAACTGACTGTAAATTATTACTCAAATTATACGATAATATATACTCTTTACGGAGTATACCCAAGATAATATCTAAAATCAAGTACACCGGGTATTTCGTAAGACCATGGTTCCTCGGCCTAAACTAAGAATTGTCTTTAGACTCCAATTTCACTTTAACCTAATTACACTCACCCTTATTATCCACCTCCATGGCTTCATGAATGTCCATCAAAAATTGCTGCCTATAATAATATAACCCCTTGCCCACTACCTCATTCAATCTCCCTCCATTCACAATCTCCTTCTCCCTTCACCTCACTCGGACTCATCCGTCGATTCATTGTAACTCTGATCTCATTTATATAAAACTGTGTTTTGAAACAATTTCAGTGCGAAAATTCGTGTCATTCCGCTGTTTAGAGCTTCAAGTTTGTAGATCTGCTGACTATAATAAAGATTTCAAGTTTATGTCAAATTTATCTTGAATTTTTTCAATGTATTACATTGAATTTAAGTTATTTTGGTTGAAATATTGTTTATATAAATAATCTTGTTTTCATTTATTAGATCTGTTTTATTTTAGTTTTTCATTAATAGGTAAAATCGTTTTTTTTCTAATGTACCAAAGTAATTTACTTACTATTTCCAAAAGTTTTATGGCATAATCGGATTTTTTTAAGGGCAAAAATGATAAATTTAACATTCGTTGGTAAATATAGTGCGGCATTTCTTTTGGTATTGCATTTTTAATCTGAGAAATCAACATTTTTATCTAAATTATTTAAATTAAGCTTGAGCATTGAAGTATCCAATTTTGGACAAACTAATTACAAACAAAATAGTTCTATAGAACGTGGGGTAAGAATGTGGGGTACACAAAAAATAACAGTCTCTCTTGTGACGGAGATATCCGTCACAAACTTGTGACGGGTCAAATATCACTCACATTGTTAAAAAAGACAAAAGTAAAGGTGCCCAGGGAATTACAAAAGGCTTGTTTTTATCTATATAAGTGACTTTTATTTGACCCGTCACAAGTGAGAATTTGTGCACAAAAATGCTTTTATAAAATAAAAATACGAATTTTCAGATAACAAAAGAGAGGTGTAATGGAGGTGAGACATATGACTAATGAGGAAGGAAATTTGAGAAATATAAGTAAAATGTTAATGGTAGTGTGAAGTGTGAACAAAATAAACAAAAGAGAGGTGTAATGTAGATGAGTCAGATGACCGCATGAAGTATAGCAAGAAAAAGACAAACGAAACAGAAAAAAGTGAAGAACAAACATAATGGCAGTACAGTAATTAATGACGTCACTCAAGGGTAGAAGCACGCTCAAAGTAGTGTCACATCCATATCCTCTTTTATTATAAGTATAGAAAAATTATAATATTTCCTCCTAACCCAAATTTTTTTCTCCAATAGAGTAAAATTTTCCATTCTAGTTTTCCTCTAAACAAAAAATAGATGGGTGGGTCACTTTATAAATTAGTGTACAAACCCGTTGTACACGGGGTGTATATCTATCATCTTTCAAGGTGCTCTAAAGTTTCCTCATGCTCATTTTCACAAAAAAAGGACAATGGTGACTTCCAAGCCCTTTTCGAAGCTTCCAGGCCAATAGGTAAAGTATGAGTGAAAATTTTCCAAAGGAGGATCAACCATTTCCTAGGCCAAGAAAGTTGCCAAAGATTTTTTTTTTTTAATCTTTTGGAAAAAAATCCATACAAGAAGATGAACTTCTGGTGAAATCTGTATGCCTTGCATTTTTATTCTAATACAACCTCCACACTTCATAATACCCTTTTTCAAAAACGTAATTCCACTCGTAGATTTCATCCAACAAGCGTAATCTTCCGTCCAATCATGCCTAATAGAGTAATAGGTATGGCCATAATCTTGGAGACAAAGGATGAATCAAAGAACGAAACAATCATAAACCTATTCCACCTTTTAATGCAAGGCTAAATAAGTTAGTACTGCTACTTGCATTTTCTTATACACATACCACCATATATGGGACGACATTGCACCATGTCGTGGTATATGAACCTCCTATAGTACCACAGTGAGTCCAAGCACCATATAGACATAAACAAGTCAATATATAGACATGTGGTGGCTACAAAAAGACCTGGCAAACAGGTTATCAGCTTTGCCGACTAATATAGACATAAACAAGTGAATATGCAAGCACATGGACTAGATACCACGGTGAGAAAAAAGCCAGCATTGCTTCAATAGGCCAAGCTATATGCAACAATGAATTTCCGAGGTGTTTTGCTTGATGTTAGTCATTTTGGGTTCTTGGAGTTTCACTTATCCTTTCTCTTCCTTTTGGGATCAGGAGTCGTCTCACTTGATCTGCAGGAGATAAATATATATAGAGAGCAAAATCAGAATGGATCAAAAAAATTGTTCAAATAATAGTTTGTTTCTACGTTACTCTGACACTTCACTTAGCTGCTGTGTCGTGTATCCGACACCGACTTGTCCGATACCGACACAACACTTTGACACTTTACTTTAGACCAAAAAAATTGAAAAATTCGCATAAAATAGCCGTATCCGACACTCAACACGTGTCAGACACGACACCCGTGTCGGAGAGTCTCTGCTTTATTTGAACAAAATTGTCCATTACCTATCAAACAGTCAAACTAAGACCATCTCATTTTGATTCTTCAAATTTTACAAGGATAAAAACTGTATAATATTCACTCTTATTTCTAAATGGAACCAAAGACCCATTATTTTGTGGTTCCGGATTATGATTGAGTAAAGCAAAATGGCTACGGTTCTTTTTATAGTGCAGTAACAGCTAGATGCAGTTGTCGACGAACACAGCACATCAGAACCACCGCCCCCGCAATGATCTGTCTCGAGTGATCTGTAAGTAGAATTGCTAGCACAATGACCTGATCCGTAATCACTCATCACAAAAGACTCGAACTGAATCATACCATAAATGACCTCATAACCGCTCGGCCGAAATGACCAAACTCGAGTAACGAATAATTTGCTTGGTTTACAGTCACAAAATACATGGCAATAATGCGCACAGCACACAACCTGGATGTCTGTCTCCTACATCTTAGGAGTTGGCTACAAACTGTAGCAACAATCCTACTGACAATCAGCTAAGAACCTACATATTGGCTTAATCGATATTAGTCCTTTCCACTACTCTACAACTTGATAAACAGTGCGTCCTCTTCTGATCATCCCTCTCACCAGACTTAACTCCATAGAGTAGCAAAAAATTAATTTCCCTCAAGATGAACATCTTCACCCCAAGAATTGATTTTGTATAAAAAATGAAAACAATGGATTTGCCAATAGTTAGAAACATAAGTTTACGCCCTTCACAATTTTCACAAACAACATATTTCAAACAAGCAAGCAATATAGAATTAACATTAGTGACTAATTCACTAGACAACTTACAATTACCAGGTTGGGTAATACAAGAGACTTTTAGAATGTATAAATAGACTTACTTTGTCCCTATTTGCCTTTTCCTGACCATATCCACTAGCATTGTTAGATTTTCATTTGTCGAATTCTGATAACTATCCCCCGGATCCAGTTTTAATAAATTGCATCCTTCCAACATTTCTTTCAATTTATCTACTCCTGTCAACTGCAAGTCGCTAATTTGGCCTTTGACATGTTGTATTAAAATAAAACCTACAGCAGCAAGATAAGAAATCAATTGTGGCAAAAAGAAATTACGAGAACGTCTCACTATTTAAGTCATCTTTATGATGTATGCTAAAAACTTGTGTATTTTATAGCAATAACATATACACTTGGATGTTCTGAAACATCCTTAAAGACACTTGTAAATACACTACAAACGGCTACACTAATTCAGAAACCTCGTACATAATTCAAACATATAAAACAAGATAGCTCTCAGATATTTAGATATTTATATATAATCTGGCAAGATTCCAAGCCTACTCTTTAAACATTTTCATAAAATCTACTTGGTAAAAAATAAGTTTTCGCTGTTCTGTTCTAGTTTCTCCAAAATAAATGATCACTTTCTATAGTAGGTACATAACCATCTACTGAAAGGGTTCCAGGAAATACAAATTACATTTGGGAACCTTAAATTGGAATTGAATTCCATAATTGAGACATTTTAAGTGTTTGGTAACCCCTAGAATTTGGAATTGGAATTGACTCAATTCTTTATCAATTCCAAGCTAGTTAAAATTTGGGGCTCTCAAATACCTACCATATAATAGTCATTTCAATTCCATCACTTCTTACGTTTTATTTTGTGACGCAAATTTCATCGCAATATTTTTATTTATGATATTTTTTCCGACCGCAAATATTTTTTGTGACAATATTTATTTTTCTCAAATATAAAACATCCGATGAACTCGACCCATATCCGTCTCGCCCAATTCCAATTCCATGGGTTTCTCAAATGCTATTTTGGAATTGGATTTGGAATTGAATTCAAACATTTGGATTTCTACAATTGAAATCATGAAAATGAAATCAATTCCGCGTTTCCAAACACTACATGAGGTAAATTGTAACATTAAGGGTTTGTTTGGATGGAGAGATTTGGAGGGAGAGTAGGGGATTTGAAATCCTTTGTTTGGATAGCAAATAAGGGTGGAGGGAAATGAAGGGGGAGGGATCCATTTCCTCTCCTCCAAGACAAATCAAAATCTCTCCACAATAGGAAAGATTTGGAGAGATATTGTATTCAAACATTCACTCCCCATCCCCCATCCCCTTCCGTCCCCCCGCCCCCTCTTTCCCTTCCCTCCTTCCCCCTTCGCTTTCTTTCTCTCCTATTTTGGTATCCAAACACACCCTAGGCCTTGTTTGGATAGAAGGATTTGGAATGAAAGGGAAGAAGGGATTTGGAGGGAGGCAATTTCCATTGTTTGGATAGCAAAATAGGGGTGGAGGGATTTGAAGGGGATGGACACTCATTTCCTTGAAAGGAACGGGCTAAATGAAAGTAATCAATCCGAGATGAATGAAGTATTTGTTTTTAGAATTATCCCCATGAGTCATGATGCATAATTCAAATTTTACAAACAAAGCAGTTCTCTACTACACCATATCTCTTGATAGTCGATGATCTACTGAAATTTTGCTAGACTTAAGCGCCAACACACTACCAAAGACTGGCCAAATTTCTTAACATGTGTCCTACCTTTAAGGTGTCTTGCCTCTAGATTCATTATCTCTATCATGGTCATAAATGTTGATTCTCTACGAGGAAGTTAAAAGCAGTACAAAAAAATGCTTGTGTAAGATCATGAGGCAGTGTAGAAAGTAGATTTATCACTACACTAGTTAGGATGGAAAAAAAAAACAAAAAAAATCCCAAAAGAACAACTGTGAAGATGACGACTTTCACAAAAAGAGAAAAGTGCATGCAACATGCAACAACATCCATGAGAGAATACACTAGCAAAGAATTTTGCAGCAAAGATAGAATGGAGACGTGACAATAATCAGTTCCTTCACAATGTAACAAAACCAGAAAGACCAAATGACTATGCAATTGACAGAAGAGTAGAGTAGGATCGTACCGAGGGCTCGGAGCATTTTCAGATCAAATTTATCGGCTAGACTTTCATGCCCGACAACTTTTGCCCGTTGAACCACAATATCCTTCAAACTAATTAAGAGGTCCTGTTACAATGTGCAACATGCAAATTACAGAAATACTTAAATACCAACATTAGTATCCCAATACGATTTTGAGAGAGCTTTATCAGTACAAATATTAAGGAGAAATATCGTACGAATGTATTGTATTAAACCCTCTCTAATTTGTTTATTTGAATAACTGGAGCGAGTATATTTGCTTGAAGATTTATAACAAGTTTAGAGCTCAAACAGTTGAACTATTTCGGTGTAACTCACGTATACCTTCAGTTCTAAAGGCACACAAATTAAAGTAGAAATGCCATTTACATCTGCATCCCGATCCTTTTTTACTATTAAAACTCTGTATGAGCACCTTTTGTATTCCATAGGTGAACACAAACCAACTCATACAAGGCGAAAATTAAGTGACAACTGACAACATAACAGTGATAAAACCCAAGGGCAAGAGAGTAAGAGGACAAAACGGGATCATAGATTCATAGGTGCTTAGTTCTTGAGACTGAATAAAGAGGAGACAAGCCATTGGCCATGTGAAAATCTTAAAAAATAATACAGAGATTTAAAGTGTAGGAAGGAACACAGGAAAGCACGGACTAATGTAGCTGTTTGCTAATGAGTACAATTTATGACTGTTTTTCACATCAGCTTGCGCAGCAAGAGAAAGAATAAGACAGAATATTATTATGACACTACAAAAATGCCCATTTTCCTCACATTCAAGACATATGAAGGTGGCTAAAAATGGCTTGTCAAGTGCCGAAGCATACTAATGTAAGTTTCACCTATGAACCAAATTGAGCATTGTTCTAAGGGGTTTATATAATAGTGGACAGAGAGGTAAATTAGTGTTGTTCTAGGGAAGTGGTGGCTGTTCCAGTACACAAACAAAGTTTTTGGAGTTTAATGAGGTATTAGATTTATGAGGGCATGCTTTTTTCTTTAATAGAGAAAGGGCTTGGCATTTTACTCTTTGTTGTGGGGTTATTGCCGGCCATGCAGATAGGGAAGTCCAAGGAGCTTTTCTTTTTGAGGATTTCAGATCACAATAGTCATTCTCTTCTTTTCGGAAAAAATATGATGTGAGGACCCGATCTCACTCATTTACAGCTAAAAGGACTGCCATTAAGTAGTAGTAGAGAGAAGATTTGCATACAAATATCCTACAGTTACTGAAATAATATGCTTAAGGAATCAGGAAATATCTTAATGTCGTCATGCATGATTCAGAAACATAGGCAATCTCACGAACCAAAGTTGTAGTGGATGACATGAGAATTAAGCCAACCCAAATTCTCGAACACTAGACATATGTGTGACTTAGAGAGAAGACTTCAGGAGATAGACGCAATGCCATGAGTATATGAGCAGACGGTGCACAACAAAGCCATTCAAACATGAAATCACAATAAGAGTCGCACAGAATTTGGGGACCGAATTAGATGGGTACCAATCACAAAATTGGGGATTGTATTATAATGCAAGCTAATCAATCTCATAGAAAGTGCAGAATTCAATTTCACTCACAATCTCTGACTCGGATAATGAATGAAGCCAGCTAACATCTTCAGGTCTATTATCACCAATAAATACTTGATTATCCATGCTGATAATAATACAGCTTCAGTCCTTGTGGATGGCCAAAGTAGAAGCCTGTGATCTGAAATAGTTTAGTCAAGGCAGGGAACATGCAAGTATCAATATTTCTACATGGAGTACTACTATGACCATAGGAATAAAAAATTAGCATTGTTCAACTGATAATGATAACCCAAATAAATTTAGCATGTTTTACAGACGTGTGAAAGAAAATACCATCGTATTATCAAACCACATTAACGGTTAGGAAAATTTAATGGGAATAATCCTAAATTCCTAAGTTCAAACAATTTTCCATTTTCAATCCAAGCATTTGATATTTTCTAGAGTAATCCCAACTTTATACTCCGTATCAGTTATTCTAATTTTGATCTCTGGTATTTCTTCGAAAAATCCACAATTAAGATTATAGATAACCCACATATCCCCTCTTATGTTATTCATTTCTTCTTCTCTTACCTACCCAACAGTGCATTGCTCTATGATATCGAAAATAGCAACATTCAAAAAAATCTATACTGTATTGAATAACTAATGAGGAATCCCACTATGAACATCATTCAATCAAAATCATATGCGATTGCATATAATCCTACCAAGGCTACAATCTAATGAGTTATAACAACGAAAGACATAATCAGACTAATTTGCAAAAACACACACACAACTATGCAGAAAGAATAAAGGGGAGAGACAAGTAAAGTTGGTAGTAAACTACTCTATACATCCATCCCTTCCGATCATTTATTTACCTTTAATTAATAGTACCGTAAAAATGATTGGGATGGAGGGAGTAAAAGGAGACAAAATGTTTTAGAGGATAGCTTCAAAATTGCACCTTAGTTGTAGACCGAGGGATCCACCAGAGGAAAGGTACAAAAGGGAAGGAGGATAGGGAATTATTGTTGAGTCACAAAAATAAAGCAAGAATACATAAAAGCAATTAATTTTTCAGTTATGGATTTTACTCGGTCACATGCATTTTTTGATTATTTTTCTATTCTCTTCGCCATATGTACTTTTTTATTATTTTCTTTGTCGTACCCTTCTTTTAAACCTAGACAAATTAAGTTCTATATATAATTTTCCCTTAAAACCTAATTCAATTTAATTGTTCTAAGAAATTGAATAATGAATTATAATTTTCCAATTATTGAAATATGTTTATTTTTTTAACAATTATTAATATGTTTTGTTGAAATTATTAGGATTTGTTAATTATTAAAATTATTAGGGTTTGTAATTGGTATCGAGAGAGATGTGAGTTTGCAATGACCATTGGCAACGCCTAACCATTTAGTTCTAAATTCTTTTTATCGTTTTTCACGTGAATATTTGGCTTAGTAGCATTCATTCCATCATTCGTATTTCGTAGTGTTGTTCAGGGATTATTATGCCAAGGAGCATGCCATGAGCAACATTGGTCGACGATTGGACTGACCGGAGCAAGGGGTGCGGTCAGTGGCAAATATAGGATTTATGAGATGAGGGTGTTTTATAAAATTCCACTTTCCACAAAGCTACAAACAATGAACAAAAAAAAAAACAAGCTACAAACAACAATACTTACTTATTAAATGTCTTATGCCCAACTCGGTTAATTACTAAAAGAGCATACTAATTACTCTGTATTCATTTATTCATATATTCGGCTAAGGCCAAGTGCTTAGCTTGTTAACACAATTAACCCAAGGCTAATTGCTTAGTTTTTTTTTTTTTTTTTGAGGGAATAATCGTAACTTTTATTTATTCATCGTTAGTCTCCAAATAAATATCGGAAGCAACAACAGTCGATAAAGAGTCCGGCACCATCCCCACCCGAAATCTAGTCGAGAAGAATATGGGAAGTAAATGAGCCATAGAGTGGACCGCTTTATTTCCGTCCCTTCTAACAAAACTAAAAGCAATAGAATTAAAACAAGCAGCTAAGTTGAGTATCATCCTTCCTATGTTACCAAGATCAGTGGCGGATGCACCTTGTGGCTTGGGGTGTCATAGGACACCTCAAACTCTGCAAAAATTGTGTGAAGTTGTGCCTTTTAGAGCGAAGGACACCCTAAAGGAAGCTGTGGGACACCATAAATTGCCAATTGCCTTTAACTGAATGAGTTATTAAGGAATAAAAAATACAATTACATTCATAAGTGAGTACACAAACTCACTGGCAAAGTTAAAGTCAATTGTCATTACTCATTAACCTATAACTCTATAAGCTATTTCTAAGTCTAGCCTACACCTATGGATACACAGAAAAAATGGCTACAGAGTCAAGATCCTCTCCATTTCCTAAAAAGAAATGGAGAGGCAAGTTCCTTTAAACGGTTCAGATTCCATCTTGATAACATCAAACGGTTGTACATTTATACATAGAAATAAATGGTTAATAGTGTATAAAGGGGAAATATTATTAAATGAATTTGTGAGAAGAAATGGAGAGAAAGAAATTGAGAGAATTTCAATTGCATAGTATGTACCTTCCAGCACATTTATCGACCTAGTCGTTAAAACTTAAGCTAGTCTTATAAATCCGTTTTAATATTTTAAGAGGTTAAATATCACCACACTTGTATGGATAGAGCAAACGTCTTTTTTCTATGCATTTTACTTTTGTCTTACCCATAATATTTAACTTGTTTTTAGCTTAAGACGGGTGTTCTTAAATAATAATTTGTTGTAAATTATACCGCCTTTGTACTATCATTTTATTTATTTATTTCATTTTTTGACTGTCGTAAATTTTAATCATTTATTTACTTTTTATTTTGTGAATAATTTTTTTGATAATTTGATCACCCATAATAAAATGAACGGAATGAAGGGAGTATCCGCCTTGTTTAGCAACTAAAATTTATACACCATTTACATAAAATAATGTGATTTTTTTTGTAATATATTCATAGAATCCTTAAGAAATTTTTTGTAATATATTCGTAGAATCCTCAAGTAATTTTAAATTTATCTTTATAAATTTAAAATTTTGATTAATATTTCTAAAAGAAGCTAAAACACTTTTAAAAAGAGTAATTATAATACTATCTTTATTGATGACTAGCTAATAGGCCGGTAAAATTTACGATTGTCATATCAGCTCCATGACAAGCTAAACTCTACAAAAATTGTACCGGCGACGGATACGGTACCCACCTCGCTGAAATCAAAGGGACCCCGTAAAAAAAAATTCCTGGATCCGCCACTGACCAAGATAATTGCTTAGTTGATTACTCATTAATACCTAAATAAATCATACTCCGTACATCATCTATCTGATTCATTATCCATAAATAAGAACTCAGAACTCGTAAAAGAGAAGTAAAGCCCTTCGTTCCAAACTCGTAATCCCCAAATCAATTTTGCCCTAATTCCCGCAATCTCAACAAATGGGGAAGAACGATTTTCTTACCCAAAAGCATTCGCAAACATAATCAAAGATTCATTATTATTCATATAATCTAAATTCCCAAATAAATCATCAGTATAAAGCATACCTTTCGGAGTTTCGCAGATGGAAAATTTGAGACGGTGATACTGATGATGTCGATTGTTCTACTCTGGTTCTTTGTTGTTGCTTGATTACTTGAAATACTGAGAGTTGAAAATTGAGGAGATGAACTATTGAAAGATGTGGGTTGTGAGTTGGGCGCTTGAATACTCCATGTTTGTCAGTTTGTGATTTGCAATATCTTTTTTTTTTTTAATTTTTTTTTAAGAATTAACCCCCCACCCCACCCCCTATAAATCCGCCCCTGGGCGCGGTGCTGAACGGGGGTGGTATTGGTGGTGAGGGAGATGAGGGAAGGTAGGAATAGATCAATAGGGTGAGGGAATGAAACAAGCGTAAAATTGTAAACGTAAACGTATGTGAAAGATTAGAGAATTCGGGGAGGTGACAAATAAACCCCAAACATTTGTCATTACGTGCAAATTAGCCCCATAATTTTTTACTAGTGCAAATTAACCCATTAGTTATACCCGATGTGCAATTAAACCAATTAGAGATATTCGGGTAATTTTCTCGCCGGAAAAAATTAACATGGCACCGGAAAGTTGACTAGGATGAATTAACTTAAATTAAAAAAAAAAACACATGATTTTAAATATTGACCGTCGTTTATTGTTCAGCACAAGAATTTAGGTATCCTTATTCAATTTCAATTGTTTCTGAGCTTCGATTGGTATCCTTATTTAATTTCAACTGTTGTTGAGCTTCGATTCCGCAAACTCTACTCTTCCATTCTTCTTCACAAAATATAACGAATGGACGTCCGAACTCGTCGAACACCATCGCCATTGTTGTGAAGCTTCGTTTAATTTTCGAGCTTTAATCGCGTAAAAATGGCGGTATATAATTAGAGTGTGCATAAATTCAAAATGATGAACGATATGTGGAATGAACATTGTAGACTACATTAAACAAAAATGAGATGAAAAATGGAGAAATGGATATGTGTGAGGAGCTCCAAATATGAGAGAGGGAGAGATAAGGGAGAAGAAACGAGGTAAGTGATACTATGGCAGCATTAGGTAGTGATAATTTTTTTTTTTTTTATTTAAGTTAATCCATCCTAGTCATCTTTCCGGTGCCATGTCAAATTTTTCCGGCGAGAAATTTACCCGAATATCTCCAATTGGATTTAATTGCACATCGGGTATAACTAATGGGGTTAATTTGCAACACTAGAAAGTTATAGGGCCAATTTGCACGTAGTGACAAACGTTTGGGGCTTATTTGCTACTTCCCCGGATTAAAATTTGCATATGAAAAAGCCCATCATACAAACGAATAGATTTTTGGTACTAGCAAAATTGAATTCCCAAACCCATCATAAAAATTAATCACAAATCTTATACCCCGTATAGTTAGTTGCCTTAAAGTATAATAGTTACTAGTCTTTGAACCCGTGCACTGCACGGGTGACAATGTATAGTGTTTATCGAAACAAATCTTAAATATATAGTTTTTGGAGTGAAGGTGTAAGGTTAATTCTTTAATACTCTGTGGTTTTTTTCTTTTCTTCTAATTAAATTATGTGAGTTTTAAGAGAGATCTACCGTTATTATTTTGCCTTTTCTAATGTTAATTATATTCACCTTATTATTAATTAAAGTGATAAAATTTGAATAAACAGTCATCTCTAGCTATATTTCCTTAAAGGGTGTTGCTTTTTTTATGTACTCCCTCCAATTCACAATAAACCTCTCATTTCATTTTGGCACAAAAATTAAGGAAACACACTACCCCACCATATAATTAAATTTGGACAACACAAATACACTACCCCACCATACAATTAAATTTAGACCACACAAACACTTACCAAAAAAGGAAATAGGGAGGTTATTGTGAATAACTGAAAAAGGAAATAGGGAGGTTTATTGTGAATTGGAGGGAGTATATAATTTACTCAGTCACTTCAATAGTTTTTCACTTTAACCATCTTATATTAACTTTCAACTCATTTAATTCTCTCTTTCAACTTTATCAAACCGCCAAACCCGACGTCATCACCTAACCACCAACCCACCTCGACCGCACCATCTCGACTCTTACCCTCACCAACCCTAATATTCCCCCTTCTCCACCCGCCTCCTTACCCCACATTGCATTATAGTCTCCTTCCTCCAACCGCCACTTAGACCCTTCATTCGCTCGCTCTTGCTCACCTCCTTCGTCGGTAAGTTTAACCAACCCCGCTCGCCAGCCAAACCATCCAATTCCGTACTACCCAACACATGAACCTCTTCGCACCCGTCATCCCAAACACACATTACCAACCCTTCCTCAAGTCTCATTCCCTTGCCCATAGCCTCTCGCTCTTCCCATGCACCCCTCTCCCCATACACATTTCCCCTCTATAAAACTCTAATTTGAATTAAATAGTTAAAATTGTTTTTGAACCTTAATTTTTAGATTGATATAATAAATTGATAAGCTGATGTTTAAGGATTAAAAATAAAATTATTACTTGATCAATTGTGAATTTAGATGCATAATTATTGAATTTGCCAATAATTTTTTTTAAAGAAAAACAATATAAGAAAATGATTTTTTTTATGAGAATGGTAGCATGGTAGATGTTAGAAAAATAGTGAAAACAAATAAATGAAAGACCTATCAACTATTTAATACCATTTATTCTTAAATACCTTTTGTTTTTAATACTTTGTTCACCGTTTTAGATACAATCTAATTAATGTTTGGATTGTTTTTTTTCCTAATATGACATAAACATGCTTTGTTTGTCTCAATAACCAATTTTGAAGCAAGTATTTGTTTTTTGGGAGTTCGAATTGTATATTTGAGTATATTTTACTCTTTAAATCTTATTTTGCAAGTATTTCACAATTGAAAGGAAGTAGGGCATATTTATTGCAAAAAAAGTCATTCTATAATTAAGATGATTATATCGAAATTTTGTTGTATCGAAAGATCTAATTTCAAAATCCACCCCATTGAAAGTACGACAAAATCATTCAATTAATATAAAGTGAATTGTACTTTGTAAGTTTGGACTAAATTCTAAAATGTTTTTGGGCAAAAAAAAAATACAAAATGGTCAAACAATCATTTTTTTCAAAGTTGGAAATAATTTCTTAGAGAATTCAAAACCCAACATTTTGTCATTCAAAATAGAAACACCATTTTATATTTTTAATTTTAAAAAGTTAAGCTTGAAGCAATCCCACTCTTGAAAATTACTCCTTTAATTTCAAAATTATCTTTCCGATTTTATGTTGGACATGTTTTAAAAAAATATATATAATCTTCTCACTTTTTCTATATTATAGATTACTTTGTGCTTTTTATCTCATCTTTACCTATTTCTCATATTATTCAACCATATAATTCATCTTCTTGTAAAACAAAAGTGCAAAGATTTTAAGCGAATTCCACTCATCTATCAAAGAAGCTAGCCATAACTAACACACAAATTCTAACTCCTTAAATTACGCAAGAATAAAGCTCAAAGTCGGCAACTTCACTTATTAGCAAGATTTGTTATATTTTTCGAATAATATTTCTAATTAATCAAAGTTACAAACCTATAATCTTTCTAACTAATTAAGAGAACAAATAAAATCTTTTTCCTATAATGTTTCTATAAAAATCTTTTAAGTTGGTTTGCTGAAATTTTCCAACGAAAATAACTCCTTAATTTGCGCAAGAATAAAGTTCAAACTTATTGGCAAGATTTGTTATATTTTTCGAATAATATTTCTAACTAATTAGGGTTACAATCCTATAATCTTTCTAATAAAATCTTTTTCCTATAATGTTTCTATAAAAATATTTTAAGTTGATTTGCTGAAATTTTTCAACGAAACTAACTCCTTAATTTGCGCATGAGTAAAGTTCAAATTCAGCAAGTTTCAATTTTTTTTAGCATTGTTTACGTGATTGAAATATATATTTTTTTTTATAAAATTGCGAGTGACACGTGGCATCTGTAGGGGTTGTGACACGTGGCGATCAAAGGGGTGGGCGGTTATTGCTTTAATATAATATAATAGCTTTTGAACCCGTGTCCGCACGGGCGATCTTCAAAATTGCATTAATAATAATCTTTATATTATAATCGGAATTGTCATAATTTATATGTAAAAAAACTAATTAATGTGTCTTTAATCGAGTATAAACAAATAACTTTTTGTATATCCTACATCATATAGTAACTATCATGCCCTAAAAGCATAAACGATGTAAAACTGTTTAAGGTGAATATTATAGATACGAATCATACGATGTGAAATCCATTTTTGAGCTACTATTCACCACGGGAACAATGTTTTAAACCCTTCTCCAATCACTCTTCAAAAATCTTTTCTAAATGCATTTAACAGACGATTGTCTTCCAATAATGAAACTTCATATATTACACAATTGTTATTACGCAAACTGGATTTATTATAATGCGGCACGTGTTATTTTCCTACCCCGTTGGCATATCAATGTTTACGTTGTAATACGCATTTGAGTAAGGATGTATGAAATGATTTTCCTACCCCGTTGGCATGTCAATGTTTACATTCCAATACCACGTCTTAAACTTAAAACGAATCAAATAAAATATATAAAAAAAAAGCATAATATATAGGGATTAATAAAAAAAATTGTCCAATTCATCGAAGAAGGGTGTTATTTAACCCCATTTTAAGAAAAATCAACAATACATTTATAATATGAAGTTTTAAAATGGTGGTAAATGCAATGGTCGCCGGTATGAATTTCTAAGTCATTGGTTAATATTGTATTGTCTCTTGTGTAAAGTTATATGGTAGATATTCTTTAAATTAAGTTTAGTGTACCTGCAAGTTCAAAGAAGTATTGTAAAGGGTAAAGTAGAGCACAAAAAAATGAAACAAAGGATAATTTATTTAACATATCAATTTATACGAATTTATATTAACCTCAATTTAAATATGGTTAGCGATAATCATTCCTAGTTTATTGAGGAAGATTTTATGGAGAATAATATGCAATATCCATTTTGATCATCATATATTATATCATCACATGCAAAAGTTTTATTAACTAAGAATATGGAGAATAATATCCAATTAAATGTAATATTCATTTTATCAACTTATATTATATCATTTATATGCAGAAAGATTTTCAGTTAAGAATATTTGTGATTATGCCGGATTTTTTGCCTTTCCTACTTAAAATAGATTTAGATTTTCAGTTTTTTATAAAGTAAACCGTGACATTGTTTTCATGTGTTTTATATGAATATATGATTGCCTTTTTTTAAAGAAATTTTATGAATCATTGACTACGAAAATGTTGCCTTTCTTAGCTGATTTAATGGGGGTTAACAATAAAATAAGGACCTAAACTATATTATGGAGTACTTTTTTTCTATTAAGGACCTCAACTTCTACTTTGTATAGTTAAGGCACTGAGTAATAACTCCGTCCAATTTTACTGTTAACTCAAGGTTGTCCCATCATTTATGACGAAAACTACATATTAGAAAAATCAAGTGCTATGCGTTCTCTTGTGATCTCGTATTCATTGAAACACTTTCGCTATGCACCCAACACTAACTACCCAATTATATTACTTAGCTCAACATGACAGCATCCTTACTAAGCTAAGCACTTATTGACATCACTGTTTGCCCAACATAATGTTCATCAATGGAAAATTTGTGATACTCAACTGCCCATTCTTAAGCCGTAGATTAGGGTCCCAAAATTGCATGATATGAGGTTAATTTAGGGGTGAGTTTATCCTTAATTAAATTAAGATTGCAAATACCTTTAATTCGGAAGGAAATTAACGATTCTAAAAACGGATCAAAAGTTTGAGAAGCAACGGAAAGGATCACACTTCAATAATTGGGAAATTCGGAAGATCGAAAGTGTAATGCTCATGTTTACAATTTGAAGCAAGGTTAGGTGAAAAATAAAAGGCTACTCACGGAGGTATCAATAACATCTAGTTTTTAAATTCTTGTTCATACAAAGCACAAACATTTAGAGAAAAAAAATAATAAAACTGAACCGTAATATGCCAAAATTCTGCAGAAATCGTAAAGGACCAGTCATAGCGAAACAAAAATCATAACTTTATTCAATTAAAAAACATATGAAAATAATGTAATCGAGTTACCTTCCTCTTTAATCTTTATAAATTTATTAAGGGAATCTTCTTTTAACAAATCATAATCACTCTAATTATTATGAAGAATAAATAATAATGTAATTTTTTTTTCTAAAAAATATATGAAAATAATGTAGTATTTTATTGTAGGAATGACACTTGGCAGAAACCATCTGCTGATGACACGTGGCAGATGGTTTCTGCTTTAATATAATATATGATAGGTGCATCTTAAGCACTTGCTTCGGTCGTCGCCCACCTCGTTACACCACTGCCTGTTAAAATCGACAGGTTAAACCCCACATGTTATTGGCTTATTGTATAGAACTTCACATATGTAACCCAAGTTGCATGGGCACATACTACTGTATATCATAAAAATCATAGAATTGGATGTAGTCCACTGCTTGCCACATTTTACAGTTTCACTAGGTAGTATCCCGCGTTTCGCGCGACCTGTTTTAAAATTTTGTTATTATAATTGAAGTAAAATAACATAATTTATATATGACTTTTAATATTTTTACTTATAAATAAAAATAAATTAATTTTTCTCAAATTTAATTTTTTTAGGTTTAACTTCAATGTTTTAAAATAAAATACATACAATTTTAATTAAAACTAATAAGTGATAATTATTTATGCATGATCAACGTTTCATAAATTATTTTGTGAGTGATCAAATATCATATTAATTAAAATAAAATTTATTCAAATAATACAACAATCAACATTAAGTTCTCAAATCTCAAATTATATCATTTCACGATTCGTTATGTTCCAAATCAATTAATATTTGTTCAAAATGATGTGAATATAACTTATGTAATTTTTAATTTTTTATGTATAACGTGTGATATTTATCTACCAAACATATAGAGTTCAAACTCAACTTATTCAAATGTTTTGAATGTGTCTTGCATGTATTAAGTATTATGTGTCAAACATATCTATTCTATAAGAATTGCATCTTTTGTATTTTAAAACAACTATATATAAATAATGATGTTTTGGAGTTTACCTGTAAATAAAATAGGTTAAACTTTTTCAAATAATATTTTTTGAGATTTAACTTCAAAGTATTTAAAATATAACATATAAAATATTTACCTAATAGTAATATTTAGCTAGTCATAATCAATATTTATACTTGAGGGTATATATATATTTTAATTGAAGATATTAAAAAAAAATGTAACGTTTTTTTCTATTTTTTCATGTCGTTTATAGTACAATATATATTATTTAATAATAATTAATTTTGTTTTGATTATTCAAATGCACTCACGATCACTGTGTACATACATACTCGTACACATACTCGTTATCACACTATTTAAACCTATCAAAATCTCATATGTATTCAATTTCTCGCAATATATTTTTTTTCATTCTCAATAAAAACTTATCTCTTAGTAGTTTTCTTTAAGTTATGTTTTTAAGAAATACAACGACTTTTCCAAATATATTTTTCTTAATATTTAATGGTCTAAATTTTACAACTTTTTCAAAATATCTTTGTACGTAAACATAAAACGTTATGAGACATTCACTTTAATCATCTCTACAAATACAAATATTTCAATAAATAGAATGAAAATTATACTCTATTTGAAGCATTTTTCGCAATGAACATAATTATTTACATTTTAGAATTTTTATCAAAATATTTTTTTAATAAATTTAGAATCAAATCACCGTAATTATTTAATGTAATTTTATAATAAAATTTATTGAACTATAATTAATATTTTGCTGAGATTTATACAACATTTATTATGTTTCTATTTAATGTTCTGTTGTAATTAATACTTATATTTATGGCTGGGTTGACACGTGGCGCATCCACAACGCTTCAACCCAGTTATATATATAAAGATCAAGAGAGTCCTCCTTGAAGATGTGAGTCCATAAGTCCTCCTATAGACCATTAGATGAAAAAAATGGGTGGCTGAGATTGGAACAAAAAAATGGTGATTAATAAGATGTTTTAGCTCTCTCTCTCTACTATTCCTAATTAATCACTAATTCCCCACTAATTTAATACTCCCTCCTATATTGTATATATGTCGTTTAACCAAAAAACACACATATTAAGAAACTGCTTTCTCATCATTATCACACTGATTAATGATTATGGGTAAACTTTGGAAATACTCCAACATTTATTCGCTAAACACTTCTACTGGCAAAAAATTCCTTTGCCTCTTCATCTTCATCAACAAACACAGCAAATAAGTAATTCCGCGAAATTTTTGGAGCCAATTTTTTTTATGAAATTTTTTGAATGAAAATTAAAACTAGAGCTTAAATTTTTTGGAGCCAATTTTTTTTTGATGAAGTTCTCTATAAATTGTTTCCCCCTTTTTCAATCACTACCCAATTTCAAACACCACCAAACAAGATGGAAACTCCAATTTTTGATCTTAATCAATTACCTTCCGATGAAGATATAGACACCATGATAAATCAAGAAATAGAGGAGGCACGGGGTGATATTCCTCTAGTCATCCATTCTCATTCAACAAATAGTATAGTTCTTGATATGGGTCGCGATGATGAAGCAAGATACAGATATTGGGATCTGAATTTTGAGCAAGTTCATGAGTCCGCTGACGACTTTGACGAAGATGATGCTCAAACACAAGACGAGAATAATTCAACTGATGCTCAAGATTCTGGTATGCTTGTCTAAGCTTTTTTTTTTACGGTTAAATCGTCTTACAATGAAATAGTGTAAGTTTTTCGGATGAAATTGCAAGTTTTGATTTGGTAAGAAATTCATCTGTTTTTTCGCAAAGTATTCATAATACGGAGTATTGCATTTCACAGTAACTTGTCTGTTTTTTTTGGCAAAGTTATTAAATTTGTTTGCTCTTATATGGTTTCTGATTTGTGGTACATTTACTCGTCTTTATTGCATAGGTCGTGCTAGGCAGAGAAGACTCGTCTTAAGAGATGATCAGAGGCTACAAATTTACCAAGCTCTCCTAGAAAAGAGTTATGGAGGAAAACTGAAAAGACAGACGACTACCGAAGTCTCTAACCTATTTTCAGTTCCCATACGTACTGTTCAAAGAATTTGGAGGCTTGGAAAAAATAATGGAGGTGATGTTAAAAGTAAGAAAAAGAAAAGGTGTGGTCATCTAAAACTTCAAGTTAACATTAGCCGTCTTATGGAAATACCTTTAACTCAAAGAACAACATTAGCTTCTGTTCCGGGTGTAATTCCAGAGCAGTTATTTGTTACCACCCGTGCTTGTAGAATGACGTCTTTGGTTGAATCCTCCTTTCGGTCTCCTGAAACAATGAACAAACTGAGGGCTCGGCTTTGGACCGAGCGAACTCACTCCGACGCTCAAGTCAGTAAACTTAGAGAGATAAGTTGTTGTTACTTGGCGAAGTATATATTGTAGAGAGATAAGGAAGATATTACCAGATGAATAGTGATTCTTAGGTTAAATTGTGGATCCTCTCCTCAATGAGGGTTGAGGAATATTTATAGACTTTCACCTTTTGTCACGTAGTGGCCAAGTGGCTAGCAGGTGGAAAGACTTATCTACCCTCGGCCGAGGGACCCATGATAGGCCGGCGGACCCTGTTGACTCGCCGCCGAGGGGTCTTGGATGTGAGTTCGCGGATGTGTGCCCCGGCTGGCTAGCTGTCCTAGCCGAGGCCCAAGAGACAGGCCGACAGGTTGCGTCGGTTAGGCTGTCTAAGTCGTTGACTTGTTGTGGATATCTTTGACCTTGCTCAATATGTTGACTCGGTCAGCGGGTGCAGAATATGCCCCATCAATTTGCCCCCAGCGTAGTTTATGCCGTGGTATGGGCTCCGATGTGTGATGAGCGTATATTCTGCGCAAGACAAATTTTTCTGCCCCGGCTTCTTCTACCTCGGCTTGGTTCTGCTTAGGCCGGACCATATCCCCCCTCCACATGGATGTGTAAAGGGCATCCGATGTGGAAAAGAGAGTGACGCTGGCCGAGACCAGGGTTTAGAGTGCTTAGTTGTTTTTGATTGCCCCGTACGTGCTACCTAGCTTGGTTGATCATGTGGCCGGCGGAGAACAAATACTTAGGAATTTGTTGAGGAAGATGAATAGGCAGAGAGATATGAAGGGGCGTGTTGAAGACGCTTGGTCACTGTTGCATTGATTGACGTTCAACTGTTGCAACGATTGACATTCCGTGGTTGCATGTCTGACACGTGTCTGTTCGCTGACGTTTCATGGGCTGTGCCCTGATTGGTCCTCCTTCATGGGCTTTTCCCTATAAATAGGGCAGTTAGTCCCTGAAATTGGCCACCAATTTCATTTTCTCAAAAATTTTCTTCTTTCTAGCCCTCTTTGACGAAACTTCTCTCTAGCTTTCAGAATCGTTACTCCGGCGTAGCACTTTTCTTCAAGGTAAACAAATAAATTTTTAACTTTTTCATTGTTAAGTTTTTGTTGTGAATCATGTCTTCTGCTGATGCCGGTCCTAGTAACCGTGCGCCAGGGGGTTCCCCGTTGCGGCTTGATGAGGAGGAGATACTAGACGCCATCCCGATAAGGTCTGGGGGCCCTAGGTCTCCTTCTCCCGAAGTTGATCCAAAAGCTTTGGAGGGTTGGGAGGATGATGATGATGTTGATGATGACGATGATGATGCTGAAAGGGCTCGTCCTAATGAGGGGAGGCAGTACATCATGGATCACGGCGACCCTTGTAAGGTCCGCCCTGACCGTGCTTGGACCCATAAGTTCGCCAGCTGTTCCGGCGAAACACTTTTCTAGGGCCATTTCTACTTCGGCAGGGGGTACAAAATTGTTATCCCTGAGGAGGGTCAGGCCGTCTGTTGCCCTCCCCCGGGTTGCACCGGCGTATACATCCGGCACCTGGAGTACGGGCTCCGGTTTCCGCTGAATGATTACGTTATGGCCATCATTAGAGCCATGAACGTCGACGTGGCCCAGCTGCACCCGTTGGCTATTAGAACCATAGTCGGCTTTGTCCGCTCTGTCTCTTCAAGGGGAGGTCCCAACGCTAATTTATTCCGTCGGCTTCACCACCTTCGGCCGTCATTTCCCGGCCGCGTCGGATGGTACAGCGTGCAGATGGAGCCGGGTTACGTCTCCGTTGATAAGCTTTCCTCCTGCAAGGACTGGAAAGATCGGTGGGTGTATGTTGAGGTGCCGGATGACTATCCGTTGCCCCGGTCCTTCCAGCACCAAGTTAATTTGCGGTGCGAGACTAAGGCGGAGCATGACAAATGGGTCACCCGGAGCAAGCTTAAGATGGACGCCTTGACAAGGTCCCTCTTAATGCGGATGAGAAGTCAGCGATGAGGCTTTTTGAGGCGGACAAGAGTGGGGTGCCGAAAAGATGGATTCCCCAACGCAGATCATTCTTCGGATGAGCCGCTTCAGCATGTCGGCCTCATACCGGCCCTAGCACAGGGTGAGTGGGGTCGGTGTGAGGCCCATCTCTGCTCTCAATGTTTCTGTTTCTTTAACTTTGATTTATTTTTTCTACTTAACTCTTGCTTTGTTTCCTTTGCAGACCACTTTGGACCGGACCTGTTTGAGGATATCCTCCGGAGAATGGGGCTGCACAAGGATAAGACCGTTGCTGATTTGCATCCTAAGGCTCTGGCTCGTGATCGCAGAACGTCGCCGAATGATCTCATGGATCAGCAGCTGAAAGGCTTGAATGTGGAGGCGGCCCAGGCGAAGGTTGCTAGTAACATGCCGCGCCGAAGGCGGAAAGCAAAGTCCTCGGCGGCGACGGCGTCAACATCAGTTCAACCTCCCATCCCTTCAGTCCACAAGGAGACGGTGGTGATCGTTGACATTACCAATGGGGGGGACTCCGATGCGGAGGGGTCTCCCCTTGTCCGTAAAAGGAAAGAGCCTACCCCTGCTGCTGATGCTTCCGCTGCTACTGCTGCAACTGCTGTCGGCAAGGAAATGCGTCCTCCGAGCAAGAAAGCCAAGCATGGTACAGATCTATCCTGTGGCTCAGACTTAACCGGTTCATTAGGCGTTCCTGATGACAGGCTCTCTGGTATGTCCATGTATGTTGACACGGATGCTTTAATTGAATTTTTTGTAGATCAACCGCTGCCGTCTACCGGTCACGCTATTGAACGGCGTACCGAGAAGAAAACTGCGCAGGCAAGTGGTCAAGATGCCACCGTTGTCACCTCCTGCCCTCAGCCTACCCCCTTACAGATTAAGTCGGAGGGCCTAAGTTTGGCCAAAGTTCTTTGTCGAAGTGGGTTGATACGACCGGTGCTCTTATTGTGGAGCAAGAGAAGGCCATTGCTGGAAGCGGCCCCACGCTCGAGCGGCTCAGGATCGAACTCGACGCTGCGAACAAGGAAGCCGAGAGGGCCAAGGCTGAGGCTGAGGAGGCAGTCCGTGCTGAGAGAAAACTCAGGGAGGACGCTGAAAAGGAGGTCCTTGCTGAGAGAGCCAAGGCCGAGGCTGCGGCGGCTGAAGCTGCTAAGCTGCTGGAGGGGCGTGACCTCGTTCAGAAGCACGCCGACCTTTACCGTACGCAGAGGGACGAATGGAGGGGCATGTTTCAGGCCCAGGGGAAGGTGGTTCGGAACAAGGATGCTATCATCACCCAAAGGGAGGAGGACATTGAGACGCTCCAAACCGTTATCCTCCCTAACATGTGCGCCCAATACCGGGACCTGGCCGAAGAAGCTGCCAGGGAAGTGATTGGGGAGCTCTTCCCTCTTGATGGCTCCTTTCCGTGGGACAAATTTGACGAGCTGTTTGATGACAAGCTCGAAGCTAAGGAGAAAGCCGCGGAGGAGAAGGCCAAGGAGGAGGTAAGGGTGAAGAAGGAGGAAGAGGTGGCGCGGAGAAGGCGCCCTTCTTGAGAAGACTAAGGCGGCCAAGGAGGAAGCCGAGAGGATGAAGGCGGCAAACAGGCCGCCGAGGCCGAGGCCGCCAAGAAAGCCGAGGCCGAGGCCGCCGAGAAAGCCGAGATCGCCAAGGCGCTCTGGTCACCCATCAAAGATGATGCTGCTAACGCTGCTGATGGCGAGCAGCAACAGGCATAGGGAGACGGGCGGTCGTCACCAGGCTCACCCAGTGTCTCGGATAGCTGCAGCTGTTCGGGAGCCAATTATTAAGCCTTTTCTCCCTGCCATCTTTTGGCACTTCAAATGATATGTCTGTAACCTTTTGCTTTTATTTTCCTTGTTTTTGTAAAACTTTGGTAGGTTGCGTTTTGGCTTACCCCTATGGGGACGGCCGTCGTCTGTATTCTCCTCACTTGTAACCTGTTATCATTTTCAATAAGAGTTTGCTTATTTTGCCTCTGGCTTGGCCGAGGTCTTTTCTTGTCTTCGTCTGAGTTGTCTTCTTACGTTATTAATTGAGCGCTTCTTTTGTTTCTGCCTCGGCCTGACCGAGGCAGTTTAGAGTGCGTATCTCAACTGTGTTTAACGTTTCTAAGGCATGTTGATCGCTTTCGCGAGTATCAACCGTCTTTGGTAGTGACCGCCGTGACGTCGCTTCCTGATAGTGACTGCCGTGGCGTCGACCTCTTGGAGTGACTGCCGTGGCGTCTACCTCTTGGGGTGACTGCCGTGGCGTCTACTTCTTGGGGTGACTGCTGTGGCGTCTATTTCTTGATAGTGACTGCCGTGGCGTCTACCTCTTGGGGTGACTGCCGTGGCGTCTACTTCTTGGGGTGACTGCCGTGGCGTCTATTTCTTGATAGTGACTGTCGTGGCGTCTACCTCTTGGAGTGACTGCCGTGGCGTCTACCTCTTGGGGTGACTACCGTGGCGTCTACTTCTTGGGGTGACTGCCGTGGCGTCTATTTCTTGATAGTGACTATGGGGGGGAATGAACACTTTGATGGAAAACTTGGACGATTCTTCATTAGATATAAACATGCGTCGGGGTGCCCACAGTTGTCTTGGGCACCTCCGCCGCTATACAAAGTATTTCCCGAGATTGTCAGTGTTCCAATGGCTCATCAAAGGCACACCCTCCATGTCTGTCGGCCCGGTATGTACCCGCCTCATTTCTTCAACCACTTTGTAGGGACCTTCCCAGTTAGCCGTCAGTTGCATCCATGAGGTCGCCCTCCTGTTGTAAGGATGGGCTTTTCCCCTTCTCTGACTTCTTTGCCACTTTGAGGGATTGCATGTTGCACCCTCTGGCAGATATCTGGATGTTGACCACCTCGTCCTTCTCGTCCTTCGAGACGAGCTTATCCGCTTCCCCCCGGTCCGAGACATACATCAGTGTCAGGGCCCGGATGGACATCACTGCGTCGGCCTCGCTCAGAGTGACTCGGCCTATGAGAGCGTTGTAGGCGGACGAGCCGTTGATGACCACGAACTCAGCCAGGACATTCTTAGCCGCATCTCCCTCGCCGAACATCACTGGCAATCTGATCAACTCCAGGGGTACCAGGCCGGCCCCGGAAAAACTGTACAACGGATTGGTGCAGGGGCTCAAGTCTTCAACCTTCAGGCCGAGGTTGAGAAAGCACTCCCTGAACATGATGTTCGTGTAGGCGCCTGTGTCAATCAGGCACCTCTTGACCAGGTGGTTGGATATGTCCAAGTGCAGAATATGCCCCATCAGCTTCATTATCAGAGGCATTGGGTGTTAGTCAAACTGTTTTATATAGACTCATTAAAGAAGGTCTTATACGCCGTCACTCTAACTCTCTCAAACCGTATTTGAAAGATGAGCACAAACGAGCTCGTTTACAATTTTGTTTATCCATGTTAGACCAAACTTCTATTCCTAGTGAGCCAGAATTTGTTGGTATGTACAACGTTGTACATATCGATGAGAAATGGTTCTACTTGACAAAGAAAAACGAAAAATATTATTTGCACTCCATGGAAGCCGATCCCTTGCGAACATGTCAAAGCAAAAATTACATTGGAAAAGTCATGTTTTTAGTTGCTATGGCGCGTCCAAGATATGATTGTGATGGAAATGAAACATTTTCCGGTAAAATAGGAGTGTTTCCCCTAATTACTAAGGAACCTGCTATAAGAAGAAGTCGGAATAGAGAAGCGGGTACGTTGGTGACAAAACCGATACCATCTGTCACAAGGGAAGTGATAAGGAGTTTTTTAATTGAGAAAGTGGTTTCTGCTATTAAAGCTAAATGGCCTATTGAGGATATGGGTGGTACAATTTTCATACAACAAGATAATGCAAGAACCCACATTGATCCCAACGATCGAGAATTTCGACGAGTCGCATCACAAGATGGGTTTGACATAAGACTAACGTGCCAACCAGCAAATTCACCGGATTTGAATATCTTGGATCTTGGTTTTTTTCGTGCAATTCAGTCATTACAACAGAAGAAGAGGTCGAAGACGGTTGATGAACTAATTGCCGCAGTTGAGAAGTCGTTCATGGAGTACCCAACCATAAAGATTAATCGGACATGGGTAACTTTACAATTTTGTATGGTAGAGATAATGAAAATTGAGGGGTCAAACCGTTATAAAATCCCTCATATAAATAAGGCGAGAATGGAGAGACTAGGTATACTTTCGAAGCAAATTGTATGCGATCCAAGTTTGATAGAAAATGTAACTAACAAACTACGTACAATGCAATGAGCCAAATTTTCTAATGCTACTGTGAGTTTGTTTATTCTATAAGGAATGTAATCAAATTGTTTATTCTATAAGGAATGTACTCAATTTGTATTTTGCGTTTTCCTGTCAATGTTCATGAGCTACACTAGCAATGCAACTGATATTCCTGAGATACAATAAAAGTGACAATGGTCTCACATTCTGCAGCAAATGAATCAATGTGCATGAAAAATGGAGAAAACTTGTGAATATTGTGCAACACCAACATTAATACGGAGTAGTGTACTTTCAAGCAGGAAAAATTCAGATAATCAAATGAGATTATCAGGCTTACCTTCATTTTCGTCTGCAAGACTCGGTGCCGAGAGTATTGACACTTTGACAGTGAATGTCCTGCGCAAGTGATCATGCACTGACAGTAAAAAAACACACTTCCCCGATATTTAAACTTGCTTTCGTGTTTAACTCAAAAAAAAAAAATCTGCACTTGCTATCCTGTTGATTTTATTACATTTATTTTTAGTTTATGTATGACACTCCCTTCATTTTGAAATAGCAATCATTCGACTCATTCCTCAAAGGAACTACTTGCCATAACATGAGTAGAACCATGTACATACGACATCTATGAGCGACAGTTAGTATAGATCATAAACCAATCTACAAAATTGTTGCTCCTGTGTAAGTACATGCACTATCATCTGTCCGAAAACAAATACGGAGGTGCTCGTAGAGCCCCTAATCCGATCTATTGTTCTCTACAAATAGAAAGAAAGAAAAAGAGAGACATTAACCTGCTTGAGCCAAGTATTAGTGAAAAACTCAGGAAAATCAATGTAACATTCGGTATCCCCTTTTGGTCTGATATGAGTACTAAATTCAAAGACGGACCTTCACTATATGATGCTCATAGTTTAAAACATGTTTTCAACAATCAGTCAAAAGTAAGTAACAATGCTGAAATATAAAACCATTGTTTCTATCTACTGCACCTAAACACAGATAAAGATAGGAGTACTAATCGATATATGAAGTTGAGCCGTACAAACAGGACGATAACTAAACAGATGGTACTTGAACTGAAATTGAGTTTCATTTTTCAGTTGCTATAAACATCCGAGAATGAAATAAACTGACACTAAGTAAGAATTAACGAGTCTTCTCTGTCGCCAAAAATTGGTCATCTTCAACCACTGAATCCGGAACGATAGTTTCCTCTAAGTCTTCTCCAGGCTTTTCTTCATTGCTGTTATATAATGCCAGGATTAATGTCTTCAACATACACTCGACGATTAGATTAGGATAGCGTGATATGGCGTCACCGAACTTTTCTATATCCCTTATTTCCCCTCCGGGCATTATCAGGCTTTCTGCTTTCGGAATAATTAATTGTTCATCTTCATTCTCTGAATCCGGAACGATAATTTCATGGAACTCTTCTGAATCTGGGCTACTTACTTTATCAGTTGCTTTTTCTAAATTTTTGTAATCCAATTTTTTTGCCCCCTTTAATTTTGCAACTGGTAACTCATCATAATCTGATTCCGGAATGATACTTTGGAATAACTCTTCATTAGAATCTGGTATTAGCAAGCTTTGTTTCTCTTCAACTTCATAGTTGTGGTCATCCATGGAAAAAAGTTCAAACTTACTCAACTTAGTTTTTATGGAAAAAAATTGATGATTGTTGAAAGGGAATTCTGGTCATCCATTGAAACTAGAAAGGTTATTTTTATACGATTGAAATGGTAGAGAGGGGAGTTGTATGTACAGAGTTATTTATTGCTTTGGAAGAGAAAGAGTCATTTTGATAACTGTGACATTAAAAGCAGATTTATGGTTTATTGCAAAACGTCATATATAGGGGAATTTTTGGTTTTTGGTTAAACGACATATATACAAATGTGGAGGGAGTATATATACCTCATTTTCCCTCTCTCTACCTCACTTTCCCCTCATTTTACCATCTGAAAACCTAAAAAAATCACCTCCCAAATAAACCTCCCTCCCAAATAAACCTAAAAAAATCACCTCTCATAAAACCCAAAAAATAACCTCTCTCCCACCCTCCCACCCCGACACCCCAGCCAACACCACCGCACCGCCAACACCCTCCAATAGCCCCGACACCCTCTAGCCACCAGTCACCAGTCACCACCCGAATCCATCACTCACACCCACTGACCCACCACCACCTCTCCTCCCGACTCCACCACCAGCCTCCCTCCCGACCCCTACCACTACCGGCCACCTCCCCCACCACACACCCCACCTCCCTCTTCACAACCACCGGCCTCCACGCCAACCAAATCTGCCGCCATACAACCCGCCAGCCCCGCCACCACCACGCTACACCACACTCGAGGACCCCCACGACCACCACCATCCACCCCCACGACTTCACGACATCACCTCAACCCCACGCTACTTTTCCAAATCTGAAACTTCATTTATTTTTTTTTTTTTTTTTTTTTTTTTTATTAATTGTGGAGATATCTCCTTTGTCTTCTTCTCCCTTCAAATCTCGTATTTTTGATTTTTTTTTTATTTTTTTTTTGTTTTTTTTCTTCTTTCTCTTCTCCTCCCTTCAAATCTCTGTTTTTTATGTTCTTTAATTTTTGGCGAGATATTACTTGACGTACCGGAATGACATAGTTCTTCTATCTCTGCTTGCTCCATTGTATATCAAAGGAATTTGCTGCTCTTCTTGAGTTCTCTTGTATTGTTATGAACCCAGATGAAACAAATAACTTGTGGCATGAAGAAAAGTGTATTGGGTTTAGGTAATGGGTGTTAGTTAATGTTGATTTCTGAGCACAAGGATCATTTATTATTTATTCACTCCAAAAAGACCACCGAGTTTATTTTATTGTATATCTCACGTTATGCCTACATATCTAAGGAGATTCGGGTGTTGTGTTAACGTTACATGTGTAGGCGGTTGGAAATAAATATGACATTAGGTATAATTTTTAAATTTTAGATGTAATTTTTTGAAAATAAATTTGATTTTTTCAAATTTTAAATCTCACATAATATCATTTTTTTTTCTATTAAAGTTATATTTTCTCCATTAAAATTACACTTTTATCCATTAGAATTACACTTTTTTCCATTAAAATTACACTTTTATCCATTAAAATTACACTTTTATCCATTAAAGTTCTATTATTAAAGTTACACCTTTCTCCATTAAAATTACACTTTTTTCTATTAGAATTACATTTTTCTCTGTTAAAATTACATTTTTTTCGTGTTAAAATTACACTTTTTTCGTTAAAATTACACTTTTTTCTGTTAGAATTACACTTCTTCTGCTAAAATTACACTTTTTATCCTTGGAGTTACACTTTTCTCCGCTAAAATTACACTTTTTTCTGTTAAAATTACACTTTTTTCTGCTAGAATAACACTTTTTTCGGCTAAAATTACACTTTTTTCTGTTAAAATTACACTTTTTTCTGCTAGAAATACACTTCTATTGGATTAATGTTACACTCTCAATGGACTTGGTCATATTCTCATATTCTCATTGGACTAATGTTATACTCTCAATGGACTAAAATTACATTCTCAGTATACTTTTCTGGACTGAAATTATACTTTTCTGGACTAAAATTACATTCTCCTTGACTAAAAATAACAATCTCATTGGACTGAAATTACACTTACCTGGACTAAAATAACACTTTTTGTCATTAAAATAACACTCGTAAAATGCAAAATTACAATAACTTGTGATAAAATTACAAAAATTTAAAATATTATTCGTTAAAATCACTCGGAAAAGATTGAAGTTAAACTTGTAAAACGCAAAATTCTCGAAAATATTCCTTAAAATTACACTTTTTGCTGTTAGAATTACACTCGTAAAATCCTAAAATGTCGAAAACTTGTCTCGAAAAAAAAAATGAAAAAGTATTACTAAAACTAGAGAGAGAAGTAAATTAATTAGTGTTAAGTGTGTTTCTTGCTTTCAATCTCAACCTTCCACCATGCATGATCCAAGGGTTGTGGGAGGGACTTATGGACTCAAAATATATAAAGGACTTAGGAGAACTTTGCTCTCTCTCTCTCTCTCTCTCTCTCTCTCTCTCTCTCTCTATATATATATATATATATATATATATATATATATATATATATATATATAAGATTTTATAAAATTAATGGTACAAGTAGTAACTGTGCCAAGATTTCTTTTTAAGAAAAGAACTAGGTTTGTGACCCGTGAAATTCACGGGTTTATCTATTTTAGTTTTGATATTTTTATCGTATTGTTAATATTTGTTCGAGCAATTAGTTGTTGATCCATTTAAAAATATACAGTCTTGAAATACATCGAAATTAGTTAGTTAATACCTTATTTCTTTGACAACTTTGGTTTATTTTTGTAAATCAAATCTTGCAAGTCACAATGTGGTAGTTAATAATTTTGAGAAACTTGACAACGGAGCAATGACAAAGACGACTCATTATATAAACGTGTGTTTTAGCAATATAATAAAGTGAATTTTTTAAATATTAGAAGTTAAAGCCATCCGTATATAATAAATTGTGTATGGAAAAATCTTCAATGACGCCCTATAAGGTTGTAAACTCAATATCTCAGTATAGTCACCTACAAATTATTTCCAAACCTCTTCATCAACCCTCCCATAGAAATATCTTTGAAGTCTTATCACCACATGCATGCTTCAAATATTATTTACATCCGAAAAACATTTATTATATCAATAGAAAAATATTAGATACGATTTAACGGTATGGTCAGTATCTACTCCATGTATTACGAATTATATTTTCATTTCAATAGCTCAATAATCTAAAAAATTATATTCCCTAAATTCGAATTCCAAAAGGTTCATAAAAGTTTTTAAGTTCCTTATTACTATTTCAAAATTTTGATCAATCTCTTGTTATACTTATGTCCACGACCCTACATAAAAATAAAAATAGTATTAAAGGCTATAAAATAATCTATTCCGGTTTTGAAAAAAAAAACACATAAACTTCAAATATACGGATTAGAATTTAGAAACCTCACTATTTAATACTAGTTTTGTGACCCGTGCAATGCACGGGATATTCATAACACACTAAAAGATTACAGGTTTTGTATGAGCCTCAATTTTTTGTTGGCATAGTAAATGATGAAAATTGCGACACATCTTTCTCTCCCTTTTTTTTTTTTTTTTTTTTTTTTTTTGGCAGTAAAAAAGGCTAAACCTATCTATCGAGTAACTCATATACTATATTAAAAAGTGAGAAATATTTTTCATAGAATAATGAGTACGAGTCCATTAACTACTTATAGACAAATAGTTAGACAATAAACTACCTACCAAAATGATAATCTTAATATTTGAGCTCAAATCATCAAATATAGACTACATCTAACTATAATACAAATAAAACTCTTATTTACCCTTTCCAAAAACAGTTCAGCACTTAAACTCTTAAGTTCATTTCAGAAAAATTTAGTTTATATAAGTTCATTAACATTCTTATAAGTTCCGTTAAGAAAAATTCAATTTAAAAAAGTTAAATAAAATTAAGTTAAAAAAAAAAACAGGGTCATAATCTACAAACTCCAATATAAATAAATTTGTCGTACTCTTTCTTACTCCGTGGAGTTTAACTTTACTCTTGTTGTCTACGTTTTTTTATGTTAGAATAGTGGTTTTTATTGTCTCTTTTCCCCCTAAAAATCTCCCCAAATGAGTGTACTCATCCTAAATTTAGTAAGTAAAAAGTTCGATCAATCAATAATTTTTTCTGATAATCAATTGCCACATCTCCATTATAGTACTCCCTTCACATTAACGTTCTACCCATTTCTCTATTATATGTGAGTAGCATTTCAATGAAATGGGAAGAATATTAATGTTTGAAGGGAGTAATATATTGTCTCAACTTTCTTCAATTTAATAGGTGAAGTATATGTCATTGATGCTTTTCTTAAATCCTTTTGAGAAATAGAATGGACAACAATAAAAATAAATTAAAAGAATACATATTTTTCTTTGACCAAAAAGTGTTTAACTTGCTCTAAAATTAAATGAATACATATTTTTCTTTGATCAATATGTAGTTATGTACATAATCTTACTTTACATTATTCTCATGATACAAAGAGGACTTTTTTTTTTACCCATGCCCTTCTTCGACAATTAATGCAGTATCAACTATCATTCATTCGCCCCATCTTTTTCCTTCGGCAGTACACATACATATTCCTCCACACCAAATAACTATCGGCATCCAAACTCGTGAACAAATCAGATACTCGTCGCTTGCCAAATAACTTCCCAGCAAATCCCATGCATACAAATACCTCATTTGCAAAACCCCGCTTGCCCGAACACTATTCTTATTCTTTAATATGGGAAGTGAATTATAAGCAATTGAGGAACATTAATTTTAAAGAGTTTTCTTCTACCTTAATATGCCTTATTTTGTCCAAATTTTGTCAGCGAGTTCTTGTTTGCCCACGAGTCTTGCATGAGTTTCCAAAGGATTTTCCGAGCGACAACAACCTACTAAAATGAAGCTTATACTTGAGAGAAATTGAGATGAAAGAAAGTGTATATGTAGGATCTTTTATTTATTTATTTATTCTCAATTCTACCGACAACCCTTAAATTAACGAACAAACATTGGAACAATCTAAGTATTGGTTAATATGAACTCACAATACGATAAAAAAATGCATGAATTTGTTATAAAGGAAAAAAAGAGTATAAAGAATAAAGGACATTTATACATGATGGAAGCACTTTCCGTCAACGCAAACGCTCTTAACGTGATGAATATATAGAGAATGATTCATTCAAGATAAAAGACTTGAATGAGTTCAACCGTAATTTTTTTCTAAAATTATTTAAAAATAGAACATACCCCTGTAATTGATATCGCAACAACCTGCATCTTATTCAGTGAATGTCAGCAATCGGCATATAACTTGCAGGCAAGCTGATAAAAATAAAAAGCATCTTCTAGGTTACAATCACAGGACTTAATACTGCAATATCGAAAAAGTATATGTGAAACAATTCGAAATAATATCGCTTGTTGTCAAAAAAAAAAAAAAAAAAGTACTGCAATATCGAAAAAGTATATGTGAAACAATTAATCATTCTATATTGCTATATATAAAATGCAAATATTTAAACTGCCGTCATACCAAGAAAATGATGAAAGATCGAGAATTAGAAGCAATAAAATCAGAGGGCAGTGGTGGATGGACAACCATTACCATGGTCAATACTCAGTAGTATAGAAGTTTGTAGGATAGATGCGGATTTGAGAGAAACGATTATGTGGTTGTATTTTCATCATAGCTATTTAAAGGGATACATTGATAGGAAAAATGTAAAATTCTATCCTAATTAATGGTAAGCGTTTTTCAACTTTATTCTCCATCAATGAAGGGAATGGAAGAGACAAAGACAATGTATAAGCGTTGAGAGTATAATGACAGGGAAGCAAAAGCCCAGTAAATAGAGTTTGTGCTTAATCACACATAATACGGTAGGTGGTAGAATATAACATAGACACATGGCAAAATAGACTAATTTATCTTGACTTTCAACAGTATTTTATAGATTTCAAACGTGGCAGTCGTAAACAAACGTGGCATATCTAAATCCTGCGTGGCATTTCTAAATCCTATGTGGATTTGTCTACATGGAGTTTATGGGTCATTTTAGCCTAGGCTTTTAATAGTATTTTATAGATGAAGTTTTATGATTAATCTACTATGGAGTAACTGACACTAGACAAATGAATCAACAACAAAATGTAGAGTATATATATATATATATATATATATATATATATATATATATATATATATATATATATATAAGATTTTATAAAATTAATGGTACAAGTAGTAACTGTGCCAAGATTTCTTTTTAAGAAAAGAAAGAAGTTTTATGATTAATCTACTATGGAGTAACTGACACTAGACAAATGAATCAACAACAAAATGTAGAGTATGCTTTCACAGCGAGCAGTGACTATTACTACTCTACTACACTGCTTTCATTCATCGACTTTTACCTTACACAAGATTACAACCATAGAAGGCTACACCTAGACGCAACCATGACTCATATTAATATTCATCATTTCCGACAAACATTCTTCAGGAACCCGAGCGCCAAAACATCTTTTTTCTCATGTTCGGATGCATGCATCAGCAAAGAGGTGTTTGCTTCCTACATGCTCAAGGTACATCAAAAGACCGGCTTCTAATCATTCCTTCCAAATTCTACCGGTTACCCTTAGTTTCAATTCCTTCCTATCACCGCCTGAAAAGAAAAGAGCCATATTTCTTTGAATGATGAGACCATCAAAGCTGTCGCGCACCTTGCGATGGCTATCCCTAATGCTTCTCGGAACCCCGTGCCATATTAGCTTTCTTCCGTTTCCTCCAACCTCCAGGCTGTAACTGTAATTTTTTGCCTCGTTGTCGTCACCCATGAATCGTAAGAAAGCTATATATACAGGAGCCATCCCCAGTTGGAATGCTTCAAAATGAAGACAAAAGTACTGCCCAAAGCAACTGAAAACCTATATCGCAAAAATAAATAAATAAAAATTACAAAACCAGAATAATAGGCAACTTTGTTTCCAGATAATCTTTAATGGCAGGGAAGGGGGTCAGGTATACACAAGCTTAAAGAGGTTGTTTATATAGATAGAGATTGTTTCCAGATAATCTTTAATGAAAGTTGAGTCAAAAACTGGTTCCATCTCTCTAAAATTACCAAAAAGCTTACAGTGAGCATCCATGTGGCATTTTCGACCTCGTGAGGATTTGACTTCACATAACGATGATTGAATGTACTTCCCTCGTGCATGTCAACTTTATGATCATCCTTCAGGTGGGACACCAAATCTGGAATGTCACCCATGACAGTGCATTCTGATCCGGCATAAGGACAGTTGTAGGGTCTAAAGGCGCATTGGGATTCATGCTTCAGTTTGCTGTAGTAGGGATATATCCCTGAGCATCCAAAACTTTGATATTTGCAAGGAAAATCAAGGGACGCAGCAACCTTTTCCAGGGCAAGGCATCTAATATTACCGAGTTCATGTCTGCAAGTTGGGCACCGGTTATGAACTCTTGGCTTGCAGCTAGCACATATAGTGTGGCCATTTGAACACTGCAACAAAGATGGAAGAATACAACATTAAAAACTAGATCTAAAAGTCGAAAATGAAGAGAAGACAAGCAAATTGCAGATAGATGTACCAGGCTATATATTTAATAATTGACCGCCCAAATCCAGAATTGAACCATGAAGGAAAAATGATTTACTCATACTCTGAGTATCAAACGTGAATACACTTGGAATATTGAAATACTCCTTTTTAAACTTCCAAGTGAATTACTAAACAGGTGCAAATGTTTTTCTATGACGAGGGTTACTGGAGACATAAAATTATAGAAACCATAATGAACCAGACTTGTAAAACTACAATTGAGAGTTTTAGAAGCAAGAGTTGAATGACATTCAAAGCAACAGGTAGATAGACTTAAGATACACAGGTAAATCCACAAAGATAGACAAGTACTGTACAAGAAGTAGCCATCACCGAACCTGGTGGATTGGAGGGTACATAGCAGTTAAGCATACAGGGCATTCCAGCAGTTCATGGACACTACTTGAAACAGTTAAATTAGGTTTTACAGCACTTTGTGCAGGGTCAACCACATTTTCAAGAACATCTGTCATCTCATCACTTGATGGAGGATCGATAACTTCGGGCTTTGCTCTGACATCTTCGAAGTATGGATTTCCAGTTGCCATCTTCTATGCAGAATGAGTAGACTGAATACAAAAGATATATGTTACAACCAATAGAAAAAAAGTTACAATCTCAATGCACATAAAAGTACTCAACTACTCATCTCCTTTGCTAATCACCAATAAGCTGGACAATGTCGCCATTGATTACCACAGCAGAGCTTAGTTCAACTCATTTTGATGACAAGTTTGAAAGAAGAAAAGAACATCTATATAGGCAACTTTGTCCAGAAAAAATTACTAGAAGAGTTTAGATGGAAGATTCTTGTAAACAAATACGTCCCACATTGTACACGGCCAAAAGGAGCTCTTGCTGTATGTTTGTTTACACGAAATTCTCATTAATAATAACATGGCACATCATACAATAACGAACACAGAAAGCATGCTAACATGTATATAGGCAATTCTGTCATCACACAAGAATAAATTTTTTTTTTTTTTTTTTTTTTTTTTTTTTTTTTTTTTTGTCAGCTGTAAAATAAGGTTCTACAGTTTCATGGCTTGCTTAGCAAGGTTATGCGCAATGCCATTCATCTGCCTCGGTATAAAATTGAAACATAAACAGTGAAAGAAACTAAAAGAACCCCTAAGATCTTCCAAGAGCCCTGCGATCTTGTGATTATCCTTGTCCACTCCTGCTATTTGGCTGATAAGTTGCAAGCAGTCCGACGAGATATCCAGATGTAAAATCTGCTCTTCACATGCCCACTCCACGATGTCCCGAACCCCTAGGGCTTCAGCTTGTATCGGTGATTCAGCTCTGGTGCGTACTTGTCTACGACCTAGTTCCTGCCCCGTGCCATCATAAGCAATCCACCCGAAAGCCGCCTCAAAAGTCTGGTTCCAGCTAGCGTCCACTTTTACGCGTACCACCGTACAGCCGGATGGCTTGCCTACAACACATACCGGGTGTCCGTTGCGAATATCAGCCACGTCCCTTTGACAAGCTCCTTCTTCCTCACACCGCAGTTCCCTCCGATTTTGCCTCGAGTTCATGGAATTACACAAGAAGTGTACTTTCTCCCCAATTGCCTTGTAGACCATATTCGTGATCACATGCGAGTTGACCGCTTGATTTTGAAATTTGATTTTGTTCCTCATTGTCCATATGCCCCACAAAGTTGCCACAAACTGGATCACCTGGTTCATCCCCTGGTCCTTTTTCTGCAAGTATTGTAACCAGTCGCAAATCCAATTTGAAATTGGAATGCTCCCTGCACCCTCAACCCTAATGCCTAGGGTCGATCCAGCCCAGATTCTTCGAGAGAGTCCACAGTCCCTGAACAGGTGTTCAGGTGTTTCCATAATGTGCCGGTCTCCTCCGCATATGTCACAGAACGGATCCGCGTCAATCTTCCGCTTTATGAGCTCATTCCCAGTCGGAAGCACATTTGTAATAGTCTTCCAGAGCAGGAGTTTCCACATCTGTGGGATAGGCAACCTCCATAGCACTTTCCGACAGAACAGTCGTCCTCGGTCACTTAGTCGACTGTAGTCTTTATCCGTCCCAACTTTGGCCATGTAATCAGTAAATATTAAACCATATCCACTCTTTACCGTATACTCACCTGTTGTTGTGAGCGGCCAAAAAACCTTATCCTTGCTCCTCACTTCACACCTTGGTATAGCAAGGATCCGTGTAGCCCACTCCTCAGTGAACAGCCCTTCAATGAAGACCTTATTCCACCTACCATTAGAATGGAACAGGTTCCGTACCTGTAGGTTAGAAAGGAATCCATTGCTAAGGTTAAGCCAATCTTCTTTGGGCTCCGGTCTCTCTCCCCCCACCCATCTTGCAGTCCAGACATTGATCTTCGAGTTAATACCAGGCTTCCACCCCATATTCTCCATGACGACAGACAACCCATATAGAATGCTTCGCGTCCCCCATGAACACCCGTTGCACCTACGGGGAGTCATACCTTGCTGGATCTCTTGCGTGCCAAAAATCTTTTGCCTGAAAATCTTGTAGAAAAGCGATGATTCTCCAGCAACGATTCTCCACCCATGTTTGGCCAGTAACGCTTGATTGAGACATTTCACATTTCGAATGCCCAAGCCTCCCCCACTCTTTGGAAGGCTCAGAAAATTTTTGCTACACCAGTGGATATTATGCCCCATCCTACATCCCGTCCACCAAAATTGTGTCAAAATAGAGTTAATCTTATTTGCCACACTTACCGGTACTTTGAAGACCGATAAAAGTAATTTGAAAGGTTTGATAGAACCGATGAGATTAAGTAAGTCGTCCAATTGGTGAAAGAAAAATCCCATTCCATGAAGAAATGCGTCGGTGACATGCTCGATAAGCGCGTTAAAAATGCCTTGTTTGGAGTCTTTAAATTCAGCAGGGATACCCAGATACTTTCCAATGCCATTGTTTCTCTTGATGTCAAAAGCCTTCATAATCTTCTGGGCTTTAGCTAAAGTAGTACTCGGACTGAACAAAATCCCTGACTTATCCACATTCAACCTTTGACCCGACGCGTCGCAGTACTCCTTGATGATTTGCACTAAATGAGTTACCGAATTCCCCTTATCCTTGAAGAAAAAGATTGAGTCATCCGCGAAAAAAAGGTGTGTAATGGGGCTAACTTCCTTAACCAAATGAATACCATGTATCAAATTTAGGTCGTGTGCGTGTCTGACATTTCGGGACAGAACCTCCATACACAGGATGAATAGATAAGGGGATAGCGGGTCCCCTTGCCTTAGACCACACCTAGGCCTGAATTGTGGTAAAGGAACCCCATTTACCAGGATTTCATAACTCACTGTCGTGACACAATTCATCATGAGTGAAATCAAATGCGGAGGGAAACCGTACTTTACCAATACCGCTTCCAAGAAATCCCATCTGACCCTGTCATACGCCTTGCTCATATCTGCTTTGAAGGCACATAATGCTTGTCTCCCCTTTCCATGGCTCGAGATTTTATTGATGGCCTCGTGAGCTACCAGAATATTATCACTAATGTTTCTTCCTGGAAGAAAAGCATTTTGTGTTTCACTTACGAGTGCACTCATCACTTTTGCTAACCGATTTGCTATGCACTTCGTCACAATCCTCATCATCACGTTACAAAGGCTAATAGGCCGATAGTCCGTAACCCCCTCCGGACTATCTTTCTTTGGGATAAGCGTGATAAAAGTTCTATTGAGTTCCCGCAACACTCTCCCAGAATTTAGTATTGATAAAATCGCCTTTGTAAACTCACCCTTGAGCATAGACCAACACCTTTGGAAGAAGACAGCCGGTATACCGTCCGGACCCGGAGCTTTGAGCGCTCCCATTTGAAAAACGGCCGTGCGGACTTCCTTGGCCGAGAAAGGTCTACACAAGAATAAATATGTATATAGGCAACTCTGGTCATCAACTCATTGGTGGTGATGCATTAGCAATTACCAATCTACCATTAACAATCGCATGACACATCACACGTTTTAATAGAAACACATGATAAGCAGTTATTAAATGATCTCATGGTTAAGGTATGAGGTGGCCAAAGAGCTTACTCCATTCCCATTGACAGCATCGAACCCCTGACCTCATGGTTAAGGTATGAGGTGAGCAAAGAAGACAGCAATGGTTAAGGTATGAGGTGAGCAAAGAAGACAGCAAACCCATTGGTTTGGTAAACAAATGATCGGGAAGGAGGGGGTAAGTACATGGTAGAACGATAAAATCCACAGCATCAAAGAATTCAACTTTTTTTTATCATTTATCATTAATGGGGTACACGTTTTAATAGAAACACATGATAAGCAGTTATTAAACAGCAAAAAAAAAGATCAAAAACAACAAAATAATTACAGGAAAATAACTGCAGAATATGATGGATGAGACAATTAAAAAAGGTATGTAAAATAAATGGAAATGCAGAATAATAAAGTAATAATTAAGAAAAAGCTTGAAAAAAAGAGTACCTTGTAGAAAGGGGTTTGAAGTTTGAAGAGGCAAGAGGGGATTTGTGAAACAAGTAATTAATCTTACTACTTGGGTATATTAAGGTGAAAGTAGGAGTCGTATAATATATTTATGTAAATGAGTAATAATTATAAGGAGCAGAAGATATTGATTTAATTTAATATTTGAAATTGAAGTGAAAGGGGGATTTGTTGGAAGATGGGGGATGAATTTATGGAATTGTTAAAGAGAAAGAGAAGGAGCGTCTGCGTCTCAGCGGGGTAGAAAATCAAGAAAATTCAAAATTAAAGGAAGACAAGGAAGGGACCCTACAGTTCTTGGCTACACCGTGTCTTGTTTATTGTTTATGGGGTTGACACACCTACTCTTCTACTCTTTTGAAGATTATATACTCCGTAGTAGGGCTGACCAAAATCGTATACCGTTTTAAAAACCGTGTTGGGCATACAGTTTTTAAAACACTATTTTTTGTGTTCCGGATACGATACGGTTTAATCGGGTATACGGATTTCGTGTACGATTTTCGGGTACCCGGATACACGAAATCCGTATACCCGGATACGGTTTTGTCAGTTGAAAAAAAATCGCGAAGGTGGTAAACAACCCCCTTAAGTTTACTTCAACGTGAGATTAAACCCCTTAAGTTTGATTTGGAGTAAACAACCCCCTTAACTTTGCTATAAAGTGAAATCAAACCTCTTTTATTTTTCCGGCCAAAATCTCACCGGATTTTTCAATTTCTCACCAATTTCTCATATCGGTGTATATATTAGGTATAAATTTCACTCCTTATTACTTTATACATGTAGATGTACCGCAATATTTATAGCGTCTTAAAAAATACATGATCATACTCTTGATATTATTAACAATCAAAATGCCGACTAAAATGTGTGAATGAAGAATAATTATGAATTCCAGTAATTGCGCACACTCAATAGTCATACAACATATTTTTCCCTACCAACACCCTTGAACGATGCTAGAATAATAGTTGCATCTTGAACAATTTAATTTGTAATTTTGGAGGGGAAGACCAATTTGGCAAACCATGGATTTGATCTTAGATTACCGGGCAAACAACTCGACAGTTTTTGAGGATCATCATCACCACCCTTACTTGATGACAGGAGCACACAAATGAAAAAGTAAACGTATCCGAGAGAAATTTATACCTAATATGTACACCGATATGAGAAATTGGTGAGAATTTGAAAAATCCGATGAGATTTTGATCGGAAAAATAAAAAGGGCTTGATTTCACTTTATAGCAAAGTTAAGGGGCTTATTTACTCCAAATCAAATTTAAGGGGCTTAATCTCACGTAGAAGTAAACTTAAGGGGGATTGTTTACCACTTTCGCGAAAAAAAAAAATAGTAGTGAAGTCAGAAGCAATGTCAGCGTAGCATGTAACATCCAAGTTCAGAATGTATAAACCTTCAAGTTGAATCGAAATACAAATGAAAATCAAGCAACAACGAAGATCAGATAAAGCAACAAAGAAAATCAAGTCAAACGAAAAACGAAGCATTCGAAATAGTAAAGTACAAACAAAAATCAAATAAAAAATACAAACAAAAAACAAATGAAGTATAAACGAAAATCAAAATCAGACAACAAACTTTGAAAAGAAATCGATTTGCGACTTTGTGTGGCGGAAATTACTCAATTAGGGTTGATGATCTGATTGCAGAGGAATTAGGGAATTGAAAATTAGGGTTGGGGAATTGAGGGTGAGAGAGAAGAGTTGAAGTGTCAAATGTAAAGGGTGAACCATGTAGCATTTCCACATTTCGTAGGATTAGGGTTTTTTTTTTTTTTTTTTTTTTTTTTTTTTTTTTTTAACTCAAACCGGGTCAAAAGTCAAAACCGTATATACGGTTTTCATTTTCCCTGACCCGGATACGGTACGGTTTTTAAGAAACCGTATCGTATATACGGAAATCCGTATCGTATATACGAAAAACCGTATAATAAGAACCGTATATCGTATCGTATCCATATAAAAAACTGTATCGTATATTTTTGCTCAGCCATACTTCGTACAAACAACAAACAAGGGTTTCTCTTCCAACTTTCTACCTCCGAATAAGCCACACAACCTAAGCGGCCAAACAACCAAATAGGTAAAAAAAAGTACTCCCTCCGTCCTGGTTAATTGTTGTCTTTTGGTTTTGGCACAAAGACCAAGGACAGAGAAAAGAGTCAATTACTAAATGACAAGTGGAATAAATTGAGTGTGGATAATCAAATTGTTCATCAAGTTCATTCTTAAAATAGAAAGGACAACAAATGATTGAGACACCATAATATGGAAAATGACAATAAATGACCGGGACAGAGGGAGTATGTGTTTAACACAAATTGGTAAAAACACTTGTCAATGCGACAAATAGGTAAAAAAAGTTGAGATTTGTGACAAATACACCAAACTTACTCACCAACAAACACTATAGTAAGTGCGTGTAATTCATCCTCCTAGCAAGAATTTTTTTGCCTACACACTGATGTCATTATTTTTTGAACAACCTTCCTCCATCTTCTAATGGACAAAATGTCAGCTATGCAAATATCCAACTAACAAAAAGTAAACATCATCAGTGAGTAATCTGAGAACAGTGTTTTATCAGTACAAAATGTGATTTTGATCAATACACCATAATTAGCTTTGATACATCAATTTTTCACCACCAAAAATATAATATTGATCGACATCTACAAACAAAAGCTTAATATCACAAGTAAAGCTAGCCACCCAGAGCTAACTAGTTAGGCTTGGTCATTTGTCGAAAACATATCCGAAAAATTGAATAACAAGTTTATTTGTGTAACGAATCACCCATAAGATAAAAAATAATCAAACAAGAATCATCCGAGTTCATGTAATGGAGGCCTGTGAGTGATGTGACTAACTTATTAGTACATGAAAACTCAATGAAAGCGTTGGAATTTTTATGCCAAATCAATTATGCTTCCTATAATTTAATCAAGAATCGTAATTGTATTTGACCCATAAATCATAACTTTTAAAATATTTTACCAATTAATCATACAATCAAGTATATTTTACCTAATTAAATTACCAAAACTAACATATTTTAATCACAACATCATAAAAACCAACACAAATTTCATATTATGTACACTTCCTAATATATTTTATATAATGTAGTACATGTACAAAACAATCAAAGTTTCAATTTTTATCAAAATAGTAGAAAAGGAAAAGTACTTTACTTTGCTCTAGATCATGCCAGTTTATTAATGCAGCAAACTTTGATGGTTACTGGATTTTGATTATCAAATCTTGTAATGGTGAAGGGATTGAATATGAGTGAGTCATGGACTCATAGTGGAAAAGGAGAGATAAGTTTGAAGGTTAATGAGTTTTGATTTTTTGTTAAGAGGAAAGGAAAGTGATCAGAGAAATAAGCACACATTCCAACCAAAAAAATGAAAGACGAGTGTATTTTGAGTGTTTGGAATCTCGCGCCATGTTTTACCTATTTGTTGCATTGATAAGTTTTTTTTTGCCAAATTGTCGTTAAACACCTACTTTTTTTTTATCTATTTGGTTGTTTATTATTAAAGAAAGCTTTTTTTCGATTAGTTTTAGAGAGTTCAAATTTTAAAAATTACGTTTGAGCAATAGATAATATATTTAATTGTGTTTCTATATCAGTGGAATTTCATCATTAATTATATCTATCATAAATTCATATAACAACCTTCCACTAATTATATCTATCATAAATTCATATAACAACCTTATTGTTGTGAAATAAAGACAAAAGAATTGTAGAGAGAAGTTAAAGAGAATAGAGATAGACAAAACTGTATTTTTATTTCATTACGAAGGGTATATATACAATAAAATGGGATGGGGTTTCCATAAGATAATATGTCCTAGAGTTATTATAAGATATGGATATCCATATAGTTATATTTCTTAACACTCCCCCTGGATGTCTATTACTGAAGAAGATGTCTCGTCTAAAACCTTCTTACAAAAACCCCGTGGGAAAAACGCTAGTGAAAGATAAGAGTACACTAATCTTCAAACACGCATAATAATAGTTGTCTCGTTTAAAACCTTTCCATAGAAAACCTAGTGGGACAAAACCATGGATAAGGAAAAAGAGTACAACGCGTGTCTACTCCCCCTGATGACTACATAACTTGATGTATCTTGAAGTGATCCATGCTCTGACATTGCTTCATGATGATCGTTGAAGTAGTACGTACCCATTGTGGTTGATAAACTTAAATCTTCACTCAATAGTAATTCTTGACAACTTCAATATCATTTTCTTTCGGGGCTGACAATCTGGAAATAATAATTTCATAATAGCTCTTGGATCTTCATTTCAAATACACAAAATCTCATTGAAGATGGGCGATATCCGTCACAAGCTTGTCACGGATACCGTTTCCTCTCACAAAATACCCATTGAGAGGTGAGTGAGAAGCACATGGGGGTGCCCCACCTTGTCCCCTCTCCCTTTTTGTGAGAGGTCTTCAGCTTGTGACGGGATTAACCCGTCACAAGCAAGACGCTTTGTTCAAATAATAACTCCATAATTATTATAGAATTTCTCCTCAATATATGACATAATATTATATGTCGAAAATAATTGTCATGTCAACAATAATAACGTTCATAACTATAACGTAATAATGCGCTTATAGTGCTACCTCGTTAAAAACCTTGTTAGGAAAAACCCGTTGGGATAATGATAAGGCTAAAGTCGTATCACCTCAATCAAAGTAATCCGATCTCAGTACTAACAAATATCTAGTGGTAAGACAAGTATCGACTCCACAGGGAGGCGGTAATATTCAGTTTTTAATAGTTAAAGTGTCTTAAAGTAACCGTTTTTCTTGAAGGTTTTGGTTTGGTTGATTGCTAAAGACTAATTGCAATAAAGTAAAGGTTGTGAACAATAATACTAAAAAGTCTAGGGAGCGGGTTCACTAGGACAATTATCCGGGGGTGTATTTTAATCAATTGTAAGGTCAATCGAATTACCTAAGGTCACAAGATCGGTCGATTCAATTATGCCTCTAGATTCAGTTTAACATGCAATAGCTATAACTAAACTTTACCTATGTGATTATCGCAACCTATATCAATTCTAACCTGGCCGGTGAAAGTATTAATTCACTAGACTAATTATCAATTCAGGCCTAAATCATGTAATTAGAATAAGAACAATCATCAAACGATAATTCATGCGAGGTTACTAACAATTATATCATTAACCCCCTTCTAATCAACCTAGATCCCCTTTACCCTAGATAAAGGAATTAGCTACTCATGATACTAGAATTAACAACAACAATAATAATAGAATACATAACTAAAAGCATATAATAAGAATAATTGAGCAATTAAATAACTTGATTGAATAATAAGTGAAGAATGATTAAAGTATCGAGAAAATGAATGTTGAACGAGTTGTAGATCCAAAATAACAATAACTGACTAGACTTAGGAGTTTTAGGAGTTCTAAAGGCAAATAAAACGTAACCTAATAGCATAACACGAGCTTATTATATATAATACAAATTAGACGACTTTTAGGAAATATCGGAAAAGTCTTCAGCGAACTAGGATACTCGATCGAGTATAGTATACTCGATCTAGTACACGTCTACTCGATCGAGTACAGGCCAATTCGATCGAGTACACACTCTTCTCAGCTTTCTTTCGTGCAATCTTCACTTCTTGTCTTTCACTCTTCTAGATTTTCGTGCCATGCTTCGTGTTATCCGTCATGCCAATTCTGCGGTGCTCCACTTTACTCATTTTACTTCATAAATGCGTCATTCCTGCATTTAAACACCAAGTAGCGGCAATATCGACATTCTAATGTAAAAGGCATATAAATAACATAATTAGGACGAAAACCGCATCAAAAACAACTTAAAGGGAGACATTTGTCTTACTTTTATTTATTCTTTTTCAAACTATATGATTATTTTGAGAGATCCAATCAAAAGCATAATTCTGTAATACCCCTCATATTCTAAGGTTATAGTACCATTGGTGTGTGTCTAAGTACGAGGTAGACTATGAAAGAATAATAGAGAGCTTGCACAAATGTGTCATACTTGGAAATGTGATCACTTGTTATAGGGGCATTTTCAAATGGTAATATCTAGAGTTGTAGAGCTTATATGAAGGTGATTCAACTTGAAGGTGAAAGTTTATTGTCTTAGCTTTCCAACGCATGGTCACAAACTTGATTCTGATTAGTAACGAAAAAATGGCAGCTGTTTGAAAATCAGTGCGCAAAGCTGAACTCGCTGAGTGATGTTACGCAATAATCAATTTCCTAATTTCGCACCTTCTTATAATAATTCCTAATATTATTACTATTATTATTATTATTATTATTATTATTATTATTATTATTATTATTATTATTATTATTATTATTATTATTATTATTATTATTATTATTATTATTATTATTATTATTATTATTATTATTATTATTATTATTATTATTATTATTATTATTATTATTATTGTTATTATTGTTATTGTTATTGTTATTATTATTATTGTTGTTATTATTATTGTTGTTATTATTATTATTGTTGTTGTTATTATTATTATTATAGTTATTATTATTATTATTATTTTTTATTTTTTATTTTTTATTTTTATGGAAGCATGCGCGCAACTTTCATTAAAAGGAAAATAAAAGTTTAAATGAAATTGGTGGGGAACCGAGAGACAATCTGGGCTCCCACACCATTAGCAACAGCAAAGCTAAGTCTAGTAAAAATGTAAGCGGCCACCCGAGCCCCCGCTTCCTGAGATACCGAGAATTTTTGGATCCGCTTGAGCAAGGCAACAACATCCGAACCCAGCTCCCCAAGTGAAGAGAAAGAGAAAGGAAGGAAACCATAACCCGCTGCTGCGCACAAATCCCCGTAGTTAGCACACTTACGCTGAGCAGCATTAGCGATGACCCGGCCAGGCACAAAATCCGTCATCCCAGTCTGAGTCAAAAGAGAAGACCCTGTCAAGTCAACGCACACATCACGCCCTCTGTCCCAAGAATAAAGCAACAAATCCGCAGGACGAAGAGAGCCACCATGCCCATCAACCAAACCGGTATCAACCTCCTTTCCCGCAGTAATACCAGATCTATAACAAATGTCGAAAAGAGTGTCCCGGACGAGGTTATGCCGATGTTTAACGCCCATAGTACCAGTACAAGAAACAACGTGGTCCCCAAAAACATCCTCAGCAAAAACCCGAGAGCAAGCAGGACAAGACCTAGATACCGCGAATAACGGAACACCCAGACGATACCCAAGCACACTACGGTAAGTCCTCCCGTTCATAGTCTGACCCAACCCCGAGATAGGAACCGCACGTAACCAATCGGAGGAGTGAGAACCCTGCTGAGACTGCCATAAAGCAAGCTGGCGTGGTGTCAAAGAGAAAATAGACTCTGAGGCAACAACTGTCGCGAAATAAATGTCTGCCAATTTCTTCATAAGTTTGGGGGCAGCAATTTCATTAGGGTTACGTAAGATACCAGAGCCTGTAGTCGCAGTAAACACCCGCGCGACATCATCAAAAGCAGGGCCAGCAGCTACAATACCAGAAGGGCCGAGGAGCTTAGCCTGCAAACCAGCAGACTGCAAACGGGACGCAATAAAAGCATAAAATAAAACATCTCCCGCCGCATAGACACTAAGACCACCAAGATGAAAGCAGCCCACTCCCTTAGCAATAACAAAGCTAAGTCTAGTAAAAATGAAAGCAGCAACGCGAACACCGACATCCTGGGACACATAAAATTTCTGAATCCGCTTGAGTAAGGCAACAACATCTGTCCCCAACTCCCCCAAAGAAGAGAAAGAAAAAGGTAAGAACCCATAGCCAACTGCCTCACACAAACTCTGATACTTGATGCTTTTGCGCTGAGCCGCATCAACTACCACGCGCCCGGGCATAAAGTCAGACATCCCAGACCGAGTCAAAGGAGATGATCCAGTCAAATCCACGCACACATCTCGTCTCCTGTCTCACGAATAAAGCATAAGATCGGCCAGACGCAGGGGACCTATCATGCCCATCGATCAAACTAATATCCACCTCCTTAGCAACAGAGATCCCATAGCGGAAGCAGATGTCAGAAAGGGTGTCGCGAACAAGGTTATGTCGATGCTTGATACCAACAGTACCAGCACACGACACGGCATGATCTTCGTAGATATCCCAATCAAAGACCCGCGAGCAAGCAGAACAAGATCCAGGCATAGAAAACAAAGTAATACCCAGTCGATAACTAAGCACACACTTATAAGTCCTCCCGTTCACATTCTGCCCTAACCCAGAAATAGGGACCGCCCGAAGCCAATCAGAAGTGTGGGAACCATGCTGAGACTTCCACAAAGCTACCTGACGAGAAGTCAAAGAGAACTCAGATTCTGCAGTTGTGGACGCGGGCCCACGGGGGCGCTTGGGGGAGAACAAGCGTTTGCATTTGTGGAGTCGCCACCAATTTATTGTGGAAAATTGAAAACCGTTCGAATACCTCGTGCCATGTCAAGACACAAAGTAGTGACATAGACACCAAGAACTCGTTACCCTTAGCATTCTATGTCTAGAATGACTCTCGTGGATGCCAATGAACACGGATGTTCACAGAGATCTGGAGTAAGGAGTGAGGGTACGTATTAGGAAGCTCTTTTGATCGAACACCTAATCCCGCCCGCCTCGATAGCGGCCTCTACTAATGATTAGGGAAGTTGTCTATACTTGATATATTGACGGTTATATGCATGCAATGCAACATCCAAATAGATTAATCCTAGCATGTGAGAATTAATACTAAGTCGGTAAACACGTAATTTATCATACAATTGGGTCAAAGTCGGGATTTAAGTTCAATTACATGTGAAGGCATACAAGTGATACGATAAAGAAAATTACAATAATAAATACAATAAAGAAAAATTACAATAATTACATCGGATTAATGATTTATGTCGAAAATACTTTCAAAACGGATAAATTGGGAAAAGAAAGAATAAACAAATTAACGAACAGGAATTAGGGTGATAATACGAATAATAGTAAATTAATACGTAATTAATAAACTAGGTCAAAGCAAGACGGGAGTTCAGAGACAGAAATCAACCAGGAACAGACGCAGCAGAACTGCGTCCCTTGGAAGAGGCGCAACAGTTGCTGCGTCCGTTCCTTGGCTCAGTTCTGGCTGTGAAGCCGGAATTGCAAGTCGTTAATGTTAATTGGTGATTTTAATGATTGATTAATATTATTTACTCAGATGGAAGTGATTAGCAGATTATTTACATGTGATTAAGGTCATGAAAGCGATAAAACATGGATGGGACGAAATTAGAACGAATTAATTACAAGATTAATAAGGTTAATTAACAAATTAATAAACTAGACAAATTAATTAGATTAAACAAGTTATTAGTGACGAACTAATGATGGATATGATGAACAAAAGGTGGGAATATGTCAATGACGAATTCCAGAGACTCAATATTGATGAATCGAACCTCTAAGAAACCGAATTTGATTTAAATGACGAAAACCCGCAAATATTGGTTATTTGGGATTTGACTCGGGAATTTAATGACGAATTATATGTTAATGATGATGAACAATATGTTAAATTATCATGTGAACGAAATAAGAACAAACAAAGACGAAAGAAAACAAAAGGACGAAACCAACAGAAGACGAAGGAAGAAGAAGAGAAGCAAGAATGGCGGCAACCTCAGGAAGAGGCGCAACAAGTGCTGCGTCCTTTCCAAGAGGCGCAACAGTTGCTGCGTCTCTTCTCGACGTCTGTCTCCTGTTAATCCGTAAAAAGGGTTTAAACAAAGGGTTTTAGAAATCGGTTTTAATTGTATTTTCGACATTAATCTTACAATATGATTACAACAAATAAATAACAATAAATAAAAGAGAGATTTACACCCTCAGACTTACATGTTTGACGAAACGAGATTGACTAAGTATACGTTTAGTGATGCTCGACTCGAATGTAGACGAAAGTGCCCTCGTAAGAGGAAATAAAACAGATTGATTAAAGTTGATTATGGTGGAGTTGGTCAAATTGGTCGGTCATGCAAAACGAGGCTGGTACTCAGAAGGATCCGAGCTCGTGGTCGAAAGTTCAAGCACGTAGACGCCAAAAAGTAAGAACGTGGTCTAGAATGCAAAGGGAGAAGAGAAGGGTGGACACTCGCGTGAGAAATATGTGAGACCGAAGGTCTCTATTTATACTAATCACACGGAGGAAGTAGGGTTTTCGGAGAAACTTTGGAAGTGAATCTCGAAAAGATATGAAAAGATACGAAAAATACGCAGAAAAGGACTTGGGAAGAGGCGCAGCAGGCACTGCGTCTCTTGGAAGAGGGGCAACACCTGCTGCGTCCTTTCCCAAGTGGTTTCCTCCTGCGGAAGAAAGATTTCCGTGTTTAGTTTTATGGAATAACGGAATAATCTTGTTTTCCTTAATATTTTGTGTGAATATTACGGGAAATTGTTTACCAAAGACTAAAAGATTTATAAAATATGGAATAGAAATATCCGGAACATTCCAGAACATTCCGACTCGGCATTTTAATGGTTATCAGAAAATGAAGACGGTTGTAGGCCCGGACTCCAAATGTACTCTAATTACTGCCAAAATGACCGTATCAGCACGTAGATGACAATTAAGAGGTAGACATAAATGTTTGAGCGATCACTTGACGATAAACTTACGAACTGTCACAAATCGTTCCGCGTACCAAACATGCGGACCAATCGTTCCGCGTACCAAACATACCTGAAATTCTTTGAAACTCCAGGGAAAACAAAACACGATATTGGGAGAAGACAGCAGGACACAGTCTGGAATTGCTGGGAGAAATCTGCTTGTGTTCAGCTTCAAACAAACTTCGGAAGGACTTAGGGTCGATGTTGATCTCCATGTCTCGAGAGGGAGTGACTCTCGCTAGGGGAACATAATCGGGAACTGATCTCCATGTCTCGAGAGGGAATGTCTATCCGTGTACTCTCGCTGGGGGAACATAATCGGGAACTGATCTCCATGTCTCGAGAGGGAATGTCTATCCGTGTACTCTCGCTAGGGGAACAGAATAAAGGTGTGTCGAAACACCTGTCAAAGAAGGAACGCTCGTTGTGACAAGCTAGGTCTTGGATAAAAATAAGGCGATAATTGTAGGAAATATCGGTATACTTCCTTTAAGATTATTAGGATTATAACGAAATTATGATTATGAAAACTAGTCATAAATGAAATTTACATAAACAAAAGGGGAAGAGATTAAGAATCAACCTTCGGTCCTAGCAAATTTGGCCTAAGAACAATATCGAAATCGATATTCGCCTAATCGTTGCACCCAAGATGCTATGAGAAATGCCCTTGTTCTTGCTAGAATAGATCCCCAAAATTGATGATTAATTTTTAGGGTTTTATGTTTTGATGAGAGAATTAGGTTAGAAGAGAAGTGAGAAAAAAAATCTCTTATTTTCTCCTCTTAAACCGTCCGAAATAGGGTGATTAGAGGAAGATATTTTCTTCCTCTTTTTACTCTTATTTCGGTTTAGGCAACAACCAAAAATGAGGATAAAATCTCCTTATTTTCGGTTATTCCAAAAATGTATAAAATGTGTTTAATTATAAATCGTCATATATGTCATCATGTATTAATAAGTCCACATACAACAGCTTGTAGTCGATTTATTAATACCGGTCTGTCAACATTTATTATGACAATATCGTATAATATATACATTAACTATAAATATCGCATATTTATAATTTGCTAATTAAATATAACTGGTTACATTACGAATTAACATCTTAATTCGTTTAAGCTAACATTATATACATTTATTAAATATAACAGTTTATATTCAATTTACAAATTTAACAGTTAATTCGTCTCAGCTGGTATTATTTAATTGTATTAAATAATCGTCTCATCATCACATTGACTAACTGTTTTGTCAAATGCATGGACTAACCTTTTAGTCATATAAGGCATCAATGTGATTACATTTCCATAATCACATCTCTCAAACACATCTTTTAGGTGTGACTTTTAGGGACCAGTTGATCACCGCCATCAGTATGATAATAACGTCAAACTTTCTAGCAAGCCAACCGTTATTAAGTAATCGGTTAATCAACTGATAAAATACAAAGTATACCCTTGTGAACCTATAAGAGATTTATAAATGTTATCACACTAATTGTGGAAGACACAAGCTCCAACAATCTCCCACTTGTCCTCACAAGTGTATGTGCGATAACCGATTCTCATATCCTAAAATTTTTCCCACTCAATGTAAAACAATTTGCAAAATCCGTATTCACAAAGGTCGTATATTTTACAAGTGATCAATATCAAGAGTGGTTTCCCCGACTAGAGAGTAACTTAACTGATAAACGAATCATCATTCGAGCATGGCCATGCATTTCAGTTACAACTCCTCGAGTGACCCTGAGAAATAACTATACCTGATAAAGGTTGGATATTTTCCTCAACTCGAATCCTGCAGATATAAGCACAGTATGAAATGACCCAGAAAAAATCTGCTTAGCCTCCATTTACGGTCGACCATGAGAAAGAAACCAAAGTCACGCAAAAACTGCCTTAATCTCAAGAGACAGTCGATAGTCAAAAGAATCGACTCTAGGAACACAATGGAAGTCCAATCCATGACCTGGCACCGAATGTTTGTAAACATTTAGGACTCCATTACGTTGTCACAATTTTTGTCCTACGAGATATCGTTATAACTCGTATCTGTGATCGATCAGCCAACTGTTTGACTTATGGCTCGTTGAACCCACCATCAATCGACTGCACAATATAATAGCCAGAGTTATCAGCTCATGTAGGCGATTACGGACCAAAACAAATATAATGTAATTCAGTTCACTTTGTGGCGTTCAATGTTGTCAGTACAATCCACATGAAAAACAAAATATGAAATAAAACGATGAAGTTATAAATAGTATATGAAAAAGATAATGTATCAAATTCATAATCAACTACTACAACTCAGTAACACGTTTAAGTCCCATGGAAATAACGTGCCCTTCATGCTCATCATAATTCAATGGTTTAGTGAGAGGATCCGCGATGTTATCATCCGAAGCTATCTTATCAATCACTATCTCCTCTTGCTCCACGTAATCACGGATCAGGTGAGCTTTCTGATGTACATGTCTAAACTTGTTGCTAGACTTAGGCTCCTTAGCCTGGAAGATGGCACCTCTATTGTCACAATAGATGGTGATCGGGTCATTCGAATTAGGAACTATCGTAAGTCCTTGTAAGAATTGACGCATCCATATAGCTTCCTTTGCTGCTTCCGAAGCGGCATAGTACTCGGATTCTATAGTAGAATCTGCTACAACATCCTGTTTGGAACTCTTCCAGCTGATCGCAGCACCATTAAGAGTGAAGACGAACCTGGACTGAGATTTTGAATCATCTCGATCCGTTTGGAAGCTAGCATCTGCGTAACCGATTGCGCATAGCTTAGTATCTCCTCCATAAGTCAGTACCCTATCCTTAGTCCTCCGCAGGTACTTTAGGATGTTTTTAACAGCTATCCAGTGTGTTTCACCTGGATTCTTTTGGTACCGACTCGTCATACTCAATGCATATGCCACGTCTGGACGTGTGCATATCATGGCATACATGATTGATCCTATGACTGATGCATAAGGAACACGACTCATGCGCTCAATCCCTTCAGGCGTCGTGGGTGATTGAGACTTGCTCAAATGCATCCCAGAAGTCATTGGAAGGTTCCCCTTCTTGGAGTTGGTCATGCTGAACCTTTCAAGAATCTTATCTAAATAATACTCCTGACTCAGTGATAACATCCGTCGTGATCTATCTCGATAGATACGGATTCCCAATATGCGTTGTGCCTCACCCAGATCTTTCATCTGGAAATGGTTCTTCAACCATCCTTTAACCGAAGATAAGAGAGGAATGTCATTCCCAATCAAGAGTATGTCATCGACATACAATATCAAGAAAACAATCTTGCTCCCACTCGACTTGATATATAAGCATGGTTCCTCGACCGATCGAGTGAAACCATACTCTTTTATCACCTGGTCGTAACGATGATTCCAACTTCGAGAAGCTTGCTTAAGTCCATAAATGGAACGCTTAAGCTTGTACACTTTCTTAGGATTTTCAGGATCTATGAAACCTTCGGGATGCACTGTAACACCCCCATACTCCAAGTGCCTTACCAGGACCAATCAGGTATAAGGATACTACCATCTCAGTCGCCCGAGGCAATGAATATCATAATACAATAAAGAAACGACGTTTAAATATAAATACTTAGCGAAGAGTTACAATTCTCAAAACCAAACCAAAAGTGTAATACATGTTCTCAAACTGACTGTTCTAACTGAAATGTAAATAAACTAATAAGCTACAAAAAGACTCCTATCATCATGTCGTGGCAATCCCAAATATCCCAATTACTCATCTCATACCTGCTCAATATCTGCTCACCATCCCCGAATGGATCACCGCAGTTTACAAAACAACACCGGGTCGATACTAATCACACAACTCAATATATATTAACAATAAGATAAATAGACAGCTTAACTGTCACACACACACAGTCACACCAATTCCAATCATCTCAACCACTGACTGTCCACTGGACCAGCCCTGCCAGTGGGGGACCGCAGCCGTACCCACCAAATCCCCGCTCCACATAGTGAGCGATAACCCTGTCCATTAATGTGCACATCCCTTCTGTGGCGGGTTCCACAGAAGGCGAAACTAGGGCGTGAAGCCACTCCCGCAAGTGTCCCCACTCAGCCGAGGACACGCCTCGAGAACCATAGACAACGATCACAATCACAATCACAATACAATTACTATATCAAACAATCAATCTCAACACATCAACAATCATCCCATTATGGGACTAATACTGAGTAACCTGGAAAGCACACTATCAGACGGTCTCTACTACTGTATCAAAAACCTTCCTCTATGAAACCTCCTCCTATCATACAACATACAAACGCTACCAAATCACATACTACTCACAAACCCCCAAATTCCTAAATTAGGGTTTAACCAAAACAAAGGAAAGACAATAAAAAGGGTACATAGATCTTACCCTCGACGCAAGGAACTCAACGGTATAATCAACGATGAGAACTGACCTTCCAAACTCCGGGAATTGCTAATAATGCGATTAAGATGGTGAACTTGTTTGCTTTCTCTCTTAAACAGTAAAATAGGTTTTGCAAAAGTGATTTAGAAACAATGACGGAAGGTTATATATCTTAATCGCATAATTAACAAAACCCGAGAAAACTCCCCGTAAAACCGGCTACTCGATCGAGTACCCAAGGTACTCGATCGAGTACCCAAGGTACTCGATCGAGTATCTACATTACTCGATCGAGTACCCAACAGGTCAGAAACTATTTTAAAACGCAACACACCCTTACTCGACAGAGTAAGGCCTACTCGATAGAGTACCCAGAGACTCATAAAACCGTAGTATTACAGTCTTCCCTCCTTAAAAAGAACTTCGTCCTCGAAGTTCAACCCATACATAAAAACAACATACTAACTCGGTCAAGACGCAACAAAGCTACTAAGAACTCAAAACAAAACCCCAACTTACAAAACATGAAACCATGAACTCTTAACACCAACTCTACCAACTATTCCTACCTCCACACCTCGCTCACGATGTCGTATCAACTACATCATAAACTCTCCCGACACTAACTCCATACATAACCAACTACATAAACATCAAACGGAATGTTATATTCTACCACCCTTAAAAGGAACTTCGTCCTCGAAGGTTACTCACACTCATAACCTCATCATCCAACTGTCAACACTATCGAAGTATTCTCGCATTCCTAACATCGAACCACTACAAGCACGTCCATGACCTTTTAACACTATCAACCACAACATATACAAATCCATATCTTATGCTACACCAACACTCTACTTCCAAATATAAAACTACCATATGAACAACCATCAAAATCTCTTTTATCGCATCCTACTCCTCTTAAGATAAATGTTACATCCTCGTAACTCACTAATACTAAATCCTAGATATATCTTTTCATTATCCTCATCGCCACCGCATGTCAAAGATAACCACCTATAACCTAAACACTCGCCATGCACATATCCAAGGCTCTTTTACTTAAACATTTTTCATACCTCAACTCGTACGGCACACCACCTAACCTATACCATAAAACTCGTAGCAAAATCACCATACTAACTCTCCATTCTTACTGCAAAACAACATACCTCTCTATGTAAGGCACCTATCTCCCAAAAGCATAACTCACGATCTACACTCGTTACGTACACTCACACTAGATCCTCAAGTTCTTTTCTTTATTACCGCAAAACTCATACAAAACTTAATATGACACTAATTCCCAACACCCTACACTCACTGTCCCAAAATCTGATTATGAACCACCTGCAGCGTCCAGATCAATACAACACATGTTCCACCAATCACTTACCATGACTATGTCTAAAGCCTCATCTTAAAACAAGATCAAAAGTATCAGAACAACTTCTGACAACTGTGTCCCATCAACAGAATGTCACTATACCATGACAACAACGAAAACATATACAACTCTCTTTCATATCATACTCTACCCTCATACCAAAACTTAACTGGTAAGAAACATCAATAAAAAAAAAACAACTGTCTATCTGTACAAACTGAAACTCACAGGAAGCAACATCAAACAAAACAACAATTTATGTGTAGCCGGTATGTACTTTCGAAACTCGAATCATAATCATCCCGCCTACTCCACCACAACCGGCGAGGACATCGCAACACCACCACCAACAGCCACACCGCAGTGCGAAAATACCTGCATCACAACACTAGGTACCGTGCCCGGATCATCACCCGAGGCACCACAACTACACCGATAGACATCACAACAGACACAATCCCATAAACACTGACCCAACATAACTTCTCGGACAAGAAAAACTTACTCAAATCCACTTTACTAGATCACAATGCAACATGTTATATGAATTAAACAGGTAATAATCTCATGAACATCATCCTTACCATTTCACGGAATAAACAAGTATCATCCATACACATACAATTTTAACTATCCATGCCAGATCAATCACATTATTACCTTTTGAACCTCATTCCATTAGTATACCGTACCCAACATAAATTACAAAACAATCATATAACAACTTTATAATTATCACACCATGCCACTTCTTGTGAGGTCAGAACCTCACACAAACATTTACACGTATCATAGACCCGTAATCACATCCACTTAGTCAATCCTGATCACGTAAGTTACCACTCACAAAGGTTACCTGTCGCCCGAGCTTAACTCATATGCCCCTCATAACATATTCTCCCATTCGCATATCCATCACCCCCTGTCAAATGTAACCATACTATTAATACTCAACTACTAACAACCGACTCATATAACCACATCTTACACTCTCTCACAACCATACATATCAATCTGGTCTCTGCAAAATCAACCGCTTCAGAATTGTTACTTTTTTAATATACCATCACCCTTAACCACTAGTCACAAACCATATCACTACCACTGTCCGGACATCAAATCCTTACACTCATCTCTAAATATCACGATTTCTTTCCTATCTTTGGTTAACATCCCAAATAACGAACATCAAATCCATCAACAAAATTACTTCAACATTCTTCCCAATACCATTCTTAACTGTATCATCATCTAAACCTCCACCAAAATCTCATATCATGCAGATATTCTACCAACTTCTTACTTTCCTGAATTCCTCAAAACTCAAGACTAATCATGTTGTCCCGAAACTCCTCTATAACCATTAACTAACATCCACATGATTGGTAGCACACATCTCGACGACTCCTTACCTCTATATCACATAACTCCGGTCAACATTTCCTTAGTTTTATTCCCCTCATTCTTTTCTTTTACACTCTACAAAATCAATTAACCATTCAACTCCTTATCACTTCTACCTAACTCTTTAGTGTTCCGGTTACTTTCTCACTGCTCCAAAACTCACATCTAATTATTTCATATCGATATCATCTCACTCTTTCTTACCACAAATATTCTCTTATTATGTCATCAATCACCCTTGCCACTAATCCATCCATAGAATCAACGTTTACTGTTCAACAATTACATCTCTAGAAATCAAAATTCCTTTCATACCGCTAATTGCCCAAGGAAATCACACAGTAGTTTCATCTCTTTAATAAACCAAATCTCCCAAACTCATTCACTGTCTACAAATCCACCTCGCGACATGTCTCCACAAAGTTCACTATATACTACTCTTCTCAACCCTTTTAAAACGAACTTTCACTATGTATATTCTTAACCCACACGACTCCTAACCATCCCCCTCCATGATTCTTTACACATCTCAAGATGCCACCATTTGCGTCCCTCATTTCAATCTTTTCATTCTCACGTTCCATAAACTCATATCATCCCTTGCCCACATTTAATTACTTTTGCATTACTCAACGTATAAACATATCGCTCATCTCATCTCACAAAACATGCTCTATGTCTCCATAAACCATAACGATCTTCCTTTTCTTTTTCCACTATCTATTACAACCACGTATAACTCATGTCTTTCCACCGAACTCATACTCACCACAGGTTCCACTCACTACACCACAAGATTGGGTAACTTACGCGTCAAGACCAACGTACATGTAAAACAATGCATAAAGAAGCAAAGTAACAATGTTGAATTAAACATAATATGCAACGAATTCAAAAGATAAGCATATGACCCAAAACAGGGGTCACTAGATCGAGTACAGGACACTCGATCGAGTAAGTGACTTACTCGATCGAGTAGGTGAAGATCAGAAGCACGTAAAACAAATTACCAGGTCTACTCGATCGAGTAACTAACGTACTCGATCGAGTACCCCCTTACTCGATCGAGTATCTACGTTACTCGATCGAGTACCCAACAGGTCAGAAACTATTTTAAAACACAACACACCCTTACTCGACAGAGTAAGGCCTACTCGATAGAGTACCCAGAGACTCATAAAACCGTAGTATTACAGTCTTCCCTCCTTAAAAAGAACTTCGTCCTCGAAGTTCAACCCATACATAAAAACAACATACTAACTCGGTCAAGACGCAACAAAGCTACTAAGAACTCAAAACAAAACCCCAACTTACAAAACATGAAACCACGAACTCTTAACACCAACTCTACCAACTATTCCTACCTCCACACCTCGCTCACGATGTCGTATCAACTACATCATAAACTCTCCCGACACTAACTCCATACATAACCAACTACATAAACATCAAACGGAATGTTACATGCACCATGTACAACTCCTCCTCCAAATAACTGTTTAAGAAGGCGGTTTTCACATCCATTTGCCAAATTTCATAGTCATGAAAAGCGGCAATTGCTAAGATAATCCGAATGGAACGCAGCATAACTACGGGTGCAAAAATTTCATCATAATGCAATCCGTGCACTTGAATGAAACCTTTTGCCACTAGTCGTGCCTTATAGGTATCTGGTTGCCCGTCTAAAGAATGCTTTATTTTGTAAAGCCATTTGCACTTAGAGGTTTTACCTTATTAGGTAAATCAACTAGATCCCATACATCATTCTCATACATGGAGTCCATCTCGGATTGCATGGCTTCAAGCCATAGCTTTGAGTCGGAACATGCCATGGCACCTTTATAGGTAGCGGGGTCATTACTCTCTAGGAGCAAAACGTCATTCTCCTCGACCATACCAATGTATCTGTCTGGGGGATTAGAGACTCTACCCGATCTCCTAGGTTCCTGAGGAATATTAGCCGTATCATCAGTTGGAGGAATAACTTCCTCCATCTGTTCCTCGGTTGTTGGTTCTTGAATCTCCGACATCTCGAAGGTTCTATTACTTGTCTTGTTCTCGAGAAATATGTCTTGACCGAACGTTCCTTTTGGATAACCAATAAAGTATGTCTTGACCGATCGCGGGCCGAGCTTATCCTCGTGTCTCCACTTGACATAAGCCTCGCAGCCCCAAACCCGAATAAAGGACAAGTTAGGGACCGTTCCCTTCCACATTTCATATGGAGTCTTGTCGACAGCTTTAGTCGGACTTCGGTTAAGTATAAGAGCAAAATGACAAAAGAGCAAAACCCCATAATGAATCAGGTACTACCGTGTGACTCATCATGGATCGAACCATATCAAGTAGTGTTCGATTTCTCCGTTCGGACACACCATTTAATTGAGGTGTTCCAGGTGGAGTTAACTGTAAAACGATTCCACAGTCTTTAAGGTGTTGATCAAACTCATTTGAAAGATATTCGCCACCCCGATCTGAACGAAGTGCTTTAACCTTTCTACCCAGTTGGTTCTCAACCTTATTCTGGTATTCCTTGAATTTCTCAAAGGACTCACTTTTATGCTTCATTAAGTAGACATATCCGTATCTACTCAAATCGTCCGTGAAAGTGATAAAATATCTATAGCCATCTCTAGCGGTAATTGACATAGGTTCACATACATCAGTATGTATGAGTCCTAATAGGTCACTAGCGCGCATTCCAACACCTTTGAAGGAAATTCGAGTCATTTTGCCGATAAGACATGATTCACACGTGCCAAATATAGAAAAATCGAATGCGGGAATAGTCCCATTCTCGACGAGTTTCTTTACACGTTTTTCATTTATGTGTCCCATTCGACAATGCCATAGATAAGTTTGATCTTTGTCACCAACCTTTAATTTCTCATTATTCACGTGTAATATATCCGTGGTTTGATCTAAGATGTAAATTCCATTCATGGAAACTGCTTTGCCATAAACCATTTCATTAAAAGAGAAAATACAGCTATTATCCTTTATTGAAAATGAAAAACCGTCTTTATCAAGTACGGAAACAGAAATAATTGTAACACCCCCATACTCCAAGTGCCTTACCAGGACCACTCAGGTATGAAGACATCACCATCTCGGTCGCCCGAGGTATGATAATCAAATAGACAAAACAGAAACAACATTTATTATAAGTAGTTTAATGAATAAGTACAATCCTCGAAACCAAACTGAAAGTACAATACATTATTCCAAACTATCTGTTCTCAACTGAAATGTAAATAAATGCTAACCTACAGCGGAAGACTCTATCGTCATGTCGTGGCCATCCCAAATATCCCAAGTACTCATCTCTATACTGTTCAATATCTGCTCACCATCCCCGAATGGATCACCGCAGGTTTACAAAACAACACCGGGGTCAGTACTAATCACACAATCAATATAGATAACAATAACAAGATACACAGACAGCTGAACTGTCACACACACACACACACACACCAACTCCCATCATCTCAATACTTGACCGTCCACCGGACCCGACCGCTGGGGGGACCGCAGCCGTTCCCACCTAAGCCCCGCTCATCGTACGAGCGATAACCCCGTCCATTAATGTGCACATCCCCTTCCGTGGCGGGTTCCACGAAGGGCGAAACTAGGCGTGAAGTCACTCCCGCAAGTGACCCCACTCGGTAGAGAACGCATCTCGAGAGCCATAGACAACCAAACACAATCACAATCACAATCACAATCATCATATCAAACAACTAACTACAGCAAATCACCAATATCCCATTATGGGACTAATACTGAGTAGGAAGTCCTACCTGGAATGCACAACACGCAGACGGTATCTACAGCTGTATCAAAACGGCTCCTCTACGAATTCTCCTCCTATCACATAAAGACTACCAATTACTTACTACTCATAAAACCCCTAAACCCTAAATTAGGGTTTGACTAAACCTAGCAAAACATTATAAAAATTATGCTAGAAGCTTACCCTCGACGCAAGGAATCCAACGATACGAAAAACAGCAAGAACCGACCGCCTGAACTCCGGGAATTGTTAAGGATGCGATTAGGAAGAAGAACTGACTGCTTTCTCTCTTAAACAGGTTTTAGGTTTTGGTAAAAGTGTTTTAAAACAAAGACGATTATGTTTAAATACCTTAATCGCATAATTAACAAAACCCGCGAAAAACACCCCGTAAACCGGACACTCGATCGAGTACCCAAGGTACTCGATCGAGTACCTCCTTACTCGATCGAGTACCCCAGCTACTCGATCGAGTACCCAACAGGTCAGAAACTATTTTATTTCGCAACTTGCCCTTACTCGACAGAGTAAGGGCTACTCGATAGAGTACCCCAAGACATATAAATACGGAGTATTACAATAATGTTCTTAGATAAACTGGGTACATAGTAACAGTTATATAAATATAACTCAAAACCACTTGGGAGTTGGATTACATATGTTCCCTTTGAGACTGCAGCAACTCTAGCTCCATTCCCGACTCGCAGGTCCACATCACCCTTTCCGAGAGGTGTGATGTTTTTTAGGCCCTGCAAATGATTACACAGATGAGAACCACAACCAGTATCAAGTACCCAAGTTCCGAAACTTGCATGGTTAATCTCAATCATATGAATATAAGATGACATACCAACAGGAGTGACGCGGCCTGCTTTTATGTCCTCACGGTACACGGGACAGTTCCTCCTCCAATGTTCAGTCTTGTGACAATGGTGGCACTCAATGTCACCGCCCTTGCTCTTTGCCTTGCCTTGTGAGCCACTAGTCTCACCAGGCCCACTCTTACTGTTTCCTGACTTTTTAAACTTTGGCTTTTCTACACTTAGGTTGCCGTGAGCTTTGCCCTTACCCTTATTCTTGTTGGAAATCATGAGAACATCTTGCTTCATGCTCCCACTCAATTTCATATCCTTCTCGTTCTATACGAGAAGTGAGTGTAGCTCATGAGGACTTTTCTTCATGTCATTCATATAGTAATTTGCCCTGAAAAGGGCAAAACCATCATGAAGTGAATGAAGCATACGGTCAATGACTATGCTCTCACTGATTTTGCAATCAAGTGCCTCCAGTTTCTCGACATTCTCAATCATGTTAAGAATGTGTGGGCTAACCGGTTGGCCCTTCTGGAGTTTCGCATCAAATAAGCGACAGGTATGCTCATAAGTAACGATTCTGGGTGCTTTTGAGAATTCATTAGTGAGCGTGGTGAAAATCTTGTTTGCATCTTGGGCAATGAAGCATCTTTGCAAATTGGTTTCCATTGCAAAAATGAGTACGGTCTTTATCGCACCCGCTTCCATGACGAAGTCACTATAAGTAATTGACTCGTTAGCTCTTGCATTGGGGCCTGGGTTTGGCGGTATTGGCTCAGTTAAGTACTTGAGCTTACCGTCAGCAATGGCAGCATTCCGTAATGATGCCTCCCATCCCGCAAAGTTAGACCCGTCATTCTTCAGTCGTGTGAACTGATTCATGTGGTATATGAAAGCTTTTAGCCAGGACTCGCGTCCAAGTGTGGCACTTGGCATATGGATTTCGTTATTTTCAGCCATTTGTTGTAAGCAGTATTATCAATATAAAACGAATTCTACACTGCGAAATGAAGAAGAAAATATAATAAGCATACTCATCGTTATGATTTAAGTCTAATGCAAAACTGTTATAAGCGAAGACCCAAGCATTTATACAATTGACCTCCCTCAAGAATTATATAAATGATCCCAAGACTCAATTATCTGTAAATTGATAAGCCAACCTCTTGGCTAATTCTACTTTGTTAGAATTCTTGGTTGATAAATTTCTGTAAATTCTATCTATAGTCCATCATAATCACGAAAAACTCTTCGGATTATAATGTTGAGGTAAAATAAGTCAACACAAACTACTTACCCAACGTAGAAGGGGTCATATGGAGAGTAAGGTCCTATATGCCTACCGACGAAGAAGGGATTCATAGTTGTTTGCCCTTATAAAGACTTGTCTCAATTTCAGTTTTAGAGGAAGATCCCATCAACTTTATTTTAATTCATTTTAAGTGAACTAATATCTAGCATGCGTGAATGAATAAACTAAGATGATGGCTTAAAATGTGTGACATCTGTATGTCTATGAAAACTAACATTCAATCTATATGAGTCAATTTTCATGCATATTAGTAGGTAGTTTGGTTTAGGCGGAATATGATGCACTAACTATCAAGCAATGAAAAGCAATAAGAATGAAAAACGTAAAACAAAATAAAGTCCCAGTGTGTCCTATCTACCAAAATGAACATAAATACAACTTTGGAATCCATCCTTGGACCCGAGAAGCTTGTCTTGATGTTCCATCTTGGTCCATGTAGCGGGACTGAGCAATCCAATCTCCATCTTTAGTCTTCTTTAAAATTACAATTTAAAATTTACATAATAAATCTATTTACATTCTAATTTCAAAACCATAATATAAAAGAAAACCAAAGGAGATACGAGATCTCAAAATTACATAAAAATTATGTTTCCATCATTACAAAAACATAATTAACTAAGGCCACACTAGATATTACAAATTACAACCGATTGCAAAAATACGTAAATTAAACCATTCAACAAAACATTCAACTAAATAAAAATGCATCAACTAATAAATTAAACATTCAAGACATAATTCCTTAATTATGTAGAGTAATTTATCCAAACCACCTATTTAAATGATCAAATTATGTGACAATTCCTCAATTACTCACAATAATTCTAATCTTAATACATATTAATCTTGTAATATGAATTAATCCAATATTATTTTAAATCTCTTTAAAATAATCAGGTATCTTTAATATGTGAACTTTTTTACAACAAACAATTATACAAAATATAGAAATGATGTATAATAATAATCATTGGCCAAAATAAAACAAATAAACAGAAATTATTTTTTTTGTTCTTCTCGGCTGCACACGGCATATTTGCCAAAATAATTTTTTTTTCTTTTGCCTTTTGTTCTCGGCATTTCCACAAAGAAAAAACAGTTTTTTTTTTTTACTCGGCAAATCTGAAAAAAAAAAAAAAAAAAACAGTTTCCCTTTTTTTTTTTTTTTTTTTTTTTTTTTTTTTTTTTTTTTTTTTTTGTTTCTTGCGGCATAATGCCCTAAAATCAAAAAAACATAATTTTTTTTGAAAACAACCCAATTAATAATGAACAAGTTTGTTTAAAGTTGCTACTAGAACAAGATTGGCATAATCATCAATATTAATGAATCATGATCTTAAACAACAATTTAATCATGTATGCCAAGAACTATATAGCAAAAACAAAAATCATCATTAATCAAAACAATTCCATTTACATTTCAATTTAATTCTTATTAAATAAAAACATCTACAAATTTATAATATTATCATCTTAACAACTTAAAACAACAATATGAATAAATCAAATGGAACAAAAACAAAAACAAAAATCATCTCGGCAAAAAAATTTTGCTCTCGGCAAAAAAAAAACTCACGGCCGAATTTTTTTTTTCTTTTCAAAAAACTTTTTGTTTAAATCCATTTATGAAAATCATATAAAATAATTTCTTGGCCTATGCTCTGATACCACTTGTGGGAAATATCGGTATACTTCCTTTAAGATTATTAGGATTATAATGAAATTATGATTATGAAAACTAGTCATAAATGAAATTTACATAAACGAAAGGGGAAGAGATTAAGAATCAACCTTCGGTCCTAGCAAATTTGGCCTAAGAACAATATCGAAATCGATATTCGCCTAATCGTTGCACCCAAGATGCTATGAGAAATGCCCTTGTTCTTGCTAGAATAGATCCCCAAAATTGATGATTAATTTTTAGGGTTTTATGTTTTGATGAGAGAATTAGGTTAGAAGAGAAGTGAGAAAAAAAATCTCCTATTTTCTCCTCTTAAACCGTCCGAAATAGGGTGATTAGAGGAAGATATTTTCTTCCTCTTTTTACTCTTATTTCGGTTTAGGCAACAACCAAAAATGAGGATAAAATCTCCTTATTTTCGGTTATTCCAAAAATGTATAAAATGTGTATAATTATAAATCGTCATATATTTCGTCATGTATTAATAAGTCCACATACAACATCTTGTAGTCGATTTATTAATACCGGTCTGTCAACATTTATTATGACAATATCGTATAATATATACATTAACTATAAATATCGCATATTTATAATTTGCTAATTAAATATAACTGGTTACATTACGAATTAACATCTTAATTCGTTTAAGCTAACATTATATACATTATTAAATATAACAGTTTATATTCAATTTATGAATTTAACAGTTAATTCATCTCAGCTGGTATTATTTAATTGTATTAAATAATCGTCTCATCATCACATCGACTAACTGTTTAGTCAAATACATGGACTAACCTTTTAGTCATATAAGGCATCAATGTGATTACATTTCCATAATCACATCTCTCAAACACATCCTTTAGGTGTGACTTTTAGGGACCAGTTGATCACCGCCATCAGTATGATAATAACGTCAAACTTTCTAGCAAGCCAACCGTTATTAAGTAATCGTTAATCAACTGATAAAATACAAAGTATACCCTTGTGAACCTATAAGATATTTATAAATGTTATCACACTAATTGTGGAGGACACAAGCTCCAACAATAATTTGTTGTTGGCTTGGAAGATGTGGATCCGGGTGAAGAACATACGTCAAACGGACCAAATACGCGATATTGCATCAAGGAAGAGGCGCACCAAAGATGGGCCCATAAAATAACGAACTCATAACGAATTTTCGAAAATTAGTATGAAGGGAAGTTGAGGAAGAGGCGCAGCAAGAGCCGCGTCCCTTGGAAGAGGCGCATCACCTGCTTCGTCTATTCCCGGGTGTGTCTTTTCTACGTAAAAACCCGATGAAACAGAGGGTTGATTTCATTTGTTCGAAACATAATTTCTCAATTTCTCTCTCAAATTCCAACCATTTCCGTCAAAATTTGATCCAAAAGCTTGAATTTGCCATGACTAATCGAGGTATGTGTATCAATCTTGCATTTATCTTCCGTATTTGATCAAATGGGATCGACAAAATTAGGGTTTTCAACCCTAACTAGTCGAAAATTTGGGGCTTTTCCCCCAAATGATTTTGCCTTGCAAAATTGACTTTGTAAATGGCTAATTGGTAATATAAGGATCATAACCATGTATTTGTTTCGAATTTTCGTTGAGTTTTGAGCATTTGAGTGAAATTGAGACGGTTTCACAAAGCAACCAAATTGCTTCGAAAATAGCCTTAGGATTGCCCATTTGCGACGAAACTTGATATTTGGAACCCTTGTATGATGGGTAAACTTCCTACCATCTCGGAATTTTGGTTTGTGACGGCTTTTTCAGGACACTTTTCTAGGGCATAATCGCCGTTATAACGAAATGCTGTCGAAATTCCGACTCGAACCCATGACTAGGCTTCAACTTAGGCTTGACTTGACCCAAATTACCACATGAGTGGACGGGTTTGTGGGAAAATTGCCAAAGATGGCGAGAAAAGAGCGATTTCGGAGCTCCGAAAACTTGAAAATCCCCTAATCAAGGCTTGTCGTCACTTGACGCGGCCTAAATTTACCTTAATTCTGCAGGTGACGAGGCTTCTACGTCTGGGAGGGATCCCATGGATGTGGACACTGCTGTTGACCCTTCTTAGGTGCTTGAGGAGGCGTTGGAGGAGGCTTTCACCGCTGCTGTGACGGCTGCTGAGGACGAGGTCCGGAAGGAGGAGGCTGCTGAGGAGGAGGAGGCCCCGAGACGGGCCAATGTTGGACGAGGCGGTCGCCAGCTGAGGGGAGCACCTGCGTGGGCTGAGACTTGGGACATCAGGCACCTTCTTTGGGCTGCGGAAGGTCACCTGTCCTACAGGACGGTGAAGAGCTTGGTAAATAGAATTCATCACTCTTCATTCATCTTCTTTCATTTCTGTTTGTCACTCCTTTTCTTCCTCATTAAAGCTAAAGATAGCTTTTGTTTCAAATCAACATAGAAGGCCGGGAACATCAGGTCGTTCTCGGGCTACACGACGGCGATGGGGTGCTACGAGAGGCTGTCGGCTGAGGAGCGAGCCATGATCGAGCGGGGAGCGTTTGGCGCCTTGGTGCAGGCTTGGAGGGATATTGCGAGGAGGAAGCTTCGGGCTAACCTCAGTCTCGTCCGAGCTTTCTTGGACCGGTTTTGGGACACGACCTCCACGTTTCACATGCCTTTTGGTGAGGTGGGTGTCACATTGGAGGACTACGGCATGATTTCTGGTCTGCCGTGTAGGAGTGAGGTGGTGGAGTGGCCGAAGACGGCCATGAGGGTTGACTCGGCGGAGACTAGGAGGTTGATCGGTTGGAACTTGGCGCCGAAGGCGGCTGTGGTACCTGGCTTGGTGCCTAGTTCTTACGTGCGGGACTACTTCGCGGGGAAGACCCCGGCGTTGGTGGTGATCGAGGGGAGGGAGACGGCTCCTCCTCCCTGCACTGCAGAGAAGAGAGTCCGTTTGTGGCTCTGGTGGTTCTAGTCTTCGATTTACCTCGGAGACAAGGGAGAGAGGCTTTCGACGAAGCTTATTCCCTTTCTTACTGACCTGAGCTCCCTATGTTGGAATATGTGTCCTCCGACAATAATGCGATTACGACTGTTGATCATGATGATCACATGTTTAAATCTCATTATAAAGAATACAATTGGGAAGTAATTTTTACTGTCAACTGATCAACATATATCGGTAATGATTGGTTGACTAGAGTTTGACATTACTGTCGTGCGAAGGTGGTGATCAGTTGATCCCCTAGGTCATACCTATAGGGCAACACTCTTAATTGATCATTTAATTAATCGTATAACATTACGAGTTAATTAAATTACTTGAAAATTGACGGACGATTTTGGAGGTAAAATTTACGTATCACATTGAAATTTGATTAAATGAGATACGGTTTGAGTAATTGAATTGTATCATTATTCAGATGAAATTATTGTTTAAGGAAACAATTAAATTTGAATGAATTATTATAAATACAAATTGTTGTGATTTATAAATTGGTAAAATATTTTGGTACAAGTAATTATGAATTACTAAGTCGATTTTTGTATGTGACGTATTTTTAATAATACGTTGATTTTTAATATGTTAAAAATGCACAACAAATTTATGCAACATATGACATGTGACATATTGACAATTGACAAAAATAAAATGGATTCCATATTATCAATATGGACCGAAATTTAGAGGGGTTTAAGCAAATATTGTGTTTGTTTAAATTAGTGGTAAGCATAATGATTACTTGCTTTAGTAGCCATGCAATCCTAGTTTACCTTGTGAAGATAAACAAGTGCATGTATTGGCTCCCTCCACCCCCTACTCCACCCTGTTTTTGAGAGAGGAAAAACCATTTGGTTTTTCCTCTTATTTTATATAATATACACAAAATGTTTTGTGTGATTAATTCATTCTTTATTATTCTAATTCTTTGAGTTTTAGAGAGATAAAAAGCTCCCATTCTTCCTCCTCCCAAAACCGAAAATATTAAGTGTTCCATAATATTTTTGGGTCAATTTTCTACAAAATTAATATTATCTAGTATTCATAGTATTAATTTTAATTAAGAGTAAGCTTTGGGTATAATTCCTTGGGAGAGATCCTACACTTGGGTCTTTGTTCATCCAAAAGGAAAGCTCAAGAACAAAAGAGAAGGAGATCTCTTTTGTGCCCATTAAACCGAAAATCACAATGTAAGAACAATGTTTCTTCCTTATTTTGTTTTATTGTTTGCATGCATAAGATCAATCATTAATTTTATGACAAGTTAAATTAAAACATATATGAATATGTAAGTATATAGATCTACTTTCTCTTTCACCCTAGGCCGTTGGGACTGGGTCACTGCTGGTTTTGCGGTCCTCATCCGCTTCATGAGGGCCATGGTTCGTCCGGAGTTGATGGAGAAGGGGACTTCTCCTGATGCTGTCGGCCCTGGACTGCTGTTGGAGGTATGAACCTTCACTTTTTTTCACGAAAGATCATTTCCTTTCCTTTATCAAATCACGAAAGATCGTTGTTGATTATCTTGATTTACAAGCGTGGGTGTACTCCTACTTTCCGGGCCTTGCGCCCAAGAGGATGGAGCCGGTGGAGAAGGCCTATCCCGTTGTGAGGGATTGGGTGATGTGCCGCACGAGGAGTCGACGTTCCTTCCACGACGTTTGTCGGCGGGAGGTGAACGCTCTTCAGCTGGACAGTGTGAGTATTTCACCTTACATTTGTCTGTGTTTCTTTCTCCTACTTTTAGAACTGATCATAAGAATGACCCTTAGTTTGCTTTTCAAGTGGGTGCCTCGGCCTTGGGAGGAGTACGCTGGCGCTCCTCCTTTCGTGGCTGAGGTCCTTCGACCTAGGAGCTCGAGCCGGCTGCTGCTGAGGACGTCGATGGGTCCTGTGTGGTACTTCGGTGAGCGCCTGACTCGTCAGTGCTCTCGGGACGTCTTGACGGTTCCTATCGATCCTCCTCGGACGATGTTTAGGGAGCCTTGTGAGGCTGACTTGGCTGGCGTCGGCGGTGACACCCTCCTTCTTCCTGGTGAGGACTACTCGGCGTTCCTCTACGGGAGGTTGGCGTAATGGCCGGTTGTGGTAAGTGCCTTATCCTCTTTAATTTTTGATTGTTTAAGAATACAACGAAAGATCATCGGTTAATGGAAATCATCTGATCTTGCAGGAGGTCGAGGCGGCGGGCATCGAGCCCCCAGAGTACCCCGAGACTCTTGATTACACCGACACGATGGGGATGACGACGATCTCCGAGTTACGTGACTTTGACGTGGCGGTGAGAGATGCTGGCTTGGACGATTGGCAGCATCTGATCTGGAGGGTGAGCCTTCTAACTTGTATAGTTTTCGTGTAAGAACACATTTGCTCGAGTTTGCTCAATTGCTAAACATTTTCCTTTTGAAATGCAGGTCGCGCCATCCCGGTTCGTGGCTTTGTGGAGGGTAGCCAACCGGCTGCGGGCTACTGCCGTCGAGGCACTTGCTGGTGGCCGAGGACGTCAGGTAGGAACCTTCCGTTTACTTTATTTTTGAGTTTTCTAAACTTCTTTTATGCTTAAAGTGATTGACATGAGCCAGTTTTGTTGTTTGCAGAGGGAGCGTGAGCTGGAGCGAGAGCTTGCCCAGTCCCGGGAGGAGACGGCTCGCCTGTTGAGGGAGCTCGAGGTTCGTGACGCCGAGGTTACTTCTCTCGAGGCGAGAGTTGCTGAGCTAGACGGCGACCAGTAGTAGCTTCCTTGTTGCTTCTTGTTTTTTGGTTGTATTTCTGTACATTTATACATTTTTGGACATTTGGATCTTGTTTTGGGGTTCGAGCCCCCAGTATGGTGTACATATCCCTTTTTGATCGTATATGATGGCCTGCGTGCCTTTGTGTGGACGCGGGCCCACGGAGGCGCTTGGGGGAGAGAACAAGTGTTTGCATCTGTGGAGTCGCCACCAATTTATTGTGAAAAATTGGAAACCGTTCGAATACCTCGTGTCATGTCAAGACACAAAGTAGTGACATGAATACCAAGAACTCGTTACCCTTAGCATTCTATGTCTAGAATGACTCTCGTGGATGCCAATGAACACGGATTTTCACAGAGATCTGGAGTAAGGGGTGAGGGTACGTATTAGGAAGCTCTTTTGATCGAACACCTAATCCCGCCCGCCTCGATAGCGGCTTCTACTAATGATTAGGGAAAATCGTCTATACTCGATATATTGTCAATTATATGCATGCAATGCAACATCCAATAAATTAATCCTAGCATGTGAGAATTAACTAAGTCAATGAACAATTAATTTAGCAAACAATTAGGTCGAAGTTGGAATTAAGATTCAATTACGTGTGAAGGCATGCAAGTGATACAATAAAGAAAATTACAATAATAATACAATAAAGAAAATTACAATAATTACATCGGATTCATTGATTTATGTCGAAAATACTTTTAAAACGGATAATTTGAGAAAGGAATAAATGAACAGATTATTAGGTGATAATACGATTAGTAGTTAATTAATTACGTAAACTAATTAAACTAGGTCAAGGCAGAACGGAAGTTCAGAGACAGAAGTCAACCTGGAACAGGCGCAGCAGGACTGCGCCCTCTGGAAAAGGCGCAACAGTTGCTGCGTCTGTTCCAAGGGTGAGTTCTGGCTGTGAAGCCGGAACTGCAAATCGTTAATATTCGTGGGTGAATTTAAGGATTGATTATGATATTCGACTCGGATGAATGTGATTTAATAAATTAATTACATATGAATGAGTCATAAAAACGATAAAACATGGATGAGGCGAATGTAAACGAATTAATTACATGAATGAAAGATTGATTAATGACATGGGTGAACTAAATAGGTTAAATATGACGAATTAATGAAGAACTAATGACGGATATGACAATAGACAGATGGAAATATATCAAAGATCGAATTCCAGAAACTCAATATGAATGAATTGAATCTCTACAACCCGGATTGATTTTAATGCTGAAAAACCCGCAAATATGAATTATAAGGGATTTAAGTCGGGATTTAATGATGAATTATATGTGTTAATGACGATGAACAATGTACATGTGAAATTATTATGCTATTATATCAAGGAATTGAAGAACAAACGAAGACAAATAACAAACAACGAATTGACAGAGGACGAAAGAAGAAGAAAGGAAGCAGGAACTGCGGTAGCCTCACGAAGAGGCGCAGGAAGTGCTGCATCCCTTCGAAGAGGCAAAGCAGTTGCTGCGTCCTTTCTCGACGGTTGTCCTCTGATAATCCGTAAAAAGGGTTTAAACAAAGGGTTTTAGAAATCGGTTTTAATTGTATTTTCGACATAAATCTTACAATTGTGATTACAAAAAGTAAGGAATAATAAATAAAAGAAGGATTTACACCCTCAGACTTACATGTTTGACGAAACGAGATGAACTAAGTTAACGATTAGTGATGCTCGACTCGAATGTAACGAAAGTGCCCTCGTAAGAGGAAAACGATTAAGATTAATTAAGTTGATTATGGTGAAGTTGGTCAAATTGGTCGGTCATGCAAACGAGGCTGGTACTCAGAAGGATCCGAGCTTACGTGGTCGAAACTTCAAGCATGTAGACGCCAAAAAGTAAGAACGTGGTCTAGAATGCAAAGGGAGAAGAGAAGGGCGGATACTCGCGTGAGAAATATGAGGAGCGAAGGCTCCTATTTATACTAATCACGTGAAGGAATAGGGTTTTCGGAGAAACTTTGGAAGTGAATCTCGAAAAGATATGAAAAGATACGAAAAACTACGCAGAAAAGGACTTGGGAAGAGGCGCAACAGCCACTGCGTCCCTTGGAAGAGGCGCAGCACCTGCTGCGTCTGTTCCCAAGTGGTTTCCTCCTGCGGAAGAAAGATTTCCGTGTTTAATTTATGGAATAACGAGTTAATCTTATTTTCCTTAATACGTTGTATGAATATTACGGGAAATCCTTTACCAAAGATTAAAAGATTGTGAAATATTTATAAAATATGGAATAGAAATACCCGGAACATTCCAGAACATTCTGACTCGGGTTTTAGCGGTTATCAGAAAATGAAGACGGTTTTAGGCCCGGACTCCAAATGTACTCTAATTACTGTCAAAATGACCGTATCGGCGCGTAGATGACCATTTAAGAGGTAGACATCAGTGTTTGAGCAATCACTTGACGATAAACTTACGAACTATCACAAATCGTTCCGCATACCAAACATGCGGCCCAATCATCACCGGCTGGTTTGCGGGAGGTGCAGAAATGAGGTATCTACAGAGCCCCCACTTTGACTGAGGCTTGGACAAGGCAAAAGTCAAAGTATAGCCATCAGGTCAATCGAATATTACAACCTGACGACTATGGCGACGCGAGGCGATTCAAGGGGTCTGAACCAAGGACCTGTCGTCGGGAACATTTTAGAGTCTGTCGACTATCGAGGAGGGTCGTTTAAAGTCCATTAGACTACGTAAGGAGGCTCGCCAGCCATAAGAAGAGACCATACCTGAGATTTCTTCCTCGAGATGTTTCCGGAGGTGCATAAGAGCTAAGGGTAAGCGTAAGAGCTAAGGTAAAGAGTAAGAGCTAAGGGTAAGCGTAGGAGCTAAGGGATAAGACCTAAAGGATAAGTAAGGATTGTGCTAGGGTGTGGGACCCTAAAGGAAAGCATCAATGGGAAGGAGGCCAAATATAATTTCAACCTAAGGGGTAACTAAGGCTTGAGTGTAAGAACTCTGCCGGTCTGGGAACTTCCGGAGAATGACACCTTTATCGCACTCCGTGGGGAAACAAGAAATATTGTGAGGAGCGGGACACAGGCGGGAACTGCTGGGAGAAATCGGCTTGGGTCGTCTTCAAACAAACTTCAGAAGAACTTGAGAAGGATGATTGTATGTTGTGAACTCTCGTTGGGGGAACCTTATCTGGAACTCATCTCCATGGCTCGAGAGGGAGTGTCTATCCGCTTACTCTCGCTGGGGGAATATAATGAAGGCGTGTCGGAACACCTGTCGGGGAATACCTGCTCGTTGTGATAAGCAAAGTTTTGGAAGCAGCAAATAATGTATGATAGTCTGCAGTTGGCTTAGAAATGCGGGTCTGAACGATGAATAATCGTCAAACGGACCAAAAAAGATAAAATGGCATCGGAGAAGAGGCGCACCAAAGATGGGCCCACAAATAACGAACTCATAACGAATTTTTGAAAATTCGTATGGAGGGAAGCTGAGGAAGAGGCGCAGCAAGAGCTGCGTCTCTTGGAAGAGGCGCAGTGCCTTCTGCGTCTATTCTTGAGGGTGTCTTTCCTGCGTAAAAACGCGATGAAACAGAGGGTTTATTTCATTTGTTTCGAAACATAAATCATCAATTCCTCTCTCAAATTTCAACCATTTCCGCCAAAATTTGATCCAAAAGCTTGCATCTGCCATGACTAATCGAGGTATGTACATCATTCTTGCATTAATCTTCTATAATGGACGAATTAGATCGACAAAATTAAGGGTTTTCAACCCTAAAATGTCGAAAATTTGGGGCTTTTCCTCCAAATGATTTTGCCTTGTAAAATTAACCTTGTAAATGGCTAATTGCTAGTATAAGGATCATAACCATGTATTTGTTTCGAATTTTCGTTGAGTTTTGGCATTTGAGTGAAATTGAGGGTTTCACAGCTAGACCGTAAATTGCTTCGAAAATGGCCTTAAGATTGCCCATTTTCGATGAAACTTGATATTTGGAATCCTTGGATGATGGGTAAACTTCCTACCATCTCGGAATTTTGGTTTGTGATGGCTTTTTCAGGACACTTTTCTATGGTATAATTGCCGTTATAACGAAATGCTGCCGAAATTTCGACTCGAACCCATGACTAGGCTTCAACTTAGGCTTGACTTAACCCAAATTACCACATGAGTGATCGAGTTTGTGGGAATATGGCCAAATATGGCGAGAAAAGAGTGACTTCGGGGCTTCTAAAACTCGAAAATCCCCTAATCAAGGTTCGTCGTCACTTGACGCGGCCTAAAATTACTTTAATTTTGCAGGTGACGAGGCTTCTACTTCTGGGAGAGCTCCCATGGATATAGACACAGCTGTTGATGCTTCTCATGCTCTCGAGGAGGCTTTGGAGGAGGCTTTCACCGTTGCGGTGATGGCTGCTGAGGACGAGGTGCAGGAGGAGGAGGAGGCCCCGAGAAGGGCCAACGTTGGGCGAGGCGGTCGTCAGCTGAAGGGAGCACCTGCGTGGGCTGAGACCTGGGACATCAGGAACTTGCTTTGGGCTACGGAGGGTCACCTGTCCTATAGGACGGTGAAGAGCTTAGTAATCTTGAATTCATTACCCATCACTCACCTTCTTTCATTTCGTTTGCTCATATCTCTTCCAATTTCATTCAAACTAAAGATAGCTTTTGTTTCAAATCACAATAGGAGGCCGGGAACATCAGATCGTTCTCGGGCTACACGACGGCGATGGAGTGCTACAAGAGGCTGTCGGCGGAGGAGCGAGCCATGATCGAGCGGGGGGCATTCGGCGCCCTGGTGCAGGCTTGGAGGGATATCACGAAGAGGAAGCTGCGGGCTAACCTTAGCCTGGTCGCGCTTTCTTGGACCGATTCTGGGACACGACTTCCACTTTTCACATGCCTTTTGGTGAGGTGGGAGTCACGTTGGAGGACTACGGCATGATCTCTGGGCTGCCGTGTGGGACTGAGGTGGTGGAGTGGCCGGAGACTGCCATGAGGGTGGACTCGGCCGAGGCTAGGAGGTTGATCGGCTGGAACTTGGCGCCGAAGGCTGCTGCAGTGCCTGGTTTGGTGCCTAGTTCTTATGTCCGAGAGTACTTTACGGGGAAGACCCCGACGCGGGTGGTGATTGGCGGGAGAGAGACGGCTCCTCCTCCCTGTACAGCCGAGCAGAGGGTCCGCTTGTGGCTTTGGTGGTTTCTGTCTTCGATCTACCTCGGAGACAAGGGAGAGAGGCTGTCGACGAAGCTCCTTCCCTTTCTTTCTGACTTGAGCTCCCTAGGGTGTTGGGACTGGGTCACTGCTGGTTTTGCGGTCCTCATCCGCTTCATGAGGGCCATGGTTCGTTCGGAGTTGATGGAGAAGGGGACTTCTTCTGGTGCTGTCGGCCCTGGACTACTGTTGGAGGTATGAACCTTCATTTAGACTAAAATCACTTCCTTTCCTTATCGCATTACGAAAGATCGTTACTGTCTATCTTGCTTCACAGGCGTGGGTGTACTCCTACTTTCCGAGCCTCTCGCCCAAGAGGACGGAGCCGCTGGAGAAGGCCTATCCCGTCGTGAGGGATTGGGTGATGTGTCGTACGAGGAGCAAGAGTTCCTCTCACGGTGTCTACCGGTGGGACGTGAACGCGCTTCAGCTGTACAGCGTGAGCATCTTACTTATATTTATTTTGCTTCTTCATTACTTTTTAACCGATCATAAGAATGATATCTTGCTCGTCTTTCCCAGTGGGTGCCCAGGCCTTGGGCGGAGTACGCTGGCGTGCCTCCTTTTGTGGCTGAGGTCCTTCGACCTAGGAGCTCGAGCCAGTTGCTGCTGAGGATGTCGATGGGTCCTGTGTGGTACTTGGGCGAGCGCTTGGCTCGTCAGTGCTGTAACACCCCCTCATACCAAGGTGCCTTACCAGGACCACCCTACCATGAAAGTGTGTTACCATCTCGGTTGCCCGAGGTTAGTACATACCAAAAGCGTCTGAATTGAGCACTATTATTAAGTACTGCGAAATGTAAAGTTTACATTATCCAAAACCAAATACTGTTTAACAAAATACAACTGTAAAGTCTTAACATTAAAGGAAACTCCACTAAGACTCAGACGGTGATGCTATGACTCGTGGTGACAAATCTCCCAAGACAATCCCCAAGCTCTCACTAGCAATACCTGTCAAGCCTGCTCACCATCCCCGAATGGATCACCGCAGATTCCACAAACAACAACGGGGTCAGTATTACTCAACAAACAATACAAACAAATGCAATAATCGTCTGATCATCACCAATTCCCAAACATCCAAACTCACATAGTAACCGACTACACACCAAAGTGTGTAGCCCTGCCAGACTACCCATCGCAACAGGTAATCCTCGCCGCCAGTGGGTGACCGCAGCCGATCCCACCTAGTCCAGCTCCTCAACGAGCAACAACGATCCCTGTCCCTTAATGTGCACATCCCCTCCCGTGGCGGGTTCCACGGAGGGCGAAGTAGGGTGTGAAGCCACTCCCGCAAGTGACTCCACCACAATCACAATCACATGACATCACAGTCATCTTAATCCCCTCACACCAACACTGTCACAAAAACCTCCATTCTACGATGATCAACAGACGACGATAAATACAACAACATGTCATGTAAAGCACAGTAAACTGAGTAGGGAAACCCTACCTTAGCAATCAACAAAGAGATGCAACACGAACAATCAAAAAGGCTCCTCTACGAAGTCTTCTCCTATACAATGATCATGCAACACGATTACACTTTGTACAATTCCCAAAATCTTCTTCTCATATAAATGTACAGTAACTCATACAAGTACAAATAATCACGAAGATAGAACTTACTAACAGTGCAACGAGAACTTATACGCAAGAACCACGACGATTATCCACACAATGACGCTACGAAATGCTTAAGAGGAGGATTAGGGAATGATTTGGGTGTGATTAGGTTAACGTAGAAATGATAAAGCTTTTGAAATGATATTAGAAACTGACGCGGTTGTATAAAATACCCTAAACATTCCCTAATCAAACCATCGAAATAACACTCCGCCAAACCGGACACTCGGTCGAGTAAGTGCATACTCGGCCGAGTGTCCAATACTCGGTCGAGTATTCACTATACTCGGCCGAGTATTCCTCGGCAGAACCAAAATAACACACAACCAGAGCACTACTCGGCCGAGTAGGCTCTACTCGGTCGAGTAGTCACCAAGGAAAATCCGTAGTGTTACAAGTGCTCTCGGGATGTCTTGACGGTTCCCATCGATCCTCCTAGGACGATGTTCAGAGAGCCTTCTGAGGCTGAGAGGGAGGCTGACTTGGCTGGCGTTGGTGGTGACCCCCTTCTGCTTCCTAGTGAGGACTACTCGGCGTTCCTCTACGGGAGGTTGGCGTACTGGCCGGTTGTGGTGAGTGCTTTATCCTTCTTTATTTTTGATTTTTGAGAATACGATGAAAGATCATCGATTAATGAGAATCATTTGACTTTGCAGGAGGTTGAGGCGCCGGGCATCGAACCGCCAGAGTACCCCGAAACCCTCGAGTACACTGACAAGACCGGGAGGACGACGATCTCCGAGCTGCGTGACTTTGACGTGGCTGTAACCGATGCTGGCCTGGACGATTGGCAGCATATGATTCGGAGGGTGAGCCTCTAATTTGCATGATTTTTGTGTAAGAACACATTTGATTGAACTTATCCAATTATTGAGAACTTCTTTTGAAAGTGCAGGTTGCGCCGTCTCGGTTTGTGGCGTTATGGAGGGTAGCCAACCGGCTTCGAGCTAGTGCCGTCGAGGCATTTATCGGCGGTCAAGGTCGTCAGGTATGAACCTTTCGTCTATTTCAACTTCTAATTTTCTAACTTTTCTTATGATTGCTTGAAATGATTGACATGAGCCAATTTTGTTGTTTGCAGAGGGAGCGTGAGCTGGCCCAGTCTCGGGAGGAGACAGCTCGTTTGCTGAGGGAGCTCGAGGTTCGCGACGCCGAGTTGCTGCTCTCGAGGCGAGAGTTGCGGAGCTAGGCGGCGACCGACAGTAGTTTTGTTGTTGTTTGTTTGTTGTTGGCTGTATCTTGCACATTTGTACATTTTAGGACCCACATTTTGGACATTTTGATTTTGCTTGGGGCTCGAGCCCCCAGTTTGTTGTACATGTCCCTCTTTTGGTTGTATATATGATGGCCTGAGTGCCTTTGCTGCTGGGTTGCGTTGTTTGTTCCTGCAAGTTAGCTTTGAACAGGTTTGGTAGATGACGGTTTACGCCGTCATGCTGCCGAAATTTACATAGAAATTCACGTAAAACATACATTTGATGATGTATGGCCTAAATTAGCGCAAAACGAATGACTCAAAAGTTCAAAGAAAATGCCAAAAATGCAAAAAAATTTTGCCGGAAATGACCGGACGGTAGGGAGGGTTATCCCCAAAAAAATAAAAAAATAGAAACCTATAAGTTAGAAATGTAATGTAGGACGGGAGTGGTATGATTCCCCAAAAAGAAGGAAATAATAAAAAGAAATATATAAGTTTGAAATAAATTGCATTAAATTGGAGAAATGATTCCCTAAAAAAGAAAAAAATAGAAAGAAATATGTAAGTGTGCTAAAATGACGAAAATGCTAATATTGCCTCGAAATGCGTGCCCGCGGAATTTAGGAAACACGAACTATGGTAATTTTGACGTATTTACCAAAATAATAACCCGTATGAATAGGAAATTATTCGCCAAGGAATTTATTAAAGATCCAACGCGGAAAGTCACAGAGACATAGCTGAGGAAGAGGCGCAGCAAGAGCTGCGTCCCTTTGAAGAGGCGCAGCAGGCGCTGCGCCTGTTCCCCGATGTATCCGTCCTGGCGGATTTTAGGAAACAGATTTCAGTATAAATAGAAATGTTGATAGAGGTTTTATTCACACAATTCTTCCGTGTCTTCCTTCGTCTTATTACATAAAATTCTCAAAATAATCATTCATCATGAATACTTTAGAGATTCGTCTAAAAGAGTGGACCAACGAGTTTTCCAACGTGGAGAAACACGACATGGGTGCTTATAATCTTGGATCGTTGTTGAGTTTGAAGCTTATCAAGGTGGTCAAACTATTCCTAGATGCTTTTCTGGATTATTGGGACCCGAATTATCACGTTTTTGCTTTCCCCGGAGGTGACATTTGCCCATTTCCTGAAGAAATTGCTGCGATCGGTGGGTGGGACCCCGAACACTTGCCTGCTATTCCTTCTACTTCACAAGGGTATAAGAACAAGTTTAGAGACTTGCTTGGGTTGACAAGAATTGAGGTGGACCGTCTAGTGACCTCGAAAGGAGTGCGAATGTTGGACTTTATCGGCCGATTCATTAACAAGGCCGACCCCACCATCTCTTATGTTGCTAGGCGAAGGGCATTCGGATTTTGCTTGTTACATGTATATGTCCTTCAAGGGCATGTTGATGAGGATTTGAGAGGTGATCCCCGTCTCCTGGTCCTAGTTGAGCAAATGGAACTGCGCAGGAGCCCAGCCTGTTTATGTTTAGGAGAGATCCTATTGGGTTTGGATAACAGGAAAGCCAATCGCGACCTACCTTATTTGGGAAGTCCCATTATTTTGCAGGTAAAAGAACACTTTTCTCTTTCTTCTCTTTTTTTGCTTTCTTTTTTCATTTTTTTTTCATTTTTTTTTTCGTTTTTTTAATACCCGCTTTTGGTAGGTCTGGCTTATGGAGCGTCTTCGATTGATCGAGCCCCCAGTTCATGTTCCTTCTTATCATGCTCGTTCGATTGCAATGAGGACCAGGCTTTACATGGTGGACTTCACTCGGGTCTACAATTATTGGGAGAACAAATTGAAGAGTGACGATGGCCCCTTGATTAGATGGATTGTACCATGGTGGCATCTCAAATCTGTCACTGGAGTATCTTCCTTGGATCCTACCCGATCTGTGCGTATCCCTGGCTTGGAATTCATGGTATGCATCTTCCCGGAGAGGCCGATGAGACAGGTTGGACTAAAGCAGACAATCCCGAAGCTTGACACTATCTCGCAGACTGCCGTGGCGCTTACTACTGAGAGTCGAAGGGAGTGGACCATTAAATGGGCTCAAAGAAACGTATGGTTCTTGAACTCTTCTGTTAGTGCCTTATGGGTGTCGGACTCCTATCCGCGGTGGAGGAAAGCTACTACTCCGTAGGAGCGTGAGAGATTGAGGAAGCGCGAGCCCGTGGACTACAAGGTGCGCGAGGTGGAAAAGGAGAAAGAGAAGCATCTGACAGAGGGAGAGGAAGAAGCCGGGTTTCGAGTTGTTCATCCTTCGAAGAAACCGAAGACCTCTCCTGCCGTGGACAAAGTGATTGACAAGAATGAGAAGGCTAAACCGCGAGAAAGACCGTTGGTGATTAGGTCCGAAGTGGCGCAAGAGCGTCCGGCTCGAGGTCGGGACAAGAGATATGACAAAAATGACAAGGGCAAAGGGAAAATGGAGGAATAGCCTGAGTCTTTATTATTATTATTATTATTATTATTGTAATAAGAAGGTGGGGTTTTTAGAATCCTAGCCTATTTTATTCTTTTTCTTTAGCATTATTATTATTATTATGTAACATATTATTATTATTATTAGAAAAATGAATGAAATAAAGGAGGTTAATTGGTTATGAAACCGTTGTGATGTTCTATTTATTATTCTTGTCGAATTCCAAATGCAACTGCAAATGTCCTTCTATTTACATTTTGAAGTTAATGGGTTGTATCCTGTGAAGGATTTCCTACGTATTCATTAAGAAAATGAAATCAAACCCTTGCGCGTAGTTCGAGTAAATGTAAAAGAATAATTGTTCTAAGCAAGAGCTTGTAATGAACTTAGAAGATAAGTATGAGCTTTTTACTTACTCTTAAGGTGCAATTTAGTTTATTTGATGATATGAGGATGACAAATTGTCAAAATGCAAGAGCAGAGTGACATTAGCTTATTTTAGCTTGGCCAAGGGCCGTTTATTTATTGTCACAAGAGTGACACGTGAGGTTACGCGAGGCGCGTTTTTGTTCCTATTCTAGGCATAATACCGCTTTAGTTGGTCAAGGTTTGTCGGGTTGGCAAATTCATTCCCATCTAGGTCTGTGATTCTAACCGCACCCCCTGGAAGTATGGACTTGACTAGAAATGGCCCAGCCCAATTAGGTTTGAATTTTCCTCGTGGATCGACAGGTAAAAGAGCTCTAAACGACTAGAGTACTAAGTCTCCTTCCTTGATGTTCCTTGGCTTGACCCTTTTGTTGAAGGCTCGTTTGATACGTGCTTGATATGTTTGGACATTATGTAATGCGCGTAGCCTACGTTCATCAAGGAGGATGAGTTCTTCATATCTATCCCTATTCCAATCGGCTTCTGGGATTTGACTTTCGAGTAAGATACGCAATGATGGTATTTCTAACTCGACTGGCTGTACAGCTTCCATGCCGTAGGTCAAATAGAAAGGGGTAGCCCCGGTGGGTGTCCTAACAGATGTGCGATATCCCCACAAAGTGAAGGGTATTTTTCTTGGCCAATCTCGATAGTTGTCAATCATTCTCTTGAGAATTGTGACAACGTTCTTGTTTGCCGCCTCTACCACGCCATTAGTCTGTGGTCTATATTGCGAAGAGTGGTGATGCCTAATTTTGTACTTGGCTAGCAATTGCTCAGTCTCGGCTTGGAAATGTGATCCATTATCACTGATGATCTCATGTGGGCAACCGTATCGACAGATGATGTTGTTTTGTATGAACTTTGCTACGTTTTTAGCCGTGAGACTAGTGTAGGAAGCCGCTTCTACCCATTTGGTGAAATAGTCGATTGCTACTAGGATGAAACAGTGACCTCCTGTTCCGGCTAGAGTTATCTTCCCGATTATATCAATTCCCCAGGCAGAAAATGGCCAAGGAGATGTCATCGTATAGAGTAATGAAGGAGGGACATGCTGTACATTCCCGAAGATTTGGCAGTTATGGCAATGTCTTACATATTTGATGCAATTGGATTCCATTGTGGTCCAATAATACCCCAAACGTGTGATTTTATTTGCCATCATGGGTCCACTCATGTGAGGACCGCATTCTCCATTATGAACTTCTTCCATCACTTTCCGCGCCTGTGAATGATCAAGGCAACGTAGGATTACACCAAGAGGTGTTCTTTTGTATAACTCTCCTTGCATGAGAACGTATTGGGAAGCTAGTAGGCGTATAGCACGTTGTCCCCTTTTGTCCATATCTGGTGGATAGGTACCATTGAGCTTGAAATTTAGGATTGCTTAGAACCAAGGTTCCTCTGTGATTTCCTCTTCATCGGTGATTTGGTGGACATAAGCTGGCTCTGACCGTCGTTCGATACATAAAGGCATTTTGCACCATGTCATCTGGCATATTAATCAGAGATGCAAGTTTTGCAAGAGCATCTGCAAATTTATTTTCTTCCCGAGGTAGGTGTAGGTAGGTCACGTGATCAAAGAATTGGGCAACTTGGTCTATTCTGGCTTGATAAGGTGCTAGGCTTTCGCTTCGGATTTTCCAAGATGCCGTAACTTGATTGATGATCATGGATGAATCCCCATGCACTCGGAGGTTTTTAATGCCTAAGCTCACTGCCGCTTGTAGTCCAATGAGACAAGCTTCGTATTCCGCAGTGTTATTTGTCACCTTGAAGTCGAGTTTGAAAGAGATCGGTGTATGCCCGCCTTCAGGAGAAATGAGCAACACTCCTATTCCAAATACTCTTAAGTTTGATGCTCCATCAAAGTAAAGGTCCCAGGAGTCTACATCGGTTTGGAGTATATCCTCGTCTGGAAATGACCAAGTATCTATTGTTTGTGCATCATTGATGGGATTTTCTGCAAAGAATTCGGCAACGGCGCACCCTTTTATAACCTTCAGAGGCACATATTTGAGATCGAACTCTGAGAGCATCAAAGTCCATCTTGCTAGGCATCTGTTGAGGACGGGTTTCTCGAAGAGGTATTTGACTGGATCCATTTTGGAGTATATTTTTACGGAGTAGCTGAGCATGTAATGACGTAGCTTCTTCGTTGCCCACACAAGAGCGAGGCATGTCTTTTCGAGTTGTGAATATTTGCACTCGTACTCCAAGAAATTCTTACTAAGGTAGTAGATAGCCCTTTCTTCCTTTCCTACGGTTTGAGCTAGCATGGCGCCCATGGCTATTTCGATTACTGTGAGATATAAACCAAGAGGTTGATCTCGTTGAGGTGGCATGAGCACGGGCGGTTTAGCTAATATCTCCTTGATTCGGTCGAATGCCTTTTGACAGTCATCATCCCACATGGTGTGATCTGTTTTCTTGAGCTTCTTGAAGATAGGTTCACAGATCATAGTGGGTTTCGATATGAATCGACTTATATATTACATTTTTCCTAGGAATCCTCTAACTTCTTTTTCCGTTTGAAGTTGTGGCATTTCGATCAGAGCTTTGATCTTGGAAGGGTCTATTTCTATACCTCGTTAGATGACGACGTATCCCAGGAGTTTGCCAGATGTTACTCCGAATGCGCACTTCTGAGGATTGATCCTCATGTTGTACTTTCGTAGCCTTGAGAAGAATTTGCGAACGTTCGCAATATGCCCCTCTCTATCCTTGGACTTGACAATCATGTCGTCTACGTATACTTCAACTTCTTTGTGCATCATGTCATGTAAGAGTGTGGTTGCGGTGCGTTGATATGTAGCTCCGGCGTTGATTAACCCAAACGGCATGACCGGTCTTATGCATGTCTTCTATGGCCATCTTGATTTGGTTATAATCCGCATACCCATCCATGAAGGATAGTAACGCGTGATCTGCGGTATTGTCCACAAATATGGTCGATATGTGGTAGAGGAAAGTCATCTTTAGGGCTTGCTTTGTTTAAGTCCCTAAAATCAACACAAACACGGATTCTCCCATCCTTTTTGGGTACGGGTACTATGTTGGCTACCCAGTCAGAGTACTCGGAAACTTTGATGAACCCGACTTTGAATTGCTTATCGACTTCTTCTTTAATCTTGAGAGCCCATTCTGTTCTCATTCGACGAAGCTTTTGTTTCACGGGCTTGAAACCTGGCTTAATTGGGATTCTATGCTCGGCGATATCCCTGTCGATCCCTGGGATATCTTTGTAGAACCAAGCGAAAACGTCTTTGAACTCGTGTAGGAGGTCTATGAAATTGGTCCTTTCGGTAGGGCTCAGGGTTGTCTATATCCTAAGTTCTTGGGGTTCTAGTTCGGTTCCTACATTGATGGGTTCGGTGTTGTCTATTACTGGTCCCCCTTCCCCCTCTTGTAGTATTTTCTTGGCTATGTAGGGAGGTATCTCAATTGAGTCTGGGTCTGGGTCATCCTCGGTATCATCGTAAACAGAATTGCATTCAAGATAACACAAAGAGTAAGCAGAACCTGATTTATTCATATTAAAGTTTGAGAAAAGTTGAAACAAAGAAGCCATCTGATCGGTGGTCAGCGGCGGTAAAGGGACAGTTGTTGGGACATTTCCCGAACTACTGTTGCTCTTTGAGGCTAAGCTAGGAGAAACAAAGGGAATGGGGGTGACGACAGGAGGAGACTCCTTAGTAACTTCTCTAGACTCCGACTCTGACTTCGACTCTGACTCTGACTCGAATTCATCATCTTCTGGTTCTCCTTTGAACATCTCTCCTTCTCCAATGGTGAGCTTGAAGAGTCTTCCTTGATTGTTAGTCCACTTGATTAATTTTCTCCATCTTTTCTGCTGGTTCGCGTTTGTTTCTGTGATTAACGTGGTCGGGTTGAAGTGGTTGTCTTGAAGTATCATGGTAATGATCTCATCCTGCGCGGCTCTAACAAATCGATCTTCTCCAAATAGTAGACTAACAGCTTGTTCGTCTAAGCAAGGTGCTTGACGGGCTTTGAGGGTAGGAACCGTTTCTGGAGGAATGAAGTAACAATCGTGAAAGATCTCGATTCTGGCTAGCTTCCTTATGTAGATACCTCATTTCTGCACCTCCCGCAAACCACCCGGTGATGATTGGGCCGCATGTTTGGTACGCGGAACGATTTGTGACAGTTCGTAATTTTATCGTCAAGTGATTGCTCAAACACTAATGTCTACCTTTTAGTTGTCATCTACGCGCCGATACAGTCGTTTTGACAGTAATTAGAGTACATTTGGAGTCCGGGCCTAAAACCGTCTTCATTTTCTGATAATCGTTAAATCCCGAGTCAGAATGTTTTGGAATGTTCCGGATATTTCTATTCCATATTTTATAAATATTTCACAATCTTTTAATCTTTTGTAAACAATTTCCCGTAATATTCATACAAAATATTAAGAAAAATAAGATTATCCCGTTATTCCATAACTTAAACACGGAAATCTTTCTTCCGCAGGAGGAAACCACCTGGGAACAGACGCAGCTGGTGTTGCGCCTCTTCCAAGAGACGCAGTGCTTGCTGCGCCTCTTCCCAGGTCCTTTTCTGCGTATTTTTCGTATCTTTTTCATATCTTTTCGAGATTCACTTCCAAAGTCTCTCCGAAAACCCTATTCCTTCACGTGATTAGTATAAATAGGAGCCTTCGCTCCTCATATTTCTCACGCGAGTGTCCGCCCTTCTCTTCTCCCTTTGCATTCTAGACCACGTTCTTACTTTTTGGCGTCTACGTGCTTGAACATTCGACCACGTAAGCTCGGATCCTTCTGAGTACCAGCCTCGTTTGCATGACCGACCAATTTGACCAACTCCACAACTAATCAACTTAATTAATCTTAATCGTTTTCCTCTTACGAGGGCACTTTCGTCTACATTCGAGTCGAGCATCACTAATCGTAAACTTAGTTCATCTCGTTTCGTCGAACATGTAAGTCTGAGGGTGTAAATCCTTCTTTATTTATTGTTCTTTACTTTTTGTATCACTAATGTAAGGTTTATGTCGAAAACACCTCTTAAAACCGATTTATAAAACCTTTGCTTTAAAACCCTTTTTACGGATTACCAGAAGATGACCGTCGAGAAAGGACGCAGCAACTGCTGCGCCTCTTCGAAGGAGCGCAGTGCCTGCTGCGCCTCTTCGTGAGGCTGCCGCAGTTCCTGCTTCCTTTCTTCTTCCTTCGTCCTCTGTAATTCGTCTTCTTTATTTGCTTTTTTTCGTTTGTTTTCTTTAATTTTTTTAGATAATAGCATAATAATCTCACATGTATATAATTTATCGTCATTAACACGTTTAATTCATCGTTAAATCCCACTTAAATCCCTTATAATCTATATTTGCGGGTTTTCGTCATTAAAATCAATCCAGGTTGTAGTAATTCGATTCTTTCATATTTAGTTTCTGGAATTCGATCTTTGATATATTTCCATCTGTCTATTGTCCTATTCGTCATTAATTCTTCGTTAATTCGTTGTGTTTAACCTATTTAGTTCACCCATATCATTAATCAATCGTTCATTCATGTAATTAATTCGTTTGCATTCGTTTGCATTCGTTTTATTGCTTTTATGACCATCAATCATACGTAAATAACCCGATAATCACTTCCATCCGAGTAAATATATTAATCAATCCTTAAATTCACTAATTAATATTAACGATTTGCAGTTCCGGCTTCACAGCCAGAACTCACCCTTGAAACAAATGCACGCAAAGAATCGGGCCGCGCTCTTCCAAAGGGCGCGATCTGCTTGCACCTGGTCCAGGTTGATTTCCGTCTCTGAACTTCCGTTCTGCCTCGACGTACTTTAATTAGCTTACGTATAACTGACTATTAACCGTATTATCGCCTAATTCCTGTTCGTTAATTCTTTCTTTTATTCTTTTTCGTAAATTATCCGTTTTAAAGGTATTTTCGATATAAATCAGTGAACCCAATGTAATTATTGTAATTTTCATTATTGTAATTTTCTTTATTGTATTTATCATATTTCTTGTATCATTTGTATGTCTTCACATGTAATTGAACCTTAAATCCCGACTTTGACATTAATTGTATGATAAATTACATGTTTCACCGACTTAGTTAATTCTCACATGCTAGGATTAATCTAATGAATGTTGCATTGCATGCATATAATCGACGATATATCAAGTATAGACGATTTTCCCTAATCATTAGTATAGGCCGCTATCGAGGCGGGCGGGATTAGGTGTTCGAGCTTCCTAATACGTACCCTCAGCCCTTACTCCAGATCTCTGTGAACATCCGTGTTCATTGGCATCCACGAGAGTCATTCTAGACATAGAATGCTAAGGGTAACGAGTTCTTTGTGTTCATGTCACTACTTTGTGTCTTGACATGGCACGAGGTATTCGAACGGTTCCAATTTCCCATAAAAATTGGTGGCGACTCCACAAATGCAAACGCTTGTTTCCAAAGCGCCCCCGTGGCCCCATTGTCCACAATTTGGCGACTCCGCTGGGGATAATACACTTACGTGTAGCCAAAAGGGTGAAACTTGAACAAGGTTAGGGAATAGTTTGTACAAGACAATTGTCGGTTTTCATAACTCGGTCTTCCTAGACCGTTTTATTCGGCCTTCCTAGGCCCAACCCAACCCATCCGACCAATCGTCCCGTCTAAACGGTCCTAATTCTTATTTGGGCCTAAGGATGGATAGCGATTGACGTCATCCATACCATGATGCTTACTCTTGTTTGTATCAAGGACCTTCACTACTTGAGGAAATGGACTAGGAATCGGCCTTACTCTTGTTTGGTACGAGCCTCTCCACAGACTTCGGGTTTGATTGTTCGGTATGGCAACCCACCCTTTAAACAAAAACCCTTTTAAATGCACTCAGCATCCCGTTATAATGCTTGTATAAATGTTTGTACCTTACCTGATCACCATTTCTAAACGAAACCATGACAATTCTTGAAAAATCAAAATCCTTTTTTAATAAAAATTTCGAAAAGGCCCATAAATAGCGCAAAACCAAGACAAAACTCTGTCCGTTTGTCGAGTCAAATTTCGGGCCCAAGCCCATTTCAAAACCTCACTTCTAGTCCACTCCTAACACTACACTATAGTTGACAAGGATACACATTTTCAAACCTTTGTCTTTTCTTCAAAGCTCACTCAACACAAGTGGCACACACCCACTTCATGAGTCAAAACATTTCTTTCTTAGTAAGTGTGTTAGAATGGTCGATCGTGTTTTGATTCGTCATTGATCTCTTATCCAGTTTTCAAGATGCCTGAAACAAGTGACGTGAATTTCAATCAACTTCAAGATGGTAATGATCGAATCCTAGCCGCGCTAGCTCAAATCCAAGTTACCCAAGATCAAGTGTATGATCGCCTCGACACCATCGAAGGTCGGATCTACGCCGTAGAGGGGAGGTTGCCTCCTCAAGAAAGTGAAGTAGTGGATGACTTTGTGAATGACTCCAGGGACGAAAACCCTCCCATGGGAATGACTGCAGCTGAGAAAAGACTCCAACACTTAGAGGAGCAATTGATGTATCTTAAAGGGGGTGACATTTATAGGGAGAATAATCGCAAGTATGAGGCCGTAAATTCCAAATTGCCAACCAACTTCAACATGACGGATATCCCTAAATTCAAGAGGCATGAAAACCCTTTGAACCACATCCGCGCCTTTAAGGATTACATGTCTATCAAAGGCATCAAACCCGAGATGTTCTTAAGGATCTTTCCTTCATCTCTTGACACCATCCCAAAGCAATGGTTCTACTCTCTAGAGCACAAGAAGTTCGCTACTTGGGAAGACGCCGCGATCGAGTTTTCTAAGCAATATGCGGATAATGCTGAGATTCAAGTTAACATGCGCACTTTAGAGGTTCTTACCCAAAATGACAAAGAAGGATTCACCGACTTCCTAAGTAGGTGGAGGAAGACTAGTACCCAACTAGTTGAACGCCCGGATGAGGCTACCCTTGTGGAGAAGTTCGTGGAAAATCTAAGACCCATCTATGCCAATCATTTCAGATACCAAACATCAAAACTTTCAAGGACTTAACCTTACTAGGAACAAGGATTGAAGATGACATCCGTAAAGGGCTCTTGTTCAAAACGGTAGGTCGAGGATATCAAGGCTCAACAAGTCGTTCTTACGGCTCCACTAGCAAGACCGATGAAGTTAACCTTCTCGAGCCATCCAAGAAGAGTACCCCACCAAGGAAATTCACAAATCATGGGGACACTTACTCCAATGCTCTAAAGAGGTTAATGAAGCAAGGCAAACTCCAACCCATAGGACCTACTCCCGAACCCGAAAAGAAATCCAAATTCTGGGATGAGAACTCGTACTGTGAATACCATAGGGGTAAAGGGGCATGACACAGAAAAATGCCACAAATTGAAAAATGTGCTTCAAGACATGATTGAGGATGGTCGACTACCAATACCGCCGGGAGGCAAACCCAACAACACTCAGAACCCTCTTGCGATTCTAGTGATCACAAGTGAAGAATCTACCTTAGATTGTTCACACCTCATTTCTCCAATTGAAGATGAGATCCACATAATCGAGAGTGAAGGGTTCTACTCTACTATCTCCCCTACCATCGCCGACTTCATCACATGGACAAGGAGTGTGGATTGGCAAGTTTGGGAATTGGAAAATGTGGTTACAACTTTACATAACCCCAATACGACACCTAAAGAGCATGTGCCACTAACTTTCTCTCAAAATGCTACTATGCAAGAAATAATCGCCGTGGTTGATAAACTAGTCGACCAAATTACACAATTAGAAGACGAGATCATGAGAATGAGGGAGCTAGCTACCATCAATGGAGTATGGGCCGATGACGATGAAGACGAGTACCTCATTGAACACTCCCTAGTCAAGGAAATAGTCCAAAATGGTGAAGACCAAGATGTGGACCACCTAACTCGTTCGGGGCGTCCATATCAAAGCACTACTCAAAACGGTCCAACCAACGTTGTCACACCAAATGATAACGAAGATGACTCTACTGATCATTTGCTCAAGCAATTACAGAAGACAAAGGCCGATCTTTCAGGCAACTAGTAGCAAGCTCATTCCCACATCGCCAAGCTTTACTACAAGCTTTGGCCAAACTAAACGTAGCACATAACTCCACACCCGAAGATGTAGTCAACTTGGTCTTTCAAGAATCACCGAAGCTAAGTAATCCTATTACTTTCTCAGACGATGATTTGCCACCTTTTGGCTCTAGTCATAACTTAGCTCTTTACATCACTGTCGTTTGCTTAAAGAAGAACGTGCCAATGACCTTGGTAGATGATGGCTCTGCGGTCAGCGTCATACCCTTGAAAATGGCATACAAATTAGGCATGAAAGAGTCGGATTGGACCCCTACCAATCAAGGTGTTCGCGCATATGATGGTACACGACGAAAGGTAGTAGGACTCGTTAACCTAACCATAGCCACATGGCCAATTGAACGAAAGGTTAACTTCCAAATAGTGGACATTGAAGCTTCCTTCAACATACTTCTGGGAAGACCTTGGATTCACGCTTCTAAAGCGGTAACATCCACCCTTCATCAAAAGATCAAGATCCCACTAAATGGCAAAGTGGTGACGATCACTTCGTCACCCATCAAGGCAATAATCGAAAAGAAGTCAAACAATCAAGTCCTTGCGGATCCAGTATATGAACTTGGGGGCTTCTAAAGCATAAGTGTCATAGAAAGTGAATTGGCACCCCTATACTACAATCCCTACTCCACCTTGGTGGTCAACCACATACTCAAATCCCAGGGATACTTCCCTGGAATGCCTTTAAACCCTGTCCGAAGAAACACCTTCGTACCTTACAAGGAAGGCAACTAAAAAAGAATACCACTTGGACTAGGGTACAAACCCACTAAAGAGGAAGTTCTCGAGATGCTCGCTCAAGTTCAAAACCGCAAGCACGTAGGAGTCCAAATCCGACCATACTTCCCTACCCTAAATGGATACTTCGTTAGGGAAGGAAGTCAAGAACTCTTCCACGGATTTCCCGAACCTTGGCACTACCTCGGAAGGAAGCTAGCCGGAATCGAGATCTTTCACGATTGCTACTTCATTCCTCCAGAAATGGTTCCTACCGTCAAAGCCCGTCAAGCACCTTGCTTAGACGAACAAGCTGTTAGTCTACTATTTGGAGAAGATCGATATATTAAGCCGTGCAGGATGAGATCATTACCATGATACTTCAAGACGATCACTTCAACCCTACCGCGTTAATCACAGAAACTAACGCGAACCAGCAGAAAGGATGGAGAAAATCAATCAAGTGGACAACCAATCAAGGAAGACTCTTCAAGCTCACCACTGGAGAAGGAGAGATGTTCAAAGGAGAACCAGAAGACGATGAATTCGAGTCAGAGTCAGAGTCGGAGTCCAGAGAAGTCGCTAAGGAGTCTCCTCCTGTCGTCACCCCCATTCCCTTTGTTTCTCTAGCTTAGCCTCAAATAGTAACAGTAGTTTCGGAAATGTCCCAACAACTGTCCCTTTACCGCCACTGACCACAGATCAGATGGCTTCTTTGTTTCAACGTTTCTCAAACTTTAATATGAATAAATCAGGTTCTGCTTACTCTTTGTGTCATCTTGAGTGCAATTCTGTTTACGATGATACTGAGGATGACCCAGACCCAGACTCAATTGAAATACCTCCCTACGTAGCCAAAGAAATACTACAGGAACGGGAAGGGGGACCAGTAATAGAGAACACCGAACCCATCAATGTAGGAACCGAACTAGAACCCCAAGAACTTAGGATAGGGTCTACCTTGAGCTCTACCGAAAGGGCCGATTTCATAGACCTCCTACACGAGTTCAAAGACGTCTTCGCTTGGTCCTACAAAGACATGCCAGGGATCGACAGGGATATCGCCGAACATAGAATCCCAATTAAGCCAGGGTTCAAGCCTGTGAAACAGAAGCTTCGTCGAATGAGAACAGAATGGGCTCTCAAGATTAAGGAAGAAGTCGATAAGCAATTCAAAGCCGGGTTCATCAAAGTTTCCGAGTATTCTAACTGGGTAGCCAACATAGTACCTGTACCTAAAAAGGATGGGAGAATCCGTGTTTGTGTTGATTTTAGGGACTTAAACAAAGCAAGTCCTAAAGATGACTTCCCTTTACCACACATTGACATATTGGTGGACAATACCGCGGATCACGCGTTACTATCCTTCATGGATGGGTATGAGGGTCACTCAATGGGGAACCTATTGCTATACGGTCATGCCGTTTGGGTTAATCAACGCCGGAGCTACATATCAACGCACCGCAACTACACTCTTACATGACATGATGCACAAAGAAGTTGAGGTATACGTAGATGACATGATTGTCAAGTCCAAGGATAGAGAAGGGCATATTGCGAACCTTCGCAAGTTCTTCTCAAGGCTACGAAAATACAACATGAGGCTCAATCCTCAGAAGTGCGCATTCGGAGTAACATCTGGCAAACTCCTGCGATACGTCGTTAGCCAACGAGGTATAGAAATAGACCCTTCCAAGATCAAGGCTCTGATCGAAATGCCACAACCTCAAACGGAAAAAGAAGTCAGAGGATTCCTAGGGAAAGTGCAATATATAAGTCGATTCATATCGAAACTCACCATGATTTGTGAACCTATCTTCAAAAAGCTCAAGAAAACGGATCACACCATGTGGGATGATGACTGTCAGAAGGCATTTGACCAAATCAAGGAGATATTAGCTAAACCACCAGTGCTCATGTCACTTTAACGAGATCAACCTGTTGGTTTGTATCTCACAGTGACCGAAACAGCCATGGGTGCCATGCTAGCTCAGACCGTAGGAAAGGAAGAAAGGGCTATCTACTACCTTAGTAAGAAGTTCTTGGAGTACGAGTACAAATATTCACAACTCGAAAAGACATGCCTCGCTCTTGTGTGGGCGACGAAGAAGCTACGACATTACATGCTTAGTTACTCCGTTAAAATATACTCCAAAATGGATCCAGTCAAATACCTCTTCGAAAAACCCGTCCTCAACGGACGACTAGCAAGATGGACTTTGATGCTCTCAGAGTTCGACCTCAAATACGTGCCTCTGAAGGTTATAAAAGGGCGCGCCGTTGCTGAATTCTTTGCAGAAAATCCCATCAATGATGCACAAACAATAGACACTTGGTCGTTTCCAGATGAGGATATACTCCAAACCGATGTAGACTCCTGGGACCTTTACTTTGATGGAGCATCAAACTTAAGTGGATTTGGAATAGGAGTGTTGCTCATTTCTCCTGAAGGAGAGCATACACCAATCTCTGTCAAACTCGACTTCGAGGTGACAAACAATGCTGCAGAATACGAAGCTTGTCTCATTGGACTACAAGCGGTAGTGAGCTTAGGCATTAAAAACCTCCGAGTACATGGGGATTCATCCCTGATCATCAATCAAGTTACGAGATCTTGGAAAATCCGAAACGAAAGCCTAGCACCTTATCAAGCCAGAATAGACCAAGTGGCCCAATTCTTTGATCACGTGACCTACCTACACCTACCTCGGGAAGAAAATCAATTTGCAGATGCTCTTGCAAAACTTGCATCTTTGATTAATATGCCAGATGACATGGTGGAAATGCCTTTATATATCGAACGACGGTCAGAGCCAGCTTATGTCCACCAAATCACCAATGAAGAGGAAATCACACAGGAACCCTAGTTCCAAGCAATCCTAAATTTCAAGCTCAACGGTACCTATCCACCGGATATGGACAAAATGGGACAACGTGCTATACGCCTACTAGCTTCCCAATACGTTCTCATGTAAGGAGAGTTATACAAAAGAACACCTCTTGGTGTAATCCTACGTTGCCTTAATCATTCACAGGCAGGGAAAGTGATGGATGAAATCCATGATGGAGAATGCGGTCCTCACATGAGTGGGCCCATGATGGCAAAGAAAATTACACGTTTGGGGTATTATTGGACCACAATGGAATCCGATTGCATCAAATATGTAAGACATTGCCACAACTGCCAAATCTTCGGGAATGTACAACATGTCCCTTCTTCATTGCTCTATACAATGACATCTCCTTGGCCATTTTCTGCCTTGGGAATTGATATAATCGGGAAGATAACCCCAGCCGGAACAGGAGATCACTGTTTCATCCTAGTGGCAATCGACTATTTCACCAAATGGGTAGAAGCGGCTTCCTACACTAGTCTCACGGCTAAAAACGTGGCAAAGTTCATACAAAACAACATCATCTGTCGATACGGTTGCCCACATGAGATCATTAGTGATAATGGATCACATTTCCAAGCTGAGACTGAGCAATTGCTAGTCAAGTACAAATTTAGGCATCACCACTCTTCGCCATATAGACCATAGACTAATGGCGCGATAGAGGCCGCAAACAAGAACGTTGTCACGATTCTCAAGAAAATGATTGACAACTATCGAGATTGGCCAAGCAAGATACCCTTCGCTTTGTGGGGATATCGCACATCTGTTAGGACGCCCACTGGGGCCACTCCTTTCTATTTGACCTACGACATGGAAGCTGTACAGCCAGTCGAGCTAGAAATACCATCCTTGCGTATCTTGCTCGAAAGTCAAATCCCGTAAGCCGACTGGAAGAGGGATATATGTGAAGAACTCATCCTCCTGGATGAACGTAGGCTACGCGCCTTGCATAACGTCCAAATATATCAAGCACATATCAAACGAGCTTTCAACAAAAGGGTTAAGCCAAGAAACATCAAGGAAGGAGACTTAGTACTCAAGTCGGTTAGAGCTCTTTTACCTGTCGATCCACGGGGAAAATTCAAACCTGATTGGGCCGGGCCATTTCTAGTCAAGTCCATACTTCCAGGGGGTGCGGTTAGAATCACAGACCTAGATGGGAATGAATTTGCCAACCCGACAAACCTTGACCAACTAAAGCGGTATTATGCCTAGAATAAGAACAAAAACGCGCCTCGCGTAACCTCACGTGTCGCTCTTGTGGCACTAAATAAACGGCCCCTGGCCAAGCTGAAATAAGCTAATGTCATTCTGCTCTTGCATTTTGACAAATTTGTCATCCTCATATCGTCGAATAAACTAAACTGCACCTTCAGAGTAAGTAAAAAGGTCATGCTTATTTTCTAAAGTTCATTACAAGGTCTTGCTTAGAACAATTATTCTTTTACATTTACTTGAACTACGCGCAAGGGTTTGATTTCATTTTCTAAATGAATACGTAGGCAATCCTTCACGGGATACAACCCATTATTTTCAAAATGTAAATAGAAGGACATTTGCATTGCATTTGGAATTCGACAAGAATAATAAATAGAAAATCACAACGGTTTCATAACCAATTAACCTTTTTATTTCATTCATTTTCTAATAATAATACGTTACATAATAAAAATAAAAAGGGATATTTTACATGGTACCCCTCAACTTTTTAAATTTCTACGTGGTACCCCTACACTTTTTAAAACATACATCGTACCCCTAATTGTTGTCATTATCACTAAGTGTACCCCTAAACTTTATTTTTCGTCAATTAAACTCAGTTTTTAGGCGTTAAGTGATTACTTGGACGCGTAACCAAGCTTGTCATTTATCATCCCATGACATAATGACTCTATTAGGCTCACTATCCATCTTTGGACGTGATAATTTGGCATGGGATCAATAAATTTTCCGTCAAAAACTTTTTAGCCCCTATATATCAATAAATATTAGGATCGAGATGGATATTGAGCCTAATAGAGTCCATATGTCATGGGATAATAAATGACAAGCTTGGTTACGCGCCCAAGTCATCACTTAACGCCTAAAACTGAGTTTAATTGACGGAAAATAAAGTTTAGGGGTGCACTTAGTGATAATGACAACAATTAGGGGCACCATGTATGTTTTAAAAAATGTAGGGGTACCACATAGAAAGTCGAAAAGTTGAGGGGTACCATGTAGAATATCCCAAATAAAAAATAGGCTAGGATTCTAAAAACCCCACCTTCTTATTACAATAACAATAATAATAAATAATAATAAAGACTTGGGCTACTCCTCCATTTTCCCTTTGCCCTTGTCATTTTTGTCATACTTCTTGTCACGTCCTCGAGCTGGACGCTCTTGCGCCACTTCAGACCTAATCACCAACGGTCTTTCTCGAGGCCTAGCCTTCCCATTCTTGTCAATCACTTTGTCCACAACAGGAGAGGTCTTCGGTTTCTTCGAAGGATGAACAACTCGAAACCCGGCTTCTTCCTCTCCCTCAGTCAGATGCTTCTCTTTCTCTTTTTCCACCTCGCGCAACTTGTAGTCAACAGGCTCGCGCTTCCTCAATCTCTCGCGCTCTTCCGGAGTAGTAGCTTTCCTCCATCGCAGATAAGAATCTGACACCCATAAAGCACTGACAGAAGAATTCAAGAACCAAATGTTCCTCTGAGCCCATTTGATGGCCCATTCTCTTCGACTCTCAGTAGTAAGCGCCACGACAGTCTGCGGAACAGTGTCAAGCTTCGGGATCCTCTACTTCAACCCAACCTGCCTCATCAACCTCTCCGGAAAAATGCATATCATAAACTCCAAGCCGGGAATGCGAACAGATCGGGTAGGATCCAAGGAAGATACTCTAGTGACATATTTGAGGTGCCACCATGGTACAATCCACCTAATCAAGGGGCCATCATCACTCTTCAATTTATTCTCCCAATAATTGCAAACTCGAGTGAAGTCCACCATGTAAAGCCTGGTCCTCATTGCGATCGAACGAGCATGATAAGAAGGAACATGAACTGGGGGCTCGATCAATCGAAGACGCTCCATAAGCCACACCTACCAAAATCGGGTATTAAAAACACAAAAAGATAAAAAAAAAACGAAAAAGAACAAAAAAAAAAAAACGAAAAAGAACAAAAAAAAAAAAACGAAAAGAAAAAAAAAAAAAAAAAGAGAAAAGATATGTGTTCTTTTACCTGCAGAATAATGGTGTAGATACTCGTATCCGTCGATATTGGAATTTATAGAGAACCCGACAAACACCCGATGATGATAGGACACATGTATTTATTAGTTGTCATTGTCATTATTTGGCTTCGTTTTACGATGTAGAATGAGCGTTGTCGACGGAGTATTTTATTAATTTAAATGATATTTAAATTAAATGTTTTTTTAAAGTGAATTCATTTTATTGCTTTATTTTGAATTTATTTTCTCAAGTTTATTTTATTGAAAATAAAATAAATAATTAATTTGAAAAATCATTTTATGAGTGTATTTGATTTGAAAAATCATTTATTTTAATGTGTTAACCGATTTGAAAAATCGATTTAAAAATCGAAAAAACTCGTTTTAAACACGCGATTTGGAGCTCGATTATAGCTCGGTTTTTGGGCCCGTTTTCTTTACGAGTTGGCACGAATCTCGAGTACACTAACCAACCTAAGCCTCTACCCATCCAACCCCAGTTCGAACCCTATAACCACGGCCCAAATCATGTCCCAAATCACCCCCAAACAGCCCGCATACACAAAGCAGCCCCCCTTGTTTTGCAGCTCAAACCCGAGTCCAAAACCCGCTCCAAATACCACCAAAACCCGTGCCCATTAACCCTAACCCATACCCTAGTATCCTACCCATATTACCTTAGCTTAACCACCAAGACAACCCCTCTCAAACCCTCACAAAAGCTGCTGGACAGCAGCTATGCGTGAATGAGCCCGTCTGCCTCTCCCCTCTAAAACCCTACCTTAACTCCTTATAAATACCCCCCCCTCCCCCCTTCACCATACATTCATTCCTAGAAGTTCTCCATACATACTACCTTCAATTAAAAGCTTTAAACTCCAGAAACAAACCCTAATTGCCTCCCAAAAACCCTAGACAAAACCGACATACAAACAGAGAATCAGTTTGTGTGTCCTCTTTGAAACCAATCGTTCTCCCTTCAAACCTCCATCAAAGTTCGAGTTTCTTGTTCCTAATTAACCATACAACATCCATATACACATTAGACAAAGATTTACGAGCCAAATTGCCCTTGAGAGTACACGAATTCCCTAAAAAAACAGAGTGTTATACACTCTGTTTTCGCGGCTTTTCCCTGTCTGTCCAGTTCTGTTTGTGCTCGTTTTTCGTGCCCAATAACTCAAAACGAGCAGGGATTGTTTTAAGATATCTGTTCTCCTCTCTTTGTAGTTTTCAAAACATCTTTTAAATCGAATTTTCACCGTGAAACGAGAGAGAAATCGCTGTTTGAAAGTTGCTGTCCAGATTTGCAAAAAACGTGTTGTTTGCTTTGTTTCTTCGTCGACGACGGCCTCTCGAGATAAAATCTACGATCGATTACGACCCAAGACGGTGTCAACGATACATGTAGGTTGAGGGTGCATCAAATCCTCCTCTTTCTCCCTTTTATTTCGTCTTTTATGTTTGTTTTCTTATAGTTCGTTTTTGTTAGTTTATCGTTTTTGTTTATCGATTGTTATCATTAACTATGAAACTAGTTTAGTCCGAGTATGAGTTAAATTACCACCATGAACACCCACGTTGACTTGAGATGGGAAAGAAACTGCTACATCAGTCGGTCGTAACCCCCGTCTCATTTACATATCCTCGTGTTCAAGGTAGGGCATTAATAAAACGAATTCTAACTTCGCTCTTCGCTTTTGACCCCTCTTTTGTTTCGTGTAATTCGACCCACCCTAGGACCATTCACATGTTAGTATGACCTCTGATTGTTAACAGATAACTCGTTTAGATGACATCAGATCAATTTAATAACCTAATTAGACACGTTAGGGTACATCGACATAGCTTTAAAAATCAACTGACGATTCTGTAACTTAATTGAATGCATCTCTCTCTTTCACCTAATTTCTCGCTAGTATAAGAATGCGTGATTAGCACCGTCTTATTAATACTCGATGAGTTAAATTAATTAGCGAACTTGACCTAATTGGACCCCTTTAGGCCGTGTAGAATACACGTTTGCAAGACATATTTTCAATCGATCAACGTCGTTTCTAACTTGTATTCTAGCCCGCTTTCGAACTTGTTTCGCAATCAATCGATCTAACTAATGAACCTGACCTAGGACCTAGGGTAGCCGTGTCTAGAGTGGCCGTGGCTTGGTCGTGTCCTTTGGCCTTTCTTGTTTCGTTTCTTATGAATCGTTTGTTCTTTTTTGTTTTGTCGCTCGTAATTTATCGTTTGTTCGTCGAGTTGTAATTTTCAAGTTATCTTTCTTTTATCGAGTCAAAACCTCTTCCAAAAACCTTAGTCTTGTTTGGTTAGATGGTTGTGCCCCAATGCATGTAAGAGCGTAGTAAATCGCATGTTGTTTAAAGCAACATGGCCCGGTTTATGCTAATGCATGCTTTGGTGCGTAGCCCTATGTCTAATTCGATAAGATTAAGTGAAAGCACGCATCACGAGGAGTGACCCAAGGCCGTGAGTCATGCAAGCCGTGGGCCACTCCTTTGTGCACGTTTTCCTAGGACGAATGACCATATAATGCGTCGTGTGCGGTTTTGTGTATAGCGTTGTATTTTAGATCGAGTTGTATCTTTAATTTATCGTTGTGTCGGCATGAAATGCCTGGGTTGTAATAGGGTAGATCCCAACGGCTCCCCCATTCCCATCAAGCCTTGTTTGCTTTGCTTTGTATGTTGTTAGATCAATCAACCCACATGCTAAATTACAACTTTGACAAAGTTAGTTTAGTTGCATCTAAATCGACATAGGAACTTCACATGTTAGGGTTTTCGAAAACGATGTTTGCATATCATATATCGTAGTAGCTATGACCTTGTTTGAAATCCGACACTTGACTTAGTAGAGGCCGTTATTGACGGGCGGGGTTAGGTGTCCTTATGGGCTTCCTAACACGTACCCTCACCCCTTACTCAAGATCTATGGTTTGTGGATCCGTCTAAATACCATTGGATTACGAGAGTCATTCAAATCGAGTGATATAGGGTACAAGTCTTTATCTTTAATCACTCGTAGTCGATTGGCTTTATGCTTTTCGATAAAAGGTGTAAAGTTGACTTGAACGGTTCCAAGTCCCCATAAAACTTGGTGGCGACTCTAATTTGTCTTAATTCGATTCGAAAGAACCTCGAGTCGATTATGCCTAGTGTGGATCCCGCGGACGCAGTTCCCGAGGGCCTTGTCCACAGTTTGGCGACTCCGCTGGGGAAAAGAGGACTAGTTACACTTTGTTTCTAGGGTCTTTTCCTCCGAGGTGAAACTTGAAAAGAAAGTATTGGAAAGTAAAACATTACTCATAGTGCTACGATTCATGCATAAACCCTTAAGGACTTTCCCGGGCTGTCCCAGCGTTTCTTTGTGATGCGTGGGGGGCGACGTCCCACTATGCCAGAAACTTGCACATTGCTTGCTTCCGCTCCTCCTCGTCGTGGTTCTTGATGGTGGGGACGCTCTTCTAGGTACTCTACCTAAAGGCCCTTGCTCTATAAGACCCAAAAAGGATGGAGGGCATAGACCTTCTTGTAGAAGACTTGCCGAGACTTAGAGATGTCTAGGAGCATACATCCTTATAACATGAGAATGACAATGTGCAAGGTGTTTTTCCCGAGTCCTTTCAAAATTTCCATATCAATTTCAAAACCTAACTTTTGACCAACTTACTTTCAAAATAGCATGATTTTCAAAAACGCGGAATGCTGCCCAAATAGGACTAGAATTTTCGGCCAAAAATGAGCTTTTATAGCCGGCATGCTGTCCATTTCAAATCTCATTTTCAAATCAATCCTTCGTTTTCAAATTCAATCCAAAATGTTTCTCGAACCTCAACCAAGCATGAAATGCGTCAAGTCGTGTCCGGGTCATGGCCGTGTTAGGCCGGGTGTGTTTCGTTCCAAGAGTCTAGAACACGACCCTGTTAGGTCACCCAAGCTCACCTCTTGGGCTTTGAGTCATGTTGGTCGACCATTTGGTCTAGGATAGTCCACAGAAACGTCCAAGCTAGGCCCTTTAGGGCGTTTCACTCGAACCTATGGGCTATGTTAGTCCAATCACGGGTTTAGTCACACCGAGTCCAGTTTAGAATCGAGCTATGACAGCTTGAGTCATGTCGTTTTGTCGAGTCTAAAATGAGTCAAGGTCTAAATCCAACCGTGAGTCGAACCTTTTGGTTAATTAGTCTCAAGTCGAGTCTTTATTTGAGTCAAGTTGGTGTCGTGTCCTTAAGTGTGCAGGGGCTCTTACATTCGAATATTGACTCAGTTCGGGGTTTTCTTGTAGAAAGGCCGCCAAAAACCCGACGTCAAGCAATGGAAGATGCTGTTAACAAACTCACTGAGGCCGTGAACCTCATGATGACCAGAATGGATGCAATCGAATCTAAGCTGGGTGAAGATTCCTCTTCATCTACCCCACCTCTGGCTGATCTGGAGAAACGGTTCAAATTCATTGAAGACCGTCTCAAGCTCTCCCGGGGAAGAACATCCACTACGAAAATGCTAGGGCCTATGCCCCAGTTCAGGATAAGTTGCCCACATACATGGTACTCACTGATATCCTAAAGTTTAAGGGCACAGAAGATCCAGTCCACCATGTTAAGGCCTATAAGGGGTACTTATCACTGAAGGGAGTACCTGCTGACATGCTATCTGAAATTTTCGCCCAATCTCTGGATGAACACCCGAAGGCGTGGTTCTACAATCTGGACCTTAAGAACTTCCCTACTTTCGAAGATATCACGGTGGAGTTTTGTAAGCACTATGCTGACAATGTCGAGATTCGAACCAACATAAGAACGCTGGAGGTTATGACACAGAAAGAAAAAGAAGGCTTTACTGAATTCCTTGCAAGATGGCGCGCTGAAAGCGTGAAGTTAGCCAAGAAGCCCGACGAAGTTGAAATGGTACATAAGTTTGTAAAGAATCTACGACCTGTTTATCGTAATGCTCTTAAATACCAGAATTTTGGCTCTTTCAAAGAATTGATAAGAATCAGGATAAAGGTAGAAGATGATGTCATAAGGGCTGAGGCTGAAAAGCCGAAAGGGTACCAAGGGGCCTCATCGTCTAGGACCAAAGCCCCAGCAACGACCCATTTAGATGAAGGCATCAATCTCTTAGAAGGGCAATCGAAGAAGCCGCAGCGCCAAACACCTAGGGCATTCACCGATATCGGGTGCACTTATACATACGCTCTCCAAAGGCTCATAGCCCAAGGAAAGCTGAAGCCTATTGGTCCAACTCCGGACCCTCCCGCTGATCAACAAGGTAAATGGTATAAACCAAATGCCTACTGTGCCTTTCATCAAGGGAAAGGCCATGATACTGAAAGGTGCTATCGACTGAAGCACGAAATTCAAGACATAATCGAGAATGGAACACTCTCGATCCCAACTGTTACCCAATAACATCACCAATCCATTCGGCGATCACACTAACTTTGTTTCTGTCGAAGACAATGTCGATTATTCCCATCTTATCTGCCCATGTCACTTGAAAGAGGTGTTTATCGGGAAAATATTTGTGGATTGCTATGAATTCTTGCAAAACCCGAAGAATGAAATTCAAATCGGGAGTCTCGCTCTAGAATGTACTCCTCTCATTAACGAAGTTAATAAAAGACAATTCGATTCACCAACCTTCGTCACTGGCGTAGATCCTCAGAGGACTACCTCGGGATGGAGGCCGATCATCAAAGGGATCGTGGACAAGAGCCGAGCATCTAAGCTGACAGCTGAACAAGAGAAAGCTCAAGACCAGATTTGAAAATTATGAGTCGGGATCTGTTTTCTTATCTTAGTCAAGTTGAGTCTAGGACTTTCTTTTCTTGAATTTGAGTCGTTTGTTCCGCGATGTCCTAGGGTGTGTCCTAGGAATCGTTCCTTCGAGTCTGTTAAGCATTTGTCATTCCAATAAAAAGTTGCAGTTTCGTTTCCAAATATGTCTTGTTTCCAATCCTCAATCATTCTGAAAGCATGATAAAATGCACAACACACTCAAAGAGATCCCTGGGGTAGAAATATGCCCCGTTTCATAATGTGAGGTACACTAGGATCCCGTGTTTGATTCCTTTACCTATTCCATGTCTGGCGGTAGAAAAACTCCATCAGAACCAGTGCTTATCACAAGCCTTTAGATGATTCTATGATGAACCCGGACTAGCTCCTAGTTTCCCTATCGATGATGGAAGGCAAGCTCATCCCCACAAAATCATCCCCTCTCGAAGAGAGAAGATATCAACCCGTTCTAACAAGGAATTGTTAGTTCTTACCCAATTTAGTTGGCGAAGCCCAGTTTTTAAGGTGTATCCGTTTGTGACTAAAGGAATGAATAGAAGACCATTTTCAAGAAGAGAAGAAAAAAAAAAGATGAAAAAGAATGAAAAGATGAGGAAAAAAAAGGACGAAAAAAAAGCAAAAGAAAAAAAATGAAAAAAGATGAAAGAAAAAGAAAAAAGAAAAAAGATGTTGAAGTTATTGCGGAATGCTTTTTGGTTGAATGTCGAAGTTACGGAAGCCAGAATTCAAGTCAAGTACCCATAGTTGAAGTTCAATGGGCGAAGCCCAAAAGCTTAAGTAGTAACCTCTTTACCCTCTAAGTCCTTCCTGAGACAGTTACAAGGGGATAGTCGGGAATTTTGAGAATTATTACGCTTGTGTTGTTACACCCAGCCTCTAGGGTCCAGACATGGAAATTTGAACCCACATCATTTTTCAACCCATTTGCACTCGTGGTTCATCAAACCCGAGACACCCATTCCAACCACATCAGCAGCCATAGCCCTTGGCCTTAGCACCACAAAACAAACCTTCAGAATGATGGTTAACCATTCCAACTTGTTATTACCAAGCTCCACATCCCAAAAGATCCAAGCCTTTTACACCTAACCCCAAACACGGGATTTAACGGTACTTTACAGGCTAGAATGGGATATGACATGATACCTTAGGTGAAACCTTCGAGTGTGTACACACAATCAAAATGCCATGTTTATGCATCGTGATCGAACTACGTCGGATTTGATTTCGCTCCACGCGAATACGTAGGCAGTCCTTCAGAATAAGGGATTCAATCCACTCATCAACCAAGTTGTCATCTTGTCGGTTTCGTACGGGTCTTAACCAAGTCCAAATGAAGCCACCTTTGTTTGAGTTGGTCTTAGTACTAGATGTAGGCTAAGATAAGGATATAGATTCAGATGAGTAGTGTCTAGTCTCAGAATGAGCTTTATCGAACGGTTTAGGCAAAGATGCAGAGTCATATAGATGTAAGTTTGTGTTGGGAACACAAAATATGAAAAACCCACTGAAAAGAAAGAAGGCGTGGAAGAAAAATAGTAAAAGCCCGCTGAAAAGAAAGAAGGCGGTGGCAAGAAAAGATGAATACTCGCTGAAAAGAAAGGAGGCGAGGAGAAGAGTGATAGAATGTTCCCAACAAGAGTGATGTTTGATGTCTAAGTGTTCTCGTAAAGTCAGTCTGTGTTTAGTGTCTGGGCGAAGCCAACGTTGTTGCTCTGTGAGTTTAATCCTCATTGTCAATGCCAAGTGATCTTGATTCCCATGTGCCCTCGGGAGCACGCCCATGCCATACGATATCTCCGTCCCAAGTTCGACGACCTTGTGATTCCCATTTGCCATCTTTTGGCGCCGGAACGGCCAATCTACATTTCTACCCTTAACAAGTCAATAATCGAATTAAAACCCGTGCACACTTACGGTTTTATTTTCCTTTTTTGTTTTAAGGTAGCGGGCTACGCCCACGTTGTTTACGGGTCATACGGAGTGTCTGAGTCGTATTTCATGCTCACCCATCAAGGTTCGATTTCAAAAAAAAATTTCAAAATTTCAAAATTCCAAAAACTTTTTGCGAATTATGGATAGATGATCCAAGTAGTGGAATCTTTTCGGGTCGATGACCCCAATCTTTCGAAATTCAAAATTTCAAATTCAATTTTTGAAGGGTCGATGGCCCAACATACCAAGTGATGTCAAATTTAAACTTCGGGTCGATGGCCCAATTATTCAAAATTTTCAAATTCAATTTTCGGGTCGATGACCCAATATTTCAAATGATCCAATTTCAAGATCGATGATCCAAATATGCTTAAGTGATAACTATTGCTCGTACATTTTTTGCGTTTCAAATGTAGCAGGATATGCTTCAACTGGGGGCTCTAAAGTCTTCGACTTTAGAGCCATTGCAAACTGGGGGCTCTGAAGCCGTTGACTTCAGAGACCATTATCAAGATGTAAAGGATGACATCCGTCAAGAATTCAATTCGATACAAGAGTATGAAATGGAAGAATTCCGTAGCTGAAAGCAAATGATGAAAGTGGCGGCAACCTCCTCGGAAAGTCCCGTCCCATTTGGACACCTGCCAGCAGATGATAAGCTTTGGGCAAGTGTCAACAGATGAATTTCGGACAAGTGCCAGCAGATGATAAATTTTGGGCAAATGTCAACAGATGATGAATTTCGGACAAATGCCAGCAGATGATAAACTTTGGGCAAGTGTCAGCAGTTGCCGAACTACGACGCGGGTTTGATTCCGTCAGAAACGGATACGTAGGCGCCCGAGGATAAGGCTCAACCCACCATATACGCAATTTATGGGTCGACGACCAATGATGATAATTTGACACAACAGAAGCAAGAGTCAATCCCCAGCGAAGTTTCAGGTATGATCTCTTCTTATGGCTGGCGAGCTTATATACGCAAGTCTAATGGACTATAAACGACCCACAGAATCCTCAGGTCGAGAGGGACCTGGGGTATACTTTGACTTTCGCCTTGTCCAAGCCTCAGTCAAAGTGGGGTTCTGTAGATACCCGTATCCGTCGATATTGGAATTTATAGAGAACCCGACAAACACCCGATGATGATAGGACACATGTATTTATTAGTTGTCATTGTCATTATTTGGGTTCGTTTTACGATGTAGAATGAGAGTTGTCGACGGAGTATTTTATTAATTTAAATGATATTTAAATTAAATGTTTTTTTAAAGTGAATTCATTTTATTGCTTTATTTTGGATTTATTTTCTCAAGTTTATTTTATTGAAAATAAAATAAATAATTGATTTGAAAAATCATTTTATGAGTGTATTTGATTTGAAAAATCATTTATTTTAATGTGTTAACCGATTTGAAAAATCGATTTAAAAATCGAAAAAACTCGTTTTAAACACGCGTTTTGGAGCTCGATTATAGCTCGGTTTTTGGGCCCGTTTTCTTGACGAGTTGGCACGAATCTCGAGTACACTAACCAACCTAAGCCTCTACCCATCCAACCCCAGTTCGAACCCCATAACCACGGCCCAAATCATATCCCAAATCACCCCCAAACAGCCCGCATACACAAAGCAGCCCCCCTGTTTTGCAGCTCAAACCCGAGTCCAAAACCCACTCCAAATACCACCAAAACATGTGCCCATTAACCTTAACCCATACCCTAGTATCCTACCCATATTACCTTAGCTTAACCACCAAGAAAACCCCTCTCAAACCCTCACAAAAGCTGCTGGACAGCAGCTATGCGTGAATGAGCCCGTCTGCCTCTCCCCTCTAAAACCCTACCTTAACTCCTTATAAATACCCCCCCTTCACCATACATTCAATCCTCGAAATTCTCCATACATACTACCTTCACTTAAAAGCTTTAAACTCCAGAAACAAACCCTAATTGCCTCCCAAAAACCCTAGACAAAACCGACATACAAACAGAGAATCAGTTTGTGTGTCCTCTTTGAAACCATTCGTTCTCCCTTCAAACCTCCATCAAAGTTCGAGTTTCTTGTTCCTAATTAACCATACAACATCCATCTACACATTAGACAAAGATTTACGAGCCAAATTGCCCTTGAGAGTACACGAATTCCCTCGAAAAACAGAGTGTTATACACTCTGTTTTCGCGGCTTTTCCCTGTCTGTCCAGTTCTGTTTGTGCTCGTTTTTCGTGCCCAATAACTCAAAACGAGCAATGATTGTTTTAAGATATCTGTTCTCCTCTCTTTCTAGTTTTCAAAACATCTTTTAAATCGAATTTTCACCGTGAAACGAGAGAGAAATCGCTGCTTGAAAGTTGCTGTCCAGATTTGCAAAAAACGTGTTGTTTGCTTTGTTTCTTCGTCGACGACGGCCTCTCGAGATAAAATCTACGATCGATTACGACCCAAGACGGTGTCAACGATACATGTAGGTTGAGGGTGCATCAAATCCTCCTCTTTCTCCCTTTTATTTCGTTTTTTATGTTTGTTTTCTTATAGTTCGTTTTTGTTAGTTTATCGTTTTTGTTTATCGATTGTTATCATTAACTATGAAACTAGTTTAGTTCGAGTATGAGTTAAATTACCACCATGAACACCCGCGTTGACTTGAGATGGGAAATAAACCGCTACATCAGTCGGTCGTAACCCCCTTTCATTTACATATCCTCGTGTTCAAGGTAGGGCATTAATAAAACGAATTCTAACTTCGCTCTTCGCTTTTGACCCCTCTTTTGTTTCGTGTAATTCGACCCACCCTAGGACCATTCACATGTTAGTATGACCTCTGATTGTTAACACATAACTCGTTTAGATGACATCAGATCAATCTAATAACCTAATTAGACACGTTAGGGTACATCGACATAGCTTTAAAAATCAACTGACGATTCTGTAACTTAATTGAATGCATCTCTCTCTTTCACCTAATTTCTCGCTAGTATAAGAGTGCGTGATTAGCACCGTCTTATTAACACTCGATGAGTTAAATTAATTAGCGAACTTGACCTAATTGGACTCCTTTAGGCCGTGTAGAATACACGTTTGCAAGACATCTTTTCAATCGATCAACGTCGTTTCTAACTTGTTTTCTAGCCCGCTTTCGAACTTGTTTCGCAATCAATCGATCTAACTAATGAACCTTACCTAGGACCTAGGGTAGCCGTGTCTAGAGTGGCCGTGGCTTGGCCGTGTCCTTTGGCCTTTCTTGTTTTGTTTCTTATGAATCGTTTGTTCTTTTTTGTTTTGTCGCTCGTAATTTATCGTTTGTTCGTCGAGTTGTAATTTTCAAGTTAGCTTTCTTTTATCGAGTCAAAACCTCTTCCAAAAACCTTAGTCTTGTTTGGTTAGATGGTTGTGCCCCAATGCATGTAAGAGCGTAGTAAATCGCATGTTATTTAAAGCAACATGGCCCGGTTTATGCTAATGCATGCTTTGGTGCGTAGCCCTATGTCTAATTCGATAAGATTAAGTGAAAGCACGCATCACGAGGAGTGACCCAAGGCCGTGAGTCATGCAAGCCGTGGGCCACTCCTTTGTGCATGTTTTCCTAGGACGAATGGCCGTGTAATGCGTCGTGTGCGGTTTTGTGTGTAGGGTTGTATTTTAGATCGAGTTGTATCTTTAATTTATCGTTGTGTTGGCATGAAATGCCTGGGTTGTAATAGGGTAGATCCCAACAGCTCCCCCATTCCCATCAAGCCTTGTTTGCTTTGCTTTGTATGTTGTTAGATCAATCAACCCACATGCTAAATTACAACTTTGACAAAGTTAGTTTAGTTGCATCTAAATCGACATAGGAACTTCACATGTTAGGGTTTTCGAAAACAATGTTTGCATATCATATATCGTAGTAGCTATGACCTTGTTTGAAATCCGACACTTGACTTAGTAGAGGCCGTTATTGACGGGCGGGGTTAGGTGTCCTTATGGGCTTCCTAACACGTACCCTCACCCCTTACTCAAGATCTATGGTTTGTGGATCCGTCTAAATACCATTGGATTACGAGAGTCATTCAAATCGAGTGATATAGGGTACAAGTCTTTATCTTTAATCACTCGTAGTCGATTGGCTTTATGCTTTTCGATGAAAGGTGTAAAGTTGACTTGAACGGTTCCAAGTTCCCATAAAACTTGGTGGCGACTCTAATTTGTCTTAATTCGATTCGAAAGAACCTCGAGTCGATTATGCCTAGTGTGGATCCCGCGGACGCAGTTCCCGAGGGCCTTGTCCACAAATGGGACTTCCCAAGTACGGTAGGTCGCGATTGGCTTTCCTATTATCCAAGCCCAATAGGATCTCTCCTAAGCATAAACAAGCCGGGCTCCTGCGCAGCTCCATTTGCTCAACTAGGCCCAGGAGACGAGGATCACCTCTCAAGTCTTCATCAACATGCCCTTGAACGACATATACATGCAACAAACAAAAATCCGAATGCCCTTCGCCTAGCAACATAAGAATAGGTGGGGTCGGCCCTGTTAATGAATCGGTTAATGAAGTCCAACATTCGCACTCCCTTCGAGGTCATTAAACGGTCCACCTCAATCCTAGTAATCCAAGCAAGTCTCTAAATTTGCTCTTATACCCTTGTGAAGTAGAAGGAATGGCAGGCAAGTGTTCTGGGTCCCACCCAGCGATCGCAGCTATTTCTTAAGGAAACGGGCAAATGTCGCCTCCAGGGAACGCAAAAACATGATAATTCGGGTCCCAGTAATCAAGACAAGCATCTAGGAATGGTTGGACAACCTTGATAAGCTTCAAACTCAACAAAGATCCAAGATTATAGGCGCCCATGTCGTGTTTCTCCATGTTGGAAAACTCGTTGGTCCACTCTTTTAGGCGAATCTCCAAAGTATTCATGATGAATGATTACATTGAGAACTTTATGTAATAAGACAAAGAAGAGACGGAGGAATTGTGTGAATAAAACCTTTATCAACGTCTTTATTTATACTGAACTCTGTTTCTTAAAATCTGCCAGAACAGACACGCCTGGGAACAGGCGCAGCACCTGCTGCGCCTCTTCAAAGGGACGCAGCTCATGCTGCGCCTCCTCCTCAACAAGGTTTCTGTGATTTTTCGCGTTGGATCTTTCCTAAATTCCTTGACGAATAATTTCGTATTCCTACGGGTTATTATTTTAGTAAATACGTGGAAATTGCCATACTCCGTGTTTCCTAAATCCGCGGGCACGCATTTCGAGGCAATATCAGCATTTTCGTCATTTTAACACACTTGTATATTTTCATTTTAGGAAATAATTTTCATTTTAATGTAATTTATTTCAAAACTTATATATATTTCTTCTTTTATTTCTTTTTTTAATCATTTCATTTCTAACTTATAGGTTTCTATTTTTTTCATTTTTTAGGGGTAACCCTCCCTACCATCCGGTCATTTCCGGCAAATTCTTTGCATTTTGGCACTTTCTTTTGCATTTTTTGCACTTTTGAGTCATTATTTTTGCGATAATTTAGGCCATATGTATATACAAATGCATGTTCTACGTGATTTCTATGTAAATTTCGGCAGCATGACGGCATAAACCGTCATCTACCAAACCTGTTCAAAGCTAACCTGCAGATACAAGCAACGCAACCCAGCAGCAAAGGCACTCAGGCCATCATATATACAACCAAAAAAGGGAAATGTACAACAAACTGGGGGCTCGAGCCCCAAGCAAAGTCAAAAATGTCCAAAATGAAGGTCCTAGTATGTACAAATGTGCAAGAAACAAACAACAGCAAAGCAAAACTAATGCCGGTCTCCCTCTAGCTCCGCAACTCTTGCCGCGAGAGCAGCAACCTCGGCATCGCGAGCCTCAAGCTCCCTCAGCAAGGGAGCTGTCTCCTCCCGAGACTGGGCCAACTCTCGCTCCAGCTCACGATTCCCCTGAAAACAACAAAATTGGCTCATGTCAATCATTTGAAGCAATTACAAGAAAAGTCGAAAAATCAAAATTCAAAAATGAAATAGACACAAGGTTCATAACTGACGACCTCGACCGCCGACAAGTGCCTCGACGGCAGTAGCTCGCAGCCGGTTGACCACCCTCCATAACGCCACAAACCGAGACGGCGCAACCTGCATTTTCAAAAAGAAGTTCTCAATAATTGAATAAGTTCAAATCAAATGTGTTCTTACACAAAAAACATGCAAATTAGAGGCTCACCCTCTGAATCAGATGCTGCCAATCGTCCAAACCAGCATCCGTCATAGCCACGTCAAAGTCACGTAGCTCGGAGATCGTCGTCCTCCCGGTCGCGTCAGTGTACTCAAGGGTCTCGGGGTACTCTGGGGGCTCGATGCCCGCCGCCTCGGCCTCCTGCAAAGTCAAATGTTTCTCATTAATCGATGATCTTTCATCGTATTCTCAAAATCAAGAATAAAGGAGAGTAAGATGCTCACCACAACCGGCCAGTACGCCAACCTCCCATAGAGGAACGCCGAGTAATCCTCACCAGGAAGAAGGAGGGCGTCACCACCAACGCCAGCCAAGTCAGCCTCTCTCTCAGCCTCAGAAGGCTCCCTGAACATCGTCTTAGGAGGTTCGATGGTAACCGTCAACACATCCCGAGAGCACTGACGAGCCAAGCGCTCACCCAAGTACCACACATGACTCATCGACGTCCTCAACAGCAGCCGGCTCGAGCTCCTAGGTCGAAGGACCTCAGCCACAAAAGAAGGCGCCCCAGCGTACTCCGTCCAAGGCCTGGGCACCCACTGGGACAAGACAAACAAGGAATCATTTTTATGATCGGTTAAAAAGCAATGAAGAAGCAAAACAAATATAAGTGAGATGCTCACGCTGTCCAGCTGAAGAGCGTTCACGTCCCGCCGATAAACATCGTGACAGGAACGCTTACTCCTTGTCCGACACATCACCCAATCCCTCACGACGGGATAGGCCTTCTCCAGCGGCTCCGTCCTCTTGGGCGAGAGGATCGGAAAGTAAAAGTACACCCACGCCTGTGAAGCAAGATAGTCAATAACGATCGTTCGTAATTCGATAAGGAAAAGAATTGATTTTAGTCTAAATGAAGGTTCATACCTCCAGCAGCAGTCCAGGGCCGACAGCACCAGGAGAAGTCCCCTTCTCCATCAACTCCGGACGAACCATGGCCCTCATGAAGCGGATGAGGACCGCAAAACCAGGAGTGACCCAGTCCCAACGCCCTAGGGAGCTCAGGTCAGAAAGGAAGGGAAGGAGCTTCGTCGACAGCCTCTCTCCCTTGCCTCCGAGGTAGATCGAAGACAGAAACCACCAAATCCACAAACGGGCCCTCTGCTCAGCTGTACAGGGAGGAGAAGCCATCTCCCTCCCATCAATCACCACATGCGCCAGGGTCTTCCCTGCAAAGTAGTCTCGGACATAGGAACTGGGCACCAAACCAGGCACCGTAACAGCCTTCGGCGACAAGTTCCAGCCGATCAACCTCCTAGCCTCGGCCGAATCCGCCCTCATGGCAGTCTCCGGCCACTCCACCACCTCAGTCCCACACGGCAGACCAGAAATCATGCCGTAGTCCTCCAACCTGACTCCCACCTCACCAAAAGGCATGTGAAAAGTGGAAGTCGTATCCCAGAATCGGTCCAAGAAAGCGCGGACCAGGCTAAGGTTAGCCCGCAGCTTCCTCTTCGCGATGTCCCTCCAAGCCTGCACCAAGACACCAAACGCTCCACGCTCGATCATGGCACGCTCCTCCGCCGACAGCCTCTCATAGCACTCCATCGCCGTCGTAGAACCCGAGAATGACCTGATGTTCCCGGCCTCCTATTGTGATTTGAAACAAAAAGCTATCTTTAGTTTTGAATGAAAGTTGGATAAGATATGAGCAAATGAAATGAAAGAAAGGAAAGAAGATGGTCAATGAATTCAAGATTACCAAGCTCTTCACCGTCCTGTAGGACAGGTGACCCTCCACAGCCCAAAGCAAGTTCCTGCTGTCCCAGGTCTCAGCCCACGCGAGTGCTCCTCTCAGCTGACAACCTCCTCGCCTAACATTGGCCCGCCTCGGGGCCTCCTCCTCCCCAGCAGCCTCCTCCTCGTGTACCTCGTCCCCAGCAGCCATCACCGCGGCGGTGAAAGCCCCTCCAAAGCCTCCTCGATAGCATGAGAAGGGTCAATAGCAGTGTCTATCTCGATGGGAGCTCTCCCAGAAGTAGAAGCCTCATCACCTAAAAACGTTAAAGTAATTTTTGGCCGCGTCACGTGACGACGAGCCTTGGATTAGGGATTTTCGAGCTTTCGGAAGCCCTGAAATCGCTCTTTTCTCGCCATCTTTGGCCGTGTTCCCACAAACCCAATCACTCATGTGGTAATTAAGGTCAAGTTAAGCCTAAGTTGAGGCCTAGTCATGGGTTCGGGTCGAAATTTCGACAGCATTTCGTTATAACGACGATTATGCCCTAGAAAAGTGTCCTGAAAAAGCCGTCACAAAACAAAATTCCGAAATGGTAGGGAGTTTACCCATCATTCAAGGATCCCAAATATCAAGTTTCATCACAAATGGGCAATCCTAAAGCCATTTTCGAAGCAATTTACGGTTTAGCTGTGAAACCATCTCAATTTCACTCAAATGCTCAAAACTCAACGAAAATTCAAAACAAATACATGGTTATGATCCTTATACTACCAATTAGCCATTTGCAAGGTCAATTTTAGAAGGCAAGATCATTTGGGGGAAAAGCCCCAATTTTTTGACATTTTAGGGTTGAAAACCCTAAATTTTGTCGATCAAGTTCATCCATTATAGAAGATTAATGCATGAATGATATACATACCTCGATTAGTCATGGCGAATGCAAGCTTTTGGATCAAATTTTGGCGGAAATGGTTAAGATTTGAGAGAGAAATTGATAATTTGTATTTCAAAACAAATGAATTGAGTCCCTCTGTTTATCGCGTTTTTACGCAGAAAAGACATCTCCAGGAATAGACGCAGCAGGCGCTACGCCTCTTCCAAGAGACGCGGCTCTTGCTGCGCCTCTTCCTGAGGTTCCCTTCATACGAGTTTTCAAAAATTTGTTATGAGTTTGTTATTTGTGGGCCCATCTTTGGTGCGCCTCTTCCTCGATGCCGTTTTATCTTTTTGGTCCATTTGACGATTATCTTTCGTTCAGATCCCCATTTTTAAGCTGACTGCAGACTATTCTACGTTATTTATCTCTCCCAAGACTTTGCTTGTCACAACGAGCAGGTATTCCTTCACAGGTGTTTCGACACGCCTTCATTATATTCCCCCAGGGAGAGTAAGCGGATCGACAATCCCTCTCGAGACATGGAGATAAGTTCTTGATTATGTTCCCATCGAGAGTAAGCAGATCGACAATCACTTTCGAGACATGGAGATAAGTTCTCGATAAGGTTTCCCAACACGAGAGTTCACGACATGCAATCGTCCCTCTCATGTTCTTCCGAAGTTTGTTTGAAGACACCCAAGCACATTTCTCCCAGCAGTTCCTGCCTGTGTCCTGCTATTCGCAACATTTCTTGTTTTTCCGCGGAGTGCGATAAAGGTGTCGTTCTCCCGAAGTTCCCAAACCCGTAGAGTTCCTACACTCGAGCCTTAGTTACCCCTTAGTTGAACTTATGTTTGGCTTCCTTCCCATTGATGCTTTCCTTTAGGGCCCCACACCCTAGCACAATCCTTATTTATCTTTTTAGGTCTTACCCTTAGCTCCTACGCTTACCCTTAGCTCCTATGCACCTCCGGAAGCATCTCGAGAAGAAGTCTGATACGTGCATATTCTATACACTTTATCTGCGGTTTTGGCACGTATTTCCATGCATAATTGGTAGCTTAAGGCTGCTATTTCTCCCGAAACGGTTTACTTTGCATTTTCTATGATTTATTGTAGGAATGCGTGGAAGTAGGCTAAATCAAGCCAAATTCGTCCTCCGGAAGCAAGTTCAAGGAAGCCAAGAGGAAGGAGAGTTCATTCACTCACCTTGGGATGCGTGCAAGGAGTGAAGAGTTGATTGGAAGCAACAAGGAGCCACTGCACAGCATTTTCAGTCGATCGACTAAGCCTTTCGCCGATCGACACGGAGCTCGATGAAAGCTATTCGAATCAATCGATCGATCGACCGTCTTGACTTGATCGATCGACCGATTTCGAGCTGACATTTAATTCTCCGTGTTAGACTTTTAAAAGCCCAACTTGTAATTAACTTTCAGTATCTTTTTATCAGTAGAACGCAACAACTTTTAGGTTATGCTTTTCATTCTGGAAAAACTTAGTTTTCAGATCTAGCTTGAGACGGAAACCTTTGATTCGAATGCTTTGTTCTTGATATTCAACTAGTAAGCTTTTTATGCAATTCTTCCTTTTCTTATTTTCACTTGTTATTTTGATTCTTGTTTCATCAATTAATTTCAGCAATTGATTTTTTTCCCCTTTGTGTTAGTTAGATTCCATTATGTCAAAGTTGTTCTTTATTATTAATTTCGCAATTAGTGTAGTTATGATTATGCGTAGGTAATTCCTTTGATTGGGAATAAGGTGAGCCATGGTATTAAATTAGGAGTGTTGTGTAGCATGAGTTCTTCCGTATTGGTCTTGTTATCTTTTGATAGATTTCTTTGCTAGATTGAAAGATTGGTAATTTGATTTATCGCTAGATTTAGAATTTCTCTTGAGTGAAAGCTTTGATAAATTCTAGGGAATTATTAGACCGTGAGGTTATTTGAGCTTTGATCGAAAGACTAGCCTATTTCCCTGAGACCGTATTATGAGACCTCTGCTTGATCGACTTCTGTTATTTGCCATGGTGAACCGAAGTTCCCGATCCTCTTTTTATCTTGCTAAGAATATTCATTTTTGCAATTAGCCTCGTTAGTCAACCAATTTCAAAACCCCCATTAATTGTTACTTTCATAGATCGAATAATAGCAAACAAAATCAACCTTGTCTCTCTGTGGTTCGACCCTTACTATCACTAGCTATAGTTTTAGTTTGGAATTATAAATTTAACTTTGGTACTAAACGACGGTATCAAATTTTGGCGCCGTTGTTGGAGACGGTGTAATTCTATTTGCTTTATTTTAGTTTATTTTTCTTGTCTCAAGGAACTTTTGTTCCTTGAGGCCGTTGCTTACCTTTGCTTCTAGTTTTGCTTTTGCACAGTTAGAAGACAGGTTTTTGAGAGGAAGACTTGAGTACTCTCACTTTGGAAGTTATGGCTACGATATATGATAATTTTCACCAAAGGAGCACCACCTTCCAAAGGGGCGCCGATTACCTACCCCTTCTACCGGTAAATTCGAGTTTCGTTCCTCTTATATTGATTTAGTGGAACGGAATCGGTTCATGGTCTCTGCCATATGAAGACCCCTTGAAACATATGAAAATTTTCACGGACTATTGCTGTTCAATACCTATACCGGATGGGGTAACTCAAGATGAAGTAAAGGGGTTTATGTTCTTATACTCCTTGAAGGACTCGGCGCGAGATTGGTATCGCTACCTCGATAGAGTGAGTAGCAGGTGAGTCACCGATTGGACATCTTTAGCACTAGCCTTCTACAAGAAGTACTTCCCGCCTTCAAAGACGATGCCTTGAAGGGTAAAATCACGAGTTTTCAAAGAAGGAGCCGACGAAGATTTTTGTGAAGCATGGGGACGTTTCAAAAGTTTGGTCCGAGCCGTCCCTCATCATGGTTTCCAGCAATGGTATCTTTGCAATCTATTTTACAATGCTTTATATGATGATTACAAGGTCATCTTGGATGCAAATTTGCTAATGGCGAGTTTCAAAATAATACCGGTCAAAGTAAAGGTTGGAACACCATTGAGGAGATGGCAGTCCATAAAGCTGAGTTTGGAAGTTCACGTGGAAAGTCACGAAAGCAAAGTGAAGACATGACTGCCGTTGTGACACTTATAACTTCCATTTCTACCCGTCTCGAGAAACTCGAGATTTCTGAAGCTTCCAAGGAGAAAGTCGAGATTCCTGTTCAAAACTCTGATGAGATCGAGAAGTTGAGAGAGATGGTCCAACTCCTTTTGGTTCAAGTGGCGAATATGGAAGCAGCCGGGATTGAGTCCTCACGGAATTTTGTGAAACAATTGGAGAATATGGAGGCTAAGCAAGCCGCTAATTCTTCAAGCAAATGTGAAGGGCCGGTTGAGACAATCAATGCCATCAATCTCAGAAGTGGCCTTTCTTATGAGAGTCCCGACAAGCCAAAGGAAGACTCGGGAAATGATGAAGAAGCTCGTTTGAATTTTGATGCAAAAACGAGTCTGAATGCCAGTACTGTTGGTCGATCGACCAACATTCCCGATCGATCGAATTGAATTGTCGAGACAAAATAGTTTCGGTCGAAACTATTCACACCTAGCACATCCAATCGATCGACCAACATCCTCGATCGATCGACGAGATACCCGATGACGTTAATTCGACAGAACTGTTCACACCCGGCTTTACTTGGTCGATCGACCACCCATACCAGTCGATCGACTGGATCTCCAGAGCAGGATGCAAATCCGTCAACTAGTTTGCATGATTCATCACTCATTGATGATTTGACGGGGGTTTTAAACCTACGAAAGCCAAAGGTTACTGATCCTACGGCCAGTGTTGCAGTCCCGTATCCGGAGCGTTTGAAGGCTACCAAGCTGGAGCGTAAGTTTGGTAAGTTTCTGGAGATGGTCCAGAATCTCGAGGTAACGGTTCCTTTCACTGATTTAATTACCCAGGTACCCTCTTACGCTAAATTTATGAAAGATATTTTGAATCGTAAGAGAAATTTTCGTGATGATGGTAATGTTGCGTTTGTGGAGGAGTGTAATGCTCTTTCACAAGTTAATGTGCCACCTAAATTAAAGGACCCGGGCAGTTTTTCAATTCCTTGCATTAAAGGTAACCACGTCATTGGAAAGGCCCTTTGTGACTTAGGGGCCAGTGTTAGTGTCATGCCGTATTCTGTTTGCGAAAGGTTAAACATTGGTAGACTTAAGGTGACCGATATTACCGTTCAAATGGCAAATAGATCGACTCAGAGACCTATAGGTGTTCTAGAGGATGTACCCGTTCGAGTGGGTAAGTTTTTTATTCCTGTCGATTTCGTTGTTTTGGACATTGCAGAGGATAGTCAGATACCTATTATTTTAGGCAGACCGTTCTTACATACAGCTGGGGCTGTGATAGATGTCAAACGCGGAACCATCACCTTAGAGGTAGGGGATGACACCATTGAGTTCAGTCTTGCTCACAAGGCAACTGAACCTATGGATGAGGATACGTGTTATTCCATTGATATTGTTGACAGGGTTGTTACTTGTAATTGGAGGGATTCCTTAGCCAAGGATCCCTTAGCTGATCTAACCCATTTAGATGAGTGTGCAGGTAATACTGATGGAGAATCTTTGAGGAGCCGATGCTTTGGTTGCCTCAATGGAGAGCTATGAGCTCAATGAAGAAGAAGATGAGATGCTTTTGAGCCTGGCCAACGACAACTTGGTGAACACTTGTTACACCATTGAAGCCGACTCTGTCTATGCTGTAGAGGTAAAGGTACCGGAGCGTAAGCCACTTCCTCCTAATCTTAAGTATGTTTTTCTAGATGATACGGAGCAATACCCAGCTATTGTTAGCTCTAAGCTTAACGATGACCAGCTGTCTACTCTGATGTGTTTACTTAAGAAAAACAGGAAGGCTTTGGGTTACTCTCTGGATGACATTAAGGGCATCAGCCCTGGTGTCTGTATGCACAGGATAGAGTTGGAAGAAGGCCACAAGCCTTATAGACAGGGTCAACGCAAGTTGAACCCAAAGATGCAGGAAGTTGTTATGGCTTAGGTGATGAAACTACTTGATGCAGGTATTATTTATACAGTTGGCAACTCCAAGTGGGTTAGCCCAGTTCAGGTAGTCCCGAAGAAAGGAGGGACTACCGTGGTTAAAAATGATAAAAATGAATTAATACCAACTCGAGTAGTGACAGGGTGGCGGATGTGCATTGATTATAGACAGTTGAATGCCGCCACCAAGAAAGACCATTTCCCCCTCCCTTTTGTTGACCAAATGACTGAAAGACTTGCTTCTAACAAATTTTTCTGTTTTCTAGACGGATATTCAGGGTTCTTTCAGATCCCTATTCATTCGGACGATCAGAGTAAGACTACTTTTACCTGTCCACAGGGTGTTTTTGCGTATCGTAGAATGCCTTTCGGATTGTGTAACGCCCCTGCTACCTTTCAGAGGTGCATGATGGGGATTTTTTCTGATTATATAGAGAATATTATGGAAGTATTCTTGGATGATTTCTCTGTTTATGGCAGTGACTTTGATCGTTGTTTAGCTAACCTTGATAAAGTCATGCAGCGTTGTATAGATGTTAATCTTGTTTTAAACTGGGAAAAGTGTCAGTTTATGGTCAATGAAGTAGTTGTGTTAGGGCATCTGATTTCTGATAAGGGTATACATGTTGACAAGGCAAAGGTGCAGGTGATTGAGCAATTACCTCCTCCCGTGAATGTTAAAGGAGTGAGGAGTTTCCTAGGTCACGCTGGTTTCTACCGGCGTTTCATTAAGGATTTTTCAAAAATTGCTAAATTACTTACACAATTGCTCCTTAAGGATGCTGTCTTTGAATTTACTGATGAGTGCCATGTCGCTTTCAATAGGTTAAAGGAGGCCCTAGTTTCTGCGCCAATCATTCAAATTTGATTGGGACCTCCCATTTGAGATCATGTGTGATGCCAGCGATTATGCTATCGGTGCGATTCTGGGACAAATGAAAGAATAAAGCTTTGAATGCCATATACTATGCGAGCCGAACTCTGGATGAGGCTCAAGTCAACTATTTTACCACCGAGAAAGAGTTTCTAGTCATTGTTTTTGCCTTAGACAAATTTCGGTCTTATTTGTTAGGTTCTAAGGTTATTGTTTATACTGATCATGCAGCGTTGAAGACTCTTTTTATTAAGAAAGATGCGAAGCCGAGGCTTGTGAGGTGGATACTCCTTTTGCAGGAGTTTGATTTGGAGATCAGAGATAAGAAAGGAGCAGAGAATGTGGTAGCTGACCACCTATCTCGTCTGCCGCTGACAGAAAGGGAGGATTTATTGCCTATTAATGATTCTTTCCCTGATGAGAGTTTGTTAGCTATTACTACTTCAGGGTCTTATCCACCTCCGTGGTTTGCTTTGATTTTGCTAACTTTGTCTTTGTGACGGTGGGATACCACCCGAGCTTTCATGGCAGCAGAAGAAGCGGTTTGCCTATGATGCTAGGCAATATTTTTGGGATGATCCTTATGTCTTCAAGGAATGCGCAGACGGTCTCATCCGGAGATGCGTACCTCAGTGGGAGGTGAAGGATATCCTAGAGGCTTGCCACTCTTCTGCTTATGGTGGTCATCACGGTCCGTCCAGGACCGTAGCTAAGGTACTCCAATCTGGTTTCTATTGGCCTACTTTACATGCAGATTGTCGCAGTTTTGTTGCTGAGTGCGATGCGTGTCAAAGATCGGGGAATATTTCCAAGAGACATGAGATGCCACAGGTAGGCATTCTTGAGGTTGAGATATTCGATGTTTGGGGCATTGATTATCAAGGACCTTTTCCGAGCAGTCAAGGTAATAAATATATCCTCGTAGCTGTAGACTATGTATCCAAGTGGGTGGAAGCTATTGCTACTCCCCATTGCGATGCAAAGGCCGTGATTAAATTGTTTAAAAAGATTATTTTCCCTCGTTTTGGTGTCCCTCGGGTTGTCATTAGCGATGGGGGAATGCATTTTAAAGAGAAACAACTTAGTGCTTTATTGAATAAATTCGGTGTCCAACATCGTAGGGGTTTGGGGTATCATCCCCAAACTAGTGGTCAGGTTGAGGTTTCTAACAGAGAATTGAAAGAAGTCTTAGCTAAAGTTGTTTCTAAATCACGGAAAGACTGGAGTCTCAAGTTAGCTGATGTCTTATGGGCTTATAGAACTGCGTTTAAAACGCCAATCGGGATGTCACCATACCGATTGATTTATGGTAAGACATGTCATTTACCTGTTGAGTTAGAGCGTAAGTCTTGGTGGGCTATTTGTGATTTGAATTTGGATCCTAACCTCTCTCGTGAGAAACGCATGACACAAATTGAATGAGCTAGAGGAATTTAGGGCTGCCCTATGACAATGCAAGGATCTACAAGGAGAAATCAAAGCGCTGGCACGACAAGAGAATCATCAAGCGCGAGTTCCATATTGGCGATAAGGTACTTCTTTTTAACGCTCGTATCCGTTTATTTCCCGGTAAGTGAAATCCAGGTGGACCGCCCCTATACGGTCACAAATTGTCGCAAAGTTCGGATCAGTTGAATTGGAGACCTCTGCTGGAGAAAGGTTCAAGGTAAATGGCCAATATGTGAAGCACTATCATGGATCAAATGCATATGTTGGGAAGGTAGAGGTCTTGTACTTCGATCCGCTATCAGATGATGAAAAGTGAGGTAACAAGGTCGTGCGGGACCTCTTAAACCAGCGCTAACTGGGAGGCAACCCAGGTTGTAGTTATTCTGTAATTTAGGATTTCACTTTTGTTATTTCATTCAATTTGCATTTTAAGTTTTCTTGCTTTTGTTTTCTTTTTTCTCTTTAAATTTGTAATCTCTTGGTTTGGAAAACTGTACGCCTTTGATAATTTCTGCAGGAATTTATTTTTTGCAAAGTGCGTAAGTGGTTTACTGGATTTTTGCGAGAGAAAGACAGGAAGTTTTGATGGCAAAATGAACTTTGACGAATTTAATTCCAATTGCCAGTTCAAATAGTCGATCGACTAGGATGTTCAGTCGATCGACTGAACCAAGGAGAGTCCAGAAGCCATGATTATGAAGGATCAGTCGATCGACCGAGTAGACTGGTCGATCGACCAGTCCGCGGGTTCAGAGGCAGCTAATAAGGGAAGTTTTCATCCTAATTTTCTTATTCTTTCGTTTTCCCAAAATCAGAAAAGGCCAAACCCTATTTCCTCTCCCTTCTTCGCGTTTTCAACTGCAAATCCATCTCGTTCTCTGCCTTTGTTGTTTTAATCTTCAAAGAAATCATCAAGGTATGTTTCTAATCTCATCTTTATGCTATTTATTCGAGTTTTGCTGAAGTTCCATGTGAAATTTTCGAGTAATGTGCCCTTGAGATGAAAAAAATCGATTTGGGGAAATCGATTCTAGGGTTTGATTTCTTGTCACCCTTGTACTTTGATTGCTTAATCTACTCTTTCCCCCTTGTTTTTCAACGCAAATAAGCAGTTAGGACGTGTTTTAAGCCGTTTCCCCCAATTTATTCGAAACCCTAATTCGTTTCCAGGTATGATCTTGATTCGGGTTTCCAAAAATTGACATTGCTAAGGGGTTTTTCGTTGCTTATGGGCTGTTTTGCAGGTAATAACAATGACAATGGGAAAAGAGCCAATGCAAGAGGGGCAATCGAGCCAAAGGCCTGCTAAGCGGCCACGCGGACCGCCCCTGATGATAGAATCCACTACGGATAGTCTACCTGACCATCCGCAGGTTATCTTTGATAAACCTATTCAGCGCGCTAAATTCTCCTTCTTTGTTTCGATCAAAGGTCACATGCTACCCGGTTTCTCCACAAATACACTTTGGAGAAACTAGGTCATTATTTAGCCTCGGTCGTGTCCCTGCTAAATGGGACGGGTATGACGGGTCTTGTGGACATGTCTGAGTTCACATATTATGTTATGACCCTTGAATTGTTTTCCTCTTACGCTTTTGATTCCAAAGCCTTTGAGGCTGATGCGACCAAACCCTGCATTTCCTTTCGACTTTTTAATGTTAATTATTCTCTGACACTTGCTGATTTTGCGGGTTTTCTGGGTCTGTACTTCGAGGGTCGAACCTCGGACCCCTCTGACACTCACCGGGCCATGTGGTCTTGTATTGGTGACACTTACGGGTCGAGGAGGACGGGCACTTCCGTCCACTTGCCCCCTCTTCGTTATTTTCTATGGCTAATGGGTAATACCATTTTTTGCCGTAAAGAGTCTAATAATGTGAATAATATTGAGCTTTCAATTTTGGCGGGTTATCTGAACGTTGAGCGTCGGAGAGCCCGCGTCTATAACATTGCCTACTTGACCGCCGCTCACTTTCAGACTGTAAGTGAGGGCACCTTGACCACCATTGCCTGTGGCGGTTTGGTGACACGTATCGCCAACCGCCTTGTTTTACTTTTCCCTCGACATGAGGACCCCATTGACCCTGAGCTGCGTTTTATGGACCTCTCTTACGCGAGGGGGTCTATTGGATCGATAGACAGATGCGGTGGAAGATCGATTCTTTCATCTGTGACCGCATTCCTGTCACTGGCTACCCTCCTGTCCTGCCCCTTACCACTGTTGAGGGGGCAGCTCGGCCGCCCCTGCCTAGTTACAGGCTTCCTCTGGTGGCGGCCACTCCTGCTGCTAGCACTTTGAGGAGGGCTCGTGCCTCCTCTTCACAGGCACCCCCTACCTCCACTACCACCCCTCCTGCTAGTGCATCCACTTTTCTACCACCTACCCCTATAGTTGTCCCTCCGGTCATGGACCAGAGGGCCATGTCACGTGTTTTGGGTGACTTGTGCAGAAGTTTCAACCAGCACAGGTTGGATACGGCCATTGCTCTCTACCCGGTCTACGAGGAGCTAGCTCGTGGGGGGATGCTTCCACAGGGTGACTGGGCTCACCCTTCTTACTTTGTCCCTCCAGCAGGCGGTTACCCTTAGCCTGCCAGGAGACCGCCTCCCACTACTACTGCTGGTGCCTCCGGTTCTAGGAGGGCCACTCCCGCTGCTGCTGCGGAAGAGGAGGAGAGTAACTCGGGAACCGGGACGGACAGTGACTCTGACTACGAGGGTGGAGATTAGATGCTGGTGACCTCCCCGTTTTTGGCTGGTTTGGGGAGGTCGTATTTTGTGAGTTATTTTCCTTTCTATTTTCTCTTCCTTTTATTTTTTTTCATGCTTTTATCGTCCCATTTTTCTGCTGGTGATTTGCTGTTGAGCACAATGGGGACATTGTGCGTTTTGGTTTGGGGAGGGTATTTGCATATGCCTTTTGTTTTGCATCTGCATTTGTTTTTTTATTGCATTTCAGTCACATGTTTAGTGCATTTCTGCTTGCATTTATTTTTATTTTCACCATTCAAAAAAAAAAAAAAAAAAACAAAGAAAAAAAATTGAAAAATTGCATAAAAAACCAAAAATATCACGTTTACTTTTGCATATAGTTGAGTCGGATTGGAGTTTTTAATGATGATTTTGCTCTATTAGTCAAATATGCCATTCCTTGCCTTTTCATAGCTGCTTAGCAAGAATTAAAAGTGATTTCTCAAATTTCGTTATGGAATCCATTTCAGGCAATTAGACTTGACTAATTACTTTTGTCAAACTACTTATACCTTCTGAGATATAGATGAAGGGTAATATCCGTATAAAACCCTTTCTTTATAGGATTATAACGCAAAATTTATATGTAGATTATAGTCATGAAACGAAATTAACAATGAAAACGATAAAAATTATAGAAATAACCTTCGGTCCTAGTGCAAAAGGCAATGAGAGATCAAGTTAGATCTCCTCCTAATCGTTGCACCCAAGATATCCGAGTAATGCCCTTGTGCTAGAGAGAATCCCCTAATTGCCTTGCAATATCGAGGGGATTGTTTTGTGAGTTTGTGTTGGATGAGAGATCCGGGATTCAGGAGGCACAATTCCCAAAAACCCTAATATTTTTTAGCAAAATGAATTAGGTTAGAAGTGAAAGGAGAAAGCTCTCCTTATGGCCTCTCTAATTCGGCCAAACCGAATGGATCAAGGGGAAGTGGGCTTCCACTTCCTCTTAATTTAAACTTGTGGTCCGGTTCATAATTCGCTAAGTGTATATGACACGGTCTAATTATAAATCATTCATCGGTTATCGGATATTAAAGCATCAACCAATTACACGGATTAGTTGAATTATTTAATACGTGTCCGACAAAGACAATATCGTATAATTATATTTATCCAATATACATTAATCAAATATAAATCGCTTATATTTAATTTTACGAATTAACTGGTTAATTCGCCTTAGCCCATGATATTTAATCCGTATTAAATATTATATCTCAACATCACATTTTAACTAATTATTAGTCAAATAACTCAGACTAACTGGTTAGTCAAAATTGGCATCTACATGACCGTATTTTCATACCGTCACATCTCTCAAACGTATCCTATAGGTGTGACTTTTAGGGACCAGTTGATCACCGCCATCCGTATGACAATAACGTCAAACTTATCTAGCAAGCCAACCGTTATTGATAAACGTGGATCAACCGATAATAATACCAAAAGTATGCCCTTTGATCCTTTTAGAGGTTTATAAGTCCTTGCACTAATTGTTAAGGACACCAACCCCAACAAGCTCCCACTTGTCCGTACAAGTGTATGTGCAATGATGTTATCCGCACTAACTGGAGGACACAAACTCCAACAAACTCCCACTTGTCCGCACAAGTGTATGTGCGATAACCGATTCTCATATTCATTTAAAATTTCTCCCACTCAATGTAAAACAATTTGCGGATCTGGATCCACAAAGGTCGTATTTTACAATCGATCAGGATCTAGAGTGGTTTCCCCGACTAGAGAGTAACTTAACCGATAAAACGAATCCGTATCCGAGCATGGCCATGCATTTCGATTCTGACTCCTCGAGTGGCCCCGAGAAATATCGATTACACTGATAAAGGCTGAATATTTCCTTCAACTCGAACTCCTTCCGATCTAAGCACAACATGAAATGACCCCGAAACAATCTACTTGGCCCCCTGTTACGGATGACCGTGAGAAAGAAACCAAAGTCACCCAAAATCTGCCTTAGTCTCTAGAGACAGTCGATAGTCAAAAGAATCGACTCTTAGGATCACCATGGAGGTCCTATCCACGACCGGGCATCGAATGTTATAAAACATTTAGGACTCCACGTCGATGTCACAATTGTGTCCTACGAAATATCCGTATAAAACGCCTCTGTGATTGGTCATCAACCTTGTTGACTTATGGCTAGTTGAACCCACCATCAACCAACGTCACAAAATAATTGCCAGAGTTATCAGCTCATGTGGGCAATTAAGGACTAAAAAATATAATGTTCTTGCAGTTCACTTTGTGGTGTTCAAAATTTGTCGTACAAATCCACATGAAAAACAAAATATATATATAAAATATCAAAACGATGATGTTGTATAGAGTACAAAAGCGAATGAATCTAATCTATAAAAGAGTACTACAACTTAGGAACACGTTTAATTCCCATGGAATTAACGTGCCCTTCATGCTTATCTTGTCGTAATGCTTTAGTGAGAGGATCTGCTATGTTATCATCTGTAGCAATCTTTTCTATCACTACTGTCTTTTGCTCCACGTAATCCCGGATTAGATGAGCTTTCCGTTGTACATGTCTAGACTTGTTGCTAGACTTTGGCTCCTTAGCTTGGAAGATGGCACCACTATTGTCGCAATAGATGGTGATCGGGTCATTCGAACTAGGCACTACGGATAGCCCATGTAAGAATTGACGCATCCATATCGCTTCCTTTGTAGCTTCGTACGCGGCATAGTACTCGAACTCGGTCGTAGAATCTGCTTTATAGTGTTTGTTTCGAACTCTTCCACTGATCGCAGCGCCATTAAGAGTAAAAACGAATCTCGACCGAGATTTCGAGTCATCACGATCCGTTTGGAAGCTAGCATCTGCGAACCGGTTCGCATAGCTTTTGTTCGCCTCCATAAGTCAAAGCCCAATCTTTAGTCCTCCGTAGGTACTTAAGAATGTTCTTGACAGCCAACCAATGTGGTTCACCTGGTTCTTTGTTGGAATCGACTTGTCATACTCAATGCATATGCCACGTCCGGACGTGTGCATATCATGGCATACATGATAGATCCTATTGCCGAGGCATAAGGTATCCGTGCCATGCGCTCCTTTGCTTCCGGTGTCTCCGGTGCCCGAGACTTGCTCAAATGCACCCACAGGGACATAGGAAGGAACCCCTTCTTGGAGTTAGTCATGCTTTGAATCTCTCTAGGACTTTGTCTATGTAAGACTCTGATCGAGAGATAGCATCCGTCGTGATCTATCTCGATAGATACGGATGCCTAGAATTCTTTGTGCCTCTCCCAGATCTTTCATCCGGAAATGGTTTTTCAACCATACTTTCACCGAAGTTAAGAGAGGTATGTCATTCCCAATCGGGAGTATGTCGTCAACATACAATATTAGGAAGACAATCTTGCTCCCACTCGACTTGATATATAGACATGGTTCCTCGACCGATCGAGTAAATCCATTTTCTTTTATCACTTGGTCGAAGCGATGATTCCAACTCCTTGATGCTTGCTTAAGTCCATAAATGGAACGCTTAAGCTTGCACACTTTCTTAGGATGTGCTGGATCGATAAAACCTTCGGGTTGTACCATGTACAACTCTTCCTCCAAAAAGCCGTTTAAGAAGGCGGTTTTCACGTCCATTTGCCAAATTTCATAGTCATGAAAAGCGGCAATCGCTAAGATAATCCGAATGGAACGCAGCATGACTACGGGTGCAAAAATCTCATCGTAGTGCAAACCTGGCACTTGGGTGAAACCTTTAGCAACTAGTCGTGCTTTGTAGATATCTTGTTGACCTTCCACAGAATGCTTTATCTTGTAAAGCCATTTGCATTGAAGGGGACGAACCTTAGCAGGTAAGTCAACAAGATCCCACACGTTGTTCTCATACATGGAGTCCATCTCGGATTGCATGGCCTCAAGCCATAGCTTTGAGTCAGAACTGGTCATGGCACCTTTATAGGTTGCGGGTTCACTACTCGTTAAGAGTAGAATGTCATCTATATCATGTTCCTCGACCAGACCAATATATCTGTCTGGAGGAATAGAGACTCTTCCCGACCTCCTAGGTTCCTCAGGAATATTTACCGCAGCCGGGATTGAAGGAATAGGTTCTTCCAATGGTTGCTCGGTGTTTGGTTCTGGAATCTCCGACAGGTCGAAGGTTCTATCACTCTTTGCATTCTCGAGAAATTCCTTCTCTAAGAATGTCGCACTAGCCGCAACAAAAACACGTTGTTCGGTTGGCGAATAGAAGTAATGACCACGTGATCCTTTAGGATAACCTATAAAGTATGTCTTGACCGATCGCGGGCCGAGCTTATCTTCAGGTCTCCACTTGACATAAGCCTCGCAGCCCCAAACCCGTATAAAGGACAAGTTAGGGACCGTTCCCTTCCATAGTTCATATGGAGTCTTGTCAACAGCTTTAGACGGACTTCGATTAAGTATTAGAGCGGCTGACAAAAGAGCATAACCCCATAATGAATCGGGTAAAACCGTGTGACTCATCATGGATCGAACCATATCAAGTAGTGTTCGATTTCTCCGTTCGGACACACCATTCAGCCGAGGTGTTCCAGGTGGAGTTAATCGTAGGGCAATCCCACAATCTTTAAGGTGTTGATCAAACTCGTGAGAAAGATACTCGCCACCACGATCCGAACGTAGTGTTTTTATCTTTCTACCAAGTAGGTTCTGTACCCTATTTTGGTATTCTTTGAATTTCTCAAAGGATTCACTTTTGTGCTTCATTAAGTAGACATAGCCATATCTACTTAAATCATCCGTGAAAGTGATGAAATACCTATAGCCTTCTCGTGCGGTGATTGACATAGGACCACATACATCCGTGTGTATGAGTCCTAATAGGTCAGCAGCGCATTCCAACACCTTTGAAGGAAATACGAGTCATCTTACCGATGAGACATGATTCACACGTGCCAAATGATTGAAAATCAAAGGCCGAGATAGCTCCATTTTTGATGAGCTGTTTTTACGCGTTTCTCATTAATGTGTCCCATACGGCGATTACCATAGATACGTTTGATCTTTGTCACCAACCTTTAACTTTTTATTCATTACGTGTAATATTTCCGTGGTCTGATCTAAAACATAAATTCCGTTCATGGAGACTGCCTTGCCATAAATCATATCGTGTAAAGAGAAAATGCAAGCATTATTTTCTATTACAAATAAAAAACCAAGTTTGTCAAGTGCGAAACCGAAATAATGTTTTTGAAAGACTAGGAACATAATAGCAATCATATAATGATAACTCAAATCCGCTAGGAAGTTGGATCACATATGTCCCCTTTGAGATGGCAGCCACTCTTGCTCCATTCCCAACACGCAGGTCAACCTCACCCTTTACGAGAGGCTCGAGATTTCGGAGGCCCTGCACATGATTACACAGATGAGAACCACAACCAGTATCTAGTACCCAAGTTCCGTAACTTGCATGGTTAATCTCAATCATATGAATAAAAGTAGAAGAAGAAGACATACCAACCGGTTTAACGCGACCCGCTTTTATGTCCTCATGATAAACAGGACATGTCCGCCTCCAATGCCCGATCTTGTGGCGGTGATGGCATTCCATGTTTTCGGTTTTGCTCTTTGTCGCGCCTGATGAGGTGCTCGACTCACCAGGCCCACTCTTACCCGAACCCGACTTCTTGAACTCGGTTTACCTCTTCGCTAGGTTTGCAGAGCTTTGCCCTTACCTTTCCCTTTGTTGGACACAACGAGAACATCTGTTTCACGCTCCCACTTTGAACTTCATGTCCTTCTCGGTGCATGTACGAGGAGGGAGTGCAATTCATGGGGAGTTTTCTTCAAATCATTCATATAGTAATTCGCTCTAAATTACGAATAACCATCGTGGAGTGAGTGAAGAATGCGGTCGATAACAATGTTCTCACCGATGTTACGATTAAAGGTCTCCGGTTTCTCGACATTCTCAATCATGCTTTGAGAATGTGTGGGCTAACCGGTTGGCCCTTACGAGTCTCGCATCAAAGAAGCGAGTGGTATGCTCATAGGTCACGATTCTCGGTGCTTTCGAGAATTCCTTAGTGAGCGTGGTGAAAATCTTGTTTGCACCATGGGCTATGAAGCGTTTATGCAAATTTGATTCCATTGCAAAAATGAGTACGTTTTTAATCGCACCCGCTTCCATACGAAAATCATTAAACTTGGTGATTTCAAAGACTCTAGCCGTGGGATCTGGGTTTGCCGGGAGGGGCTCTAATAGATATTTGAGCTTCCCGTCGGCGAGCGCAGCATTCCGTAATGCCGCCTCCCGCCTCTCGGGTTGGATCCATCATTCTTCGATCGAGTAGACCGATTCATCCGATTCATGAAGATCCGAAGCCGGGACTCACGGTCCAATGTGGCACTTGGCATTGGGTTATCAATGAGAACCACCATTTGTTATTTTGCGTTTAAAGAACGTGATCTACACTCGAAAAAGAAAGAAAAACAAAACGAAATAAGCAACTCATCGAGGTGATTTAAGTCTATTTTAAAATTCATTTTTAAACATATAGACTCTCGCACTTGCATAATTGATCTCCCTCAAGAATGATACAAGTGATCCCAAGACTCAATTTCGTAAACCGATAAGCCAACTTGTTTAGCTAATTCTTCCGGAAGAACTCTTGGTCGATAGATTTCTGTAAATCCTATCTATAGTCCACCACAGTCACAGGATCGTACGAGTGACCCTAGTGTTGAGATAAAATAGGTCAATCGGTTCCAATTTACCCGACGTAGAAGGGGTCATAGTATGCCTACCGACGAAGAAGGGAGTCATTGGAGTTTGACCTATAAAGACCGTTCTCAATTTTGGTTTATACGAGGAAGATCCCATCAGCTTAATTATAATTCATTTTAAGTGAACGAATAACTAGCGTTTGCGTGAATGAATTAATTTAGGTGATGGCTTAAAATCGTGTGACATGCGAATGTCAAAGAAAACTAACTCGTGACCTCTATATGTGTCAGTTTTCATGCAATTATTAGGTGGTTTGGTTTTAGGCGGAATATGATGCATACTATCGTTGCAATAAAATAAATAAATGAATGCAATACGTAAATAAAAATTTCCTAGTGTGGCCTATCCTAGTAAAAAGAACAAAATACAACTTTGGAATCCACCGTTGGACCCGAAAGGCTTGTCTTGATGTTCCATCTTTGTCCATGTAGCGGGAGTGAGCATCCGGTCTCCATCTTTAGTCTTCTCAAAAATTACAATTAAAATTTACAAATATAAACCTATTTACATTCTAAATAAAAACTGTAATTAAAAGAAATAAAATGGAGATACGAGATCTCAAAATACAACCAAGACCGTGTTCCATCATTACGGTAACACGTTCTACTAAGGCCACACTAAGTTACAACTGTTTGCTAAATAATTAAATACGTAATTAAAAGGCATTCAAAACATTCAAAATATAAACAAGAACGATAAATTAAAATGCATCAACTAAAAATAAAATTTATTCGTGACATAATTCCGTAATTATGTTAAATTTGTATCCAAACCACCAAAGATAATTAAAATTACATGACAAAACCGCTTTAGTCAAGTTAATTTTAATCCGAGATAATCCGTTACAATAAATCATGTTAAAGTAACTTTATTTTACGTGGGTGAACCGTTTCACTAACAAGCGAGAGCATAAAAACGTTTTATGCATTAAAAAGGCCGAAAAAAAACAAGAAATTTTTTTTTTTTTCTTCTCTCAGTCTTTGTACGTGAACAGTACCAGGGGCCAAAAAAAATTTTTTTTTTTTTATAAACCGGCAGAAATGCCGAGAGCTACAAGAGGCAAAAAAAAAATTTACGCGGCTCAAAACGTGAGCAAAAAGGATCAAAACAAAACGGTTTGATAAAAACACAATTGTAGTTTTAATCTAATCCGTATAGAAATCACACTACAATTGTTAATCTTCAACATTTTGCAATAATTATCGGTTAGAATTGCAACATGTGAAGAACGATTGAATACTTGAGATCGAACGATCTAAACAAAATGTGTAGCACGCAAATCAATGTAAAAACAGAAAAAACAGGCCGAGACATGAGGCCACACGGTTTTCAGAAATTTTCGAGACAAAAATTTGTGCCACACGAAATTTTATGCAATCATTTTGATGCATCTTAAACATATTGAAATGAATATCGATTTCAAAACAATATGCAATCAAAATTAAAACAAAACAATCATCACCGTGTATACTAGACACGGATCCCAACACAAAAAAACGCAGCAACATAAAAATAGCCGAGACAAAAAAAAATTGTGCCGAGTAAAAAAAATTGCAGCCGAGACAATTTTTTGAACAAAATCATCGATTCAAATATCGTTTGATGAAAATCACATAGAAAAAATTTGCGTGGCCTCTCTCTGATACCACTTGAAGGGTAATATCCGTATAAAACCCTTTCTTTATAGGATTATAACGCAAAATTTATATGTAGATTATAGTCATGAAACGAAATTAACAATGAAAACGATAAAAATTATAGAAATAACCTTCGGTCCTAGTGCAAAAGGCAATGAGAGATCAAGTTAGATCTCCTCCTAATCGTTGCACCCAAGATATCCGAGTAATGCCCTTGTGCTAGAGAGAATCCCCTAATTGCCTTGCAATATCGAGGGGATTGTTTTGTGAGTTTGTGTTGGATGAGAGATCCGGGATTCAGGAGGCACAATTCCCAAAAACCCTAATATTTTTTAGCAAAATGAATTAGGTTAGAAGTGAAAGGAGAAAGCTCTCCTTATGGCCTCTCTAATTCGGCCAAACCGAATGGATCAAGGGGAAGTGGGCTTCCACTTCCTCTTAATTTAAACTTGTGGTCCGGTTCATAATTCGCTAAGTGTATATGACACGGTCTAATTATAAACTGTCATCGGTTATCGGATATTAAAGCATCAACCAATTACACGGATTAGTTGAATTATTTAATACGTGTCCGACAAAGACAATATCGTATAATTATATTTATCCAATATACATTAATCAAATATAAATCGCTTATATTTAATTTTACGAATTAACTGGTTAATTCGCCTTAGCCCATGATATTTAATCCGTATTAAATATTATATCTCAACATCACATTTTAACTAATTATTAGTCAAATAACTCGGACTAATCTGGTTAGTCAAAATCGCATCTACATGATCGTATTTTCATACCGTCACATCACTCAAACGTATCCTATAGGTGTGACTTTTAGGGACCAGTTGATCACCGCCATCTGTATGACAATAACGTCAAACTTATCTAGCAAGCCAACCGTTATTGATAAACGTGGATCAACTGATAATGATACCAAAAGTATGCCCTTTGATCCTTTTAGAGGTTTATAAGTCCTTGCACTAACTGTTAAGGACACCAACCCCAACAATAGAGCCTATAACTGGTGACATTTATGACCGGTTAATTTAGGATTGAGAGTAGTTACTCCCTTTATTTCATGTTTTGCACGTGTATGAGTTTTGATTGCTTATTGCCTATACGCATTGGTTTGTGGTCGGTATTGCATGATTGGAGAATTATTGCATCCTCCCCTTTCTCATTTTACCCCATTAACTCCACTATAAGCCAAAATTGCCAGTTGCCCTCAGCTACACCCCATACTTAGCCTACCATTGTGCCAAGCTAGGAAGTAGTAGAGGAATTTGTTGTTTTAAGCTGTTTTGGTTCACTCTTGTAATGTTGGAGCGGGTATTTTTGAGAAGTGAAGGATTTACTTCAGCCTGAAAACAGGAAGAAAGGAAAAATTCAGAAAAAAAAAATGAAAAAAAAAGGAAGTTGTTACCTGGGCAGAATGCTCTGAAGTGTGCAAGGTGGTCGATCGACCGCCATCATTGGTCGATCGACCACCAGTTCAGATTTTGAAAGAAAAAAAAAATAATATGAAAATGAAAGAAAAAGAAAGAAACAGAAATGAAAAAAAAAATGAGCCTTGGCTGAAATAAAGACACGCCTCATGCGCTTACCTCTTGATTTGGAGGCGTTCGTTTGGATTTTTGTGTTGCCTAGTCAATAAAGGCATGGTTATTTTTTATTGAGTTGGAAGAACGGGATTCGGTTTCAGATGGTTCGTTAGGTACTAGCTTGGCTCTTACCTTCACTTTCCCATAATTGTTTTGCCCCTTCTTTCCCACTTAGCCTCACATATCCAAATTTTGCAATAGTTCGGCATGTGATAGTCATTGACGGTGGTTATACGTATGTACGGTAAATAGAATCATTATTCATGCTAGTCAAGCATACATGTTTTGTCGGTCGCAGTCTAGGTGAGAGACTATACTTTTCCTCCCTCTCTTTTACATATTATCTTACCATTTGCTTTGCTGAGAGAAGAGTGATCCGGGAGAGTCCGATTGTGTGAGTCTTGCAAGGTCGAACGCCCGACTTAATTCTATGATATGCATAAATTTGTTCGCTTGATTTAAGCTTTGCAGTAGTTGACTTTGGCCATTAAATGGTTTGGCATTGACTTGTAGTTAGCTCTGAAATGTACTCCTTTTTATTTTAGTTTTTATACGGGTCATAGTGCTTGCTTGGGGACAAGCAAGGTTTGGTTTGGGGAGATTTGATACGTGCATATTCTATACACTTTATCTGCGGTTTTGGCACGTATTTCCATGCATAATTGGTAGCTTAAGGCTGCTATTTCTCCCGAAACGGTTTACTTTGCATTTTCTATGATTTATTGTAGGAATGCGTGGAAGTAGGCTAAATCAAGCTAAATTCGTCCTCCGGAAGCAAGTTCAAGGAAGCCAAGAGGAAGGAGAGTTCATTCACTCACCTTGGGATGCGTGCAAGGAGTGAAGAGTTGATTGGAAGCAACAAGGAGCCACTCACAAGATTTTCAGATCGATCGACTAAGCCTTTCATCGATCGACCACCGGAGCTCAGACAAAAGCTCTTCGTTCGAGAGTAATCGATCGATCGACCGTCTTGACGATCGATCGACCTGATTTCGAGCTGACATTTAATTCTCCGTGTTAGACTTTTAAAAGCCCAACTTGTAATTAACTTTCAGTATCTTTTTATAAGTAGAACGCAGCAACTTTTAGGTTATGCTTTTCATTCTGGAAAAACATAGTTTTCAGATCTAGCTTGAGACGGAAACCTTTGATTCGAATGCTTTGTTCTTGATATTCAACTAGTAAGCTTTTTATGCAATTCTTCCTTTTCTTATTTTCACTTGTTATTTTAATTCTTGTTTCATCAATTAATTTCAGCAATTGATTTTTTTCCCCTTTGTGTTAGTTAGATTCCATTATGTCAAAGTTGTTCTTTATTATTAATTTCGCAATTAGTGTAGTTATGATTATGCGTAAGTAATTCCTTTGATTGGGAATAAGGTGAGCCATGGTATTAAATTAGGAGTGTTGTGTAGCATGAGTTCTTCCGTATTGGTCTTGTTATCTTTTGATAGATTTCTTTGCTAGATTGAAAGATTGGTAATTTGATTTATCGCTAGATTTAGAATTTCTCTTGAGCGAAAGCTTTGATAAATTCTAGGGAATTATTAGACCGTGAGGTTATTTGAGCTTTGATCGAAAGACTAGCCTATTTCCCTGAGACCGTATTATGAGACCTCTGCTGCTTGACTGACCTGTTATTTGCCATGGTGAACCGAAGTTCCCGATCCTCTTTTTATCTTGCTAAGAATATTCATTTTTGCAGTTAGCCTGTTAGTCAACCAATTTCAAAACCCCCAATTAATTGTTACTTTCATAGACTGAATAATAGCAAACAAAATCAACCTTGTCTCTCTGTGGTTCGACCCTTACTATCACTAGCTATAGTTTTAGTTTGGAATTATAAATTTAACTTTGGTACTAAACGACGGTATCAAAGTCTCAGGTATGGTCTCTTCTTATGGCTGGCGAGCCTCCTTACGTAGTCTAATGGACTTTAAACGACCCTCCCCGATAGTCGACAGACTCTAAAATGTTCCCGACGACAGGTCCTTGGTTCAGACCCCTTGAACCGCCTCGCGTCACCATAGTCGTCAGGTTGTAATCTTCGCCTTGTCCAAGCCTCAGTCAAAGTGGGGGCTCTGTAGATACCTCATTTCTGCACCTCCCGCAAACCACCCGGTGATGATTGGGCCGCATGTTTGGTACGCAGAACGATTTGTGTCAGTTCGTAAGTTTATCGTCAAGTGATTGCTCAAACACTAATGTCTACCTCTTAGTTGTCATCTACGCGCAGATACGGTCGTTTTGACATTAATTAGAGTACATTTGGAGTCCGGGCCTAAAACCGTCTTCATTTTCTGACAATCGTTAAATCCCGAGTCAGAATGTTCTGGAATGTTCCGGATATTTCTATTCCATATTTTATAAATATTTCACAATCTTTTAATCTTTGGTAAACAATTTCCCGTAATATTCATACAAAATATTAAGGAAAATAAGATTATCCCGTTATTCCATAAATTAAACACGAAAATCTTTCTTCCGCAGGAGGAAACCACACAGGGAACACGACGCAAGCAGTCTTTGAGCCTCTTCCAAGAGACGCAGTGCTTGCTGTGCCTCTTCCCAGGTCCTTTTCTGCGTATTTTTCGTATCTTTTTCATATCTTTTTGAGATTCACTTCTAATGTCTCTCCGAAAACCCTATTCCTTCACGTGATTAGTATAAATAGGAGCCTTCGCTCCTCATATTTCTCACGCGAGTGTCCGCCCTTCTCTTCTCCCTTTGCATTCTAGACCACGTTCTTACTTTTTGGCGTCTACGTGCTTGAACATTCGACCACGTAAGCTCGGATCCTTCTGAGTACCAACCTCGTTTGCATGACCGACCAATTTGACCAACTCCACAACTAATCAACTTAATTAATCTTAATCGTTTTCCTCTTACGAGGGCACTTTCGTCTACATTCGAGTCGAGCATCACTAATCGTGAACTTAATTCATCTCGTTTCGTCGAACATGTAAGTCTGGGGGTGTAAATCCTTCTTTATTTATTGTTCTTTACTTTTTGTATCACTAATGTAAGGTTTATGTCGAAACACCTCTTAAAACCGATTTATAAAACCTTTGCTTTAAAACCCTTTTTACGGATTACCAGAAGATGACCGTCGAGAAAGGACGCAGCAACTGCTGCGCCTCTTCGAAGGAGCGCAGTGCCTGCTGCGCCTCTTCATGAGACTGCCGCATTTCCTGCTTCCTTTCTTCGTCCTTCGTCCTTCGTCCTCTGTACTTCGTCTTCTTTATTTGCTTTTTTTCGTTTGTTTTCTTTAATTCTTTGATATAATAGCATAATAATCTCACATGTATATAATTTATCGTCATTAACACGTTTAATTCATCGTTAAATCCGATTTAAATCCCTTATAATCCATATTTGCGGGTTTTCGTCATTAAAATCAATCCGGGTTGTAGTAATTCGATTCTTTCATATTGAGTTTCTGGAATTTGATTCGTTGTGTTTAACCTATTTAGTTCACCCATGTCATTAATCAATCGTTCATTCATGTAATTAATTCGTTTGCATTCGTATTATTGCATTCGTATTATTGCATTTATGACCATCAATCATACGTAAATAACCTGATAATCACTTCCATCCGAGTAAATATATTAATCAATCCTTAAATTCACAAATTAATATTAACGATTTGCAGTTCCGGCTTCACAGCCAGAACTCACCCTTGGAATGACGCAAGAATCGATGCGCCTCTTCCAAAGGGCGCGATCTGCTTGCTGTTTCAGGTTGATTTAATCTCTGAAATTTCGTTCTGCCTCGACCTAGTTTAATTAGCTTACGTATAATTGACTATTAACCGTATTATCGCCTAATTCCTGTTCGTTAATTCTTTCTTTTATTCTTTTTCGTAAATTATCCGTTTTAAAGGTATTTTCGACATAAATCAGTGAACCCAATGTAATTATTGTAATTTTCTTTATTGTATTTATCATATTTTTTGTATCATTTGTATGTCTTCACATGTAATTGAACCTTAAATCCCGACTTTGACATTAATTGTATGATAAATTACATGTTTCACCGACTTAGTTAATTCTCACATGCTAGGATTAATCTAATGAATGTTGCATTGCATGCATATAATCGACGATATATCAAGTATAGACGATTTTCCCTAATCATTAGTAGAGGCCGCTATCGAGGCGGGCGGGATTAGGTGTTGGATCAAAAGAGCTTCCTAATATGTACCCTCACCCCTTACTCCAGATCTCTATGAACATCCGTGTTCATTGGCATCCACGAGAGTCATTCTAGACAATTAATGCTAAGGGTAGTGAGTTCTTGGTATTCATGTCACTACTTTGTGTCTTGACATGGCACGAGGCATTCGAACGGTTCCAATTTCCCATACAAATTGGTGGCGCCTCCACAAATGCAAACGCTTGTTTCCCAAGCGCCCTCGTGGCCCCATTATCCACACCTTCCGAGGTAGTGCCAAGGTTCGGGAAATCCGTGAAAGAGTTCTTGACTTCCTTCCCTAACAAAGTATCCATTTAGGGTAGGGAAATATGGTCGCATTTGGACTCCTACGTGCTTACGGCTTTGAACTTGAGCGAGCATCTCGAGAACTTCCTCTTTAGTGGGTTTGTACCCTAGACCATGTGGTATTCTTTTTGAGTAGCCTTCCTTGTAGGGTGCGAAGGTGTTTCTTCGGGCAGGGTTCAAAGGCATTTCAGGGAAGTATCCCTAGGATTTGAGTATGTGGTTGACCACCAAGTTGGAGTAGGGATTGTAGTATAGGGGTGCCAACTCACTTTCTATGTCACTTATGCTTTGAAAGCCCCCAAGTTCATATACTGGATCCGCAAGGACTTGATTATTTGACTTCTTTTCGATTATCGCCTTGATGGGTGACGAAGTGATCGTCACCACTTTGCCATTTAGTGGGATTTTGATCTTTTGGTGCAGGGTGGATGTTACCGCTTTGGAAGCGTGAATCCAAGGTCTTCCCAGAAGTATGTTGAAGGAAGCTTCAATGTCCACTATTTGGAAGTTAACATTTCGCTCAATTGGCCCTGTGGCTATGGTTAGGTTAACGAGTCCTACTACATTTCGTCGTGTACCATCATATGCGCGAACACCTTGATTGGTAGGGGTCCAATCCGACTCTTTCATGCCTAGTTTGTATGCCGTTTTCAGGGGTATGACGTTGACCGCAGAGCCATCATCCAGCAAGGTCATTGGCACAATCTTCTTTAAGCAAACGACAGTGATGTAAAGAGCCAAGTTGTGACTAGCGCCAAAGGGCGGCAAATCTTCGTTTGGGAAAGTAATAGGATTACTTAGCTTCGGTGATTCTTGGAAGACCAAGTTAACTACCTCGTCGGGTGTGGAGTTATGTTCTACATTTAGTTTGGCCAAGGCTTGCAGTAAGGCTTGGCGATGTGGGAACGAGCTTGCTACTAGTTGCCAGACTGAAAGATCAGCCTTTGTCTTCTGTAATTGCTTTAACAAATGATCAGTAGAGTCATCTTCGTTATCATTTGGTGTGATAACGTTGGTTGGACCATTTTGAGTAGTGTTTTGATATGGACGCCCCGAACGAGTTAGGTGGTCCACATCTTGGTCTTCACCTTTTTGGACTATTTCCTTGACTAGGGAGTGTTCAATGAGATACTCGTCTTCATCATCATCGGCCCATACTCCATTGACTGTAGCTAGTTCCCTCATTCTCATGATCTCGTCCTCTAATTGTGTAATTTGGTCGATTAGTTTATCAACCACGGCGAGTATTTCTTGCATGGTAGCATTTTAGGAGAAAATTAGTGGCGCATGTTCTTTAGGTGTCGCATTGGGGTCATGTAAAGTTGTCACCACACTTTCCAATTCCGAAACTTGCCTATCCATACTCCTTGCCCATGCGATGAAGTCGGCAATGGTAGGGGAAATGGTAGAGTAGAACCCTTCATTTCCGATCGCGTGGATCTCATCTTCAACTGGAGAAATGAGGTGTGAACAATCTAAGGTAGATTCTTCACTTGTGATCACAAGAATTCCAAGAGGATTCTGAGTGTTGTTGGGCTTACCTCCCGTCGGTATTGGTAGTCAACCATCATCAATCATGTCTTGAAGCACATTCTTCAATTTATAGCATTTTTCTGTGTCAAGCCTCTTACCCCTATGATATTCGCAGTATGAGTTCTCGTCCCAGAACTTGGATTTATTTTCTTGTTCGGGCGTAGGTCCTATGGGTTGGAGTTTGCCTTGTTTCATTAACCTTTTTGGAGCATTGGATTAAGTGTCCCCAAGACTTGTAAATTTCCTTGGTGGGGCACTCTTCCTGGATGGCTCGAGGAGGTTAACTTCATCGGTCTTACTAGTGGAGCCGTAAGAACGACTTGTTGAGCCTTGATATCCTCGGCCTACCATTTTGGACAAGAGCCCTTTACGGATGTCATCTTCGATCCTCGTTCCTAGTACGGTTAAGTCTTTGAAAGTTTTGATGTTTTGGTACCTCAAATGCTTTGCATAGATGGGCTTTAGGTTGTCCACGAATTTCTCCACAAGGGTAGCCTCATCCGGGCGTTCAACTAGTGGGGTACTAGTCTTCCTCCACCTACTTAAGAATTCGGTGAAACCTTCTTTGTCATTTTGGGTAAGAACCTCTAAAGTGCGCATGTTAACTTGGATCTCAGCATTATCTGCATATTGCTTAGCAAACTCAATCGCGGCGTCTTCCCAAGTAGCGATCTTCTTGTGTTCTAGAGTGTAGAACCATTGCTTTGGGATGGTGTCAAGAGATAAAGGAAAGATCCTTAAGAACATCTCGGGTTTGATGCCTTTGATAGACATGTAATCCTTGAAAGCATGGATGTGGTTCAAAGGGTTTTCATACCCCTTGAATTTAGGGATATCCATCATGTTGAAGTTAGTTGGCAACTTGGAACTCACGGCCTCATACTTGCGATTATTCTCCCTATAAATGTCATCCCCTTTAAGATACATCAATTGTTCCTCTAAGTATTGGAGTCGTTTCTCAGCTGCAGTCATACCCATAGGAGGGTTTTCGTCCCTGAAGTCATTCACGAAGTCATCAACGATTTCAATTTCTCGAGGGGGAAACCTCGTTTCTACGGTATAGATCCGGACCTCGATGGTGTCAAGGCGATCATACACTTGGTCTTGAGTAACTTGGAGTTGAGCTAGCGCGGTTAGGATTCGATCATTACCATCTTGGAGTTGATTGAAGTTCACTTCGCTTGTTTCAGGCATCTTGGAAACTGGATAAGAGATCGGCGACGAATCAAAACACGATCGACCATTCTAACACACTTACTAAGAAAGAAATGTTTTGACTCGTGAAGTGGTTGTGTGCGACTTGTGTTAGTGAGCTTTTGAAGAAATGACGAAATTTGAAAAATGTTGGTCCTAGTCAACTATAGTGTAGTTGTAGGAGTGGACTCGAAGTGAGGTTTTGAAATGGGATTTGAGGCCTGAATTTTGACTCGACAAATGGACAAAGTTTTGACTCAGTTTTGCGCTAATCATTGGCTTTTTCGAAATTTACATTTTAAAGGGATTTTGATTTTACAAAAAAACGTCATGGTTTCGTTTGGAAATGGTGATCACGTAAGGTACAAACATTTATACAAGCATTATAACGGGATGCTGAGTGCTTTTAAAAGGTTTTGGTTTAAAGGGTGGGTTGCCATACCGAACGATCAAACCCGAAGTCTGTGGAGAGGCTCGTACAAAACAAGAGTAAGGCCGATTCCTAGTCCATTTCCTCAAGTAGTGAAAGTCCTTGATAGAAACAAGAGTAAGTACCATGGTATGGATGACGTCAATCGCTATCCATCCTTAGGCCCAAATAAGAATTAGGACTGTTTAGACGGGACGATTGGTTGAATGGGTTGGGTTGGGCCTAGGAAGGCCGAATAAAACGGTCTAGGAAGACCGAGTTATGAAAACCGACAATTGTCTTGTACAAACTATTCCCTAACCTTGTTCAAGTTTCACCCTTGGCTACACGTAAGTGTATTATCCCCAGCGGAGTCGCCAAACTGTGGACGCGGGCCCACGGGGGCGCTTGGGGGAGAGAACAAGCGTTTGCATTTGTGGAGTCGCCACCAATTTCTTATGGAAAATTGGAAACTGTTCGAATACCTCGTGTCATGTCAAGACACAAAGTAGTGACATGAACACCAAGAACTCGTTATCCTTAGCATTCTATGTCTAGAATGACTCTCGTGGATGCCAATGAACACGGATGTTCACAGAGATCTGGAGTAAGGGGTGAGGGTACGTATTAGGAAGCTCTTTTGATCGAACACCTAATCCCGCCCGCCTCGATAGCGGCCTCTACTAATGATTAGGGAAAATCGTCTATACTTGATATATTGTCAATTATATGCATGCAATGCAACATCCAATAAATTAATCCTAGCATGTGAGAATTAACTAAGTCGGTGAACAATTAATTTAGCAAACAATTAGGTCGAAGTTGGAATTAAGATTCAATTATGTGTGAAGGCATGCAAGTGATACAATAAAGAAAATTACAAGAATAATAAAATAAATAAAATTACAATAATTACATCGGATTCATTGATTTATGTCGAAAATACATTTAAAACAGATAATTTGAGAAAGGAATAAACGAACAGATTATTAGGTGATAATACGATTAGTAGTTAATTAATTACGTAAACTAATTAAACTAGGTCAAGGTAGAACGAAAGTTCAGAGACAGAAGTCAACCTGGAACTGGCGCAACAGATCGCCCCTGCGGAAGAGGCGCAGCGATTCTTGCGTGCATTCAAGGGTGAGTTCTGGCTGTGAAGCCGGAACTGCAAATCGTTAATATTCGTGGGTGAATGTAAGGATTGATTATGATATTCGACTCGGATGAAAGTGATTTAATACATTAATTACATATGAATGAGTCATAAAAACGATAAAACATGGATGAGGCGTATGTAAACGAATTAATTACATGAATGAAAGACTGATTAATGACATGGGTGAACTAAACAGGTAAAATATGACGAATTAATGAAGAACTAATGACGGATATGACAATAGACAGATGGAAATATATCAAAGATCGAATTCCAGAAACTCAATATGAATGAATTGAATCTCTACAACCCGGATTGATTTTAATGACGAAAAACCCGCAAATATGAATTATAAGGGATTTAAGTCGGGATTTAATGATGAATTATATGTGTTAATGACGATGAACAATGTATATGTGAAATTATTATGCTATTATGTCAATGAATTGAAGAACAAACGAAAACAAATAAAAAACAACGAATTGACAGATGACGAAGGAAGAAGAAAGGAAGCAGGAACTGCGGCAGCGTCACGAAGAGGCGTAGCAGGTGTTGCGTCCCTTCGAAGAGGCGCAGCAGTTGCTGCGTCCTTTCTCGACAGTTGTCCTCTGATAATCCGTAAAAAGGGTTTAAACAAAGGGTTTTAGAAATCGGTTTTAATTGTATTTTCGACATAAATCTTACAATTGTGATTACAAAAAGTAAAGAACAATAAATAAAAGAAGGATTTACACCCTCAGACTTACATGTTTGACGAAACGAGATGAACTAAGTTAACGATTAGTGATGCTCGACTCTGTAGATACCTTATTTCCGCACCTCCCGCAAACCACCCGGTGATGATTGGGCCGCATGTTTGGTACGCGGAACGATTTGTGACAGTTCGTAAGTTAATCGTCAAGTGATTGCTCAAACACTGATGTCTACCTCTTAGTTGTCATCTACGTGCCTATACGGTCGTTTTGACAGTAATTAGAGTACATTTGGAGTCCGGGCTTAAAACCGTCTTCATTTTCTGATAACCGTTAAATCCCGAGTCAGAATGTTCTGGAATGTTCCGGATATTTCTATTCCATATTTTATAAATATTTCACAAACTTTATTCTTTGATAAACAATTTCCCGTAATATTCATACAAAGTATTAAGGAAAACCAAATCATCCTTTATTCCATAATTTAAACACGGAAATCTTTCTTCCGCAGGAGGAAACCACTTGGGAACAGACGCAGTAAGTGCTGCGCCTCTTCCAAGAGACGCAGTGACTGCTGCGCCTATTCCCAGGTCCTTTTCTGCGTATTTTTCGTATCTTTTTCATATCTTTCCGAGATTCACTTCCAAAATCTCTCCGAAAACCCTATTCCTTCACGTGATTATTATAAATAGGAGTCTGCGCTCCTCATATTTCTCACGCGAGTGTCCGCCCTTCTCTTCTGCCTTTGCATTCTAGACCTTTGTTCTTACTTTTTGGCGTCTACGTGCTTGAAGATTCGACCACGTAAGCTCGGATCCTTCTGAGTACCAGCCTCGTTTGCATGACCGACCAATTTGACCAACTCCACATCAATCAACTTAATTAATCTAATCGTTTTCCTCTTACGAGGGCACTTTCGTCTACATTCGAGTCGAGCATCACTAAACGTTAACTTAGTTCATCTCGTTTCGTCAAACATGTAAGTCTGAGGGTGTATAATCTCTCTTTTATTATTGTTATTTACCTTTTTGTATCACTAATGTAAGGTTTATGTCGAAAATACCTCTTAAAACCGATTTCTAAAACCTCGTTTAAAATCCTTTTTACGGATTTCCAGGAGACAAACCGTCGAGAAAGGACGCAGCAACTGCTGCGCCTCTTCGAAGAAGCGCAGTGCCTGATGCACCTCTTCGTGAGGCTGTCGCAGTTCCTTCTTCCTTTCTTCTTCCTTCGTCCTCTGTAATTCGTCTTCTTTATTTTTTTTTTTCGTTTGTTTTCTTTATTTTTTTTCCTTCGTCCTCTGTAATTCTTTCGTTTTATTTGTTTTCGTTTGTTTTCTTTAATTCTTTGATACGATAGCATGATAATTTAACATGTGTATAAATCATCATCATTAACACGTTTAATTCGTCATTAAGTCCGACTTAAATCCCTTATAATTCATATTTGCGGGTTTTCGTCATTAAAATCAATCCGGGTTGTAGAAATTCAATTCGTTCATATTGGGTTTCTGGAATTCGATCTTTGATATATTTTCATCTGTCTATTGTCATATTCATTATTATTCCATCATTAATTCATCATGTTTAACCTATTTTGTTCACCCATGTCACTAATTAATCTTTCATTCATGTAAATAATTCGTCTTAAATTCGTCTCATCCATGTTTTATTGCTTTTATGACTCATTCATATGTAATTAATGAATTAAATCACTTCCATCCGAGTAAATATCATAATCAATCCTTAAATTCACCAATTAATATTAACGATTTGCAGTTCCGGCTTCACAGTCAGAACTCACCCTTGGAATGCAGACGCAAAGAATCGCTGCGCGCCTCTTCCAAAGGGCGATCTGCTTCGCTGTTCCAGGTTGATTTCTGCCTCTGAACTTCCGTTCTGCCTTGACCTAATTAATTAGCTTACGTATAATTAACTATTATTCGTATTATCACCTAGTGATCTGTTCGTTAATTCCTTTTTTTATTCTTTTTTCCAAATTATCCGTTTTAAAAGTAGTTTCGACATAAATCAATGAACTCATTGTAATTATTGTAATTTTCATTATTGTAATTTTCTTTTATTGTATTTATCATATTTCTCGTATCATTTTTATGCCTTCATATGTAATTGAGCATTAAATCCTATTTCGACATTAATTGTATGCTAAATTGCGTGTTAACCGACTTAGTCTAATTCTCACATGTTAGGATTAAAACTTGGATGTTGCATTGCATGCATATAATCGACGATATATCGAGTATAGATGATGTCCCTAATCATTAGTAGAGGCCGCTATCGAGGCGGGCGGGATTAGGTGTTCGATCAAAAGAGCTTCCTAATACGTACCCTCACCCCTTACTCCAGATCTCTGTGAACATCCGTGTTCATTGGCATCCACGAGAGTCATTCTAGACATAGAATACTAAGGGTAACGATTGCTTGGTGTTCATGTCTCTACTTTGTGTCTTGACATGGCACGAGGTATTCGAACGGTTTCAATTTCCCATAAAAATTGGTGGCGACTCCACAAATGCAAACGCTTGTTCTCCTCCCAAGCGCCCCCGTGGGCCCATTGTCCACAGTTTGGCGACTCCGCTGGGGATAATACACTTACGTGTAGCTAAGGGTGAAACTTGAACAAGGTTAGGGAATAGTTTATACAAGACAATTGTCGGTTTTCATAACTCGGTCTTCCTAGACCGTTTTATTCGGCCTTCCTAGGCCCAACCCAACCCATTCGACCAATCGTCCCGTCTAAACGGTCCTAATTCTTATTTGGGCCTAAGGATGGATAGCGATTGACGTCATCCATACCATGATGCTTACTCTTGTTTGTATCAAGGACCTTCACTACTTGAGGAAATGGACTAGGAATCGGCCTTACTCTTATTCGGTACGAGCCTCTCCACAGACTTCGGGTTTGATCGTTCGGTATGGCAACCCACCCTTTAAACCTAAACCCTCTTAAATGCACTCAGCATCCCGTTATAATGCTTGTATAAATATTTGTACCTTACGTGATCACCATTTCTAAACGAAACCATGACGATTTTTGTAAAAATCAAAATCCTTTTTAAATGAAAATTTTCTAAAAAGGCCATTGATTAGCGCAAAACCCAGTCAAAACTCTGTCCGTCTGTCGAGTCAAAATTCGGGCCCAATCCCATTTCAAAACCTCACTTCGAGTCCACTCCTACAACTACACTATAGTTGACTAGGATACACATTTTCAAAACTTTGTCTTTTCTTCAAAGCTCACTCAACACAAGTGGCACACACCCACTTCACGAGTCAAAACATTTCTTCTCTTAGCAAGTGTGTTAGAATGGTCGATCGTGTTTTGATTCGTCATCGATCTCTTATCCAGTTTTCAAGATGCCTGAAACAAGCGACATGAACTTCAACCAACTTCAAGATGGTAATGATCGAATCCTAGCCGCGTTAGCTCAAATCCAAGTTACCCAAGATCAAGTGTATGATCGCCTTGACACCATCGAGGGACGGATCTACGCCGTAGAGAGGAGGTTGCCTCCTCAAGAAAGTGAAGTAGTGGATGACTTTGCGCGTGACCTCAAGGACGAAAATCCTCCCATGGGAATGACTGTAGCCGAGAAAAGACTCCAATACTTAGAGGAGCAATTGATGTACCTTAAAGGGGATGGCATTTATAGGGAGAATAACCGCAAGTATGAGGCCGTAAATTCCAAATTGCCAACCAACTTCAACATGACGGATATCCCTAAGTTTAAGGGGCACGGAAACCCTTTGAACCACATCCGTGCCTTTAAGGATTACATGTATATCAAAGGCATCAAACCTGAGATGTTCTTAAGGATCTTTCCTTCATCTCTTGACACCATCCCAAAGCAATGGTTCTACTCTTTAGAACACAAGAAGATCGCTACTTGGGAAGATGCCGCGATCGAGTTTGCTAAGGAATATGCGGATAATGCCGAGATCCAAGTTAACATGCGCACTCTCGAGGTTCTTACCCAAAATGACAAAGAAGGATTCACCGACTTCCTAAGTAGGTGGAGGAAGACTAGTACCCAACTAGTTGAACGTCCGAATGAGGCTACCCTTATGGAGAAGTTCGTGGACAATCTCAAACCCATCTATGCCAATCATTTGAGATACCAAAACATCAAAACTTTCAAGGACTTAACCGTACTAGGAACAAGGATTGAAGACGACATCCGTAAAGGGCTCTTGTCCAAAACGGTAGGTCGAGGATATCAAGGCTCAACAAGTCGTTCATACGGCTCCACTAGCAAGACCGATGAAGTAAACCTTCTCGAGCCATCCAAGAAAAGTACCCCACCAAGGAAATTCACAAATCTTGGGGACACTTACTCCAACGCTCTTAAGAGGTTAATGAAGCAAGGAAAACTCCAACCCATATGACCTACTCCCGAACCCGAAAAGAAATCCAAATTCTGGGACGAGAACTCATACTGTGAATACCATAGGGGCAAGGGGCATGACACAGAAAAATGCTACAAATTGAAAAATGTGCTTAAGACATGATTGAAGATGGTCGACTACCAATACCGCCGGGAGGTAAACCCAACAACACTCAGAACCCTCTTGGGATTCTAGTGATCACAAGTGAAGAATCTACCCTAGATTGTTCACACCTCATTTCTCCAATTGAAGATGAGATCTACACGATCGAGAATGAAGGGTTCTACTCTACTATCTCCCCTACCATTTCCGACTTCATCACATGGGAAAGGAGTGTGGATAAGCAAGTTTGGGAATTAGAAAACGTGATAACAACTTTACATGACCCCAACGCAACACCTAAAGAGCATGTGCCATTAATCTTCTCTCAAAATGCTACTATGCAAGAAATAGTTGCCGTGGTTGATAAACTAGTCGACCAAATCACGCAATTATAAGTCGAAATCATGAGAATTAGGGAACTAGCTACAATCAATGGAGTATGGGCCGACGACGATGAAGACGAGTATCTCTTTGAACACTCCCTAGTCAAGGAAATAGTCCAAAATGGTGACGACCAAGATGTGGACCACCTAACTCGTTCGGGGCGTCCATATCAAAACACTACTCAAAATGGTCCAACCAACGTTGTCACACCAAATGATAACGAAGATGACTCCACTGATCATTTGCTCAAGCAATTACAGAAGACAAAGGCTGATATTTCAGTCTGGCAACTAGTAGCAAGCTCATTCCCACATCGCCAAGCTTTACTGCAAGCCTTGGCCAAGCTAAATGTAGCACAAAACTCCACACCCGAAGATGTAGTCAACTTGGTCTTCCAAGAATCACCAAAGCTAAGTAATCCTATTACTTTCTCGGATGAAGATTTGCCACCTTTTGGCGCTAGTCACAACTTGGCTCTTTACATCACTGTCATTTGTCTAAAGAAGAATGTGCCAATGACCTTGGTTGATGATGGCTCCGCGGTCAACGTCATACCCCTCAAAACGACATATAAGTTAGGCATGAAAGAGTCGGATTGGACCCCTACCAATCAAGGTGTTCGCGCATATGATGGTACACGACGAAAGATAGTAGGGCTCGTTAACCTAACCATTGCCACAGGGCCAATGGAGCGAAAGGTTAACTTACAAATAATGGACATTGAAGCTTCCTTCAACATACTCCTAGGAAGACCTTGGATTCACGCTTCCAAAGCGGTGACATCCACCCTTCATCAAAAGATCAAGATCCCACTAAACGGCAAAGTGGTGACTATCACTTCGTCACCCATCAAGGCAATAATCGAAAAGAAGTCGAATAATCAAGTCCTTGCAGATCCAGTATATGAACTTGGGGGCTTCCAAAGCATAAGTGTCATAGAAAGCGAATTGGCACCCTTATACTACAATCCCTACTCCAACTTGGTGGTCAACCACATACTCAAATCCCAGGGATACTTCCTTGGAATGCCTTTAAACCCCATCCGAAGAAACACCTTCACACCATACAAGGAAAGCAACTCAAAAAGGATACCACTTGGACTAGGGTACAAACCCACCAAAGAGGAAGTTCTCGAGTTGCTTGCTCAAGTTCAAAACCGTAAGTACGTAGGAGTCCAAATGCGACCCTATCTCCCTACCCTAAATGGATACTTTGTTAAGGAAGGAAGTCTAGAACTCTTTCACGGATTTCCTGAGCCTTGGCATTATCTCGAGAGGAAGCTAGCCGGTATCGAGATCTTTCACGATTGCTACTTCATCCCTCCAGAAACGGTTCCTACCGTCAAAACCCAACAAGCACCTTGCTTAGACGAACAAGTTGTTTGTCTATTGTTTGGAGAAGATCGATTTGTTAGAGCCGCGCAGGATGAGATCATTACCATGATTCTTCAAGACGATCACTTCAACCCCACCGCATTAATCACAGAAGCTAACGCGAGTCAGCAGAAAGGATGGAGAAAATCAATCAAGTGGACCAACAATCAAGGAAGACTCTTCAAGCTCACCACTGGAGAAAGAGAGATGTTCAAAGGAGAACCAGAAGATGATGAATTCGAGTTAGAGTCAGAGTCGGAGTCTAGAGAAGTCACTAAAGAGTCACCTCCTATCGTCATCCCCGTCCCCTTTGTTTCTCCTAGCTTAGCCTCGAATAATAACAGTAGTTCGGGAAATGTCCCAACCATTGTCCCTTTACCGCCGCTGACCACAGATCAGATGGCTTCTTTGTTTCAACTTTTCTCAAACTTTAATATGAATAAATTAGGTTCTGCTTACTCTTTGTGTTATCTTGAGTGCAATTCTATTTACGATGATACTGAGGATGAACAAGACCCATACTCAATCGAGATACCTCCCTACGTAGCCAAAGAAATACTACAGGAAGGGGAAGGGGGAACAGTAATAGAAAACACCGAACCCATCAATGTAGGAACCGAACTAGAACCTCAAGAACTTAGGATAGGGACTACCTTGAGCTCTACCGAAAGGGCCGACTTCATAGACCTCCTACACGAGTTCAAAGACGTTTTCGCATGGTCCTACAAAGACATGCCAAGGATCGACAGGGATATTGCCGAACACAGAATCCCAATTAAGCCAGGTTTCAAGCCTGTAAAACAGAAGCTTCGTCGAATGAGAACAGAATGGGCTCTCAAGATTAAGGAAGAAGTCGATAAGCAATTCAAAGCCGGGTTCATCAAAGTTTCCGAGTATTCTGACTGGGTAGCCAACATAGTACCTGTACCCAAAGAGGATGGGAGAATCCGTGTTTGTGTTGATTTTAGGGACCTAAACAAAGCAAGTCCTAAAGACGACTTCCCTCTACCACACATTGACATATTGGTGGACAATACTGCAGACCACGCATTAGTATCCTTCATGGATGGATATGCGGGTTATAACCAAATCAAGATGGCCATAGAAGACATGCATAAGACCGCCTTTGTCACTCAATGGGGAACCTATTGCTATACGGTAATGCCGTTTGGGTTAATCAACGCCGGAGCTACATATCAACGCACCGCAACTACACTCTTACATGACATGATGCACAAAGAAGTTGAGGTATACGTAAACGACCTGATTGTCAAGTCCAAGGATAGAGAGGGGCATATTGCGAACCTTTGCAAATTTTTTGCAAGGCTACAAAAGTACAACATGAGGCTCAATCCTCAGAAGTGCACGTTCGGAGTAACATCTGGCAAACTCCTGGGATACGTCGTTAGCCAACGAGGTATAGAAATAGACCCTTCAAAGATCAAAGCTTTAATCGAAATGCCGCAACCTCAAACAGAGAAAGAAGTTAGGGGATTACTAGGCAGGGTACAATACATAAGTCGATTCATATCGAAACTCACCATGATCTGTGAACATATCTTCAAGAAGCTCAAGAAAACGGACCACGCCATATGGGATAATGATTATCAAAAGGCATTTGACCGAATCAAGGAGATATTGGCTAAACCACCAGTGCTCATGCCACCTCAACGAGATCAACCTCTTGGTTTGTATCTCACAGTGACCGAAACAGTCATGGGTGCCATGCTAGCTCAAACCGTAGGAAAGGAAGAAAGGGCTATCTACTACCTTAGTAAGAAGTTCCTGGAGTACGAGTGCAAATACTCACAACTCGAAAAGACATGCCTCGCTCTTGTGTGGGCAACGAAGAAGCTACGCCATTACATGCTTAGCTACTCCGTCAAAATATACTCCAAAATAGACCCAGTAAAATACCTCTTCGAGAAACCCGTCCTCTACGGACGCCTAGCAAGATGGACTTTGATGCTCTCAGAGTTCGATCTCAAATACGTGCCTCTGAAAGTTATAAAAGGGCGCGCTGTTGCCGAATTCTTTGCAGAGAATCCCATCAATGATGCACAAACAATAGATACTTGGTCATTTCCAGACGAGGATATTGATACGTGCATTTTATATAGTCTTATTAGCCTATTTTATGCACGTATTTCTATGCTTTTATCGTGGTTTTATGCTACGAAATGCCCCGAATATGCTACTTTGGTTTATTTTGTCTTATTTGCAGGAATGAACCCGAAAGTAGTGAAATCAAGCCTTTTACCGTCCTTTTAGCATGCAATTGGAGGAAGAGTGAGTTTAGAGCGGAAATGAAGCTATTTTGAGATGCGCAAAGAAGTAAGATAGCTAGGCGAGCAAAGGAAGAACTTCAAATTGCTAGTGCCTACTTTGGAGAGACATATCTCGGGTTCTACAACATATATTCAGGTGATTCTAATTGGAGATGAAAGTTTGTCCTTTTAGCTTTCCAACGCCACCGGAATCACCATGTTTGGCCAAGGAACGAAGAAATGGCAGCCGTTTGAAGTTCAGTGCGCAAAGCAGGAAACTGTCGCGCTGAGAAGTGCTCGATCGAGAACTATTTCTATTCGATCGAGAGCCCATTTGATCGATCGAGAGCTACTTCTTCTCGATCGAGTGATTAAAGGGAAAGAAGTCTTCGATCGAGAGGAATTGTTCTCGATCGAGAGGAATGCTAAGGAATATCACTCGATCGAGAGCCTTAAGTGCTCGATCGAGCAACAATCCTTGACGGGCTGGGCTTTTAAGCTTTATTTTCCGCAATTAGGTTAATAATCCTATTTTTCTTATAAATAGGATAGGAGGTCGACATAATTTGGGGGCTTCTCCTCTCTAATTACTCTTAATACTCTGTCACTTTTACACTGTTACTTTGCTCTTTCTTTTCCGGATCACTTAATTCAGTAATTTCTTCCCTTATTCTCTTTTAATGCTTATTTCTTCTTTAATTATTGTCATTGCTTATTTTATTATGAGTAGCTAATTCCCCGTAGTATGTTAGGATTAGGGAAGCCGTGATAGCAATGTTTTAATTGACTTATATAGATTAGTCTTGCGATAGGAATTGTATTGGGCAATTTAATTGTTATCCGGTCGAATGAATGCATGCAGGAGACCATAAATCTAGTCAACCCCGACCTGGATCGAAAGATTGTAAGGGAAGGCTTGCTTAATTACAATAGGGTATTGCAGTGAGGATGAAAGTTAAGCTGTTTACGCTCTAGGGCGGTTTAAGGACCGAAAGGTGACGACCATAGCTCTTCTTATCAATAGTCTAATCGCCTTAGTATTCCCGATAGTATAAGATCTGATAGCTGCCACGGTAGACCGACTCCTAGTATACTCCCTTTCTCTTATTGCTAATTCCCTTCATCCCTTCTCTTACCTTTAGTTTCAGTAGTTTAGTTAGTTCACAATCAATCAAACCCCCAGCATTGTGACATTAGACAGATAAATAGACAAATAGATAGTACACCGTCTCCCTGTGGAGATCGACCCTACTTACCGACTTCATTAGTAGTACTTAGGTATTTTATTTTTGGTACGAAACGACAAAGATCAAATTTTGGGGCCGTTGCCGGGGAGGCAATCTATTTATTTATTTGTTAAATTTTATCTGTTTTTAGCCTCGGGGATTTTTCCCTTGAGGCCGTTCCCGATCTTTTTCCTTGAGTCTTTGTTTTGATAGGCCTTACAAGTACTACCTAGACAGTTCTAGGTGAAAGACCGTCAAAGGGAAGGCTTGAGTACCTTTGACCCGTCACCGATGTCCCATTATATGGAACAGTGGTGATCTCGCTGCGGAGATGTGGTCTGCTGAGCACAATGCAGCTGTAGTTGTGCCGCCACATCCATCCTATCAATGGCCACCGCAACAAGATCCTCCTGAGATACAAGAAGAAGAGATTGCGGAGCTGAAATCCTTGATGGAGACACTTGCATTCCAAGCGCAAGAATACTTCTCGCGAATTGATAAGCTCGAGTCTGCAGTTTGCTCGGTTAGCAGTGAGATGGAGATAGAAGAGATCGCGGAGTGGACATATTCAGTGGCGACGCTTGTATCACAAATGCAAGAGTGCAACAAAAATATGGACGCTCGATTCCATGAGCTCGAGGCTGTAGTTGCTCAGTTAGCAGCTGAGATGCAAGAAGAAGAGGTATACCTTGCTAAGAGCGGTTTCTCCCCTGAGAAAACCGTGTTGCCCAATGCTGAGGATGACCTCTATGACTTGGATGACGAGTTTCTATCATATTTCACTGCCTCATGCGAAGATTTCAGCGCTGTACAGGAGGAATCACTCGATCGAGTGACTTATATTAGTCGATCGAGTGATTTTCCAGGAGAGACTGCTCGATCGAGTGAAAATTCCACTCGATCGAGTGAAAATCAGGAGGAAACTGCTCGATCGAATGAAGATTCTACTCGATCGAGTAGTTTGGCCATTGGGAGCTTTGGTTCGTCATTTGGGCTTGATTTTGATGACGATTTTGACGATGACAACGGTTATGGTGAGTCTCCCTTATTCAAAGCCGAGTTGGATGCGCTTGAGGCCGAGATTTACGGGATAGACTCCACTGAGGGCGACAAAAGGATAGCTGAGTCGGTAATTACTCCTAGCACGGAAGAGGTAACAAATTCTTTTATCTATGATTCCGTCATTAAGAGTGATCAACCTGAGGTAGTAAACGGTAATTTCATTATTATTTGTAAATTGCCTCGTCTTATTCATGCTTCCTTTTTCAAAGCTATACCTCCTCATATGTGGACGCATAAATTAGCAATTTCTCACAATCCTTGTCATTTTAAAATTGTTAATCTAATTTGGAGCCCTAAATTATTGACAATTGCTCCCGCGCTCCTTTATTTGGTGGATAAATTTAGGAGCGCCCATAGGAAATTTGTTAGACTTAAATATTTACATATTTTTATTTCCTATTCTCGTTATTCCACTTTGGTGCTACTTATCTTTGTTGTGTAGCACATGCGCACTTTTTGACAAAGTTCTTTGCGCGCTTTGAGTCGCTTTTTGATTGTAGGCGATTACGAGGGCTTGAAGAAAAGAAGGTCGAGCCGGACTGTCGACTGAAGCTAGCGCTACCCTAAGGCAACCCGGCGATTTTATTTTGCTTTTTATTTAATTTCAGTTGTAATAAATGGTTTTTTATACCATGACGATCTCGGTATGCTTGTCTTGTTAGTTTGCGGGCTGTTTTTCATTGCATTTTGCGGAATACGCGAGGATCACTCGATCGAGTACTTGTTGTACTCGATCGAGCACTTTTGCTGCCAAATCCATTCGATCGAGCATTTCCTCTACTCGATCGACCACCTGCAAAAGGAGAACCACTCGATCGACCTAGTTACCTTTCGGTCGAGCAGTTTTTGAATGCCCAGTTCACTCGATCAGCTACTATTCCTCTTGATCGAGTGCTATTGACTTGGATTAGCTTCCTGAGACGGTTTTCCGGGCCTTTAGCAACCTCCCATTTCATGGTCGGTTTGGGGAGGCCCCCTTATTCGCGCTATTTTGTGAGTCTTTCCGCATTTACTCTCTTTCTCTTTCAGTTTGCGTTTCCTTTCCATGTTTTGGTACAATGGGGGCATTGTACGGTTTGGTTTGGGGAGGTTATGCATCCATATCTGTGTCTGCATATTGTTTTTATTGCATTTCAGTTAGCACATTTAATTTATGTTTGCATCGTTGTTTATTTTCATAAAATCCAAAAATCCCATAAAAATTTGAAAAATTGTTGAAAATTTCAAAAACTTCATGTTTATTTTAGCACGTTTATTTTAGCATATAGGTTGAGTCGGAACGGTAGATTTCCATGATGATATTGCACTGCGTTTGTCTTTTTGCTTAAGCCTTGCATTGAACTGTTATCTTTTAGCTTTGTCTTATTGCATATCTACGAGTTGATGTTAATTTAGCTGAACGAATAGACTTGACCTGAAATTTTGGCAAGCTACTTATAAATTCTAAGGGATTAGAGCCTTATAAACTAGTGTCATTGTGACCAGTTTCATGTAGGATTGTGAGTAGTTACTCCTTGCATATCATGTATCATTAATTTGCACGTATATGAAATTCAACTGCTTTTTGCCTTTATACATTCGGGTTAGTGGTTGGTGTCACATGCAGGGAGGTGCTTACAATTTCCCTTTCTTTCATTTTTACCCATAAACTCCACATTAGCCAAATTTGCCTGTTGACCCTTTAGCTACATCCAAATTTAGCCTGCCTTGTCTAGCTAGTTTAGATTGTTTCTGCGGTATTTTGTCTATTGTATCAAAGTTGGCTTGTATTCTGTTGATTGGAGTTGGTAATTTATGAAGAAAAGGAGGTTGGAAAAAAAAAGACGTGAAAAAGAAGAAAAAAAAGAGATGTTGAAAAAAAAAGAATTCGAAAAAAAAAAGGAATGAAAAATGAAAAAAATAGAAAAGAAGAAAAAAAAAGATGTTGTTTGATGAGATCGGTTTCGCTCCTATGCTTTACTTATATCATTTGAGGAGTAAGTTCAGTTTGGTTTTGTGAGATTTTATGCCAAATGAAGGGCACTGTGCTTAAATTCATAATTGAGTAGGAAATGGATATGTTTCATATGGTTTTGTTTAGGTACTAGCTTGATCACCTATACCTCCACATTCCCATAAATGTTTTGCCTTTTCTTACCCATTGCCTCACTTTACCATATTTTTGTAAGCCCTCGGCTGTGACAGGACCTTGTTTGGTTGGAATGTATGTACGGTAGTTAGAATTGTCTATCATATTAGTTGCATGCATGTCTATGTGGGTCGTAGTCTAGGTGAGCGACTATTTTTCTTTCTCTCTTACATATATATGTTCACCCTTTGCTTCATGAGAGAAGAGTGACCCGTGAGAGTCCATTATTAAAGGTCTTGCAAGGTCGACGGTTCAGCTTTATTTATAACATCCTATAACTCGTTTGCATTTGACTGTTTGCTATAAGTATCAGTTTGCTTGAATTAAACTGGCTTAAGTGGGCATTTGTAGCTAGCTCTGAGTTATCTTTTCCGTTCCATTAGTTTGCATTTAGTTTACTCGGGGACGAGTAAAGGTTTGGTTTGGGGAGATTTGATACGTGCATTTTATATAGTCTTATTAGCCTATTTTATGCACGTATTTCTATGCTTTTATCGTGGTTTTATGCTACGAAATGCCCCGAATATGCTACTTTGGTTTATTTTGTCTTATTTGCAGGAATGAACCCGAAAGTAGTGAAATCAAGCCTTTTACCGTCCTTTTAGCATGCAATTGGAGGAAGAGTGAGTTTAGAGCGGAAATGAAGCTATTTTGAGATGCGCAAAGAAGTAAGATAGCTAGGCGAGCAAAGGAAGAACTTCAAATTGCTAGTGCCTACTTTGGAGAGACATATCTCGGGTTCTACAACATATATTCAGGTGATTCTAATTGGAGATGAAAGTTTGTCCTTTTAGCTTTCCAACGCCACCGGAATCACCATGTTTGGCCAAGGAACGAAGAAATGGCAGCCGTTTGAAGTTCAGTGCGCAAAGCAGGAAACTGTCGCGCTGAGAAGTGCTCGATCGAGAACTATTTCTATTCGATCGAGAGCCCATTTGATCGATCGAGAGCTACTTCTTCTCGATCGAGTGATTAAAGGGAAAGAAGTCTTCGATCGAGAGGAATTGTTCTCGATCGAGAGGAATGCTAAGGAATATCACTCGATCGAGAGCCTTAAGTGCTCGATCGAGCAACAATCCTTGACGGGCTGGGCTTTTAAGCTTTATTTTCCGCAATTAGGTTAATAATCCTATTTTTCTTATAAATAGGATAGGAGGTCGACATAATTTGGGGGCTTCTCCTCTCTAATTACTCTTAATACTCTGTCACTTTTACACTGTTACTTTGCTCTTTCTTTTCCGGATCACTTAATTCAGTAATTTCTTCCCTTATTCTCTTTTAATGCTTATTTCTTCTTTAATTATTGTCATTGCTTATTTTATTATGAGTAGCTAATTCCCCGTAGTATGTTAGGATTAGGGAAGCCGTGATAGCAATGTTTTAATTGACTTATATAGATTAGTCTTGCGATAGGAATTGTATTGGGCAATTTAATTGTTATCCGGTCGAATGAATGCATGCAGGAGACCATAAATCTAGTTAACCCCGACCTGGATCGAAAGATTGTAAGGGAAGGCTTGCTTAATTACAATAGGGTATTGCAGTGAGGATGAAAGTTAAGCTGTTTACGCTCTAGGGCGGTTTAAGGACCGAAAGGTGACGACCATAGCTCTTCTTATCAATAGTCTAATCGCCTTAGTATTCCCGATAGTATAAGATCTGATAGCTGCCACGGTAGACCGACTCCTAGCATACTCCCTTTCTCTTATTGCTAATTCCCTTCATCCCTTATCTTACCTTTAGTTTCAGTAGTTTAGTTAGTTCACAATCAATCAAACCCCCAGCATTATGACATTAAACAGATAAATAGACAAATAGATAGTACACCGTCTCCCTGTGGAGATCGACCCTACTTACCGCTGACTTCTGTTAGTAGTACTTAGGTATTTTATTTTTGGTACGAAACGACAGTATCAGATATACTCCAAACTGATGTAGACTTCTGGGACCTTTACTTTGATGGAGCATCGAACTTAAGTGGATTTGGAATAGGAGTGTTGCTCATTTCTCCTGAAGGTGAGCATACACCAATCTATGTCAAACTCGACTTCGAGGTGACAAACAATGCTGCAGAATACGAGGCTTGTCTCATTGGACTACAAGCGGCAGTGAGCTTAGGCATTAAAAACCTCCGAGTACATGGGGATTCATCCCTGATCATCAATCAAGTCACGGGATCTTGGAAAATCCGAAGGGAAAGCCTAGCACTTTATCAAGCTATAATAGACCAAGTTGCCCAATACTTTGATCACGTGACCTATCTACACCTACCTCGGGAAGAAAATCAATTTGCAGATGCTCTTGCAAAACTTGCATCTTTGATTAATATGCCAGATGACATGGTGGAAATGCCTTTATGCATCGAACGACGGTCAGAGCCAGATTATATCCACCAAATCACCGACGAAGAGGAAATCGCGCAGGAACCATGGTTCCAAGAAATCCTAAATTTCAAGCTCAACGACACCTATCCATCAGATATGGACAAAAGGGGACAACGTACTATACGCCTACTAGCTTCCCAATACGTTCTTATGCAAGGAGAGTTATACAAGAGAACACCTCTTGGTGTAATCCTACGCTGCCTTGATCATTCACAGGCACGGAAAGTGATGGAAGAAGTCTACGATGGAGAATGCGGTCCTCACATGAGTGGGCCCATGATGGCAAAGAAAATCACATGTTTGGGATATTATTGGACCACAATGGAATCCGACTGCATCAAATACGTAAGATATTGCCACAATTGCCAAATCTTCGGGAATGTAGAACATGTCCCTCCTTCATTGCTCTATACGATGACATCTCCTTGGCCATTTTCTGCCTGGGGAATTGATATAATCGGGAAGATAACCCCAGCCGGAACAGGAGGTCACTGTTTCATCCTTGTGGCAATCGACTATTTCACCAAATGGGTAGAAGCGGCTTCCTACACTAGTCTTACAGCCAAAAACATGGCGAAGTTCATACAAAACAACATCATCTGTCGATACGGTTGCCCACATGAGATCATTAGTGATAATGGATCCCATTTCCAAGTTGAGACTGAGCAATTGCTAGCCAAGTACAAAATTAGACATCACCACTCTTCGCCATATAGACCACAGACTAATGGTGCGGTAGAGGCAGCAAACAAGAACGTTGTCACGATTCTCAAGAAAATGATTAACTATTATCGAGATTGGCCAAGCAAGATACCCTTTGCTTTGTGGGGATATCGCACATCTGTTAGGACGCCCACTGGGGCCACACCTTTCTATTTGACCTACGACATGGAAGCTGTACAACCAGTCGAGCTAGAGATACCATCCTTGTGTATCTTACTCGAAAGTCAAATCCCGGAAGCTGATTGGAAGAGGGATAGATATGAAGAACTCATCCTCCTGGATGAACGTAGGCTATGCGCCTTGCATAATGTCCAGACATATCAAGCACGTATCAAATGAGCTTTCAACAAAAGGGTTAAGCCAAGAAACCTCAAGGAAGGAGACTTAGTACTCAAGTCGGTTAGAGCTCTTTTACCTGTCGACCCACGGGGAAAATTCAAACCTAATTGGGCCGGGCCATTTCTAGTCAAGTCCATACTTCCAGGGGATGCGGTTAGAATCACGGACCTAGATGGGAACGAGTTCTCCAACCCGACAAACCTCGACCAACTAAAACGGTATTATGCCTAGAATAGGAACAAAAAACGCGCCTCGCGTAACCTCACGTGTCGCTCTTGTGGCACTGAATAGACGACCCCTGGCCAAGCTGAAATAAGCTAATGTCACTCTGCTCTTTCATTTTGACAAATTTGTCATCCTCATATCATCGAATAAACTAAACTGCACCTTCAGAGTAAGCAAAAAGCTCAAGCTTATTTTCTAAGTTCATTACAAGCTCTTGCTTAGAACAATTATTCTTTTACATTTACTCGAACTATGCGCAAGGGTTTGATTTCATTTTTCTAAATGAATACGTAGGCAATCCGTCACAGGATATAACCCATTATTTCAAAATGTAAATAGAAGGACATTTGCATTGCATTTGGAATTCGACAAGAATAATAAATAGAAAATCACAACGGTTTCATGACCAATTAACCTTTTTTATTTCATTCATTTTCTAATAATAATAGGCTACATAATAAAAAAAAAAAAAATAGGCTAGGATTCTAAAAACCCCACCTTTTTATTACAATAATAATAATAATAATAAATAATAATAATGACTTGGGCTATTCCTCCATCTTCCCTTTGCCCTTGTCATTCTTGTCATACTTCTTATCACGACCTCGAGCCGGACGCTCCTGCGCCACTACGGACCTAATCACCAACGGTCTTTCTCGAGGCCTAGACTTCCCATTCTTATCAATCACTTTATCTGCGACAGGAGAGGTCTTCGGTTTCTTCGAAGGATGAACAACTCGAAACCCGGCTTCCTCCTCTCCCTCAGTCAGATGCTTCTCTTTCTCCTTTTCCACCTCGCGCACCTTGTAGTCAACGGGCTCGCGCTTCCTCAATCTCTCGTGCTCTTCCGGAGTAGTAGCTTTCCTCCATCGCAGATAGGAATCCGACACCCATAAGGCATTAGCAGAAGAGTTCAAGAACCACACGTTCCTTTGGGCCCATTTAATGGCCCACTCCCTTCGGCTCTCTGTAGTAAGTGCCACGGCAGTCTGCGGAACAGTATCAAGCTTCGGGATCGTCTGCTTTAGTCCAACCTGTCTCATCAGCCTTTCCGGGAAGATGCACACCATGAATTCCAAGCCAGTAATGCGCACAGATCGAGTAGGATCCAAAGAAGACACTCCAGTGACAGATTTGAGGTGCCACCATGGTACAATCCACCTAATCAAGGGGCCATCATCACTCTTCAGTTTGTTCTCCCAATAATTGCAAACTCGAGTGAAGTCCACCATGTAAAGCCTGGTCCTCATTGCAATCGAACGAGCATGATAAGAAGAAACATGAACTGGGGGCTCGATCAATCGAAGGCGCTCCATAAGCCAAACCTACCAAAAGCGGGTATTAGTACAAAAAAAAACGAAAAAAAAAGGAAAAAGAAAAAAACGACGAAAAAAAAAACAAAAAAAACGAACAAAAAACGAACAAAAAAAAAAGAGAAAACGAAAAAAGAGAAAAAGAAAAGAAAATGTTCTTTTACCTGCAAAATAACGGGACTTCCCAAGTACGGTAGGTCGCGATTGGCCTTCCTATTATCCAAGCCCAACAGGATCTCTCCTAAGCATAAACAAGCTGGGCTCTTGCGCAGCTCCATTTGCTCAACTAGGCCCAGAAGACGGGGATCACCTCTCAAGTCTTCATCAACATGCCCTTGGAAGACATACACATGCAACAAGCAAAATTCAAATGCCCTTCGCCTAGCAACATAAGAAACGGTGGGGTCGGCCCTGTTAATAAATCGGTCAATGAAGTCCAACATTCGCACTCCTTTCGAGGTCACTAAACGGTCCACCTCAATTCTAGTCAATCCAAGCAAGTCTCTAAATTTGCTCTTATATCCTTGCGAAGTAGAAGGAATGGCAGACAAGTGTTCTAAATCCCACCCACCAATCGCAGCAATTTCTTCAGGAAATGGGCAAATGTCGCCTCCAGGGAACGTAAAAACATGATAATTCGGTCCCAGTAATCAAGACAAGCATCTAAGAATGGTTTGACAATCTTGATAAGCTTCAAACTCAACAAAGATCCAAGATTATAGGCGCCCATGTCGTGTTTCTCCATGTTGGAAAATTCGTTGGTCCATTCTTTTAGGCGAATCTCCATAGTATTCATGATGAGTGCTTGTATTGAGAGTTTTATGTGATAAGACGAAGAAGAGGCGGAAGAATTGTGTGAATAAAACCTCCATCGACGTCTCTACTTATACTAAATTCTGTTTCCTAAAATCTGCCAGAACAGACACACTTGGGAACAGGCGCAGCACCTGCTGCGCCTCTTCAAAGGGACGCAGCTCATGCTGCGCCTCTTCCTCAGCAAGATCTCTGTGATTTTTCGCGTTGGATCTTTCCTAAATTCCTTGACGAATAATTTCCTATTCCTACGGGTTATTATTTTGGTAAATACGTGGAAATTACCATATTTCGTGTTTCCTAACTCCGCGGGCACGCATTTTGAGGCGATATCAACATTCGTCATTTTACCACACTTGTATATTTTCATTTTAGGAAATAATTTTCATTTTAATGTAATTCATTTTTTTAGGAAATAATTTTCATTGCAATTTAATTCATTTCAAAATTTATATATTTATTTCATTCATATATTTATTTCATTTCTTTTTAATCATTTCATTTCTAACTTATAGGTTTCTATTTTTTTCTTTTTTTAGGGGTAACCCTCCCTACCGCCCGGTCATTTCCGGCAAAGTTTTTGCATTTTTGTATTTTCTCTTGCTTTTTTGCGTTCTTTTGAGTCATTCGTTTTGCGTTAGTTCAGGCCATGTGTATATACAAATGTACGTTCTACGTGATTTCTATGTAAATTTCGGCAGCATGACGGCATAAACCGTCATCTACCAAACCTGTTCAAAGCTAACCTGCATATACAAGCAACGCGACCCAACAACAAAGGCACTCAGGCCATCATATATACAACAAAAAGGGAAATGTACAACAAACTGGGGGCTCGAGCCCCAAGAAAATCCAAAATGTCCAAAATGAAGGTCCAAAATGAACAAATGTGCAAGAAACAAACAACAACAAAACAAAACTACTGCCGGTCGCCCTCTAGCTTAGAAACTCTTGCCGCGAGAGCAGCAACCTCGGCGTCGCGAACCTCGAGCTCCCTCAACATGCAAGCTGTCTCCTCCCGAGACTGGGCCAACTCGCACTCCAGCTCACAGTCCCCCTGCAAACAACAAAATTGGCTCATGTCAATCGTTTCAAGCAATTACAAGAAAAGTTGAGAAATCAAAGTTCAAAAATGAAATAGACACAAGGTTCATACCTGACGACCTCGACCGCCGACAAGTGCCTCGACGGCAGTAGCTCGCACCCGGTTGGCCACCCTCCATAACGCCACGAACCGAGATGGCGCAACCTACATTTTCAAAAAGAAGTTCTCAATAAATTGAATAAGTTCAACCAAATGTGTTCTTACACCAAAACTCATGCAAATAAGAGGCTTACCCTCCTAATCAGATGTTGCCAGTCGTCCAAGCCAGCATCCATCACAGCCACGTCAAAGTCACGCAGCTCGGAGATCGTCGTCCTCCCGGTCGTGTCAGTGTACTCGAGGGTCTCGGGGTACTCTGGGGGCTCGATGCCCGCCGCCTCAACCTCCTGCAAAGTCAAATGTTTTTCATTAATCGATGATCTTTCATCATATTCTCAAAATCAAGAATAAAGGAGAGTAAAGATGCTCACCACAACCGGCTAGTACGCCAACCTCCCGTAGAGGAACGCCGAGTAATCCTCACCAGGAAGAAGGAGGGCGTCACCAGCAACGTCAGCCAAGTCGGCCTCCCTCTCAGCCTCAGAAGGCTCCCTGAACATCATCCTAGGAGGATCGATGGGAACCGTCAACACATCCCGAGAGCACTGACGAGCCAAGCGCTCGCCCAAGTACCACACAGGAGCTATCGACGTCCTCAACAGCAACCGGCTCGAGCTCCTAGGACGAAGGACCTCAGCCACAAAAGGAGGCGCTCCAGCGTACTCCGCCCAAGGCCTGGGCACCCACTGGGACAAGACAAACAAGGAATCATTCTTATGACCGATTAAAAGCAATGTAGAAGCAAAATGAATATAAGTGAGATGCTCACCCTGTCCAGCCGAAGAGCGTTCACGTCCCGCCGATAAACACCGTGAGAGGAACACTTGCTCCTCGTCCTGCACATCACCCAATCCCTCACGACGGGATAGGCCTTCTCCAGCGGCTCCGTCCTATTGGGCGAGAGGCTCGGAAAGTAGGAGTACACCCACGCCTGCAAAGCGAGATAGTCAATGACGATCTTTCGTAATTTGATAAGGAAAAGAATTGATTTTAATCCAAATGAAGGTTCATACCTCCAGCAGTAGTCCAGGGCCGACAGCACCAGGAGAAGTCCCCTTCTCCATCAAATCCGGACGAACCATGGCCCTCATGAAGCGGATGAGGACCACAAAACAAGCAGTGACCCAGTCCCAACGCCCTAGGGAGCTCAGGTCAGAAAGGAAGGGAAGAAGCTTCGTCGACAGCCTCTCTCCGTTGTCTCCGAGGTAGATCGAAGACAGAAACCACCAAAGCCACAAACGAGCCCTCTTCTCAGCTGTACAAGGAGGAGGGGCCGTCTCTCTCCCGTCAATCGTCACCAGTGCCGGGGTCTTCCCCGCAAAGTAGTCTCGGACATAGGAACTGGGCACCAAACCAGGCACTGTAACAGCCTTCGGCGATAAGTTCCAGCCGATCAACCTCCTAGCCTCGGCCGACTCCACCCTCATGGCAGTCTCCGGCCACTCCACAGCCTCAGTCCCACACGGCAGACCAGAAATCATGCCGTAGTCCTCCAACGTGACTCCCACTTCACCAAAAGGCTTGTGAAACGTGGAAGTCGTATCCCAGAATCGGTCCAAGAAAGCGCAGACCAGGCTAAGGTTAGCCCGCAGCTTCCTCTTCGCGATATCCTTCCAAGCCTGCACCAAGGCACCAAACGCTCCACGCTCGATCATGGCGCGCTCCTCCGCCTACAGCCGCTCGTAGCACTCCATCGCTGCCGTGTAACCCGAGAACGACCTGATGTTCCCGGCCTCCAATTGTGATTTGAAACAAAAGCTATCTTTAGTTTTGAATGAAAGTTGGATAAGATATGAGCAAGTGAAATGAATGAAAGAAGATGAGTGATGAGTATGAAGTCAAAGAATACCAAGCTCTTCACCGTCCTGTAGGACAGGTGACCCTCCGCAGCCCAAAGCAAGTGCCTGCTGTCCCAGGTCTCAGCCCACGCGGGTGCTGTAATACTACGGTTTTATGAGTCTCTGGGTACTCTATCGAGTAAGGGTGAGTTGCAGTTTAAAATAGTTTCTTACCTGTTGGGTACTCGATCGAGTAACGTAGATACTCGATCGAGTAAGGGGGAACTCGATCGAGTACCTTAGCTACTCGATCGAGTAGCCGGTTTACGGGGGATGATTTCTCGGGTTTTGTTAATAATGCGATTAAGTATATAATAACTTCCGTCACTTTTATTTAAACACTTTTAAAACATAATTACTTTCAAAGAGAGAAATAAAACTACGTTCTTCGCATCAATCGCATTGTTAGCAAATCCCGGAGCTTGGAAGGTCAGATTTTACCTTTCTTTATACCGTTGTGATCCTTTCGTCGAGGGTAAGACCTATATACCGTTTTTATAGTATTTATTTAAAGTTGGTTAAACCCTAATATTGGGATTTGGGGGTTTTGTTGTGTTTTATGATTGGTATTGATTATATGTTTGTATGTTAGGAGGAGGATTCGTAGAGGAAGCGTTTTGATATCAGCTGTGAGATCGTCTGATTGTGTTGTGCTTTCCAGGTAGGGTTTCCCTACTCAGTATTAGTCCCATAATGTGTTGTGGTGTTTTGTGGTTGTTGAATATTATCATACTCGTATTGTGACGATTGCTGGATTTGGTTGCTGATAGTAGTTGTGATTGATTGTATCTGTCTGTGTTCTTCGGGGTGCGACCCTGGCTGAGTGGAGTCACTTACGGGAGTGGCTTCACTCCCATGATTCGCCTTCTGTGGAACCCGCCACAGAAGGGATGTGCACATTAATGGATTTGGGTTATCGTTCGATGGAGATGAGCGGGACTTAGGTGGGAACGGCTGCGGTCCCCCACTAGCGGTGAGGAGTGACCTGTTGCGATGGGCACTCTGGCAGGGCTACACACGTTAGTGTGTAGTCAGGATTATGGAGTTGGGTTTGGAGTTCGGAGAATATCTGTGAGGATTGAGCTGTTTGTTTTACTGTATTGTTGGTTTATATTAATTGTGTGATTAGTACTGACCCCGTTTAATGTTTTAAAAACTGTGGTGATCCATTCGGGGATGGTGAGCAGTTATTGAGCAGGTATGAGTCGAGTTACTGGGATAGTTGGGATGTGCCACAGTCTGATGTTAGAAGTCTTCCGCTATAGCTAGTAGTTTGAGAAACATTTCAGTTAGCTGATTAGACAGTTGGTTTGTGATCATGTATTCGTATTTTGGTTTTGGTTTTTGGATTGTAACCTTTCACTAAAGTTATTACTATTTAAATGTTGTTTCGTTATTGTCTATTTGATTATCATTGCCTCGGGTAACCGAGATGGTAGCATCCTTATACCTGAGTGCTCCTGGTAAGGCACTTGGAGTATGGGGGTGTTACAAAATGGTATCAGAGCGACGATCCTGAAACCTGTAACCAATGAATCTAATGAATATAGGGAGTCAATTAAAATGAACCCGGGGTAAAGGTTGTAGGAGCTAATGCAAAGGCTTGGGAGACGCCCTAAAGTCGCGAACTCGCCCTACAATTTTGAACCGGTCACATGGGGGTATAGGTCAGGGTCGTATGTGATGTTTGTTAGTTTGCATGTGAATGTGGAGATGTATGCTGTAATTGGATGTTTGGAGTAGAAGGTTGAGTTTGTGTATGAAAGGTTGGTGGAGTATATAGAACTGTTGTATGAACAAGAAGCATGTTGGATGTTTACTATGTGGCGTTTGATAACATGATATAATTGTTTTGTTGATTATATGAAAAGCTTGGTAGAATCGCATGCTTAACTATTTTATATGTCAAGTTATAAAGTTGCATAGAATATGTTGGGATATGGTATAGCATGCGGGTAGCATATTCGAGTTAGCATGACTCGATCGAGTGGGTCTGACTCGATCGAGTGAGTATTTGACGATTTTGCAACCAGAATCGTGTTTTTGGGCACTCGATCGAGTACCTCGGGCACTCGATCGAGTAGGGGGTCACTCGATCGAGTAGCCTGGCTACTCGGTCGAGTATGTTAGAGATCAGAAGGTCTGTTTGGGGTCTGATGTCGAGGCACTCGATTGAGTATGGGGGGCACTCGATCGAGTAGCCTCTCACTCGATCAAGTAGGTTTAGGCACTCGATCGAGTGTGTTCTGGGCAGTCCGCTTTCGTGTTTTGAAGTTTTAGTGCGTATGTTTATGTCTACCCTTTCTTATATAGTTTCAAGATGTCGCCCAAAAGAAACGCCTTTTATGCGAGAGCCGAGACCATGAACATAGATGATATCGTTAAGATGTTGGAGCATCGGGATGCTCTTACGGAGGCCTTAAAGAAAGTGGGAAAAGATAAGGATAAGGAGGTTTATCACTCTAAGATCAGCCTCTATATAGTGAGGTTCAACCCAAAAGAGTACAAGGGGACCGGGGAACCAAACCTTCTTGACAACTGGCATCGTGAGATGAAGAACATACTAGACCTGGTTCACTGTCCTGATGAGATGAGAGTAGAGCAAGCTGCGTTCTACCTGAGGTAAGCAGCTGGTGAGTGGTGGGATAAGGTGAAGGTGAGTGTTAGGGAGATGTATGCGAACCAGGGCTTACCTGCTATACCTTGGGAAGAGTTTCGGAGGGCTATGAGGAAAGAGTTTGTACCAGAACATGTGAGGAGTAAGCTGAGAGAAGAGTTTGATGGGTTTAAGATGACATCTGATATGTCAGTTGCTGAGTACTACAAGTAGTTTAATGAGAAGTCTAGGTATCTGAGGATATGGGTTTGAGTGAGGAGAACCCGGCGCCGAGGTTTGAGAGGGGTTGACCCCTAAGATCATGGATAATCTACCTGTGGGAGTCCTTACTGATGTTAAGGAAGCTTATGAGAGGGCTGGGAGAGCTGAGAGGTTGGTGGAGATGGCTCAGGAGAGAGTGGGTGTTGAAAAAAGAAAGGCTGAGAGTGAGGGTGGTAGCCAATCCAGTCACAAGAAAGGCAACCACAATCAAGCTAGAGGGTTTTCTTCTGGGTAAAGGTTCAGTGCCGGGGCTTCCTTTGGGCGTGGCCGTGTGAGTAGTAGTGGTAGTTGGGGGATGACTTACTTTGGCTGTGGCGGTGTAGGCCACAAGAGACATGAGTGCACGAGTGCACCGGGAACTTTACAGGGATCGGCTCGGGGGAGCTATTCTCAGGGACCTGCACAGAGTTATGCGAGCAATAGACCGTGTGGGTCATGGTCTAACCGGGGAAGTCAGAGCTATCAGGGTGGAGGTAACCGCAATGGCGGTAATTCTTATCAGAAACCAGCTACGAACAACAACAACAATCAGGGATCGGATGCTAAACCGACCACATCACCAAGATCTTGTCCGGGAGGTGGACAAAGACCGATGGAAAGTTGTTCATGATGGACAAGAAAGCAGCTGAGGAGGATGCACATGTTATCACTGGTACTTTTCTTGTTAACGGTATTCATACCTTTGTTTTGTTTGATTCGGGGGCGTCTTAGTCGTTTGTATCTTCGAGTCATGTTAAACGGTTGGGTTTGAGGGTATATGAGTCTGTAAGTGAGAAAGTTTTTATACCTTCGGGTGAGTCTGTATCATGTGGGAGGTTGTATAGAGATGTACCTATGATAGTTGGGCAAGTTGATCTACCTGTAGACTTGCTAGAGTTTCCTTTTGATGGTTTTGAGATGATAGTCGGGATGGATTGGTTGGGAAAGTATAAAGCTAAGATAGACTGTCATCAAAAGAAATTGTCTTTGAGAGGGCCTAAGGGTGTTAGTGTGTCTTATCGTGGGTTTCTAGTCAAACCCAAATTTAAGTTGATTGCAGTTGTCACCTTGAAGTCTTATCTGAGGAAGGGATGCCCTTTGATCTTGTGCCATGTGAGAGATGACCGGATAGAGGGTCCGACAGTTGATCAGATACCAGTGGTGGGAGAGTTTGCAGATGTTTTTCCAGAGGAGATTCCGGGGTTGGCACCGAAGAGGGAGATAGATTTCACGGTTGAGTTGAAACCCGGGACGGGGCCAATCTCTAAGGCACCGTACCGGATGGGTCCTAAAGAGATGGAGGAGCTCAGGAAACAGTTAGATGATCTGATAGAGAAGGGATACATTAGACCTAGTGTATCACCGTGGGGAGTACCAGTTCTTTTCGTGAAGAAGAAAGATGGGAGTTTGAGGTTGTGCATAGACTACAGGGAGCTGAACCGAGTGACGGTGAAGAATAAGTATCCTTTTCCATGGATAGATGACCTGGTTGATCAGTTGAGTGGTGCATCAGTCTTTTCTAAGATTGATTTGAGGTCGGGGTACCATCAGGTGAAGATTAGAGAGGTGGACATACCAAATACAGCTTTCACGACGAGGTATGGCCATTATGAGTATGTGGTGATGCCGTTTGGGTTATCTAATGTACCGGCTGTGTTTATGGATTTGATGAACAGAATCTTCAGACAGTTTTTGGACAAGTTTGTGGTGGTGTTTATCGATGACATCTTAGTCTACTCTAAGACTAAGGAGGAGTATGAGGAGCATCTGAGGATTGTGTTGCAGACTTTGAGGGAGTATGAGTTATATGCTAAGCTGTCCAAGTGTGAGTTCTGGTTAGAGAAAGTTGTTTTTCTGGGGCATGTGATCTCTAAGGAGGGAGTAGCTGTGGATCCGGCAAAGATTGAGGCAGTGACAAAGTGGGAAGCACCAAAGAACGTTGCTGAGATCAGGAGTTTCTTGCGTTTAGCTGGATACTATAGACGGTTCGTTAAAGATTTCTCCAAGATAGCTAGACCTATGACAGCTTTGATGAGGAAAGAGAACAAGTTTCGTTGGGATAAGAGTTGTGAGACGGTGTTCCAAACATTAAAGGAGCGTTTGACCACAACTCATATCTTAGCATTGCCTGAAGGGATCGAGAACTTTGAGGTTTATACAGATGCCTCAAAGAATGGGTTGGGATGTGTGTTGATGCAGAACGGTAAGGTGATTGCCTATGCTTTTAGGCAATTGAAGCCGTATGAGGAGAACTACCCTACACATGATCTGGAGTTGGGTGCAGTGGTGTTTGCTCTCAAGATTTGGAGACATTACCTTTATGGGGCGACCTTTAAGGTATTTTCGGATCACAAGAGTCTCAAGTACATCTTCACTCAAAAGGAGTTGAACATGAGACAGAGGAGGTGGATGGAGCTGATTGGCGATTATGACATGGATATTATCTACCATGAAGGGAAAGCCAATGTTGTTGCAGATGCTTTGAGTAGGAAGAGTGTACATTCCCTGTGTACAGCTCTATCTTTGATGAGGTTGAGAGATGAGGTGGGGAAGTTTAAAATACATATGATGCAGAGAGGGGATGCTGTGGGAGATTTGACAGTACAACCTAATCTTTATGATGATATTCGAGGTAAACAGGCTTTAGATCCTAAGATGGTTGAGTGGAGAGCTGGATTAGAGAAAGGGACAGTGTCTCGATTCTCTATTCATACAGATGGTAGTTTGAGGTTCGATAGTAGGTGGTGTGTCCCTAATGATGAGGAGCTGAAAAAGACAATCATGACAGAGACACATTGTACAATCGTATTCGAGACATCGAGGTGGTGACAAGCTATACAAGGATTTGAAGAACACGTTTTGGTGGCCTGGGATGAAGAAAGAAACAGCTGAGTTTGTGGCCCGTTGTTTGACATGTCAGAGAGTTAAAGGGGAACAGCGACGACCACAAGGTAAGATTCAGTCTTTAGAGGTACCTGAGTGGAAGAGGGAATCCATTTCTATGGATTTTATCGTGGGTTTGCCAAAGAGTCAACAGGGTAACAACATGATATGGGTAATAGTGGATCGATTGACCAAGTCAGCTCACTTTGTGCCAATGAAAGATACATGGACTAAAGCACAATTAGCTATGGCTTATCGAAAGAACATGCTAAAGTTACATGGAGTCCCTAAGGACATAGTGTCTGACAGAGATGCGAGATTTATCTCAAGGTTTTGGAAAGTGTTGCAGGAATCTTTGGGAACAACTTTGAAGATGAGTACAGCTTTTCATCCTGCGACAGACGGTCAGACTGAGAGAACAATCAAAACTCTTGAGGATATGTTACGAGCTTGTGTGATGGACTTTGGTGGTATCTGGGAATAAAGGTTGGATTTGATAGAGTTTTCATACAACAATAGCTATCACACTAGTATTGGCATGGCACCGTTTGAGGATTTATATGGGAGGAGATGCAGGAGGCCGATTTGTAGGGACGACAGTGTTGAGGCAGTGGTTCTAGGACCAGAGATGGTACATGAGATGGTCGAACAGATTAAGATGATCAGGGAACGGATGAGAGCAGCTTAGGATAGGCAAAAGAGTTATGCAGATCTACATCGCCGGGATATAGAGTTTCAGGTTGGGGATAAGGTTCTTCTGAAAGTGTCTCTTATGCGTGGGGTTATGAGATTTGGGAAGAAAGGCAAGCTGGGTCAGAAGTTCATCGGGCCTTATGAGATCTTAGAGCGAGTTGGGGAGGTTGCATATCGCCTGACTTTACCAGCTGCGTTAGAGAGAGTGCATAATGTGTTTCATGTATCGCAGCTGCGGAAGTATGTGAGTGACCCGTCACATGTGTTAGAGGCGGAGAGCTTAGAGCTAGATGAGTCCTTATCATATCTTGAGGTACTTAAGCAGATTCTTGACCGGAAGGTTAGGAAGACTAGGAGTGGTGAGACAGTTTTGCTTAAGATCCTTTGGTCTAACCACGAGACTGAGGAAGCTACATGGGAGGCAGAGGATGCCATGAGAGAGCGTTACCCTTTCCTTTTTGATCAGGTATGTATTGTTACGGGGACGTAACCTTGTTTCTTTTAGGGGGGTAGGAGATGATCGCAAAGAGTTTTAAGAGTCTTTATACCCTTTTTATGTTGTGTCGGTATGGTTGTTGTCGTTGAGTCGGGTTGAGTTTGGGTTAGTTGTTGGAGCTGGTGTCCTCCACAAATTAGTGTGATAACATTTGTAAATCTCTTACAGGTTCACAAGGGTATACTTCGTATATTTAATCAGTTGATTAACGTTTACCTAATAACGGTTGGCTTACTAGAAAGTTTGACGTTATTATCATACAGATGGCGGTGATCAACTGGTCCCTAAAGGTCACACCTATAGGACGTATTTGAGAAATGTGGTCATAGAAATATAATTACATTGATGCCCAAAATGACTAAAAAGTTAGTCAATGTGTTGATGAGATAATTATTTAATGAAAATTAAATAATATTAAGTTGAGACAAATTAACTGTCAATTCGTAAATTAAATATAATAAGTTATATTTAATTAAATATATATATAAGGTTAGTTTGGACGAATTAATCTGTTAATTCGTAGTTAAATATAATCAGTTGTATTTAATATCAACAAGTTGAATGTGTCTTAGTGGTAATAGTGAGGGTACACAAGCCAAGAGGTCATGGGTTCGATCCTCACTAGATGACAATTTAACACACTTTATATATTTTTGGAAAGACCAAAATAAGGAAGAAAATACTCCTTATTTTCGGTTCAGTTGGCCGATATTAGGGAGGTTTCCCTTTTCCTTATTGATTTCGGATTTCGGTCTATATAAAAAGAAAGGTGGAGAATTATTTCTGACCTAATTCTTTTTCTGACCTTGCCTCCTGTTTCTCATCACAAAAACACAAAGACAATAAAATTTTACAGAAAATTTTAGATTGATTTCTAGCATAATCAAAGGGTATATCTTAGATCGTCTTGGGTGCAACTAATAGGCGAATATCAATTTTGATATTGTTCTTAGGCCAATTTTGCAAGGACCCGAGGTTAATTCTAAATCTTTTTACTTATGCTTATGTATTTTATTTTATGACCATAGATCATCTTTATTATATCGTTATAATCGTTCATGTTAAAGGGAAGTATACAGATTATTTCCCACAAGTGGTATCAGAGCCTTTGGCTACGATTTTAATTTTGATGATTTTCATAAAATTTGTATGTAAACGATAAGATTTTCGAGAAGAAAAAATTAGGGTTTCGATTTTTGGATCGAAATTTTTATGCCTTTTTGTTGTGCCGTTTTTTTTTTTTTTTCTGTTTGATGATAGTTTTTCCATTCTATTTTTCATATTATAGTTTATAATCAGTTAAAATTATCATATGAAGAATTGGTAGTTTTTGATTTAATGCAGATTAAGTTAAAATCAAATGGAATCGTCATGTTTATGATTAAAAGATTGTTTTTGCTATATAGTTTTTGGCATATAAATTAATCATGTTTATTATTTCATATGCTAATCATGTTCTAATAGCAAAGGTAAACAATTGATCATCAAATCTTGTTTTAGGGCATAATTGCCGCAAAAAGAAAAGAAAAAAAAAGGGAGGCTGTGTTTTTAGGGTTTACGGAAAAAAAAAATTATGTTAATTTTTTTTTGGTAAACCGAGAAGAAGAAGAAAAAAAAAGAATTGAAAAAATTTAGGAAAGTTTTTTTTGCCTTTAGCCGAAAAATAGAGAATATTTTTTTTTTTGGAAAGTTTTTTTCCCTTGTTTTTCCTATTTACCGAATTAGAATAGGAAAGGAGTTTTTTTTTAATTTTTTAGCCGTGACTAATAAAAAAAAAAAACTTTTCGTTTTGTTTTTTGGCCGAGACAAATTTAAAGAATTGGATATTATTTTTTTTATTTTTGGCCAATTAGTTATTGTGAATCGGTTCACAATTTAAAGATACCGAGTTATTTTAAAGCAGTTTAAAATTTTGACGGATAGAATTCATATTACAAGTTTAATATGGATTGAAATGAAATTAATGTGATTAAATTGCGGAATTGTCACTTAATTTAATTTAAATAGGTGGTTTGGATAAATTAATCAACATAATTTATTTATTGTATTATGTATGTTTAATTTAATTTTAGTTGATGCTTTTAATTATGTTGAATGAATCGAATGAATGAATTTTATTTACGTATTTAATTTTGCAATCGGTTGTAATATGTAATACTTAGTGTCGCCTTAGTCAATTATGTTTTCGTAATAAAGGAAACATAATTTTTATGTAATTATGAGATCTCGAATCTCCTTTATTTTAGTTTTGGGTTTTGAAATTAGAATGTAATTAATAGGTCAATTATGTAATTTTTAATTATTGTAATTTCAAAGAAGACTAAAGATGAAGATTCAAGCTCACTCCCGCTACATGGATCAAGATGGAACATCAAGACAAGCTTCTCGGGTCCAAGGATGGATTCCAAACTTGTATTTTTTGTTCATTTTGATAGGATAGGCCACACTAGGACTTTTACTGTTTTTTTTACGTTTTTCATTTTATTGCATTTCATTCACATGCTAGTAATTGCATCATATTCCGCCTAAAACCAAACCACCTACTACTAAAATGCATGAAAATTGACTCATATAGGTTGTATGTTAGTTTTCTTGGACATGCAGATGTCACAGTCTCTAAGTCATCACCTTAGTTTAAATCATTCTCGCATGCTAGATTATAGTTCACTTAAAATGAATTAAAAAGTTGATGGGATCTTCCTCTAAAACGGAAATTGAGATTAGTCTTTATAAGGGCAAACATCTATGAGTCCCTTCTTCGTCGGTAGGCCTAATATGACCCCTTCTACGTTGGGTAAGTAGTTGTGTTGACTTAGTTTACCTCAACATCATAGTCCGAAGAGTTTCTCGTGATTATGATGGACTAAAGATAGAATTTACAGAAATTTATCGACCAGGAATTCTAACGGTAGAATTAGCTAACAGGTTAACTTACCAATTTACAGAGAATTGAGTCTTGGGGTCATTTATATAATTCTTGAGGGAGGTCAATTGTATAAATGTTTTTGAGTCTTCGCGTTATGACATTAGTTCATTAGACTTAAAATAAAAAGGATGCATGCTTATTATTTTATTCTTCATTCGCAGTGTAGAACACGCTAATTATCAATAATATTATTAAACAAATGGCTGGAAATAACGCAATCTCAATGCCTAGTGCCACACTAGATCGTTCATCCTGGCTAAAAGTATTCATGGACCAAATGAATCAGTCCACGCGATCAAGAATGATGGGTCCAACTTTGCGGACCGGGAGGCGGCACTACGGAATGCCCATTGCTTGACGGTAAGCTCAGGTATTTAACTAAGCCAATACCACTCAACCCAAGCCCAAATGCAGGAGCCAACGAGTCACTCGCTTATAGTGATTTCGTTATGGAAGCGGGTGCAATAAAGAACGTACTCATCTTTGCAATGGAAACCAATTTGCAGAGACGCTTCATTGCCCAAGGTGCAAACAAGATTTTCACCACGCTCACTAATGAGTTCTCAACACCGAGAATCATCACATATGAGCATACCTGTCGCTTCTTTGATGCGAAACTCCAGAAGGGCCAACCGGTTAGCCCACACATTCTTCACATGATTGAGAATGTCGAGAAACTGGAGTCACTGAATTATAAAATCAGTGAGAGCATTGTCATTGACCGAATGCTTCATTATCTTCACGATGGTTTTGCCCTTTTCAGGGCGAACTACTACATGAATGACTTGAAAAAGAGTCCTCATGAGCTACACTCCCTTCTCGTACAGACCGAGAAGGATATGAAATTGAGTGGGAGCATGAAGCAGGATGTTCTCACGATTCACAACAAGAGTAAAGGTAAGGGCAAGGCTCATGGCGACCTAGCTGTAGGTAAGCCAAAGTTTAAGAAGCCAGGAAACGGTAAGAGTGCGCCTGGTGAGACTAGTGGCTCACAAGGGAAAACAAAGAGCAAGGGCGGTGACATAGAGTGCCACCATTGTCACAAGACTGGACATTGGAGGAGGAACTGTCCCGTCTACCGTGAGGACATCAAGGCAGGCCGCGTCGTTCCTGTTGGTATGTCATCTTATATTCATATGATTAAGATTAACCATGCAAGTTTGAGAACTTGGGTACTAGATACTGGTTGTGGTTCTCATCTGTGTAATCATTTGCAGGGCCTAAAGAACATCATACCTCTCGAAAAAGGTGATGTGGACTGCGAGTCGAATAGAGCACGAGTAGTCTGCGCCTCGAAGGGAACATATGTAATCCAACTCCCTAGTGGTTTTGAGTTATCGATAAATAACTGTTACTATGTACCCAGTTTATCTAAGAACATTATTTCTGTTTCCGTACTTGCTAAAGACGGTTTTACATTTTCAATAAAGGATAATAGTTGTATTTTCTCTTTTAATGAAATGATTTATGGCAAAGCAGTTTCCATGAATGGAATTTATATCTTAGATCAAACTACGGAAGTATTACACATGAATAATAAGAAATTAAAGGTTGGTGACAAAGATCAAACCTATCTATGGCATTGTCGAATGGGACACATAAATGAGAAACGCGTAAAGAAACTCGTCGATAATGGGACTATTCCCTCATTCGGATTTTCTGCATATGGCACGTGTGAATCATGTCTCATTGGCAAGATGACTCGAATTTCCTTCAAAGGTGTTGGAATGCGCGCTAGTGACCTATTAGGACTCATACATACGGACGTATGTGGACCTATGTCAATTACCGCTAGAGATGGCTATAGATATTTTATCACTTTTACGGACGATTTGAGTAGATACGGATATGTCTATTTAATGAAGCATAAAGTGAGTCCTTTGAGAAATTCATGGAATACCAGAATAGGGTACAGAACCAACTGGGAAGAAAGATTAAAGCACTCCGTTCGGATCGGGGTGGCGAGTATCTTTCAAATGAGTTTGATCAACACCTGAAAGACTCGTGGAATCGCTCTACGCTTAACTCCACCGAACACCTCAATTAAATGGTGTGTCCGAACGGAGAAATCGAACCTTACTTGATATGGTTCGATCCATGATGAGTCACACCGTAGTGCCTGATTCATTATGGGGTTATGCTCTTTTGTCAGCTGCTCTTATACTTAACCGAAGTCCGTCTAAAGCAGTCGACAAGACTCCATATGAAATGTGGAAGGGAACGGTACCTAACTTGTCCTTTATTCGGGTTTGGGGCTGCGAGGTTTATGTCAAGTGGAGACACGAGGATAAGCTCGGCCCGCGATCGGTCAAGACATACTTTATAGGTTATCCAAAAGGAACATTTGGTCATTACTTCTATTCGCTTACCGAACATCGAGTATTTGTTGCGGCTAGTGCGACGTTCTTAGAGAAAGAATTTCTCGAGAACAAGTCGAGTAATAGAACCTTCGAGCTGTCGGAGATTCCAGAACCAACAACCGCGGAACAGATGGAGGAAGCTGTACCTCCAACTGATGATACAGTTAATATTCCTGAGGAACCTAGGAGGTCGGGTAGAGACTCTCATCCTCCGGACAGATACATTGGTATGGTCGAGGAGAATGATGTTTTACTTCTAGAAAGTAATGAACCCGCAACCTATAAAGGTGCTATGGCCTGTTCCGACTCAAAGCTATGGCTCGAAGCCATGCAATCCGAGATGGACTCCATGTATGAGAATAACGTATGGGATCTAGTTGATTTACCTAATAAGGTAAAACCTCTACAGTGCAAATGGCTTTACAAAATAAAGCGTTCTGTAGACGCGCAACCAGATATCTATAAGGCACGACTTGTGGCAAAAGGTTTCACTCAAGTGCAAGGACTGCATTATGATGAGATTTTTGCACCTGTAGTCATGCTACGTTCCATTCGGATAATCTTAGCGATTGCCCCATTTCATGATTATGAAATTTGGCAAATGGATGTGAAAACCGCCTTCTTAAACGGTTATTTGGAGGAAGAGTTGTACATGGTGCAACCCGAAGGTTTCATAGATCCTGAACATCTTAAGAAAGTATGCAAGCTTAAGCGTTCCATTTATGGACTTAAGCAAGCTTCTCGGAGTTGGAATCATCGTTTCGACCAGGTGATAAAAGAGTATGGTTTCACTCGATCGGTCGAAGAACCATGCTTATATATCAAGTCGAGTGGGAGTAAGATTGTATTCTTGATATTGTATGTCGATGACATACTCTTGATTGGGAATGACATTCCTCTCCTTTCTTCGGTTAAAGAATGGTTGAAGAACCATTTCCAAATGAAAGATCTAGGCGAGGCACAGCGTATTTTGGGAATCTGTATCTACCGAGATAGATCACGACGGACGTTATCACTTAGTCAGGAGTCTTATTTAGATAAGGTTCTTGAGAGGTTCAACATGACCAACTCCAAGAAGGGGAACCTTCCAATGACGTGTGGGATGCAGTTGAGCAAGTCTCAAGTCACCCACGACGCCTGAAGGGGCTGAACGCATGAATCGTGTTCCTTATGCATCAGCTATAGGATCAATCATGTATGCCATGATATGCACACGTCCAGACGTGGCACATGCATTGAGTATGACGAGTCGGTACCAAAAGAATCCAGGTACCTACGGAGGACTAAGGATTGGGTATTGACTTATGGAGGAGATACTAAGCTATGCACAACCGGTTACGCAGATGCTAGCTTCCAAACGGATCTCAGTCCGGTTCGTCTTCACTCTTAGTATGTTGTAGCAGATTCTACTACTGAATCGTTGAGTTATGATAAGCATGTAGGGCATGTTAATTCCATGGGAATCAAACATGTTCCTAAGTTGTAGTACTTGATTATGGATTTGATACATTATCTTTTTCATATATTATTTATAACTTCATCGTTTTATATATATAATATTTTGTTTTTCATGTGGATTGTACTGACAACATTGAACGCCACAAAGTGAACTGAATTACATTATATTTATTTTGGTCCGTAATCGCCAATGTGAGCTGATAACTCTGGCTATTATATTGTGCAGTCGATTGATGGTGGGTTCAACAAGCCATAAGTCAAACGGTTGACTGATCGATCACAGATACGAGATTATGACGATACCTCGTAGGACAACTTTTTGTGACAACGTAATGGAATCCTAAATGTTTAATAACATTCGGTGCCAGGTCGTGGATAGGACATTCATTGTATTCCTAGAGTCGATTCTTTTGACTATCAACTGTCTCTAGGGATTAAGGCAGTTTTTGGGTGACTTTGGTTTCTTTCTCACGGTCTACCGTAACTGGGGCTAAGTAGATTTTTTCTGGGTCATTTCATACTGTGCTTACACCTGCAAGATTTGAGTTGAGGAAAATATCCATCCCTTATCAGGTATAGTTATTTCTCAGGGCCACTCGAGGAGTTGTAACTGAAATGCATGGCCATGCTCGAATGTTGATTCGTTTATCAGTTAAGTTACTCGCTAGTCGGGAAAACCACTCTTGATACTGATCGCTTGTAAAATACGACCTTTGTGAATTCGGATTTGCAAATTGTTTTACATTGAGTGGGAGAAATTTTAAAGGATATGAGAATCGGTTATCGCACATACACTTGTGAGGACAAGTGGGAGTTTGTTGGAGCTGGTGTCCTCCACAAATTAGTGTGATAACATTTGTAAATCTCTTATAGGTTCACAAGTGTATACTTCGTATATTTAATCAGTTGATTAACGTTTACCTAATAACGGTTGGCTTGCTAGAAAGTTTGACGTTATTATCATACAGATGGCGGTGATCAACTGGTCCCTAAAGGTCACACCTATAGGACGTATTTGAGAAATGTGGTCATAGAAATATAATTACATTGATGCCCAAAATGACTAAAAAGTTAGTCAATGTGTTGATGAGATAATTATTTAATGAAAATTAAATAATATTAAGTTGAGACAAATTAATCAATCAATTCGTAAATTAAATATAATAAGTTATATTTAATTAAATATATATATAAGGTTAGTTTGGACGAATTAATCTGTTAATTCGTAGTTAAATATAATCAGTTGTATTTAATATCAACAAGTTGAATGTGTCATAGTGGTAATAGTGAGGGTACACAAGCCAAGAGGTCATGGGTTCGATCCTCACTAGATGACAATTTAACACACTTTATATATTTTTGGAAAGACCAAAATAAGGAAAAAAATACTCCTTATTTTCGGTTCAGTTGGCCGATATTAGGGAGGTTTCCCTTTTCCTAATTGATTTCGGATTTCGGTCTATATAAAAAGAAAGGTGGAGAATTATTTCTGACCTAATTCTTTTTCTGACCTTGCCTCCTGTTTCTCATCACAAAAACACAAAGACAATAAAATTTTACAGAAAATTTTAGATTGATTTCTAGCATAATCAAAGGGTATATCTTAGATCGTCTTGGGTGCAACTAATATGCGAATATCAATTTTGATATTGTTCTTAGGCCAATTTTGCAAGGACCCGAGGTTAATTCTAAATCTTTTTACTTATGCTTATGTATTTTATTTTATGACCATAGATCATCTTTATTATATCGTTATAATCCTTCATGTTAAAGGGAAGTATACAGATTATTTCCCACATTAGTAACATGTTTTTATGTTGAGTTTGTTTTGATTGTTGAGTCGGGAGTGTTGTAGTGTGAATCTTTATTTTGTTGTGGTCTGAACTTCGGGGACGAAGTTCTTTTTAAAGAGGGAAGACTGTAATACTACGGTTTTATGAGTCTCTGGGTACTCTATCGAGTAGGCCTTACTCTGTCGAGTAAGGGTGAGTTGCAGTTTAAAATAGTTTCTGACCTGTTGGGTACTCGATCGAGTAACGTAGATACTCGATCGAGTAAGGGGGCACTCGATCGAGTACCTTAGCTACTCGATCGAGTAGCCGGTTTACGGGGGATGATTTCTCGGGTTTTGTTAATAATGCGATTAAGTATGTAATAACTTCAGTCAATTTTCTTTAAACACTTTTAAAACCTAATTACTTTCAAAGAGAAAAATCAAACTACGTTCTTCGCATCAATCGCATTGTTGGCAAATCCCGGAGCTTGGAAGGTCGGATTTTACCTTTCTTTATACGTTGTGATCCTTGCGTCGAGGGTAAGACCTATATACCATTTTTATAGTATTTCTTTAAAGTTGGTTAAACCCTAATATTGGGATTTGGGGGTTTTGTTGTGTTTTATGATTGGTAGTGATTATATGTTTGTATGTTATGAGGAGGATTCGTAGAGGAAGCGTTTTGATATTAGCTGTGAGATCGTGTGATTGTGTTGTGCTTTCCAGGTAGGGTTTCCCTACTCAGTATTAGTCCCATAATGTGTTGTGGTGTTTTGTGGTTGTTGAATATTATCATACTCGTATTGTGACGATTGTTGGATTTGGTTGCTGATAGTAGTTGTGATTAATTGTATCTGTCTGTGTTCTTCGGGGTGCGTCCCTGGCTGAGTGGAGTCACTTGCGGGAGTGGCTTCACGCCCATGATTCGCCTTCTGTGGAACCCGCCACAGAAGGGATGTGCACATTAATGGATTTGGGTTATCGCTCGATGGAGATGAGCGGGGCTTAGGTGGGAACGGCTGCGGTCCCCCACTGGCGGTGAGGAGTGACCTATTGCGATGGGCACTCTGGCAGGGCTACACACGTTAGTGTGTAGTCAGGATTTTGGAATTGGGTTTGGAGTTCGGAGAATATCTGTGATGATTGAGCTGTTTGTTTTACTATATTGTTGGTTTATATAAATTGTGTGATTAGTACTGACCCCGTTTAATGTTTTAAAAACTGTGGTGATCCATTCGGGGATGGTGAGCAGTTATTGAGCAGGTATGAGTCGAGTTACTGGGATAGCTGGGATGTGCCACAGTCTGATGTTAGAAGTCTTCCGCTGTAGGTAGTAGTTTGATAAACATTTCAGTTAGCTGATTAGACAGTTGGTTTGTGATCATGTATTCGTATTTTGGTTTTGGTTTTTGGATTGTAACCTTTCACTAAAGTTATTACTATTTAAATGTTGTTTCGTTATTGTCTATTTGATTATCATTACCTCGGGTAACCGAGATGGTAGCATCCTTATACCTGAGTGGTCCTGGTAAGGCACTTGGAGTATGGGGGTGTTACAGGTGCTCCCCTCAGCTGACGACCTCCTCGTCCAACGTTGGTCCGCCTCGGCGCCTCCTCCTCCTCAACAGCCTCCTCCTCGTGGACCTCGTCCCTAGCAGCCATCACCGCGGCGGTGATAGCCTCCTCCAAAGCCTCCTCGACAACAGCAGTGTCTATCTCCATGGGAGCTCTCCCTGAAGTAGAAGCCTCATCACCTGCAGCGTTAAAGTAAATTTAGGCCGCGTCACGTGACGACAAGCCTTAGTTTAGGGATTTTCGAGCCTTCGGAAGCCCTGAAATCGCTCTTTTCTCGCCATCTTTGGCCATATTCTCACAAACCCAATCACTCATGTGGTAATTAGGGTCAAGTCAAGCCTAAGTTGAAGCCTAGTTCCGGGTTCGAGTCAAAATTTCGGCAGCATTTCGTTATAACGGCGATTATGCCCTAGAAAAGTGTCCTGAAAAAGCCGTCACAAACCAAAATTCCTAGATGGTAGGAAGTTTACCCATCATCCAAGGATCCCAAATATCAAGTTTCATCGCAAATGGGCAATCGTAAGGCTATTTTTGAAGCAATTTACGGTTTAGCGGTGAAATCGTCTCAAATTCACTCAAATGCTCAAAACTCAATGAAAATTCGAAACAAATACATGGTTATGTTCCTTATATTACCAATTATCCTTTTCTAATACCAATTTTACAAGGCAAATCCATTTGGGGGCAAAGCCCCAAATTTTCGAATTAATTGGGTTGAAAACCCTAATTTTTCGATCCAAATTAAGCAAAATATAGAAGATTAATGCAAGAATGATATACATACCTCGATTAGTCATGATGAATGAAAGCTTTTGGATCAAATTTTGGCGGAAATGGTTAAGATTTGAGAGAGAATTTGAGGAATTTGTGTTTCGAACAAATGAATAAAACCCTCTGTTTATCGCGTTTTTACGCAGAAAAGAGACCTCCAGGAACAGACGCAGCAGGCGCTGCGCCTCTTCCTGGTGTTCCCTTCATACGAGTTTTCAAAAATTCGTTATGAGTTCGTTATTTGTGGGCCCATCTTTGGTGCGCCTCTTCCTCGTTGCCATTTTTATCTTTTTTGTTTCGTTTGACGATCATTCTTCGTTCAAACCTGCATTTCTAAGCCAACAGCAGACTATTATACGTTATTTATCACTTTCAAGACTTTGCTTGTCACAACGAGCAGGTATTCCTTCACAGGTGTTTCGACACGCCTTCATTATATTCCCCCAGCAAGAGTAAGCGGATAGACTTTCCTTCTCGAGACATGGAGACCAGTTCCCGATTATGTTCCCCAACGAGAGTTCACGACCGACAGTCACTTTCTCTCGAGACATGGAGATCAACATCGACCCCGAATTCCTCCGAAGTTTGTTTGAAGCTGAACACAGGCAGATTTCTCCCAGCAGTTCCAGACTGTGTCCTGCTGTCTTTCCTCAGAATCATCGTTTCCTTATAATCCTTCAGATACCCCTTTTCAGGATAAACCTTCATACCTTCAGACACCAAGTTATATTCAGACCAACGAATTTCGCTGAAGCGTCTTCAGTCCCGTTTCGTCCAGAAGTCTCGGGTATGATCTCTTCTTATGGCTGGCGAGCCTTCTTACGTAGTCTAATAGACTTTAAACGACCCTCCCCGATAGTCGACAGACTCTAAAATGTTCCCGACGACAGGTCCTTGGCTCAGACCCCTTGAGCCGCCTCGCGTCGCCATAGTCGTCAGGTTGTAATCTTCGATTGACCTGATGGCTATACTTTGACTTTCGCCTTGTCCAAGCCTTAGTCAAAGTGGGGCTCTGTAGATACCTAATTTCTGCACCTCCCACAAACCACCCGGTGATGATTGGGCCGCATGTTTGGTACGCGGAACGATTTGTGACAGTTCATAAGTTTATCGCCAAGTGATTGCTCAAACACTGATGTCTACATCTTAGTTGTCATCTACGTGCCTATACGGTCGTTTTGACAGTAATTAGAGTACATTTGGAGTCCGGGCCTAAAACCGTCTTCATTTTCTGATAACCGCTAAATCCCGAGTCAGAATGTTCTGGAATGTTCCGGATATTTCTATTCCATATTTTATAAATATTTCACAATCGTTATTCTTTGGTAAACAATTTCCCGTAATATTCATACAAAGTATTAAGGAAAACCAAATCATCCCTTTATTCCATAATTTAAACACAACAATCTTTCTTCCGCAGGAGGAAACCACTCGGGAACCGACGCAGCAGGTGCTGCGCCTCTTCCAAGAGACGCAGTGACTGCTGCGCCTATTCCCAGGTCCTTTTCTGCGTATTTTTCGTATCTTTTCATATCTTTCCGAGATTCACTTCCAAAGTCTCTCCGAAAACCCTATTCCTTCACGTGATTAGTATAAATAGGAAAAGATATGAAAAGATACGAAAAAATACGAAAAAAGGACTTGGGAAGAGGTGCAGCAGCCACTGCGTCCCTTGGAAGAGGCGCAGCAACTGGTGCGTCTGTTCCCAGGTGGTTTCCTCCTGCGGAAGAAATATTTCCGTGTTTAATTTATGGAATAACGAGATAATCTTATTTTCCTTAATATTTTGTAAGAATATTACGGGAAATCCTTTACCAAAGATTAAAAGATTGTGAAATATTGAATAGAAATATCCGAAATATTCCAGAACATTCTCGACTTTCGGTTTTAGCTAAGTTATCGAAAAATGAAGACGGTTTTAGGCCCGGACTCCAAATGTACTCTAATTACTGTCAAAACGATCGTATCGGCGCGTTTATGACATTTAAGAGGTAGACATCAGTGTTAGAACAATCACTTGACGATAAACTTGCGAACTGTTACAAATCGTTCCGCATACCAAACATGCGGCCCAATCATCACCGAGTGGTTTGCGGGAGGTGCAGAAATGAGGTATCTACACTTTGATGCTGGGTTGCTTTGCTTGTACCTGCAGGTTAGCTTTGAACAGGTTTGGTAGATGACGGTTTACGCCGTCATGCTGCCGAAATTTACACAGAAATATCATAGAACATATATTTGTACACATGGCCTAAATTCGCGCAAAACAATGACTCGACAAAGCAAAAAAGTATGACCAGAAATGAAAATGCAAAAAATTTGGTCGGAAATGGCAAAAATTTGGTCGGAAATGACCGGATGGTAGGGAGGGTTACCCCCTAAAAAAAGAAAAAATAAAAACTTATAAGTTTGAAATGGAGAGTGAAGTGATTCCCCAAAAGGAAAAAAAGTAAAAGAGAAATGTAAAGTTCGAAAGAAAATGATATAATTAAATTAAATAGAAAAAAAGAGTAAAAAAAATGAATAAATTAAATTAAATTGGTGAAATGATTCCCCAAAAAAGAAAATTAAAAAGAAATGTACAAGTGTGCTAAAATGACGAAAATGTCGATATCGTCTCGAGATGCGTGCCTGCGAATTTAGGAAACACGAAATATGGTAACCTGACGCATTTACCAAAATAATAACCCGTATGAATAGGAAATTATTCGTTAAGGAATTTAGGAAAGATCCAACGCGGAAAATCACAGAAAAAGTGCTGAGGAAGAGGCGCAGCAAGAGCTGCGTCCCTTTGAAGAGGCGTAGCACCTGCTGCGCCTATTTCCCAGTGCGTCTGTTCTGACGAATTTTAGGAAACAGCTTTAAGTATAAATAGAGACGTCGAGGGAGGTTTTATTCACACAATTCTTCCGTCTTTCTTCGTCGTATTACACAAATTTCCCAAAATAAGCCTACATCAGGAATACTCTTGAGATTCGTCTAAAAGAATGGACAAATGAGTTCTCTAATGTGGAGAAGCATGACATTGGTGCTTATAATTTTCGATCGCTTTGGAGCTTGAAGTTGATCAAGGTAGTCAAACCGTTCCTAGATGCTTGTCTTGACTATTGGGACCCTAATTATGATGTATTTGCCTTCCATGGAGGCGACATTTGCTCATTTCCCGAGGAGATTGCTGCGATTGGTGGTTGGGATCAAGAACATTTGCCTGCTATTCCCTCCACTTCTCAAGGGTATAAGAATAAGTTTAGAGACTTGCTTGGATTGGCCAGAGGTGATGTTGACCATCTTGTGACTTCTAAAGGAGTGCGAATGTTGGATTTCATCGATCGCTTCATCAATAGGGTTGATCCTACTGTCTCTTATGTTGCGAGGCGAAGGGCATTCGGATTTTGCCTATTACATGTATATGTCCTTCAAGGGCATGTTGATGAGGACATGAAGGGTGACCCTTGTCTTTTGAGCCTGATTGAGCAAATGGAGCTGCGCAGGAGCCCAGCTTGTCTGTGTTTAGGAGAGACTGAGGAAGCATGAACCTGTTGACTACAAGGTTCGCGAGGTGGAAAAGGAGAAGGAGAAGCATCTGACTGAGGGAGAGGAAGAAGCCGGGTTTCGAGTTGTTCATCCTTCGAAGAAACCGTAGACTTCTCCTGCCGTCGAGATGGTGGTTGACAAGAATGGCAAAGCAAGACCATGAGAGAGACCATTGGTGATTAGGTCGGAAGTGGCGCAAGAGCGTTCGACTCGAGGTCGTGACAAGAAGTATGATAAAAATGACAAAGGCAAAGGGAAAATGGAAGAGTAGCCTAAGTCTTTATTATTATTATTATTTATTATTATTATTATTATTATTATTATTATTATTATTATTATTATAATTATTATTATTATTATTATTATTATTATTATTTTTGTTTTATTATTGCAATAAGAAGGTGGGGTTTTTAGAATCCTAGCCTATTTATTTTTATTACGATTTTATTATGTAACGTATTATTATTAGGAATGAAATAAAAGAGATTGATTGGTTATGAAACCGTTGTGATTTTCTTTTCATTATTCTTGTCGAATATCAAATGCATTTGCAAATATCCTTCTATTTACATTTAAAGTGATTAAGTGGGCAATATCCCGTGAAGGATTGCCTACGTATTCATTAAAAAAATGAAATCAAACCCTTGCGCGTAGTTCGAGTAAATGTAAAAGAATAATTGTTCTAAGAAAGAGCTTGTAATGAACTTTAGAAAATAAGCATGTGCTTTGCTTACTCCGAAAATGCAATTTAGTTTATTTGATGATAGGAGAATGACAAATTGTCAAAATGCAAGAGCAAGATGACATTAGCTTGATTCAGCTTGGCCAGGGGCCGTTTATTTCGTGCCACAAGAGCGACACGTGAGGTTACGCGAGGCGCGTTTTTGCTCCTACTCTAGGCATAATAACATTTTAATTGGTCAAGGTTTGTTGGGTTGGAAAATTCGTTCCCGTCTAGGTTTGTGATCCTAACCGCACCCCCTGGAAGTATGGACTTGACTAGGAACGGCCCAGCCCAATTGGGTTTGAATTTTCCTCGTGGATCGACAGGTAAAAGAGCCCTAATGGATTTGAGGACCAAGTCTCCTTCTTTGATGTTCCTTGGCTTAACCCTTTTGTTGAAGGCTCGTTTGATACGCGCCTAATATGTTTGCACATTATGTAATGCACGTAACTTTCGTTCATCCAGGAGGATGAGTTCTTCATATCTATCCCTCTTCCAATCGGCTTCGGGTATTTAACTTTCGAGTAAGATACGCAAGGATGGTATTTCTAACTCGACTGGTTGTATGGCTTCCATGCCGTAGGTCAAATAAAAAGGAGTAGCCCCAGTGGGCGTCCTAACGGATGTACGGTATCCCCATAAAGCAAAGGGTATCTTGCTTGGCCAATCTCTATAGTTGTCAATCATTTTCTTGAGAATTATGACAACGTTTTTGTTTGCTGCCTCTACCGCGCCATTGGTTTGTGGTCTATATGGCGAGGAGTGGTGATGCTTAATTTTGTACTTGGCTAGCAATTGTTCAGTCTCAGCTTGGAAATGTGACCCATTGTCACTGATGATCTCATGTGGGCAACCATATCGACAGATGATATTGGTTTGTATGAACTTTGCCACGTTCTTGGCCGTAAGACTGGTGTAGGAAGCCGCTTCCACCCATTTGGTGAAATAATCTATTGCTACTAGGATGAAATAGTGACCTTCTGTTCCGGCTGGAGTGATTTTACCGATGATGTCAATTCCCCAAGCAGAAAATGGCCAGGGAGATGTCATGGTGTAAAGCAATGAGGGAGGAACATGTTGCACATTACCAAAGATTTGACAATTATGGCAATATCTCACATACTTGATGCAATCAGATTCCATCGTGGTCCAATAATATCCTAAATGTGTGATTTTCTTTGTCATCATGGGTCCACTCATGTGAGGGCCACATTCTCCATCATGGACTTCTTCCATCACTTTCCGTGCCTGTGAATGATCAAGACAACGTAGAATTACACCAAGAGGTGTTCTTTTGTATAACTCTCCTTGTATGAGGACGTATTGGGAAGCTACCAAACGGATGGCTCGTTGTCCCCTTTTGTCCATTTCTGGTGGATAGGTGCCATTGAGTTTGAAGTTTAGGATTGCTTGGAACCAAGGCTCCTCTGTAATTTCCTCTTCATCGGTGATTTGGTGCACATAAGTTGGCTCTGATCATCATTCGATGCATAAAGGCATTTCTACCATACTATCCGGCATGTTAATCAAAGACGCGAGTTTTGCAAGAGCATCCGCAAATTGATTTTCTTCTCGAGGTAGATGTAAGTAGGTTACTTGATCGAAGAATTGGGCTACTTGGTCTATTCTGGCTTGATAAGGTGCCAGGCTTTCGCTTCGGATTTTCCAAGATCCCGTAATTTGATTGATGATCAAAGAGGAATCCCCATATACTCGAAGATTCTTGATGCCTAAACTTACTGCCGCTTGCAATCCAATGAGACAGGCTTCGTATTCTGCAGCGTTATTTGTCACCTCGAAGTCGAGTTTGACAGAGATTGGTGTATGCTCGTCTTCAGGAGAAATGAGCAACACTCATATTCCAAATCCTCTTAAGTTCGATGCTCCATCAAAGGAGAGGTCCCAGGAGTCTACATCCATCTAGAGTATATCCTAATCCGGAAACGACCAGGTGTCTATCGTTTGTGTATCATTGATGGGATTTTCTGCGAAGAATTCGGCAAGGGCGCGCCCTTCTATGACTTTCAAAGGCACATACTTAAGATCGAACTCAGAGAGCATCAAAGTCCATCTTGCTAGACGTCCATTGAGAACGGGTTTCTCGAAGAGGTATTTGACAAGATCCATTTTGGAGAATATTTTGACGGAGTAGCTAAGCATGTAATGGGGTAGCTTCTTCGTTTCCCACACAAGAGCGAGGCATGTATTCTCGAGTGGCGTGTATTTCCACTCATACTCCAAGAACTTCTTACTAAGGTAGTAAATGGCTCTTTCTTGTTTCCCTACGGTTTGAGCTAGCATGGCGCCCATGGCCGTTTCAGTTACCGTGAGATATAAACCAAAGGGTTGATCTCGTTGGGGTGGCATGAGCACTGGCGGTTTGGCTAGTATTTCCTTGATTCGGTCGAAAGCCTTCTGACAGTCATCATCCCACATGGTGTGATCTGTTTTCTTTAACTTCTTGAATATGGGTTCGCAGATCATGGTGGGTTTCGATATGAATCGACTTATGTATTGTACCCTGCCTAGGAATCCCCTAACTTCTTTCTCTGTTTGAGGTTGCGGCATTTCGATTAAAGCTTTGATCTTTGAAGGGTCTATTTCTATACATCGTTGGCTAACCACGTATCCCAGGAGTTTGCCAGATGTTACTCCGAATGCGCATTTCTGAGGATTGAGCCTCATGTTGTACTTCCGTAGCCTCGAGTGTCCCTCTCTTTCCTTGGACTTGACAATCATGTCATCTACGTATACCTCGACTTCTTTATGCATCATGTCATGTAAGAGCGTAGTTGCGGTGCGTTGGTATGTAGCTCCGGCGTTGATTAACCCAAACGGCATAACCGTGTAGCAGTAGGTTCCCCATTGAGTGACAAAGGCGGTCTTATACATGTCCTCTAAGGCCATCTTGATCTGGTTATATCCTACATATCCGTCCATGAAGGATAGCAATACGTGATCTGCCGTATTATCCACTAATATGTCGATATGTGGTAGAGGAAAGTCATCCTTAGGGCTTGCTTTGTTTAAGTCTCTAAAGTCAACATAAACACGGATTCTCCCATCCTTTTTAGGTACGGGTACTATGTTAGCTACCCAGTCTGAGTACTCGGAAACTTTGATGAACCCAGCTTTGAATTGTTTATCGACTTCTTCTTTGATCTTGAGAGCTCATTCTGTCCTCATTCGACGAAGCTTCTGTTTCACGGGTTTGAAACCTGGTTTGATTGGGATTCTATGCTCTGCTATGTCCCTGTCGATCCCTGGCATATCTTTTTAGGACCAAACAAAAACGTCTTTGAACTCGTGTAGGAGGTCTATGAAATTGGCCTTTTAGGTGGGGCTCAGGGTTGTCCCTATCCTAAGTTCTTGGGGTTCTAGTTCAGTTCCTACGTTGATGGGTTCAGTATTCTCTATCACTGGTTCTCCTTCCCCCTCTTGTAGTATTTCTTTGTCTCTGTAGGAAGGTATTTCGATTGAGTCAGGGTCTGGGTCATTCTCATTATCATCGTAAATAGAATTACATTCAAGATAACACGAAGAGTAAGCAGAACCTGATTTATTCATATTAAGATTTGAGAAAAGTTGAAACAAAGAAGCCATCTGATCTGTGGTCAGTGGCGGTAAAGAGATAGCGGTTGGGACATTTCCCAAACTACTGTTGCTATTCGACACTAAGCTAGGAGAAACGAGGGGAGTGGGAATGACGACAAGAGGAGACTCTCTAGGAACTTCTCTAGACTCCGACTCTGACTCCGACTCTGACTCTGACTCGAATTCATCGTCTTCTAGTTCTCCTTTGAACATCTCTCCTTCTCCAGTGGTGAGCTTGAAGAGTCTTCCTTGATTGTTTGTCCACTTGATTGATTTTCTCCATCCTTTCTACTGATTGGTGTTGATTTATGTGATTAACACGGTAGGGTTGAAGTGATCGTCTTGAAGTATCATGGTAATGATCTCATCCTGCGCGGCTCTAACAAATCGATCTTCTCCAAAGAGTAGACTCACGGCTTGTTCGTCTAGGCAAGGTGCTTGACGAGTCTTGACGGTAGGAACCGTTTCTGGAGGAATGAAGTAGCAATCGTGAAAGATCTCGATTCCGGCTAGCTTCCTTTCGAGATAGTGCCAAGGTTCGGGAAATCCATGAAAGAGTTCTTGACTTCCTTCCCTAACGAAGTATCCATTTAGGGTAGGGAAATAGGGTCTCATTTGGGTTCCCATATTCTTACGGTTTTGAAATTGAGTGAGCATCTCGAGAACTTCCTCTTTGGTGGGTTTGTATCCTAATCCAATGGGTATTCTTTGTGAATTACCCTCTTTGTAGGGTACAAAGGTGTTCCTTCGGATAGGATTCAAAGGCATTCCAGGAAAGTATCCCTGGGTTTTCAGTATGTGGTTGACCACTAAGTTAGAGTAGGGATTGAAGTATAATGGTGCCAATTCACTCTCTATGACATTTTATGATATGGAAGCCCCCAAGTTCATGTACTAGATCGGTAAGGACTTGAGTTCTTGACTTCTTTTCGATGATTGCCTTGATGGGCGACGAAGTGATCGTTACCACCTTACCATTTAGTGGGATTTTGATTTTCTGGTGAAGAGTGGATGTTATCGCTTTGGAAGCGTGAATCCAGGGTCTTCCCAGAAGTATGTTGAAGGATGCCTCAATGCCCACTATTTGGAAAGTGACCTTTCGCTCAATCGGCCCTATGGCTATGGTTAGGTCAACAAGTCCCACCACCTTTCGTCGTGTACCATCATATGCGCGAACACCTTGGTTGGTAGGAGTCCAATCTGATTCTTTCATGCCCAATTTGTATGCCGTTTTCAAGGGTATGACATTGACTGCGTAGCCATCATCTACCAAGGTCATTGGCACATTCTTCTTTAAGCAAATGACGGTGATATAAAGAGCCAAGTTATGACTAGCACCGAAGGGTGGCAAATCCTCATCCGAGAAAGTAATAGGATTACTTAGCTTTGGTGATTATTGGAAGACCAAGTTGACCACGTCGTCGGGTGTGGAGTTATGTGCCACATTTAATTTGGCCAAAGCTTGCAGTAAGGCTTGGCGATGTGGGAATGAGCTTGCCACAAGTTGCCAGACTGAAAGATCAGCCTTTGTCTTTTGTAGTTGTTTTAGTAGATGGTCGGTAGAGCCTTCTTTATTATCATTTGGTGTGACCACATTGGTTGGACCGTTTGCTATGGGACCATTTTGAGAAGTATTTTGGTATGGGCGCCCTGGACGAGTGAGGTGATCTACATCTTGGTCTTCACAATTCTGGATTATTTCCTCATTGACTTTGACTAAGTGGTGTTCAGTGAGATACTCATCTTCATCATCATCGGCCCATATTCCATTGATAGTAACGAGTTCCCTCATCCTCATGATTTCAGCTTCTAATTGGATAATTTGGTCGACTAGTTCATCAACCATGGCTACTACTTCTTGCATTGTAGTGTTTTGAGAGAAAACTAGTGGTGCACGTTCTTTAGGTGTGGCGTTGGGGCCACGTAAGGTTGCCACTGCACTGTCTAGTTCCAAGACTTGCCTATCTACACTTTTTGCCCATGCGATGAAATCAGTGATTGTTGTAGAAATGGTAGAGTAGTTCCCTTCATTTTCTATTGCATGAACTTCATTTTCAACTGGAGAAATGAGATGTGAAAAATCTATGATAGATTCTTCACTTGTAATCACTAGAACTCCAAGAGGATTTTGAGTGTTGTTAGGCTTACCTCCAGGTGGTATTGGTAGGCGACCGTCTTCAATCATGTCTAGAAGTACATTTTTCAATTTGTAGCATTTCTCTGTATCATGTCCCTTACCTCTATGGTATTTGCAGTACGAATTCTCATCTCAGAACCTGGATTTCTTTTCTGGTTCGGGTGTAGGGCCTATGGGTTGAAGTTTCCCGAGTTTCATCAATCTTTTCAGAGCGTTGGAATACGTGTCCCCTATATTTGTGAATTTCCTTGGAGGGGTGCTCTTCTTAGATGGCTCAAGGAGGTTAACTTCATCAGTCTTGCTAGCAGAGCCTTAAGAACGACTTGTTGAGCCTTGATATCCACCACTTATCGTTTTGGACAAGAGCCCTTTACGAATGTCATCTTCGATCCTTGTCCCTAGTACGATCAAGTATTTGAAAGTCTTGATGTTTTGATACCTCAAATGATTTGCGTAGATGGGCTTTAGGTTATCCACGAATTTCTCCACAAGGATAGCCTCATCCGGACGTTCAACAAGTTGAGTACTAGTCTTCCTCCACCGACTTAGGAAATCGGTGAAACCTTCTTTGTCATTTTGGGTAAGAACCTCTAAAGTGCGCATGTTGACTTGGATTTCAGCATTATCCGCATATTGTTTAGCAAACTCGATTGCGGCATCGTCCCAAGTAGCGATTTTCTTATGTTCTAGCGAATAGAACCATTGTTTTGGGATGGTGTCAAGAGATGAAGGAAAGATCCTTAAGAACATCTCGGGTTTAATGCCTTTGATAGACATGTAATCCTTGAAGGCACGGATATGGTTCAAAGGGTTTTCATGTCCCTTGAATTTCGGCATATCCGTCATGTTGAAGTTGGTTGGCAACTTGGAACTCACAACCTCATATTTGCGATTATTCTCCCTATAAATGTCATCCCCTTTGAGATACATCAATTGCTCCTCTAAGTATTAGAGTCGTTTCTCAGCTGCGGTCATACCCATGGGAGGGTTTTCGTCCCCGAAGTCGTTCACGAAGTCATCGGCTATTTCACTTTCTCGAGGAGGCATCCTCGTTTCCACGTCATATATTCGGCCCTTAATGGTGGCAAGGCGATCATACACTTGGTCTTGAGTAACTTGGAGACGAGCTAACGCGGCTAGGATTTGATCATTACCATTCTGGCGTTGGTTGAAGTTCACGTCGCTTGTTTCAGGCATCTTGGAAACTGAATAAGAGATCGACGACGAATCAAAACACGATCGACCACTCTAGCACACTTACTCGAAAAGAAATGTTTTGACTCGTGAAGTGGGAGTGTTCCACTTGTCTCAAGTGAGCTTTGAGGAAATTAAAAAGTTTGAAAATGTTGGTCCTAGTCAACTTTAGTGTAGTTGTAGGAGTGGACTCGAAGTGAGGTTTTGAAATGGGTTTTGAGGCCCGAATTTTGACTCGACAATTGGACAGAGTTTCGGCTTTGTTTTGTGCTAATATTAGGCCTAAGTTCGAAATTTTACATTTTAAAGAAGGATTTTGAATTTACAAAAATTGTCATGGTTTTGTTTAGAGAAATGGTGATCACGTATGGTACAAACAATATACAAGCATTATAACGGGATGCTGAGTGCATTTAAATAGGTTTTGGTTTAAAGGGTGGGTTGCCATACCGAACAATCAAACCCGAAGTCTTTGGAGAGGCTCGTACAAACTATTCCCTAACCTTGTTCAAGTTTCACCCTTGGCTACACGTAAGTGTATTATCCCCAGCGGAGTCGCAAAACTGTGGACGCGGGCCCACGGGGGCGCTTGGGGGTGAACAAGCGTTTGCATTTGTGGAGTCGCCACCAATTTATTGTGGAAAATTGGAAACCGTTCGAATACCTCGTGCCATGTCAAGACACAAAGTAGTGATATAGACACCAAGAACTCGTTACCCTTAGCATTCTATGTCTAGAATGACTCTCGTGGATGCCAATGAACACGGATGTTCATAGAGATTTGGAGTAAGGGGTGAGGGTATGTATTAGGAAGCTCTTTTGATCGAACACCTAATCCCGCCCGCCTCGATAGCGGCCTCTACTAATGATTAGGGAAGTTGTCTATACTTGATATATTGACGGTTATATGCATGCAATGCAACATCCAAATAGATTAATCCTAGCATGTGAGAATTAATACTAAGTCGGTAAACCCGTAATTTATCATACAATTGGGTCAAAGTCGGGATTTAAGTTCAATTACATGTGAAGGCATACAAGTGATACGATAAAGAAAATTATAATAATAAATACAATCAAGAAAAATTACAATAATTACATCGGATTAATGATTTATGTCGAAAATACTTTCAAAACGGATAAATTGGGAAAAGAAAGAATAAACAAATTAACGAACATGAATTAGGGTGATAATACGAATAATAGTAAATTAATACGTAATTAATAAACTAGGTCAAAGCAAGACGGGAGTTCAGAGACAGAAATCAACCAAGAATAGGCGCAGCAGAACTGCGTCCCTTGGGAGAGGCGCGGCAGTTGCTGCGTCCGTTCCTTGGCTCAGTTCTGGCTGTGAAGCCGGAATTGCAAGTCGTTAATGTTAATTGGTGATTTTATTGATTGATTAATATTATTTACTCGGATGGAAGTGATTAGCAGATTTATTACATGTGATTAAGGTCATGAAAGCGATAAAACATGGATGGAACGAAATTAGAACGAATTAATTACAAGATTAATAAGGTTAATTAACAAATTAATAAACTAGACAAATTAACTAGATTAAACAAGTTATTAATGACGAACTAATGATGGGTATGATGAACAAAAGGTGGGAATATGTCAATGACGAATTCCAGAGACTCAATATTGATGAATCGAACCTCTAAGAAACCGAATTTAATTTAATTGACGAAAACCCGCAAATATTGGTTATTTGGGATTTGAGTCGGGAATTTAATGACGAATTATATGTTAATGATGATGAACAATATGTTAAATTATCATGTGAACGAAATAAGAACAAACAAAGACGAAAGAAAACAAAAGGACGAAACCAACAAAAGACGAAGGAAGAAGAAGAGAAGCAAGAATGGCGGCAACCTCAGGAAGAGGCGCATCAAGTGCTGCGTCCTTTCCAAGAGGCGCAGCAGTTGCTGCGTCCCTTCTCGACGTCTGTCTCCTGTTAATCCGTAAAAAGGGTTTAAACAAAGGATTTTAGAAATCGGTTTTAATTGTATTTTCGACATTAATCTTAAAATATGATTACAACAAATAAATAACAATAAATAAAAGAGATATTTACACCCTCAAACTTACATGTTTGACGAAACGAGATTGACTAAGTATACGTTTAGTGATGCTCGACTCGAATGTAGACGAAAGTGCCCTCGTAAGTGGAAATAAAACAGATTGATTAAAGTTGATTATGGTGGAGTTGGTCAAATTGGTCGGTCATGCAAAACGAGGCTGGTACTCAGAAGGATCCGAGCTTACGTGGTCGAAAGTTCAAGCACGTAGACGCCAAAAAGTAAGAACGTGGTCTAGAATGCAAAGGGAGAAGAGAAGGGCGGACACTCGCGTGAGAAATATGTGAGACCGAAGGTCTCTATTTATACTAATCACTCGGAGGAAGTAGGGTTTTCGGAGAAACTTTGGAAGTGAATCTCGAAAAGATATGAAAAGATACGAAAAATACGCAGAAAAGGACTTGGGAAGAGGCGCAGCAGGCACCGCGTCTCTTGGAAGAGGCGCAGCACCTGCTGCGTCCTTTCCCAAGTGGTTTCCTCCTGCGGAAGAAAGATTTCCGTGTTTAGTTTTATGGAATAACGGAATAATCTTGTTTTCCTTAATATTTTGTGTGAATATTACGGGAAATCCCCTATAGACTAAAAGAATAACACATCTGTGTTATTCCCGCTCAAGTTTCCCCCTCATCTTTCCCCCCATACGGACTATTCCCTTCTAATATATTTCCCTATTAGTCAAAATATTTCAGTCAACCCATATATTGAATATTTCTACTACAATATTCTACACAATTAATAAATAATATTGCCGTCAATCACTATGCTCCCATATATGGAATATTTCTTATGGTACGTTTTATTTATAAAAGTACATTTACATTAAATTAAATTAATATTCAATTTATTAAATAATATTAATACACTAAATATCTAGAATTAACCTTTATAAAATTACCGTGTTGTATCACGGGTTGCTATACTAGTTATTTACCAAAGACTAAAAGATTTATAAAATATGGAATAGAAATATCCGGAACATTCCAGAACATTCCGACTCGGCATTTTAATGGTTATCAGAAAATGAAGACGGTTGTAGGCCCGGACTCCAAATGTACTCTAATTACTGCCAAAACGACCGTATCGGCACGTAGATGACAATTAAGAGGTAGACATAAATGTTTGAGCGATCACTTGACGATAAACTTATGAACTGTCACAAATCGTTCCGCGTACCAAACATGCGGCCCAATCATCACCGGGTGGTTTGCGGGAGGTGCAGAAATGAGGTATCTACAGCAGTAGCAATAACCTTCGTGAAATATATGTCTGCCAATTTCTTCATAACTTTTAGGGCAGCGATCTCACTCGGGTTACTCAAAATATCAGAACCTGTAGTCTCAGTAAACAGTCGCACAACACTATCAAAGGTAGGTCCAGGTGCCAGAATACCAGAAGGGGAGAGAAGCTTGGCCTGCAACCCAGCATACTGCAAACGAGAGGCTAGGAAGGCATAATGAAGAACATCCCCAGCAGCATAGACACCAAGCCCCCCCAAAATTAAAGGGCGGGGTAGCAAGGCGTCAATGCCAGTCTCCAAAACCAGGCCCGAACGCAGTGACAATGCGCTCCAGGCTAGAACGAAGTGCCACATCAAATGGAAGCTGAGCCGACTGGAAAACCTGGGGAGAGCAAGTACGTTAAGCAAAATAGAGTTTCGAAATACCATTGCAAGCACGGAGCAAAAACATCTCCGATTGTGGATCATCAATCTGGGCAACATAATCCATAAGCTCTATGGTCCTGGTCACACGTTTCAACACAAGCTCGCTGCGGAAAAGAGGCCACACCCCAACAGGACCACCAAGAACTTTAACACCAGGCGACGACATAGAAATATCAGGAGGGAAAGTACTAGGAAGCCGACTCCTAGGATATTCCTTAGGCCAAAAAACCTCGGTTTTACACACATTAAGATGAAGACCCAAGCGAGGCCCATCCTCCATTATCACCTCTAGAACCTTCCCCACCACCTCGGTATCGCCAACAGTAGTGCCATCGTCCAAGTACCACACCTGTAGACACAAGTCAAAAGAGTCCCGGATCTTACACACCAAAGGGTGTAACACCAAAGCGAAAAGCAAAGGACCCAAAGGATTGTTAGGTTTATTTACCTCTTATTAAACTCCTCTAATATTGAACTAATTAACATTTTAATTATTTATTCTTTAGATCTAGTGCACGCATAAAAAAATAAGAGATTTATAAGAAAACAATGTCCCTTACATTGTAAATTTCGGTTTATGGGCACAAGTAAGGTCTCCTACCTTGACTTGTTCTTGAGCTATGATGAGTAATAGGATGATCCTCCAAAGACTTCAAGTATAGAAGCCTCTCCTTTCGATTGCACCCAAGATTATCCCTTATCTCTACTAAATAATATTTGCTAGATATTTGTTTAGTAGTTTACCTTAAAATTGATTACTAATACTCATATATTACACTAATAATATTAGTAATTTTTTTGAACAATTTGAATCAAAAATCTCATGTTTTGATGAAGAAGAAGATTAATATGTGAAAGGTTTTGCATGTTACAAATTTTGAGAATAAGAGAGTAGAAAAATGAGAACAATAAGTGTCCTCTCTCACTTGTGTGTACCGGTCATATACTCTACATGGAGTACTTTTGGTCTTCTCAAAACTTATCACATGCAAAAGCTTTAGTAGAGGTTATAGGCTAGTAGTTTTAGGTGTGCCATAAGATGTTGGAGAATCTATCCAACTACTAAATGACAAAAACCAAAAAACTAGTATGATTATGGTTTTGGACGGTCCACTTAGTGTATATGGGACCATTTTTGTCTTATAATATTTATCCAACAAATGCTTATAAGTCTTGTGTTTAATTATCTCACATAATTAAATATTAATTTGATCATACAACAATTATATGATAAATTAATACACATATATCCACTCAACTTATTGAGTAATATTTGACCATTATATCAACATATAATAGGTCCCATAATAGTTAGTTAGTTATTTAAATTTACAACCTCTTGTAAATGTAAATAACTAATTACCTCTACCTCAAAATTTTTATAAAACCTCAACATAATTTAGTAAATTAACATATTAATCCACTAAATTGAATCTTATTTAATCACATTACAATAAGATACATATTTCCTCTCATAAATATAAATTGTTCATATTTAAGGAATTGATTAACTTGTATCGTCATACAATTAATCAACTTTACAGATTAGGGCATCATCCTTTAGGTGTGACCTTAAGGGATCAACTGACCACCACCGTCTCACGACACTAACGTCAAACTCTAGCAAGCCAATCGTTACAGATTAATGTTGATCAGTTGACTATATAATGAATCATCTCTTACGTATTCTTAATATGAGATTTAATTATGATATTAAATCATGTGATCGCACTATTGTTGAGGACACATTTTCCAACAATCTCCCACTTGTCCGAGACAAGTGTGCGTCACCATTTCTCTTGTCCTATTACAATCTCCCACTCAATGCAAGATGTCTTGCAGGTCGTACTTACACTTGATCATATCTTGAGTGGTTTCCTTGATCTGGAGAGTAACTGTCTGACCGGAATTATCTATCATAGATACCTTCTGAGCGTGACCACGCATTTCCAGTTAACTACTCCTCGAGTGGCCTTGAGATTTCAAACAACCCTGACAAGGGGTGGACAATTCCTATCGCCCTATTCCCTTCGTTCAGCCACAGTCCATCATAACCCAAAATATACCAAGTTTGACCTCATTTACGAAATCGTAGAGTATAAATCAAAGCTAATCAGAAGTTGTGCCAACTTGGGCGAATAGTCTCTAATCAAAAGAATTCTCATAAGAATACTATAGTAGCTCTTGCCACGACCAGGCTTTATGAATTACCAGAACTCTATAAGCGGTCACTGCCCGACAGAGTGTCCCATACAGTCTGCCTATGTGATCGACTAGTCATCCTATATGACGCTATGGCACTTGAACTTGCCATCAATCGCATCACACTCTAATCACTTCGAGACGTGACCTCATATAAGTAACTAGGGGCGAATACCATGTCAATCCAGTTCACTTTAATGGTGTTCAATTTGTCTCTACAACCCATTTGGATTTAACAAAGTAAAGGGTGAGTTTAATAAAACTCAAACAATAAATGCGATTATCACATATGAATAGTCAATACACGATTACTACTTCATATCTTATAATCTTTAGTGTATTACTAACACTAGTTAAAATGCAATAAAAGCTTGGCAAAACGGACATACCCTATATCCATATATTCCAACTTTATCAATTGCTATTTCGTTCAATCCAATGTTATCTCTAATAACTTGAATTCATTTCTAAGTATTTATCTAGTCTTCTTGCTAGACTTGGGCTCTTTAACTTGAAATATGCTCCCACTGTTATCACATAACTTGTGATAAAGTCATTTGTTGAGGGATTCACCCTTAATCCCTACGTTGACCATTTTGTCACAACTTACTTAGATTCCTTTTCTAGAATTTGCAATGCGCGAAACTAAGACACTTTTCTAGTTTCATACTCTAGAGTCAATAAGATATCCTAGGATTTCAACAAATCCTTTTCTGTTTGGAAACTAAAGTTTGTACAACCCTTCAACACGAAACTTAGTTTATCATCCAAACATATGAACGAATCCTTAATTCTTCTCAAGAATCTCAAGGATGTTCTTTAAGGCTTTCACAAGCTATATCATGGGAATTATCCCTTTTATTGACTTATTATGCTCTCAGCATATGTCACACCATGGCATGTGCGTCTGTTGGCATACATGATCATTCTAATGGCGGAAACATTAGCAATCGGTTACATGTGATCAACAACTTAATAGGTGTAGTGAATGACAATGACTCCATTATAGTATTTCCACTTCTATCAACATGAATAGCCTATTTTGTTGATATACAACAGATTTGAAATATCTTATCCTCATAAGACTCTCAACTCTATGCCAATATTCTCTCACATAGATTCAAAATCTAGAATACTTTGCATCCTTTTCCAAGTCTCCAATCACTCTTGCCAGAAGAGAGTATTGGTACATTATTCTCAATAAGTAATATGTTATCAACATATAAGACATGGGAAAATGATTCTGGCTCCCATTAAACTTCATGTATAATCACGATTCTTCAATCATGTGAATGAAACCATTCACTATTATCACATGAACCAAAAGTACAATCCTTTAATGCTTGCTTAAGACCACTCTGAGATCACTTAAGAAAGCTATGCATAATATGTTAGGATTCTTAAATCTTTATCTAAGATTTTGTTTTCGAAACACTTCCTTCTCTAAATTCCCATTTTAGAAAAGCGAATTTTTATTTGCCATTCTTCATTAAAATGAAATGCGGCAATTCCTAACATAATTAATCTTGATCAACATCTTCATGTCAATCTTATACATTTGAATACTCTGAAGCTCTATTTTTCTTTAAAGAGACCCTCGCTTTGTAGTAAATCTACTCTATGAGTAACAAACTTTGGATTGTAATGCTACGGCTCGTATGTAACAAGGTCGATTTGGAATAAGGTCATAATACCATTACTTTCACAAAGCAATATTTTAACCAATAAGATATGTGCGATAAACTCCCACTGAGATATACTCCCACTCTATCTTTATAGATTATAGTTCTATTACTTTCACAAAGTAACACTATAAGACATGTTTGTAATGATCTACTCCCACTCTATCTCTTAGAAATACCTCTATCTTCTTAAGAGATAGCTTTGTGAGTTACAAACATATATATGGTGGAGTATTAGGAGTTTATCTAGACTATAAATTAGCTTTTAAAAGGCTATCCCCAACATGGCAGTTTGATTCATGTAATATACGAGTCTTATCCATGTCATCTGTTTAATAGACTCTCTATTCTAGGTATTTCCTGGTTGACCATCCGTTTAGAATTACTTGTCCGTTTTGGATTGCAAATTCCCAAAATTGAGTTCAACAACTCAAACCGACTCATATTAGTTCGATCTTATGGGTAGTGACACTAGGTCATAATCCATCTTTAATAAATCAAATTTATTACTTAGATCTTTGCCACTACGATCGGATCGCAATGCTTTAGTTTTTACTTCAATTGGTTCTCTACACCATTTAGAAATTTCTCAAATTTCTCAAATGCTTCACTTTATATTTAATTAAGTAAATATACCCATATCTACTTAAATCATCGGTAAAAGTGACGAAGTAGTCATAAATTCCCCTTGCAGTGATGCTCATTAGAACACATACATCGACATGTATTAGTCCCAACAAATCACTTGCTCGTGTCCCTTTACCACTAAAGGAAGTACAAATCATATTGCAAAGGAGACAAGATTCGCATATTCCATATGATTGAAAATCAAATGGTTCATTAAATCTAGCCGACACTAGCCTTTAATGTGTTTCTCATTTATGTAACTTAATTAAAAAAAATCAAATGTACAAATCATTTAGATTACAAGTTATGAGTCTTTTGGATGGTATTACGTAGATATCATTGCTTGAGTTGGACGTGTCTAAAACTTCTATATCATAAAGATAAGTGACATGGCTCACAGCCATGTCTATTTTCAATAAAATACAACAATTGTCATTGATGGCAAAATATAAATCCTTTCATGTCTCACATAGAAATGGAAATAATGTTTTAGGCTAAGTGGGTACATAATAACAATTATGTAAATTACAGCTCAAAGCTATTAGCTAAAACAAGTACATAAGTCCCTCTTGAAGTGGCGGCTACCCTAGCTCCATTTCCTTGTCGGAGATTCATATCACTCTTGTTTAGCTTTTCCACATTTCCAAGTCCCACTTGGAGTAACAAGTCCAACTTTGATATCTCCCAAATACTTGGAGCAATTTCGCTTCCAATGGCCCATGATATTACAATAATGACATTCCTCATAGGATTGGGCACCTTTCTTGGTTTTGGTCTTGGTAGTCCCACTATCCATTTCCAATTCATTATCAGGTTTGGGTTTCTCACCCATTTTTGCCTTCCCTTTATTAATACCAATACTCCTTTCATTTGCAAGGACAGCCTTGCTAGAACTCCTACTGAATTTAATATTTTTCTTTGTTTCTTCAAACAAGGATGCCTTGGGTTTTGTAAGATTTTCTTCACAAGACTTTCTTTCCAAGGTGGTGGGCAATAATATTGGAGTGGGTGGAGTGGATGTGGTAAAGAAGCAAAAATTTCCATCCTGACCAATGCCAACGCATAATTCTCTAATTGTATCATTGTCATACTCAGAGCATTTTTCATCAAATGATTGGAGCCATGTATCAACGGTGATTGGTGTAGGAGTATTAGATGAATTCATTGTGTATTATTTAACTACAAAAACGGAAATGAAAGAAATAATTAACATCTATCGTTTTAATAATACTCGTATTTTTGTAAACAAGTATTGCATCTATGTAGTGACCTCCACCCAACTAACATAAATGATTCCGAGATCCAAATTCATATTAATACGGATACGGTAAGCCGAGTCATCCCTTATCAATATAACTCGGTGGATTAACCCCTTAATCGATTCTACTTCTAGAACTCTCGGTCGATAAAAATTACTCTAATTCTTATCTTTAGCCCGGAACACATGCGACTACGGTCACGAATACTTCCGTTGTGCTCAATCCAAATTTCGATGTAATAACTTTTTATTACCCACTTACCCAATGTGACAAGGTTTGTATTACGGTAAAGCCGGCTCAACTCCCTTATGAAATTGGGATTCATGGTTTCTACTATTTGGCAAGGCTAATTCTTAATTATTATATGTGAGAGATCTTGTCAATTTATTATCTATCACGTTTTAAGTGAACTAAAGCGGTGAACTACGATAATTATAATTGACACGGTCGATGACTCGATATGATATGCATGTTGTTGTTATGGCGATTTGGCAATGCATGTAACATATTAAGAGAAATGCTAAGCAATAAATAAAATTCCTAGTATGGCCTTCCTAAAATAGAAAATCAAATTATCTATTATATATTCGGAAATCAACTCCTTTGGTCCCTTGAATTTTCATATGGCACGCTTCCCAAGAACACCGTCTTTGTCGGAACACCTTTCCGAATGGCACCGTCTTTGAAGATTCTCCATAATTACAAATAATAATAAAAATACAAAGCTATTCCTATTATACATTTGTAAAATAGAAAACTAATAATAAAAATAAAAGTGATACGAGATCACATTAAATTACAACTGAATCAATATTCCCTTTTATTACGGGTAATATCGATTAAAATTAAGGCCATACTAAGATAATTTACATAATTCAAAATTATATAAATAAAAGACATTCAACAATTGAAATATGTAGCATTATAATATGTACTTATCATGCCAAATGATGTGCCAAATCGCCCTATTTAACTTATGTCGTACAGATAACCCGGTTTTGTGGAAATGCGTGATAATAACCTTTTAAAATCACTAATTAACATTTAAATCACATCTAAGCTCAAGTTAATTATACGAACACTTTTTAGGACTTAGAAATTAGTCATCACTCAATTTTTGTCAATAATTCAACTTGATTTAATGTTATGCTCATTTTTTACCTTAAAATCATAATATTTATGAAATAAATCCAAATTAAATTATAAAAATTTCAAAATTTTAATTTTAAATTTTTGAACATTCTGGAATAATTCCATGACACTCATAATGTCAAATATCATGGTTAAAATTTTCGAATTAATTTTGAGGATAAATAGTTGCATTTTATCGGTTTTATCTCATAAAATATTTAAAGTATCCAAAAATTAATCCAATAGTTTTTAAAACCTTGGATCTGATTAGTGGGATATTTATGCAATCTAAAATAATTTTCTCATGCCATGCAATACAATTTAGCTATTTATGCTAAAATAGTCACTATTTATGCCATTTTTACTCTAAAAATTCATAAATCATGCTAAATGAGATCATTTAATCTTGAAATTTACATACACTCTGTAAATTATGCATGTGACAACATATAAAAATCTCATGGCCTAATTCGAAATATATTTATTTTTAACCATTTAACCTCTTTTAATCCATTTTTATCTCATAAAAATCATAAATCATGCAATATTAATCCAATTAATACGAGATTTTACACACAACTTGTAAAATATGCATGTGAGGTCATATAAAATTTCAAGGTCAGAAAAATATTTTAACTATTTTTAGCATTTTAATTCCCATTTTAGTCATAAAAATGTAATAAAATGACCAAAAATCATTAAAATGAGCAATAAATTTCCATAAATCATAAAAATGACCTAAAATCATTTTAGGACCAGAATATATAACATGCATGGTTATTTCGTGGCTTATACTTATAAATCATAAATTTTTATTTTATATGTTAACTTTTTAACTCGGAAAAATAATAACCGATTATGCATGCAACATCCTTATGCTATGATACCACTTGTTAGGTTTATTTACCTCTTATTAGACTCCTCTAATATTGAACTAATTAACATTTTAATTATTTGTTCTTTAGATCTAGTGCATGCATAACAAAATAAGAGATTTATAAGAAAACAATATCCCTTACATTGTAAATTTCGGTTTATGGGCACAAGTAAGGTCTCCTACCTTCACTTGTTCTTGAGCTATGATGAGTAATAGAATGATCCTCCAAAGACTTCAAGTATAGAAGCCACTCCTTTCGATTGCACCCAAGATTATCCCTTATCTCTACTAAATAATATTTGCTAGATATTTGTTTAGTAGTTTACCTTAAAATTGATTACTAATACTCATATATTACACTAATAATATTAGTAATTTCTTTGAACAATTTGAATCAAAAATCTCATGTTTTGATGAAGAAGAAGATTAATATGTGAGAGGTTTTGCATGTTACAAATTTTGAGAATAAGAGAGTAGAAAAATGAAAACAACAAGTGTCCTCCCTCACTTGTGTGTACCGGCCATATACTCTACATGGAGTACTTTTGGTCTTCTCAAAACTTATCACATGCAAAAGCTTTAGTAGAGGTTATAGACTAGTAGTTTTAGGTGTGTCATAAGATGTTGGAGAATCTTTCCAACAACTAAATGATAAAAACCAAAAAACTAGTATGCTTATGGTTTTGGACGGTCCACTTAGTGTATATGGGTCTATTTTTGTCTTATAATATTTGTCCCACAAATGCTTATAAGTCTTGTGTTTAATTATCTCACATAATTAAATATTAATTTGATCATACAACAATTATATGATAAATTAATACACATATATCCACTCAACTTATTGAGTAATATTTGACCATTATATCAACATATAATAGGTCCCATAATAGCTAGTTAGTTAAATTTACAACCTCTTGTAAATGTAAATAACTAATTACCTCTACCTCGAAATATTTATAAAACCTCAACATAATTTAGTAAATTAACATATTAATCCACTAAATTGAATCTTATTTAATCAAATTACAATAAGATACATATTTCCTCTCATAAATATAAATTGTTCATATTTAAGGAATTGATTAACTTGTATCGTCATACAATTAATCAACTTTACAGATTAGGGCATCATCCTTTAGGTGTGACCTTAAGGGATAAACTGACCACCACCGTCTCACGACAGTAACGTCAAACTCTAACAAGCCAATCGTTACAGATTAATGTTGATCAGTTGACTATATAATGAATCATCCCTTACGTATTCTTAATATGAGATTTAATTATGATATTAAATCATGAGATCGCACTATGGTTAATGACACATTTTCCAACAAGGATCACCTTGCTGGACCCCTTGACAAGACCATAAAGAGTGCTCCCCATAAAACAACCTAGCTGGACTCGAATAACAAAACTCCACCCAGCGGGAGAGAACATGGCAGCGAAGACGAACCTCACGTAACATGACATCACGGTCAACTAAGTTGAAGGCATTCTAGAAATAAACCAACAACATAGAAAGCCCAACCACGCCACCACGAGCCTCAACTAACCAGTTCAAGGCATGAGGAATAGCCTCTCCTCCACCGGAAACCCCAACCCCGAACTGAAGCCCCTCAAAATAACTGCACAAAGATGGTCCAATCATACAACTCCGACCTTAAAGACAAGCCGCCTCCAAACAGTGCCCACAGCAATAGGACGAATACCACTGCCTGGTTTAACAAGCGGGGTGAGCGGATCACTAGCAATGTACTCACCCAGAACCTGTAGGCATCGGCCTCCAGGAAAAGATTGACCACCCGAGTGATAGAGGTGATCAAATCATCGGCAATAGCAACTGTAGCTCCACCCAAACAATCCATGAGATACTGAGCACGGAACGCATCCCTCCCACACGTCATACCACGCGGGAAACTCCTAATCATATCCAAAACAACGGTCGAAGAAGCAACGGTGGGAAAGTGATTAACGGGCAAAGGAGGCAAGGTGGGAGAGGGGGCAATGAGGTGCTTATCTCGCAAAGCAGCAAGGGTGGCATCGGAATAAGAAGCAAGACCTGGTGAAGAAAGCACCCGTACAACGGCAGTATAGTGGCCATCACAAATCTTCCTCCGACATTGCCGGAGGTTAAGCTCGCTCAAATCAAGGTCCTCCTCCACATGAAACGAAGGAGGAACCTCATCATCCAAAGTCTCCCTCAAAAGCTACAGACTACCCCCAGGCACCCCCCAAGCAAGAATAGCACTGACAATACTCGCCTCCTGACGCTGACGCCTAACAACAGTCCTACACTCAAGATTACTCCTAGGGGAGAAGGTCTTAAGTATACAAAGAGGAAACACAAGCAAACGAATCCAGCATGAGAGGTCACTAGGAGAGTCAGCCCCATCATCTAAAGCTCCTTTTAAAACCTGAGCAAACCCAAGGCGACATTTAGGAGGGATAGATTTCATGGTGCGTAACCCCAAGGATGTAAGACCCCCGTACACCAGAATGCCTTTTCCAAGGACCATCCAAGTGTCTGAGGGTGTCACCATCTCGGTTTCCTGAGGAAGTAGATCAAATAGGACAATAAAAGAACATTTATAACGCATTAATGTATCTTATACAACATAACTCTGTATACATTCCTCTATAAAGATAAGAACTACTACACTCGTGTTACAACACTTCTAGACCGGTAGCGTGATGACTCGATCCCTCCAATCCTAGTAGCCACAAGCAACAGTACCTGCTAAGCCAACTGCTCACCATCCCCGAATGGATCACCGCAGATACCACAAAACAACACGGGGTCAGTACTGACTAATCAAAAGTACAACAAATAAACAATGTATCCAGCTGATCCTCCTTTAACCCAGTCTCCCGATCTCGCACAGTAACCGACTACACACTGACGTATGTAGCCCTGCCAGATTACCCATCACAACAGGTAATCCTCGCCGTCAGTGGGTGACCGCAGCCCGTCCCACCTAGTCTATCTAATCAACGAGCGACTAACAATCCATGTCCCTTAATGTGCACATCCCCTCCCGTGGCGGGTTCCACGGAGGGCGAACTAGGGTGTGAAGCCACTCTCGCAAGTGACTCCACCACAACACAACACACACAACATCACAGCTGTCACAACATTTCCACACCAATACCGTCACAACAACACCCGGGCACCGATGATCAGCAGATAACAATAATTAAGAAACAATAACAAACTCAATCAATTAACAGTACTGAGTAGGGAAACCCTACCTCGTCACGAACCATGAAAGACATCCAAATACAGCCAAGCAGGACTCCAATATGCATCCTACAATGATAACCACTTCCTATTACACAACTATCCTCAATAAACTACCCAAAAGAGACACAAGGCAGATACTTACCTAACAACGCCCATCGACGGCGACATAGACGATAACCACGCATGCCACCCTTCCTAAGCGAATCCTATCCTTCCCATGTTGGAGGTTTAGGCTATATGCATGGGAGTGTGTAGAAATGGGGTGATAGGAGAGGGAGGTAGGCTAGGGTTAGAGAAAGAGAAACTGTGGAGGAAATGGGAAATGAAATGAATCTCGCGAACTTGCGTTTTATATTAATGCGTCGACAGCAGCCATACTCGGTCGAGTACTGGAGTACTCGGCCGAGTAGGCTCTACTCGGTCGAGTATAGGTGATACTCGGCCGAGTAGCCTCTGCTAGGTCGAGTAAGCAATCCTATAAAGCTCATGTTATAAGCCTGATCCCTCACCCATTCATCCCTACTGTCTGTCTTGGTCAACAGGGTCGGTCAACAGAGTCCTTGAATATCCTGGGTATTACAAAGGATAAAAAACGATCAAGCAATGAGATAGACCAACCAACAGGTTCAACCCCCACATCAAACGAGAGAACTGACGGAGACGGAGCAGAAGGTCTGGGAATACCATAAATAATAAAGCGAACAAGACTATCACCACAATCCGGAGGCGCCACAACATCGTCCCGACTATGCCGACATCTAATAGGAAATGTATGAGTTTTAAGGCACACCCCACATATCCAAACCTCCATCCTCTTTAAAGTAATCTCAGCATTAGAAAAAACAGTCAAACTATTAGAAAAAGTTTGGCGTGTAAGTATCATAGCTTCACCACGACAATGCCGATCTTAAAAGTGCCGTAACATGGAGGTTTTAACAAGATCCCTACCCCCATTATCCAGACACCCATGAAGACCAATAAAAGGACAATGGTACCTTACCAAGTCGGGCATGACACCAAGGTAGCAAAGCAATCAAAACAAAAAAAAAGTCAATGTGCATGGATGCGATCACGTGAGTGCATCACCCATTCCCATGACCCAGCAACCTAGGACCAGTAGACCCACGGGAAGAACAGGCAGTGAAAGAGTAGCAACCAACGTGAAAAAATCACAGCCAAGCACGAACCGAATGCGAAAAAGAAAAGAAATCTGATCAGGGAAACTAACAAACCATCACGCAGAAAACCGAAACCCACGTGAACTCCCAACAACACCCACAACCACGATGGCAACACCCACAACTACGATGGCAGAAGTGGCGGCCAACAACAAAAGCAAGGCGACATCAAGCCATCAATGTCAGAATAAGAAAACAAAACCGGAAAAATAAGAAAAAGCCCTAAAAAAAGCACACCTCAAAAACAACAACCTTAAACAACCACCACACTGACGGCGACCCCACCTACAGCAAAACGACCGATCAAACGTTGACACTGACGTGAAGGGTAGCACAGCGAAAAGGAACCCGAAGCCGACGCACGATAAATATCGCAAAAATAACGACAGAGATGCAAACTATAACGCCCAGAAACAACCGCCCTATAATCATGATGCCGACAAGGGATTATGCCGGCGAGAATAGAACGACAGTCAGATGACGGTGTGAAGCGAAGCAGATCAGAGAACGTTCAAAAATCAAAACAGGAAGCCCTAAACGGACAGAAACCACGACCACGCATGACCGACGACGTGAGCTCTAGTGGCTGGCGTGAAGTGGGGACTGACGACCTTGAGAAGGCAGCAGCAGCACAGGCGGTGGCAGTGAACGAAGCCAGGCAGTCACCTTCTCTCAATCACACGACCTCACCTTCTCTCTCGAATTATTATTATTATTATTATTATTATTATTATTATTATTATTATTATTATTGTTATTATTATTATTATTATTATTATTATTATTATTATTATTATCATTATCATTATCATTATCATTATCATTACCATTACCATTACCATTACCATTACCATTACCATTACCATTACCATTACCATTACCATTACCATTACCATTACCATTACCATTACTATTACTATTACTATTACTATTACTATTATTATTACTATTACTATTATTATTATTATTATTATTATTATTATTATTATTATTATTCTTATTCTTATTATTCTTATTATTATTATTATTATTATTATTATTAAAACGCATACTTTTATTAATCAATCAAAAGTTTACAAGAAATTGGTGGGCAGCCGAGATACAATCTGGGCGCCTACTCCCTTAGAAATAGCAACGCTAAGTCTAGTAAAAATAAAAGTAGCAACGCGAGCACCGGCATCCTAAGACACAGAAAATTTCTGAATCCGCTTGAGTAAGGCAACAACATCTATCCCCAACTCCCTCAAAGAAAATTATTATTGTTGTTGTTGTTGTTGTTGTTGTTGTTGTTGTTGTTGTTGTTGTTGTTGTTGTTGTTGTTGTTGTTGTTGTTGTTGTTGTTGTTGTTGTTGTTGTTGTTGTTGTTGTTGTTGTTGTTGTTGTTGTTGTTGTTGTTGTTGTTGTTGTTGTTGTTGTTGTTGTTGTTGTTGTTATTGTTGTTGTTGTTGTTGTTATTATTATTATTATTACTATTATTATCATCATTATTATTTTCATTATCATTATCATTATCATTATCAATATCATTATCATTATCATTATCATTATCATTATCATTATCATTATCATTATCATTATTATTATTATTATTATTATTATTATTATTATTATTATTATTATTTTCTTTTTTTTTTCAAGAAGGTTATGCCCATCTATTCATCCATGAAGGGGAAAAATAAATGAGAAAATTTTTACAAAAGCTAAACACTGTCAAGGAACCAACTAAGTAACCTAAACCAAACTAAGTTACTTGTTTACAAGCCAACTTCTAATATGAGAATTGCTACTAGCAGAAAGACGGATTTTTAAGACCCACTGCAGCTCTGTGGCAAGAAGCTCAGGTTTCTTAGCACGCCCCAGGAAGATGCGATTATTTCTTTCCTCACAAAGAGTGAAAACCAGACCAGCTAAACAGCTAGAGACCAAAGCACTCTTCCAGCTAAGCATCCCATGTTGAGGTAGCAGACGGTATAACCAGTTCTTCAAGGCCAGAGCCGACCATGATCCAGTCAAGCCAAGCCATTGCATCATCAGCCTACGAACAGCCTGAGAAAAGGTACATCTAATGAACAGATGTCTATGTAATTCTAAGGCACCCTCACATAGACAGCGTATGTTTACCACGTGATAACCACAGGCACTAATCTTGTCAACACTGGATAAAACCTGTTGAGCAGCTTGAGTGAGGCAAATCTTGTGCTTTAGAAGGATCTCAGGATAGGACATGACTCTAGCCCAACCAAGCTTACTATGTTTTGGCCTAAATATGTCATACACCTTTTTTATTACAAAACGACCCCTCAAAACACAGGAGTCAAGAGCAGCCTGGGCAGCATCCTGATCCCCAACAATACCCAGAAAGTTGTCCCTAACTTTGATGATTGCTCGCCAACTTTCAGCATGACGAGGCTTACACTGAACAGTCCAAATTGAGGCACCAAGCATATAATAATCCTTTGTCCACTTATCCCAAATTCCATCTCTATTTTGGGAAAGCAGCTAGAGCCACTTAGAGATAAGGGATTTGTTCCAACTCAGGAGCTCCTTTATGTTGAAACCACCCTCCTGCCAAGGGGAATAAATGGAATGCCAGCTTTGAAAAATCATCCTACGCTTACCAGGTTGAATACCCCAGAAATAATCCTTGCCACTAGAAGAAAAAACCCCTATCACGACGCGGTTATCGTGGCGGTTTTAATAGAAACGACGTGAAAAGCCCAATAAATTGGCGAGAACCCAAATTTTGTGTATGTAGGAGGTCTATTGTGGCAGTTTATGTAAGAACCGACGTGATAAGTGATACTTTTTATGGCGGTTCCAAATAGAAAACGCCACTATAAGTTTATTGTGGTGGTTATATTAACAACCGACGTTAAGAATGACGCTAAATGTTAATACTAAGTTACAATATTTTAGACTAAAAAACCGCCATTATATGTTTTTGTGTCGGTTTTTAATTAAAACCGACTTTAATAGAAAAAAATAAAAAAAGCCATCCAAAACCCATTTACAGTAGTTCTTTCGTCTTCTTCTTCATTTCCCCAACCCCCAAATTAAACCCCAAATCCCCTCAATTCAATCATCATCTCCAACCGCCAACTCCATTTTCTCACGCCGCCCAAAAACCATCCATTTCCGTCTCACGCCGCCCTTGACAACCGTCTATCTCCTTGTTGTTTCCGGCCACACCGCACATTTTTCGACTCAATTCAATCATCAATTCCGATTTTAACTCAGGTAACCCCATTTTTCTAACTCCCCTCTCTATACTACTGATTGTTTCAGGCCACCATCATCTCTACTCACGCCACCGTCGACAACCACTATCCTAGCCAAGTTGAACTCCGTCTACACCTCAATTTCAAGTCCGACTCTTCATTTGTTATCAAAATCCATTTGGGACATCAGGTATATTTCATTATCTGCGTATTCGGTTTTCAGTTTTGTATATATTTTGATCAAATTGAATTAGATATTCACTTTGGAAATCTTTCATTGGTTTTTTGGTGTCAAGCCGTCTTAAATTGATTCTAATACTGCTTTGAAATTACGAGAAGTGTAGTATTAAATTTAATATTATCTATCTAACTAGAATGAATTGAAGGAAATGTAGATTCATATACATATTAACATACTCTTATATGTCTAAATAATTTGTCATAAAATTAAAACGGATTTTATGCATGCAAACAATAATATAAAAGAAGAGAAATAATGTCCTTACATTCAATATTTCGGCTATATTGGGCACAAGAGAGATCACCTTTCTCTTCTTGTTCTTGAGCTATTCCAATGGATGAACAAGATCTAAGAATAAGATCTCTCCCCAAGCTTTATACCCAAGGCTTAACACTTAATCTAATTAATATTATTTGATCTAGTATAATATTAATATGGGAGAAAATTGAACCAAAAACTTTATAAAACTCTTATGTGTTTTCGGTTTTTAAGAGAGAAGAAGAGAGGATTTTCTTCTCACTAGAACTTGTATTTTTGGATGAGTGAAAAATAATGGAAATAATACACTACCTTTAGTATATTATTAGGCAAAATTAAAGAAAAACAATGATAGTTTTTCTTCCCCAAAACCGTGTAAGAGGAGGGCTATTGGGGAGCCAATGCATGAAAAATTTGTTCTTCACAAGGAACAATAGGCTTGCATGCCTAGACTTGCTTTTTCATTATTATGTTTTATCAACTAAATAAAACAATTAACTAGCTTAATCTCCCCAATTTTTCGGCACTTAACATAATATGGTTCCCATATTATTTTTGTCAATTGTCAATATGTCACATGTCATATGTGACATAAATATGTTATGTATTTTTAACATATTAAAAATCAACGTATTAATAAAAATACGTCACATACAAAAATCGACTTAGTAATTTCATAATTACTTGTGCCAAAATATTTTACCATTTATAAATTTCAACTGATTGAATTTATAATAATTCATTCATTTAAATTGTTACATTAAACAATTTATTTCATCCGAGTAATTATACAATTTAATTACTCAGACCGTATCTCATTTAATCACATTTCAATTTGATACGTAAATTTTACTTCCAAAATCGTCCGTCAATTTTCAAGTAATTTAATTAACTCGTAACATTATACGATTAATTAAATGATCAATTAAGAGTATCGCCCTATAGGTATGACCTAGGGGGTCAACTGATCACCACCGTCACACGACAAGAATGTCAAACTCTAGTCGACCAATCATTACCGATATATATTGACCAGGTTGACAGTAACAATATTACTTCCCAATTATATTCTTTAAAATGAGATTTAATAACGATATTTAAATCATGTGATCGCACTATTGTTGAGGACACATTTCCCAACAATCTCCCACTTGTCCTCGACAAGTGTGCGTCACCAATTCTCTTATCCTATTACTATCTCCCACTCAATGCAAGGTGTCTTTCGGGTCGTACTTGCAAGTGATCATATCGAGAGTGGTTTCCTCGATCTGGAGAATAACTGATTGACCGGAGTTATCTAACATAGATACCATCCGAGCGTGGCCACGCATTTCTAGTTCATTACTCCTCGAGTGGCCCTGAGATATTGTTTTAGCCCTGACAAGGGGGTGGACAATTCCTATCGCACTTATTCCCTTCGACTAGCCACAGCCATCATAACCCAAAATATGCCCATTTGACCCCATTTACGAAGGTCGTAGTAACACAAATCAAAGTTAATCTGAAACTGTGCTATCTTAGGCGAATAGTCTTTAGTCAAAAGAATCGACTCATTTGAATACTATAGTAGCTCTCGCCACGACCAGGCTATATAAATTTGCCAGAACTCTATAAGCGGTCATTAGGCCCGACAAAATGTTCTTAACGATGCGCCTATGTGATCGACTAGTCATCTCACATGACTCTATGGCACTTGAACTTGCCATCAATCGCCTCACACTCTAGTCACTTCGAGACGTCACCTCATACAAGTGACTATGGGCAAATACTATGTTAATCCGTGTTCACTTTAACGGGGTTCAATTGTCTCTACAACCCGTATGGATGTAACAAAGTATAAATTAAAGATAAAAGACAAATGTGATTATGAACATGAACAAAAACAACACTTTTATTTCATTTCAAAATCTAACAGAAATTTGGTACACGTTTAAGTCCCATGGACGTAACATGCCCATCATGCTTAGCCTGCGATAAAGGCTTGGTGAGCGGATCGGCTATGTTGTCATCCGTCCCACCCTTACAAATCGCAATTTCCTTTCTTTCAATGAAATCTCTTATTACATGATATTTTCTAAGTACATGTCTAGATCTATTACTAGACTTCGGCTCCTTAGCTTGGAAGATCGTCCCACTATTATCACAATAGAGAGTGATAGGATCATCGGCGGTAGGTACTACTTTTAGACCTTCCGTGAATTGCTTGATCCACATAGCTTCCTTGGCGGCCTCCTCGATGCTTTGCTATGTACTCACCTCCGTTGTTGAATCCGCGATTCTGACTTCCTTGAAGCTTCTCCAGCTTACGGCACCACCATTGAGCATGAAAACAAAACCAACTTGTGATTTCATGTCATCTCTATCTGTTTGAAAACTTGAGTCCGTGTATCCTGTAACACGCAACTCGGTGTCTCCTCCAAACACAAGGATAGAGTCCTTAGTTCTTCTCAAGTACTTAAGGATGTTCTTGACAAATCCAGTGACTCTCACTGGATTTCCTTGATATCTACTCGTCATGCTCAAGGCATACGAGACATCGAGACGTGTGCATATCATGGCATACATGATTGATCCAACAAAGCGAAGCGTAAGGGATCAACTTCATGCGTTCAACATCATGGGGTTCGGAGGGACATTGAGTCCGCTCAATATCGTTCCGGTTACCATTGGTACCAAACCCCTTTTGGATTTGTCCATGCTGAATCGTCAAAGAATCTTATCAACATAAGACTCTTGACTTAGTGCCAATATCCTCTTGGGTCTATCTCTATAGATCCGGATACCTAATATGCGTTGTGCCTCTCCTAAATCCTTCATTTGGAAGTGGTTACCTAACCACTTCTTAACAAAGACAACATTGGAATATCATTTCCAATGAGTAGTATGTCATCGACATACAAGATTAGGAACACAACATTGCTCCCACTCAATTTCATGTATAAACATGGTTCCTCAACATTTCGAGTGAACCCATTTTCTTTTATAACATGATTGAATCGATGATTCCAACTTCTAGATGCTTGCTTAAGACCATAAATGGATCTCTTAAGCCTGCACACTTTGTTAGGATTTTTAGAATCAACAAAACCTTCGGGTTGTATCATGTACACCTCCTCTTCTAAATGCCCATTTAGAAAAGCGGTTTTGACATCCATTTGCCAAATTTCATAATCATGAAATGCGGCGATCGCTAACAAAATCCGTATGGATCTTAGCATGGCTACGGGGCGAAGGTCTCATCATAATGGAGACCTTGGACTTGGGTAAATCCTTTTGCCACTAGCCTAGCTTTGTAGACATCGTCATGTCCTTCTATGCCATTTTTGACCTTGAATATCCATTTGCATTGGAGGGGTCTTGCCCCTTTAGGCAAATCTACCAAGTCCCAAACTTGGTTTTCAAGCATAGAATCCATTTCGGACTTCATGGCTTCAAGCCATAAGGTGGAATTAGGACTAGAGATTGCGTCCTTGTAGGTGGCGGGCTCGTCACTTTCCATAAGCAACACATCAAGCGTTCCATCTTCTTCGATAAGTCCCACATATCGATCGGGATGGCGAATAACTCGGCCCGTCCTTCTTAGTGGAGGAGGTACAACCGCGTTAGACGACGAAGGAACATCTTCTTGCGTCTCTACCTCGGTTTGTGGCTCTTGAACTTCGTCAAGTTCAAAATTTCTCCCACTCTGTCTGTTAGAAATAAATTGTCTTTCTAAGAAGACAGCCTCGCAAGACACAAACACTTTGTTATCTTGAGGTTTGTAGAAGTAATAACCTCGAGAGGTCAAAGGATAGCCTACAAAGATGCATTTTTCGGATCTTGGGGCAAGCTTATTGTCGGGTTTAGTCTTGACGTAAGCATCACATCCCCAAATCTTCATATAGGATATATTTGGGATCTTACCCGTCCACATCTCACATGGAGTCTTTTCAGTGGACTTTGTGGGACTATTGTTCAAAGATCGAATTGCGGTTTGTATCGCAAATCCCCAAAACGAGTTCGGTAACTCGGTTTGACTCATCATGGATCGAACCATATCTAGTAGGGTTCGATTCCTCCTTTCGGCAACACCATTGAGTTGTAGTGTTCCAGGTGGAGTAAGTTGTGATATAATACCACGACCTTTCAAGTGCGAATCAAATTCATGGCTAAGGTATTCTCCACCACGATCGGATCGTAGTGCCTTAATCCTTTTGTTCAATTGGTTCTCTACTTCGTTTTGAAACTCCTTAAATTTCTCAAATGCTTCACTCTTATGTTTCATCAAATAGATATACCCATATCTACTTAAATCATCGGTGAAGGTTATGAAGTAGTCATAATTACCACGAGCGGTGATAGTCATTGGTCCACATACATCGGTGTGTATGAGTCCCAATATCTCACTAGCTCGTATCCCTTTACCGCTAAAAGGATTACGAGTCATTTTGCCAAGTAGGCAATATTCGCATGTACCAAATGATTGATAATCAAATGGTGTAATCACATTAGTAGAAATTAATCTTTTGATGCGATTCTCGTTTATGTGACCTAATCGACAATGCCAAATGAACGCTTCACTTGGATCACTTGTTTTGAGTTTCTTTGATTGTATGTTATAAATATCATTTGTTGGATTTGAGGTCTCTAAAATGTAAATGCCATTAATGGAAGAAGCTTGGCCAATAACCAAATCATTCCTAGAAATAGAGCAACGATTGTTCTTAATGACAAAACAAAAACCGTCCATGTCTAGCATGGCGATTGAAATAATGTTTTTAGAGAGCGTAGGAACATAAAAACAATTATGCAAATTCAACTCAAAACCATTTGGCAAAGCTAGAACATAAGTTCCTTTGGATTCGGTCGCTACCCGAGCTCCATTTCCAAGTCGAAGATCCACATCTCCCTTGCTAAGCTTCTCCACATCTCTTAAACCCTGTAAATGATTACAAAGGTGAGAACCACAACCGGTATCAAGTACCCATGTCGTAGTGGAAGTATAATTTATATCAATAACATAAATTTCTTTAGGAATTGTACCTTTTGGAGTAATGAGTCCCTCCCTTATATTTCGCAAATACATAGGGCAATTCCTTAGCCAATGTCCCATGCCATAGCAATAATGGCACTCATCATTAACTTGCTTGAAGTTCTTGATTTTCTTTCCTTTCTTCTTGAACCTCTTGCTCTTTGAAGCAAGAACTTGATTGCTAGAGCTCCCACTAGCTTTGGCATCGTTATCTTCCAGAGATAAAGACCCTATAGATCGTATGAGGTAGTCTTCCTGAGACGGATTCACACGAGGTCTAGTAGTAGTGGGTGGTTTAGAAGTGGTGATGAAATTAAGGTTTCCATCCGAACCTATCCCGAAATGAAGTTCTCTAGTTGTATCAAAATTATTGGTGGAGCATACGTTGTCAAGAACATGGTGATATGATTCAATGGTTATCGGTGCGGTAGTATTTGATGGATTCATTGTAATGCACTACAAATATGGAGGAAAGGAAATATTAACATTTGTCTTTAAAATCATACTTGCAAATATAACAAGATATGAACATTTATATAGTGACCTCTACCCAACTATAATAAATGATTCCAAGACCCAAATTCATATTAACTTGGGCACGGTGTGGCCGATGAAACCCTTATCAATATAACTCGGTGGATTAACGCTTTAATCGATTCTACTTCTAGAACTCTTGGTCGATAATATTACATTAACATTTATCTATAGCCCAAAACACATTCAATAAGGGGACGGTGTGGCCGATGAAACCCTTATCGAAAAACTTTTGTTGAGTTCAATCCAAATTTCGAATAAATGTGTCCATGATCCAAACCCACATTAACTTGGGCACGGTGTGGCCGATGAAACCCTTATCAACATGAATTCGGTGGATAGACATTTATCACCCACTTCCCCTACGTAACAAGGTTTGTACCCCGGTGTGGCCGAGTGCACTCCCTCACGAAATAGGTTTTCATGGTTTCTACTCTTTGGTAAGGCTATGTCTCAATTAATTGTTTTAGCGAGAGGTCATGTCAATTTATTATCTATCACGTTTTAAGTGAACTAAAGCGGTGAACTACGATAATTCGAATTGACACGGTCGATAAACTCGATAAAATAACAATGCATGTTTAGTTATGGCGATTTAGCGATGCATGTGACATAAAATAAAATGCAAGCATAAAATAAATAAATCCTAGTATGGCCTTTCCTAAAATAGAAAAACTATTAATCTATTACATATTCGGAAACCAACTCCATTGGTCCCTTGAACTTCGGTTGTGGTACGCATCTCGAGGTAACACCGTCTTTATGTATCGCCATTCTTGAAGAAATCCGCCTTTTGGAACTCCGGAATGAATAAAATTACATAATAAATTACATAATTTCCTATTATACATTTGTAACTAAAATAAAATAAATCTATTAAATATTACAAAACGGTGATACGAGATCACAATAAAATTACAACCGAATCGATATTCCCATACATTTCGGGAAATACCAATTAAAAACTAAGGCCATACTAAGTAAAATTACATAATTCAAAATTACATAAATTGAAATTATGATAATCATAAAGAAAATGCAGCATTATAATATGTATGAACATGCTCAATTTATATGCTAAATCGCCTTTTTAATATGCCAATATCGTATATTACTCGGTCTTTACGGATTTGCGTGATTTCAACATTTTATAATCACAAAAATACATAAACTCATATTTATGCATAAGTTAATTACCCTAACCTCTTAGGACTCAAAATATAGTCTTCACTAATAATTTGACCATAATTAACTTTTATTTACAAAATTGTTCATAAATGGACCAAAAATTACAAAAATTAGCTATTAAACTTCAAATAAATCCAAAAATTTCAAATAAATTCAAAATTTGAAATTTAAATTCATGAACATTCTGGAAAAATCCATGACACTCATAATGTTCAAAATCTTAGGTTAAAAATTTCGAAAATTTTCCGGAAAAACAATGTTGCGGTTTATCGATATTTAATAAAAATCATAAAAACATGGAAAAATTATTTTCATTAACCTTTCAATTTTAGATCTGAAAAATATAATAAAATGCAACATTAGGCGTTTTTCCTAAGTCATAGATTATGTTTTATTAATTTTTCACTAATAATGTCACTATTTATGCTATTTTTCTTCAAAAAATTCATAAATCATGCTAAAAGACTTCTTTATAGCCAATTATTTTACACACATCTTGTAAAATTGCATGTGACAACATATTAATTTTCTATGACCAAATTCGAAATTTAACTCATATTAACCTATTTTTCTCTTAAATCCGAATTTAATGATGAAAAATTCATTTTTCGAGCATAACAAGTGCAAAAATTATGAAACTTTACAGGTTATCTCAAAATAATATATGTAACAACATATCCAAAAACCAAGTGAAAATTCGAAGTATAGCTATTTTTAGACCAAAAATGACATTTTTACTCATAAAATCACATTTAAATGCCATTATTGTAAATTATGAACAATAAAAATCCGAAAAATTAACCAAAATATCCTAAAACACTTTAGTACCAGAAATATTAACATGCATGTATTTATTTCGTGATATATCATAATAACACAAATTTTACAAGTTTTATTTTGTTATTCATATAACTCGGAAAAACTTTTAACCAATTTGCATGCAAACAACCGTGGCTCATGATACCGATTGAAGGAAATGTAGATTCATATACATATTAACATACTCTTATATGTCTAAATAATTTGTCATAAAATTAAAACGGATTTTATGCATGCAAACAATAATATAAAAGAAGAGAAATAATGTCCTTACATTCAATGTTTCGGCTATATTGGGCACAAGAGAGATCACCTTTCTCTTCTTGTTCTTGAGCTATTCCAATGGATGAACAAGATCTAAGAATAAGATCTCTCCCCAAGCTTTATACCCAAGGCTTAACACTTAATCTAATTAATATTATTTGATCTAGTATAATATTAATATGGGAGAAAATTGAACCAAAAACTTTATAAAACTCTTCTGTGTTTTCGGTTTTTAAGAGAGAAGAAGAGAGGATTTTCTTCTCACTAGAACTTGTATTTTTGGATGAGTGAAAAATAATGGAAATAATACACTACCTTTAGTATATTATTAGGCAAAATTAAAGAAAAACAATGATAGTTTTTCTTCCCCAAAACCGTGTAAGAGGAGGGCTATTGGGGAGCCAATGCATGAAAAATTTGTTCTTCACAAGGAACAATAGGCTTGCATGCCTAGACTTGCTTTTTCATCATTATGTTTTATCAACTAAATAAAACAATTAACTAGCTTAATCTCCCCAATTTTTCGGCACTTAACATAATATGGTTCCCATATTATTTTTGTCAATTGTCAATATGTCACATGTCATATGTGACATAAATATGTTATGTATTTTTAACATATTAAAAATCAACGTATTAATAAAAATACGTCACATACAAAAATCGACTTAGTAATTTCATAATTACTTGTGCCAAAATATTTTACCATTTATAAATTTCAACTGATTGAATTTATAATAATTCATTCATTTTAATTGTTACATTAAACAATTTATTTCATCCGAGTAATTATACAATTTAATTACTCAGACCGTATCTCATTTAATCACATTTCAATTTGATACGTAAATTTTACTTCCAAAATCGTCCGTCAATTTTCAAGTAATTTAATTAACTCGTAACATTATACGATTAATTAAATGATCAATTAAGAGTATCGCCTATAGGTATGACCTAGGGGGTCAATCGATCACCACCGTCACACGACAAGTAATGTCAAACTCTAGTCGACCAATCATTACCGATATATGTTGACCAGTTGACAGTAACAATATTACTTCCCAATTGTATTCTTTAAAATGAGATTTAATAACGATATTTAAATCACGTGATCGCACTATTGTTGAGGACACATTTCCCAACATGAATATTGGCTTCTAAACTCGTTGTGTTTGTGTCATTTGCAGGCGTGGGGAAATTTGCTGACAACAACCGCAAGCTTCTGTCAATCATAAGTGTTGTATTTCTCAGCCTTGTAAGTGTGGAACCTGATATTTTCTCATGCAAAATTTCTTATAGATACTATTGATCTCCGAAAATTTTAAACTTCGATGAATTAAAAAGGTCAATTGACGAGAATATCTCGTGCTGTATTATTAAGACTGGCATAAAATTCTTCCGACTTTTAAGTTTGGATTAAGACTCTGGATTGTAAGCTTGTACCACTTTCATGGCTTCTCACAGTTCTCAGTTTATTCAAGTAAATACTAGAACTGCGTTCGATTTTGACATTGCTGTGTGTTTGTATATGTGATCATTTTTCGTAAATGCGCATAGGTCCCATGGATACAAGTTACCAAATCAAGGTCATTGCTTATGATGGTTAACCCTACAGGATTCCTTCTAGCTATTGGTTTGGGTGCGTAAGTTAAACAGCTAATTTCATGTCTTTCCTTGCATACATTTGCTTACGTTAAACAATTACCATTTTCATATCAACTATTTTCGCTGCCAATAAGGACTGTCTAACAATATACTCTTTCGGTGCAATTAGCTGCTTACAAGATCCGTTGTTTGAATTTGACTGATTGTGTATTTTAATTGATAGAGAACAACTGATGTTGTGATTTTAATTGATAAAGAACATCCTTTCACAACCAACATCATCCTGTCATCTGCCATTCTTCTTTTCCTTTTACATGGTATAATTTCCAACTTGAATCATTTCAATTTAACTAATTAGGGTTTCTGGGTAATTAATTTTTTGATTCGAAATATATAAATTAGATTGTTGTGTGATTTTCTACTGTTTTATGAACTTAAATATAGCATACTTTCTGTTGCATTATAAGTTCTAGGCTTACAATGATTACATTTGATGATTAGAGTTGATAAGATTTGGGGTTTTTACTTCAATATGAATTAGTTGATTTATCTATCATTCTGTTTGATTTTTCAGAATGTAATGGCATCGTTTTAATTATTTTGGCATGTATAGATTGAGCCTTGAGATGGAAGAGTAGAAAATCTAGTTATTGGCCCGTCATACAAACTTAACGAGTTAAAACTACGTGAAGTAAGTCCGGACTCTACAGAATCTTCACTTCAATTTATATAATCTTCGCTTCCTGCCTTTTTGATGGACTGTTCCAGTATTGATACTCTGATGTGCCGTGAATAACAAAAAATTTACATAATTTGACTAAACATGTATGCTATTTTGGTTTTCTTGTTTATATGGATTATAGTTTGAGGTAAAATATGACCCGAACTGAACTGGTGTAACTTGCTGCTTACATATCTTTCGAGTAATAGAATCCAGGAGATCGCTTTGGTGCATTTTATTTTCTGAATCATTCATCAAACCCTAATCCTGAAAGTATTAACCAAATCCAAGTACCCGACAAATAATTCCACCATAGAATGCATCATTTTACGGAACTGATGGCTCTTATGTTTCCATTATTTCCCCATACATCTCCCAAGAACAAATATGTCTAGGAGATTTTTTGACACATATCTCCCTAGAAGTATTTTCTTTGTTGTCTCTGTTTTCTACAGTCGATCTTGAATATCCTGAAGCGCAAAGTGCACTGCTATAAGCATCCCCTGAGAAGCATCGAAATTGAGAGTGTTGATTCCACAAGCTTTCTCTCGGAACTATCAGAGTTTGAGATCAGGTTAAGACTCTCTTGGTTTGAAGTTTAGCTTATAGAAATCTCAAATATATGTATCCACTATGATTTGATTATCAGTTTTCATTGAACATTGCATAGAAGTTAGAAACCCATTCCCGCTACCCTTATAGAATTGAGCCACAATCGAGGAAAACTTGTTAAGCAAGTTCATAAAAGACATGTTGCGGCTTAACTTATTCTGCAAACTTATCCTCTTCAGGTACTACATACGTAACTCGCTGCCCCATTATGCGTTTTTTTAAGGTGTATCAAATACTCCGTAGTTGTTTGTAAAATTGTTGAAGTCTCAAAATGACGAGTATTTCTTAAGGATGTGTCACTTTATTGTCTATTGCAGGAATGCAACAGTATCTAACCCATGTAATGCACTTATTTCGTAAAACTAACACATATCTCCCAAAGTTGTTAAAAGGTGAGTATATATAATGATCTGTAACTCTAATATACTTACGATCTAGCTTGCTTGATTCTTTAAATTATTGTGAAATTGTCAAAGCTTGCAGGATTTACAACAAATAGAAACTAGCTGGTGTTTGTCAAATGTGATGTTGATTGCATTACAAATAGAAAAGGAGGTAAGAACACACAAATACCAAGGAATTTGATAAGAATTTGTGTTTGTTGCGCGCTGCTCTGACTTTCTTCTCTTAAATCATATTACGTTTGACTAGTGTCGAAATCAAAGCAAGTAGAGTGCTTATTTCGAAAAGTGATAATTGCTTTTAATTAAAATAACAAACAAAAGAGAGAAACTAAACAGAAAAGAGATCAACATGATAAAATAGGCTACATAAATAATATTTGTTTCTAGGAGTCTATTTAGTATTTCTGTTATGGGCTGCCGTTAATTGAAAGAACTCATATATTCTATGTTGTAGATAGCTTTGGTTTTGGCATTACCACATGTTGCTAGATAACTGACCCGGCTGATTATGCATAGGTGACCTTATAAATGGTGCTAGGTAATTGACCCGGCTGGTATTGTTATATTATACACACTTCAGACCATTGCTGAGGTTTGGCATGTTGATTGTAGCTGTTTTTAGAGAAGGTGTTTCTTATTTTTGTTCTTGGTATGGTTTATTTATCTAGTTGTATATTTATATTCTTACTAATAGTCCTATTTATTAACTATAGCTTTTGGCGGAATCAACCATGTCAAATGGTGATACTTACGAGATCAAAGAAGACTTTCACGGAAATTGCAACCCAAAAGAAAGCCTCACAATTGTCTCACCAATGTTTTGCTGTAAGTTTAAGGTTATATCTTTGTTGCAATTGTTTTTATGGTACCAATTGTTGGAATATGTGTCCTCCGACAATAATGCGATCACGACTGTTGATCATGATGATCACATGTTTAAATCTCATTATAAAGAATACAATTGGGAAGTAATATTGTTACTGTCAATTGATCAACATATATTGGTAATGATTGGCTGACTAGAGTTTGACATTACTGTCGTGCGATGGTGGTGATCAGTTGACCCCCTAGGTCATACCTATAGGGCAACACTCTTAATTGATTATTTAATTAATCGTATAATGTTACGAGTTAATTAAATTACTTGAAAATTGACGGACGTTTTTGGAAGTAAAATTTACGTATCAAATTGAAATATGATTAAATGAGGTACGGTCTGAGTAATTGAATTGTATCATTACTCGGATGAAATTAATGTTTAAAGAAATAATCGAAATTGAATGAATTGTTATAAATACAATCTGTTGTGATTTATAAATGGTAAAATATTTTGGCACAAGTAATTATGATATTACTAAGTCGATTTTTGTATGTGACGTATTTTTGATAATACGTTGATTTTTAATATGTTAAAAATTACATAAAAAATTTATGTCACATATGACATGTGACATATTTACAATTGACAAAAATAAAATGGATCACTTGTTATCCATGTATGCCGAAATTAGGGGAAGAAATGGGCTAATATTGTGTTTGATTAAGATAATGGTAAACACAATGATTACCTTATTTCCTAGCCATGCAAGCCTATTGTATATTGTAAAGAACAACACTTGCATGCATTGGCTCACCCTAAAGGCCCCTTCCACCCGGTTTTGAGAAGGCAAAACCATCATTGTTTTTCCTATAATTTTACCTAATAACACTAAAATGTTTTAGTGTATTCATTATTCATTCTATCATCCAAAAAAATACAATTCTAGAGAGAATAAAAATCCTCCTCTTCTTCTCTCATCAAAACCGAAATAATTAAGTGTTTTATAAATATTTTGGTTCAATTTTCTACTAGATTAATATTATACTAGTTCTTATAATATTAATTTGAATTAAGAGAAAGCCTTGGGTATAAAGCTTAGGGAGAGATCCTACACTTGGATCTTGGTTCATCCATAAGGGAAAGCTCAAGAACAAGAGAGAAAGGTGATCTCTCTTGTGCCCATTAAACCGAAATCACCAATGTAAGGACATGATTTCTCCTCTATTTTTCATATTGTTTGCATGCATAAAATCCGTATTTAATTTTATGACAAATTAATTTCGACATATATGAGTATGTTAGTATGTATAAAGATCTACATTTCCTTCAATCGGTATCAAGAGCCACGGTTGTTTGCATGCAAATCGGTTAAAAGTTTTTCCGAGTTATAAGAATAACAAATAAAACTTGTAAAATTTGTGTTATTATGAGATATCACAAAAATAATCCATGCATGTTAATATTTCTGGTCCTAAAATGTTTTAGGATATTTTGGTTAATTTTTCGGATTTTTATTGTTCATAATTTACAATAATGGCATTTAAATGTGATTTTATGAGTAAAAATGTCATTTTTGGTCTAAAATTAGCTATACTTCGAATTTTCAGTTGATTTTTGGATATGTTGTCACATATATTATTTTGAGATAACCTGTAAATTTTCATAATTTTTGGACTTGTTATGCTCGAAAAATGAATTTTTCATTATTAAATTCGGATTTAGGTGAAAAATAGGTTAATATGAGTTAAATTTCGAATCTGGTCATAGAAAATTAATATGTTGTCACATGCAATTTTACAAGATGTCTGTAAAATAATTGGCTATAAAGATGTCTTTTTGCATGATTTATGGATTTTTGAAGAAAAATAGCATAAACAGTGACATTATTAGTGGAAAATTAATAAAACATAATCTATGACTTAGGAAAAACGTCTAATGTTGCATTTTATTATCTTTTTCAGATCTAAAATTGAAAGGTTAATGAAAATAATTTTTCCATGTTTTTATGATTTTTATTAAATATCGATAAACCGCAACATTGTTTTTCCGGAAAAATTCCGAAATTTTTAACCTAAGATTTTGAACATTATGAGTGTCATGGTATTTTTCCAGAATTTTCATGAATTTAAATTTCAAATTTCAAATTTATTTGAAATTTTGTGATTTATTTGAAGTTTATAGCTTATTTTTGTAATTTTTGGTCCATTTATGAACAATTTTATAAAATATGGGTTAATTATGGTCAAATTATTAGTGAAGACTAAATTTTGAGTCCTAAGAGGTTAGGGTAATTAACTTATGCATAAATATGAGTTTATGTATTTTTTGTGATTATAAAATGTTGAAATCACGCAAATCCGTAAAAACCGAGTAATATACGATATTGGCTAATTAAAGGCGATTTAGCATAAAATTAAGCATGATCATACATATTATAATGCTGCATTTTCTTTATGATTGTCATAATTTTAATTTATGTAATTTTTAAATTATGTAATTTTACTTAGTATGGCCTTAGATTTTAATTGATATTTCCTGAAATGTATGGGAATATCGATTCGGTTGTAATTTTATTGTGATCTCGTATCACCGTTTTGTAGTTTAATAGATTTTTTTTTATTTTAGTTACAAATGTATAATAGGAAATTATGTAATTTATTATGTAATTTTATCCATTCCGGAGTTCCCAAAGACGGATTTCTTCAAGAATGGCGATACATAAAGACGGTGTTACCTCGAGATGCGTGCCACAACCGAAGTTCAAGGGACCAATGGAGTTGGTTTCCGAATATGTAATAGATAAATAGGTTTTCTATTTTAGGAAAGGCCATACTAGGATTTATTTATTTTTATGCTTGCATTTTATTTTATGTCGCATGCATCGCTAAATCGCCATAACTAAAACATGCATCCTTATTTTATCGAGTTTATCGACCGTGTCAATTCGAAATATCGTAGTTCACCGCTTTAGTTCACTTAAAACGTGATAGATAATAAATTGACATGACCTCTCGCTAAAACAATTAATTGAGACATAGCCTTACCAAATAGTAGAAACCATGAAAACCTATTTCGCGAGGGAGTGCGCTCGGCCCCACCGGGGTACAAACCTTGTTACGTAGGGGAAGTGGGTGATGAATGTTAATCCACCGAATTCATGTTGATAAGGGATCTATCGGCCACACCGTGCCCAAGTTAATATGGGTTTGGATCATGGACACATTTATTCGAAATTTGGATTGAACTCAACAAAAGTTTTTGATAAGGGATGTATCGGCCCCACCGTGCCCTTGTCGAATGTGTTTTGGGCTAAAGATAATTGTTAATGTAATATTATCGACCAAGAGTTCTAAAAGTAGAATCGATTAAACGTTAATCCACCGAGTTATATTGATAAAGGATGTATCGGCCCCACCGTGCCTAAGTCGATATGAATTTGGGTCTTGGAATCATTTATTCTAGTTGGGTAGAGGTCACTAGAAAAATGCATAAAACTTGTTTAAATTGTACATTTTTACGAGTATTATTAAAACGACATTTGTTTTACTCCTTATATTTTGTTTTGTAGACCACTTCTTTTTCATAACAAATGGCAACACCAACACCAACTCCTAATGCTACACCTCTCGCTAGTTCGTCATGGCTCCGATCCTTTATGGATCGATGTAAACTTGAAAAGAATGGGTCAAATTTCTCCGAATGGGATGCCCAACTCAAATTAGCCGCCGAAGGTGACGACAAGCTTCGTTACCTTACCGAGGCCTCTCCACCCGAACCCTCCACTAGGTCCACCGCGGCCACTAGGGAAGCATATGAGGCTTACCAAAAGGAGTCCGCCGCAATGAAAAATGTCTTAATATTTGCGATGGAGGCGGACCTCCAAAGGAGAGCCTTTAAAATGGGCAATGCTAATGAGATATACTCCAAACTTGTGACCATGTTTTCACAAACTCCGCGGATCGTCCAATATGAGGCGGCCGCGGCATTCTTTGATCTCGACTTCAAAGAGGGGCCAAAAGGTTAGCCCTCATGTGCTCAAACTCATGGAGCTTGTCGAGACCTTGAAAATTAAAAGGTTGAAATTCCCAAAGAACTCATCGTAGATAGGATTCTACACTCCTTGTCCAAAGTCAAGGCATATGTGCAATTCCGGGTGAATTTCAACATGCAAGACAAGGATGTGTCTCTTGAGGAGTTGCACAAGTTACTTGTGCAAGCCGAGAGTGACACGGGGTTAAATGTGAACCCTCCCAAGGATGTGCTTAACATAAGCACTAAAAGTAAGGGGAAGTTCAAGAAGAATGGGAGAAAGGGCAAGAAGCAAGCTCCCACATTCACCAAAGCTAAGTCTTGTGAATCTAGCACCTCAAAAGTCAAGAAGGGTCCTCTTGATAAATGCCATTATTGTAATGGCATGGGACATTGGAAAAGAAATTGTTCCAAATACCTTGGTGATATCAAAGCTGGAAATATCACTCCAGTAGGTAAATGACTAACCTTCTTTTATGTTTCTAAATTCAACTATGCTATTGTGATGCAAAGTTGTGATAATGTATCTCCCTTTTTATTGTAAATAGGGCCTCCACCAAGCAAAGACAAAGGAAAGGAAAAGCAAGCATAAGAAACCATGGAGAAGCTAGGGATAGCTTTCATGGAGCTTTGCTTTTCATTGTCTTATTTTAAAAGTTATGTTTTGGATTTTTAGAACCTTAAGTTTCCGTGTTCGACATGGAAAAGTATTTTGGATAATGGTTTGTATTTTTGGATGATGGTGACTTGGTTTGCAACCCAAGTCACCCGTTTTATCATTTATCCTTTATGTTCTAAATTTTCATCTTTAGATGCTTGCTCTTAGGAACATAAGATTATTCACTTATAGTGATCTAATAGACAAATATAATGACGGGTTTCATTATATGTCCACATGCTTAAGGCTTGTGTATGATCATTTATAAAGCGATTTTGAGTCTATGAACTCTCTTAAAGGAATGTCGACCACCAAGTACACATATGAAATCAAGAACTATTAGTCTATCTATGAGATAATTCTCCTTATACTTCAACATCATTAATTTGTGTCTCATATGCTATCTTTGAATCTATAGTGTATTTATTCTAAAGATAGAGTGGGAGAAAAATGAGGACACAACACACAAGGCAAGATAAAATTGTGTACTTGTGTATATGAAGATCTACACAAGAGAGAATGATTTGAATGAAGGTATATTTATTTATAGATGAGATCTATGGTCTCAAGTTAGTTCTATATGACTAAAGAGACCAAGTGTAGTAATCATAAGAGATTATTCTCAAGATAACTACACGAGGAGACCAAAAGAAAGTTTTGGAAGAAAAAATGACTAATGTAAAGTCTTAACAAGTTTTTGACTAAGTTTATGAAATATTTGACCAATAGTTTCAACCTTGAGATTTACTTAAGAGCCTAAATGAATCATAGTAACATACTAGTTATGATCGAGTTGCAAAGATTGATATACCGATATCTTCAATGGCCAAAGTTTTAACCACGCAAATGTCATTGCTTAACCTCACTATGAAATGGTTAAACCTCCTTCCAAAAGGGTATTTGCGAAGGACGTATTCTAGATATTGTTTATACTTGAATAATGACATTACTACACATCATTATGACATGAGTGTGTTGGAGATTTAAAATCTCTTTCCGTAAGGTTAAGATGAGACCACTTCAAAATAGGTATTTTGAAAGGATATGATGGGAACATTTATGGTTTTATCCTAATAACTTGGCAATGCAATTTATATTTCAATTCTTAATAAAATTTTCGATTGAGAAGTCAATTTCGAAATGTGTAGAATTGAGTGGGAGTTAGGAAATTCTCATGTAAAGACATGGAATTTAGTGGGAGCTATCATCTTTTGAATATTTACGACTCATCACTCATTAAAGAATGACGAGCTAATACCTTCTTTCATAAAAAAGCTTTTGAGTTATCAATTCTGGATGAAAATGGACAATGATGAATCCAATTACATCAAGGGATGTTGGATTAGTATTAAGAGATACACATCGTATCAACATTCACATAGGTTATTCATGTAGATGAAAATGGAATTGCCATTAGCAGTCATGGTCGTTCATTGAACCTATGAACGGTTGATCTCATGATTATTAGTAACTAATGTTTCCGCCATTAGAATAATCATGTACATGTCCAATTATAAATCATATGCATAAGAGCATGATGATTGATTGGTGAGCCATAATAGAAACGTCATGAATTCTCAAGTAGAATCCGATGAGCGATTTCAGTGTTTAACGGAATACTCTATTATGTGTCAAGAGGTTGCACATATTATAGGGAGTCCGAGCACATATAAGGATTTATGAGAATCCCAAATCTTTCAAGCCTAGAAAGAGAAATGAGAAGTTTTTGAAAGATGCTTGGTTGAATAAGAGGTTATTCAAGATAATCTTTCCTAGTTAAGCTAGGACTTGTGAGAAGTACTATGCTAATAATCTTGACAAATTGTTACAAGATTCTACAAAACATATACCTAGTGCATCGTGTGTGGATGGAATACTTGATCAGTACAAGTTATATCATTCATCACAAATTCGTTCGTTATGAGATAATCGATAAGAAAATTCTTTCAAGTTAAAGAACCGAAACTAAGGTCGGGAACCTTGATGTGTACTTGGTAAGATTCATGCTATGAGAGAGAACATGAATGTGAAGGAAATTGCAAGTGTAAGAAGTTTGAACACATGGACACATGGGATGTTAAACTTCTATTGCAATCAATAAGTGTTTACACTGACGATAAACATCACAAGGTTGTAATATGATATTGACTACCCGAGTGTGATGTCGACATTTGTCGTTTGAGTTATTATTAACTCACCTTGTACATTGTTATATCCAAACGGGTTGTAAAGACAATTGAACCCCGTTAAAGTGAACATGGACTAACATTGTTTTTGCCCATAGTTACTTATATGAGGTGACGTCTCGAAGTGACTAGAGTGTGAGGCGATTGATGGCAAGTTCAAGTGCCATAGAGTCATGTGAGATGACTAGTCGATCACATAGGCAGACTGTTAGGAACATTTTGTCGGGCCTAATGACCGCTTATAGAGTTCTGGCAAATTTATATAGCCTGGTCGTGGCGAGAGCTACTATAGTATTCAAATGAGTCGATTCTTTTGACTAAAGACTATTCGCCAAAGATGGCACAGTTTCAGATTAACTTTGATTTGTGTTACTACGACCTTCGTAAATGGGGTCAAATGGGCATATTTTGGGTTATGATGGCTGTGGCTAGTCGAAGGGAATGAGTGCGATAGGAATTGTCCATCCCTAGTCGGGGTTATAACAATATCTCGGGGCCACTCGAGGAGTAATAAATCGAAATGCGTGGCCACGCTCGGAAAGTATCTATGATAGATAAGTCCGGTCAATCGGTTATTCTCCAGGATCGAGGAAACCACTCTCGATATGATCACTTGCAAGTACGACCTGAAAGACACCTTGCATTGAGTGGGAGATAGTAATAGGACAAGAGAATTGGTGACGCACACTTGTCGAGGACAGGTGGGAGATTGTTGGAATATGTGTCCTCCGACAATAATGCGATCACGACTGTTGATCATGATGATCACATGTTTAAATCTCATTATAAAGAATACAATTGGGAAGTAATTTTTATTGTCAACTGGTCAACATATATCGGTAATGATTGGCTGACTAGAGTTTGACATTACTGTCGTGCGACGGTGGTGATCAGTTGACCCCCTAGGTCATACCTATAGGGCAACACTCTTAATTGATTATTTAATTAATCGTATAATGTTACGAGTTAATTAAATTACTTGAAAATTGACGGACGTTTTTGGAAGTAAAATTTACGTATCAAATTAAAATATGATTAAATGAGGTACGGTCTGAGTAATTGAATTGTATCATTACTCGGATGAAATTAATGTTTAAAGAAACAATCGAAATTGAATGAATTGTTATAAATACAATCTGTTGTGATTTATAAATGGTAAAATATTTTGGCACAAGTAATTATGATATTACTAAGTCGATTTTTGTATGTGACGTATTTTTGATAATACGTTGATTTTTAATATGTTAAAAATTACATAACAAATTTATGTCACATATGACATGTGACATATTTACAATTGACAAAAATAAAATGGATCACTTGTTATCCATGTATGCCGAAATTAGGGGAAGAAATGGGCTAATATTGTGTTTGATTAAGATAATGGTAAACACAATGATTACCTTATTTCCTAGCCATGCAAGCCTATTGTGTATTGTAAAGAACAACACTTGCATGCATTGGCTCACCCTAAAGGCCCCTTCCACCTGGTTTTGAGAAGGCAAAACCATCATTGTTTTTCCTATAATTTTACCTAATAACACTAAAATGTTTTAGTGTATTCATTATTCATTCTATCATCCAAAAAAATACAATTCTAGAGAGAATAAAAATCCTCCTCTTCTTCTCTCATCAAAACCGAAATAATTAAGTGTTTTATAAATATTTTGGTTCAATTTTCTACTAGATTAATATTATACTAGTTCTTATAATATTAATTTGAATTAAGAGAAAGCCTTGGGTATAAAGCTTAGGGAGAGATCCTACACTTGGATCTTGGTTCATCCATAAGGGAAAGCTCAAGAACAAGAGAGAAAGGTGATCTCTCTTGTGCCCATTAAACCGAAATCACCAATGTAAGGACATGATTTCTCTTCTATTTTTCATATTGTTTGCATGCATAAAATTCGTATTTAATTTTATGACAAATTAATTTCGACATATATGAGTATGTTAGTATGTATAAAGATCTACATTTCCTTCACCAATAGGTTGATTCTGATTGTTCATGAAGTCATTTTATGGTAGAATTTTTTTATATTAGTATGCGTCTTTTATGAAGTCATTGTGCAATTGATTTAATGCTAATCATAAGGTAGATTGATAGTTCCCTATTTATAATGTCTTATGTTGATTTTAATCATGCTGAGGTGGTTTTTCTTACTATTGGTTTGCTAAATTTATTATTGCAAATTCAATAATGTTGATTGACGAGATGAAAGATGTTAGAGAAGTGTGGTCTATCAAAAGTTTAGATAACATGTAATGTTGATTAGTTTATTAATTAAGACGTGTATGTGATTATTTATATACTTGGATGTATATTTTTTTTTAACATTAGCAATACTAATTTATTGGGTCGAAGTTTGTTGGTTGTTATTCTCTTTATGTATTGTTTGTTCATTTTGCCATTTGGATTGTCAAATCTCTAGGATATTGCTTCCAAAATTTTGGTAGCAAATATTTTTTTTTTAAATAACTACCTATGGTGGCGGTTCTTCAACAACAAACAACCGTCGTTATAATTGCCTTTAATGGCGGTTCTATACCAACAACCGACGTTATAATTACATTTAGTGGCGGTTCTGTAACAATAACCGTCGTTATAGAGAACATGTAATGGTGTAATGATATTATTGATATACCTATGGTGGCGGTTCTGAAACAATAACCGCCACTATGAGTGAGTTATAATGGTGGTTCTTGTCTAACAACCGTCGTTTTATATAAGCCTATAATGGCGGTTTTGTTTTAAAACCGCCATTGTAGGTAAGCTATAGTGGCACAACTTGTTTTTCTACTAGTTTGCACAACTTGTTGACCAGGTTAGCAACTACCCTAGGCAAAAGCAGAGCAGAACACCAGTAATTTTCCAAGGCAAACAAGACAGAGTTAATGAGTTGAAGCTTCCCTGCATAAGAAAGAAGATTACCAGTCCAATGGCGGATAGAGGACTGAATCTTATCAATCATTACTTTGAAATCCTAGGAGCCAACCAGCCTGGATTTAAAGTGACACCCATATTATTATTATTATTATTATTGTTGTTGTTGTTGTTGTTGTTGTTGTTGTTGTTGTTGTTGTTGTTGTTGTTGTTGTTGTTGTTGTTGTTGTTGTTGTTGTTGTTGTTGTTGTTGTTGTTGTTGTTGTTGTTGTTGTTGTTGTTGTGATGGTTTCTAGTAAGGATGTTCATTTACGTTTTATTATTATTATTATTATTTTTTTATTATTATTTTTTTTGCAAGAAAGTTATACCCATCTATTCATCCACGAGAGGGGAAAAAAAATAAATGAGAAAAATCTTACAAAAGCTAAACACCGTCAAAGAACCAACAAAGTAGCCTAAATCAAATAAGTTACTTGTTTACAAGCGAACTTCTAATATGAGGATTTTTACTAGCAGAGAGACGAATTTTTAAGACCCACTGTAACTCTGTGGCAAGAAGCTCAGGTTTCTTAGCACGCCCCAGGAAGATGCGGTTATTTCTTTCCTCCCAAAGAGTGAAAACCAGACCAGCTAAACAACTAGAGACCAAAGCACATCTCCAGCTAAGCATCCCATGTTGAGGTAGCAGACGATATAACCAATTCTTCAAGGCCAAAGCCGACCATGATCCAGTCAAGCCAAGCCAGTGCAACATCAGGCTACGAACAGCCTGAGAGAAAGGACAACGAAGGAATAGATGTCTGTGAGATTCTAAAGCCCGCTCACAAAGACAACATCTATTAACCAGGTGATAGCCACGGGCACTAATCTTGTCAACAGTGGATAAAACCTATTGAGCAGCTTGAATGAGGTAGATCTTATGCTTTGGAAGAATCTCAGGATATGACAGGACTCTAGCCCAACCAAGCTTACTGCGTTTTAGCCTAAGTTTGTCATACACCTTGCTGATTACAAAACGTCCCTTCAATACACAGGAGTCAAGAACAGCCTAGGCAGCTACTTGATCCCCCACAAGACCAAGCAAACTGTCCCTAACTTTGAGGATTGCTCGCCAACTTTCAGCATGATGAGGCTTACACTGAGCAGTCCAAATTAAGCCATCAAGCATATTATAGTCCTTTGTCCACTTATCCCAAATCCCATCTCTATTTTGGGAAAGCAACCAGAGATGGGATTATTATTATTATTATTATTATTATTATTATTATTATTATTATTATTATTATTATTATTATTATTATTATTATTATTATTATTATTATTGTTATTGTTATTGTTATTGTTATTGTTATTGTTATTGTTATTGTTATTGTTATTGTTATTGTTATTGTTATTGTTATTGTTATTGTTATTGTTATTGTTATTGTTATAGTTATTGTTATTGTTATTGTTATTGTTATTGTTATTGTTATTGTTGTTGTTATTGTTATTGTTGTTGTTGTTGTTATTGTTGTTGTTGTTGTTATTGTTGTTGTTATTGTTATTGTTGTTGTTATTGTTATTGTTGTTGTTATTGTTGTTATTGTTATTGTTGTTATTGTTATTGTTGTTATTATTATTATTATTATTATTATTATTATTATTATTATTATTATTATTATTATTATTATTATTATTATTATTATTATTATTATTATTATTATTATTATTATTATTATTATTATTATTATTATTATTATTATTATTATTATTATTATTATTATTATTATTATTATTATTATTATTATTATTATTATTATTATTATTATTATTATTATTATTATTATTATTATTATTATTATTATTATTATTATTATTATTATTATTATCATTATTATTATTTAAAATGGATGCGCGCATCTTTCATTAAAATAGAAATACAAGTTTACATGAAATTGGTGGGGAGCCGAGAGACAATCTGGGCTCCCACGCCCTTAGCAACAGCAAAACTAAGTCTAGTAAAAATATAAGCGGCCATCCGAGCCCCCGCATCCTGAGATACCGAGAATTTCTGGATCCGCTTGAATAAGGCAACTGCATCCGAACCCAACTCCCCAAGTGAAGAGAAAGAGAAAGGAAGAAAACCACAACCCGCTGCCGCGCACAAATCCCCATACTTAGCACACTTACGCTGAGAAGCATCAGCGACAACCCGGCCAGGCACAAAATCCGCCATCCCAGTCCGAGTCAAAGGAGAAGACCCTATCAAGTCGACACACACATCGCGCCCCCTGTCCCAAGAATATTATTATTCTTATTATTCTTATTATTCTTATTATTATTCTTATTATTATTATTATTATTATTATTATTATTATTATTATTATTATTATTATTATTATTATTATTATTATTATTATTATTATTATTATTATTATTATTATTATTATTATTATTATTATTATTATTATTATTATTATTATTATTATTATTACTATTATTATTACTATTATTATTATTATTATTATTATTATTATTATTATTATTATTATTATTATTATTATTATTATTGCTATTGTTATTATTGTTGTTATTGCTATTGCTATTATTATTGTTGTTATTGCTATTGCTATTGCTATTGTTATTATTACTATCATTATCATTATCATTATCATTATCATTATTATTATTATCATTATTATTATTATTATATATTTTTTTTTATGAAAGGATGCGCGCAACTTTCATTATAAAGAAAATAAAAATTTTACATGAAATTGGTGGGGAGCCGAGAGACAATCTGGGCTCCCACACCCTTAGCAACAGCAAAGCTAAGTCTAGTAAAAATGTAAGCGGCCACCCGAGCCCCCGCATCCTGAGATATCGAGAATTTCTGGATCCGCTTGAGCAAGGCAACTGTGGGATTCATCCGTATGCATCCCTTTAAATTTAAGGACTATAACGAATTATAACATGATGAAACTAGTCATAAAATTAAATTGCATAAACAAAATTGTAAAGGATTAAGAAATAACCTTCGGTCCTAGCAAATACGGCTTAAGAACAATATCAAAGTTGATATTCGCCTATTAGTTGCACCCAAGACGATATGAGATATGCCCTTAACTTGTTGCTAGAATCGATCCCTCAAATTTTCTGTAAAATTAGGTTTTTGTATTTTTGTTGAGATGAGAGGCAAGAATGGGAAAAGATCTAGGTTAAGAAAAAAACCTCTAACTCTCCTTATAACCGAGTATATGGAGAAATAAGGTTGATTTTCTTTTTCCAAAAATCGGCCCATATGAACCGAAATAATAAGGATTAAAATCCTTATTTTCGGTTATTCTAAAAATGTATAAATGTGTTAAATATAAATTGTCATCTAGTGAGAATCGAACTCATGACCTCTTGGTTTGAGTACCCTCACTATTACCACTATGACACATTCATCTTGTTGATATTAAATATAACCGATTACATTTAATTACGAATTTACATATTAATTCGTCCAAGCTAACATTACATACATTTAATTAAATATAACTTATTATATTCAATTTACGAATTGATAGTTAATTCGTCTCAACTAATATTATTTAATCTTCATTAAATAATTGTCTCATCAACACAGTGACTAACTGTTTAGTCATATAAGGCATCAATGTGATTATATTTCTATAACCACATCTCTCAAACACATCTTATAGGTGTGACCTTTAGGGACCAGTTGATCACCGCCATCTGTATGATAATAACGTCAAACTTTCTAGCAAGCCAACCGTTATTAGGTAATCGTTAATCAACTGATTAAATACGAAGTATATCCTTGTGAACCTGTAAGAGATTTACAAATTTTATCACACTAATTTGTGGAGGACACAAGCTCCAATAAACTCCCACTTGTCCTCACAAGTGTATGTGCGATAACCGATTCTCATATCCTAAAATTTCTCCCACTCAATGTAAAACAATTTGCAAAATCTGTATTCACAAAGGTCGTATTTTACAAGTGATCTGCATCAAGAGTGGTTTCCCCGACTAGAGAGTAACTTAACTTATAAACGAATCAACATTCGAGCATGGCCATGCATTTCAGTTACAACTCCTCGAGTGGCCCTGAGAAATAACTATACCTGATAAGGGTTGGATATTTTCCTCAACTCGAATCCTGCAGATGTAAGCACAGTATGAAATGACCCAAAAAAATCTACTTAGCCTCCGATTCACGGGCAGACCGTGAGAAAGAAACCAAAGTCACCCAAAAACTGCCTTAATCTCAAGAGACAGTCGATAGTCAAAAGAATCGACTCTAGGAACACAATGGATGTCCTATCCACGACCTGGCACCGAATGTTTTTAAACATTTAGGACTCCATTACGTTGTCACAAAAATTTGTCCTACGAGGTATCGTTATAATCTCGCATTTGCGATCGATCAATCAACATTTGACTTATAGCTCGTTGAACCCACCATCAATCGACTGCACAATATAATAGCCAGAGTTATCAGCTCTTGTAGGCGATTACGGACCAAAATAAAATATAATGTAATTCAGTTCACTTTCTGGCGTTCATTGTTCTCAGTACAATCCACATGAAAAACAAAATATTATAATAAAACGATGAAGTTATAAATAGTATATGAAAAAGATAATGTATCAAATCCATAATCAAGTACTACAACTCAGGAACACGTTTAATTCCCATGGAAATAACGTGGCCTACATGCTTATCATAATTCAACGGTTTAGTGAGAGGATCCACGATGTTATCATCCGTCGCAATCTTGTCTATCACTATATCCTCTTGCTCCACGTAATCACGGATCAGGTGAGCTTTCCGATGTACATGTCTAGATTTGTTGCTAGACTTTGGCTCCTTAGCCTGGAAGATGGCACCTCTATTGTCACAATAAATGGTGATCGGGTCATTCGAACTAGGAACTACCGTAAGTCCTTGTAAGAATTGACGCATCCATATCGCTTCCTTTGCTGCCTCCGAAGCGGCATAGTACTCAGATTCAGTAGTAGAATCTGCTACAACACTCTGTTTGGAACTCTTCCAGCTGACCGCAGCACCATTAAGAGTGAAGACGAACCCGGACTGAGATTTTGAGTCATCTCGATCCGTTTGGAAGCTAGCATCTGCGTAACCGATTGCGCATAGCTTAGTATCACCTCCATAAGTCAATACCCAATCCTTAGTCCTCCGTAGGTACTTGAGGATGTTTTTAACAGCTATCCAGTGTGTTTCACCTGGAGTCTTTTGGTACCGACTCGTCATACTCAATGCATATGCCACGTCTAGACGTGTGCATATCATGGCATACATGATCGATCCTATTGCAGATGCATAAGGAACACGACTCATGCGCTTAATCCCTTCAGGCGTCGTGGGTGACTGAGACTTGCTCAACTGCATCCCAGTCGTCATTGGAAGGTTCCCCTTCTTGGAGTTGGTCATGCTGAACTTTTCAAGAATCTTATCCAAATAAGACTCCTGACTAAGTGATAACGTCCGTCGTAATCTATCTCGGCAGATATGGATTCCCAAAATGCGTTGTGCCTCACCTAGATCTTTCATCTGGAAATGGTTCTTCAACCATTCTTTAACCGAAGATAGGAGAGGAATGTCATTCCCAATCAGGAGTATGTCATCGACATACAATATCAAGAATACAATCTTGCTCCCACTCGACTTGATATATAAGCATGGTTCTTCGACCGATTGAGTGAAACCATACTCTTTTATCACCTGGTCGAAACGATGATTGCAACTCGGAGAAGCTTGCTTAAGTCCATAAATGGAACGCTTAAGCTTGCATACTTTCTTAGGATGTTCAGGATTTATGAAACCTTCGGGTTGCACCATGTACAACTCTTCCTCCAAATAACCGTTTAAGAAGGCGATTTTCACATCCATTTGCCAAATTTCATAATCATGAAAAGCGACAATCGCTAAGATTATCCGAATGGAACGTAGCATGACTACGGGTGCAAAAATCGCATCATAATGCAATCCGTGCACTTGAGTGAAACCTTTTGCCACTAGTCGTGCCTTATAGGTATCTGGTTGCGCGTCTAAAGAACGCTTTATTTTGTAAAGCCATTTGCACTGTAGAGGTTTTACCTTATTAGGTAAATCAACTAGATCCCATACGTCATTCTCATACATGGAGTCCTTCTCGGATTGCATGGCTTCGAGCCATAGCTTTGAGTCGGAACAGGCCATAGCACCTTTATAGGTAGCGGGTTCATTACTCTCTAGGAGTAAAACGTCATTCTCCTCGACCATACCAATGTATCTGTCCTGAGGATGAGAGACTCTACCCGACCTCCTAGGTTCCTCAGGAATATTAACCGTGTCATCAGTTGGAGGAACAACTTCCTCTATCTGTTCCTCGGTTGTTGGTTCTGGAATCTCCGACAGCTCGAAGGTTCTATTACTTGTCTTGTTCTCGAGAAATTCTTTCTCTAAGAACGTCACACTAGCCGCAACAAAAACTCGATGTTCGGTAGGCGAATAGAAGTAATGACCAAATGTTCCTTTTGGATAACCTATAAAGTATGTCCTGACCGATCACGGGCCGAGCTTATCCTCGTGTCTCCACTTGACATAAGCCTCGCAGCCCCAAACCCGAATAAAGGACAAGTTAGGGACCGTTCCCTTCCACATTTCATATGGAGTCTTGTCGACAGCTTTAGTCGGACTTCGGTTAAGTATAAGAGCAAATGACAAAGAGCAAAACCCCATAATGAATCAGGCACTACCGTGTGACTCATCATGGATCGAACCATATCAAGTAAGGTTCGATTTCTCCGTTCGGACACACCATTAAATTGAGGTGTTCCAGGTGGAGTTAACTGTAGAACGATTCCACAGTCTTTAAGGGGTTGATCAAATTCATTTGAAAAATATTCGCCACCCCGATCTGAACGGAGTGCTTTAACCTTTCTACTCAGTTGGTTCTCAACCCTGTTCTGGTATTCCTTGAATTTCTCAAAGGACTCACTTTTATGCTTCATTAAGTAGACATATCCGTATCTACTCAAATCGTCCGTGAAAGTGATAAAATATCTATAGCCATCTCTAGCGGTAATTGACATAGGTCCACAAACATCAGTATGTATGAGTCCTAATAGGTCACTAGCGCGCATTCCAACACCTTTGAAGGAAATTCGAGTCATTTTGCCAATGAGACATGATTCACACGTGCCATATGTAGAAAATTTGAATGCGGGAATAGTCCCATTATCGACGAGTTTCTTTACGCGTTTCTCATTTATGTGTCCCATTCGACAATGCCATAGATAGGTTTGATCTTTGTCACCAACCTTTAATTTCTTAGTATTCATGTGTAATACTTCCGTGGTTTGATCTAAGATGTAAATTCCATTCATGGAAACTGCTTTGCCATAAATCATTTCATTGAAAGAGAAAATACAGCTATTATCCTTTATTGAAAATGCAAAACCGTCTTTAGCAAGTACGGAAACAAAAATAATGTTCTTAGACAAACTGGGTACATAGTAACAGTTATTTAAAAATAACTCAAAACCATTAGGGAGTTGGATTACATATGTTCCCTTCGAGACAGCAGCAACTCGTGCTCCATTCCCGACTCGCAGGTCCACATCACCTTTTTCGAGAGGTATGATGTTCTTTAGGCCCTGCAAATGATTACATAGATGAGAACCACAACCAGTATCAAGTACCCAAGTTCCGAAACTTTCATGGTTAATCTCAATCATATGAATATAAGATGACATACCAATAGGAACGACGTGGCCTGCTTTGATGTCCTCATGGTAGACGGGACAGTTCCTCCTCCAATGTCCAGTCTTGTGACAATGGTGGCACTCAATGTCACCGCCCTTGCTCTTTGCTTTGCCCTGTGAGCCACTAGTCTCACCGGGCCCACTCTTACCGTTTCCTGGCTTTTTAAACTTTAGCTTACCTACAGCTAGGTCGCCATGAGCCTTGCCCTTACCTTTACCCTTGTTGGAAATCGTGAGAACATCCTGCTTCATGCTCCCACTCAATTTCATATCCTTCTTGGTCTGTACGAGAAGGGAGTGTAGCTCATGAGGACTCTTTTTCAAGTCATTCATGTAGTAGTTCGCCCTGAAAAGGGCAAAACCATCATAAAGAGAATGAAGCATTCGGTCAATGACAATGCTCTCACTGATTTTGCAATCAAGTGCCTCCAGCTTCTCGACATTCTCAATCATGTGAAGAATGTGTGGGCTAACCGGTTGGCCCTTCTGGAGTTTCGCATAAAAGAAGCGACAGGTATGCTCATATGTAACGATTCTCGGTGCTTTTGTGAACTCATTAGTGAGCGTGGTGAAAATCTTGTTCGCACCTTGGGCAATGAAGCGTCTCTGCAAATTGGTTTCCATTGCAAAGATGAGTACGTTCTTTATCGCACCCGCTTCCATAACGAAGTCACTATAAGCGAGTGACTCGTTGACTCCTGCATTGGGGCCTGGGTTTACCGGTATTGGCTCAGTTAAGTACCTGAGCTTACCGTCAAGAATGGCAAGATTCCGTAGTCTTTGCCTCCCGATCCGCAAAGTTGGACCCGTCATTTTTCAGACGTGTGAACTGATTCATTTGGTCCATGAATATTTTCAGCCAGGACTCGCGTCCAAGTGTGGCACTAGGCATTTGGATTGCGTTATTTTCAGACATTTTGTTGTAATAGTATTATCAAAATAAACGTGTTCTACACTGCGAGAAGAAAAATAAAATAATAAGCATGTGCATCGTTTATATTTTTAAGTCTAATGAACTACTGTCATAACGCGAAGACTCAAAACATTTATACAATTGACCTCCCTCAAGAATTATATAAATGATCCCAAGACTCAATTCTCTGTAAATTGATAAGCTAACCTTTTAGCTAATTCTACCGCTCGAATTCTTGGTCGATAAATTTCTATAAATTCTATCTTTAGTCCATCATAATCACGATAAACTCTTCGGAATATGATGTTGAGGTAAACTAAGTCAACACAACTACTTAACCAACGTAGAAGGGGTCATATTATGCCTACCGACGAAGAAGGGATTCATAGTTGTTTGCCCTTATAAAAACTAATCTCAATTTCCGTTTTAGAGGAAGATCCCATCAACTTTATTTTAATCCATTTTAAGTGAAATAATATCTAGCATGTGAGAATTAATAAACTAAGGTGATGGCTTAAAAAAAAATGTGACATCTGTATGTCCATGAAAACTAACATACAATCTATATGAGTCAATTTTCATGCATTTTAATAGTAGGTGGTTTGGTTTTAGGCGGAATATGATTCATAAACTATCATGTGAATGAAAAGCAATAGGAATGAAAACGTAAAAACAATAAGAAAGTCCTAGTGTGGCCTATCCTATCAAAATGA